>NC_136065.1:1982735156-1983335156 GCF_964261635.1 Lissotriton helveticus
GAAAAATGGAGAGAGGACAGATGGGGTAATAGATAGAGGAGGGACAGACAATGGCTGGAGGGCGGATGGGGTTCAACATGGACCATGGGCGAGTAGGGTGGGGGGACACTGAAAATGCAAGGAGAGCACATGGGGCAATAGACAATGGAGGGGTGGCAAGTGGGGGACAACCTGGACAACATTGGGACAGAGGGAGCAACACCATGGACAGCGGAGGGTCAGCACAGGGAAGGAAAATGGACACGGAGAACTATATGTAAATGTAAATGTAATGTAATGTAAATTGATATTTGTATAGCGCACTACTCACCCGCAAGGGTCTCAAGGCGCTTGTATGAATACCGCTGTGGAACCCATCCTGGCTTTCCCTGTGAGGTGTCCATTCCTGGGCACCCCAAGGTGGAGGCCAGGCATCCTTAGCGTTGTGGGGATTAAGCAAGCTATTGCCCAGAGTTGCAGAGTGGGACTCCATGATTGGAATAGGTACCGAGGCAAGAATTATCAGGTCCATGGAATTTTGGAGCCCAAGACCCACCGAGGCGGGGAATTGAACCCTGGTCCCGGGCTAGACCTCTGCATCAGGGTCTGCTGCTCTAACCATTGAGCCACACTTCTCCATTATACAATAGGGACAGTGCACACTGGGGTAGAGTGCTTAAACACAGAGAAACAATTAGAGCCTAAAAAATGAGCTTTGGAAGGACACAAGTTATGCATCCATGTTCTAGGGGAGGGACAAATACACGAAGAGGAAGACATCCTCCAGCTTTTGACTAATAAGTAAGTAGATGAGAGTGACAGAAAGACAGAGAAATAAATAGGTATAAGAGAAGAGGAAATGGGTGACAATTTAAATAGAGATGGAGGGATTTCGTAGCTCCCCTGCTCAAGCAAAGTATTTTTTTTTTTAAATCCTCGCGTCATATAAACATGAGTTCTCCTCACTGGTAAAAACAGATGCAGTAAGTGATTCTACATAACAGGACACATTTGTATCCCACAATTATCTCTTGGGACAGACAAAATGTGCAAAGAAGTGGCTTGCCCCCTAGAGTAACAAGATAGGTGCCACAAGTGCTTAATTTTTTAACAAATAAGTGCTGGGCCTAAAGTTTTGCTCTGAAGGATGCAGCAGGCGCTTTTAAATGAGGTTGTGCTCAACAGCAAGGCGGTCTCTTGGTTCCACTTCAGAACTTTTTAATCCACCACCAGGCACTCTCCACCCCTTTATCTCACTCTTGCAGGTCCCTGCTTTTACCCTTTATCACAGTGTTCCTGTCTGTGTCTTCCTCCTCCTTTTTTACTTGTATGTTTTTCTCTCTCATTCTCTGGCTCAAAACCTTACAAAGAAAAAACATGTACCTGTCCCCAAAATTGAGTGCTTGCGGGCCCACCTGCAGACACCGGCTCAAATTAAGCACTGGGTGCCACTACCTCGTAGAGCTGCTGGAGCAACACCAGCTGCTGGTTACTGCTGAGGGAACACTTACATCAGCGTCCTCACTTATGTTGAGCCAAGTCCTTTAAACTATTGATTGAGAGAGGGATAATTCTGGTGGCATCCAACGCCTATGAAAGACCACACTGCACTGGGGAGCAGCAGGACAAGGACGGTAGCATGGCCCCTACACAATAGGCTACGTGTAATGCATATTACTTGAATTTGTAGAGCACTGAACTTGTCAACTGTGAGAGTATCCAGGCACTGATTAGGTGTAAGTTCTGTAAGAAGGAACAGTTGAAGGATTGCAGTTTCTTGCAGAAATCCATAAGTGATGCAGCTGACCTGATATGCTGAGGGAGGTCGAGTAAGTGGATGACCTACCTTCTGTCTTGCTTCTATGGATACGGGGGAGTGGGTGAGTGCGAGTGATGCAGAGTGGACGTTCCTGATTGGTTGGTGGAAATGTAGATGGTGGTTGAGGTAGGTGAGACCCTGGTTGTAAAGGAGACTGCAGACTGCAGAACTGACTACCATTTGATGTCCTCAAGGTCATACATGACAAACTAAGAAAACTAAGAATGACTCTGCAGCCGCAGATATAATCCTGGTGTGCATTGACTTGCATGTAGAAGCTGCAAGGGTTATGTGGGTTAAAGCAGAAATGGTGATATCAGATGCATAACAGAATCCCTAATATTCTACCTAACTCTGACCCCCAAACCAGATATTGAGTCTACCCTTTCTGTCTGTGCCCCTATACTTTAGCTTGTACCACTCCTCCCCTCTTTCTGTTGCAGGGGTAGAGGGTGACCTATCCAGTGCTAAATCAGCCTTCCTTCTGATTCTTGTCCACCTCATGTTCTAGCCTTGATTCCTGAGACAATCGCCCTGGACACGACTAAACGCTGAATTCTATTTTTATGTCATCATCAGTGGCAGAGTCTAGGAGATATGCTCATGCCATCCCACTGCTGGAGAAAACCAACGCATGCTCCTAAATTCTCCCTGCTTATCCTACCATATCCCTTCTTCCTGTGCCAACTAAGATTCTGCAAAAATGTTGTATTCTTTAATTATCGAGTTTCCTTGAGTCCCATAACCTTCCAGACAGTTTTCTGTATGGTTTTCGTTCTTTACACATTAAGTAAACAGTTCAGTGCCGGAATTTGGAAAAAATGTACTGCAGGAAGTGGAACCCATAAATTGGTGGTGGAGGTGTGGCAGGGAGAAAGAGGGAGAAGACAGGAGGGGCAGAGCTTGGAAATCAGAATCTGATAGTCAACTTATATATATTTTTTGTTTAATAGACCTGCTGCAATACATTGGCAAAAAGGACATACATGACAGTAAATCTGTTCTAGATAACTTAATTGGTCAGGAAGAGGCTGTATTTTAAAATATCTTTCAGAATTAAGACACCTTCTGCAGAGATCATTGTGTGCCCAGAAAGTTTGAGGGGATTATAATAGCAGTCCCATAATACTAGTGGTTAAAACATCTCTGCCAGAGTTCTGTGTTTTGTCCAGTCATGGTTTTGACTCATAAAGCAGCATAGAGTGTTAATGTGCCTTCTCCAAAGCACAGCTGGTAACGTGCAGATCACAGGTTTGTTTTCTATTTAGATAGGCAAGTGACTTTTGACACTATCATTTTTTTTAATTTCCAGTTCATGATTTGCAAGCCTTCTAATATAGCACAGTGCACTATTCTCCAACATCAAGAAGCTGCATGCAAACTTCCTAATGAGAAAAGTTAGATATGAGCTTTGAAGGACCCTCCTTGTCAATATCATAGTGGATAAAGCATAGAGCTTAGAATGAGCATCTCTTAGCTATAGGTAGCCAGAGCTGCTCATTCAAATGTGATAATTCATGGGTGGTGAGATTACGAATATGTTTTGGTGAGGTTTTTTTGTCACTCTCTAAAAATAGAATGGTAATGGTTTGGTAGACCAATGTAAATGGCATCCAATTCTTTCCAGCGCTGCCCCCTGTGCTTCAACCACTGGTTGGGTGTCCTTTCTTTCTCAAGCATCAGCATATGCCTCTCATCCTTGTGCCGTCTGGCTTGTCTCTTTTGTTCTGAGCTACATGCTGCTTTCGTTAGCTTAGCTTCACTTTCAAATTCACTTTCTGTTTACCCCTTGGCTACCTGGGCAAACCCTGTGCCCCCACCCTCATCATTGGCTCCCCGGGACTGGGGCTCCCTTACTCTCCCAAGCTCACTGAGTCCCTCTCAAGAACTGCCACAAAATTTCCTGACCCTCATTTACACTCGATTGAACAAATGGCAGTGCGTTTTTACTTGCCTTTGGGGTGTCACGTGTTGACCGTTGTGGAGCGGAAGTCAAGCTTTTGGGGAGCTTCCCTTGGGACTTGCATCTAGTATAATGGGGTAACCCAGTGCCCCTCTGAACTTGGGTGTGAAGATGAGGAGAAATGTTGGTTCTGTCGGGTATAGAATTGCTTTTATCCTTATTGAATAAGAAACATTAATGAAAGAAACAGTTATTCAAACATTTGTGTTGTTGCAGTAAATGCAAAAAATTAGGGAAGACAACAACCAGAAGACACACCAATCATGAATAAATCAAAGCTTTATATCGAAGAAAAGGATTCACTTTTTTTCTTCTTTTAACATTGTGTACATGACATTAAGAGGCTGTTACAAGCTGTGTTCCCTCTAAGGTGCGCGCTAGGGCGCCTGCGCAGCCTCTGTCTTCATGGCGCGCATGAAGAGACTGAGAGCGTGCACCAAAGGGAAACAAAGACGAACAATTTTCACGCACATCAAGTGTGAACTGCCCATTAACTTTATCAAGGTCCTCACGACAGCGCCATTGATGCAAAGACTCTAAAGCATGTCCCTTGCTGGTTTAGGGCAGTTGGAGCTGGAAGAATTTCCTGATAGTGTTTTTGAGGGACGGGATCATTATTTGGAAGGCTGGTATGTGTTTGTGTTGAAAATGTCTGAAATGCAAACAGTAGAACAAACTGATTACTTGAAAACAGTTTTACATATAACGTGATGTGAGTGAGCACGAGAAGCTCAATGATGTCTGAGTCAAGAGGCAGTAGATTATGTTCTTTAAGCTTCTCTTTCTTCCTTAAGTACTCACCCAGTGTGAAAGAAAAGTAAAATTTACAAGCTGCTGCAAACTTGTAAACATCGTTCCTGGAATTACCAGGAGGAAGGCGAACAACCTATTTAAACCCTCATTGCATCCTACAACAGGAAGTAGTCGGAGGAAAATAAAATCTAAATATTTTTAAACAGTTTTGTTTCAACCTCCAAGGTGCACCGACTGTTTGCTAAATTATCTGCTTATTTCACAAGAAACCATGGCCTTGGAGGGCCTGCAGAGCTGCGGCTTGCCTCACACATTACTGATTCTGCTCAGGACCACAAATCTGTCAGAAGACTTCAGTTCCATTTTAAATTAAATACAGCAAACCTTTTCGAAATAATACTTTAGTGCTTTTTAGTTGACTCTAAAAGTGAAGACTATTGCAGGAAGAAATAACGCATGCTTTTGAAGATATACAGAAGAGCACACCAAAATACACCTCATGCGATTGGTTGGCATGCACCTGCAAAGGTCCACTTTATTAAATGGCAGAAAAACAACCTGAGGACATGCACCCTGCGAAATACGCAGATGTCCCCCACACCCAGAGAGACTCTAGATGAAGATGAAAGTTGGCTGAGTACTCTCTTCATCAAAAACCAGGAGCCCAGACCTGTGACCCACCCCTCTACCTGCATGGGATGAACGGACATGTGCAAAGCCCCTGGCATTGAAGGACTGAGGTGCATTGGCAGAGCTTTATATTGCCCAATGGTGAAACAGCAGAGGTGCTGGGGCAGCTGTGGGGAAATGAGGTGCACTTGCAGAGTTGTGAGTTTACCAGAGGTAGAATAAAATGGTTGTTGCTGCTGCATAGAAGGATTGAAGTGGATTTAGTTTCCCTTGCAGAGCGTGTTGTGTTCTGTGATGGAGCTGAACAGTCCCTGTCGGTGTGCTGAAAAGATGAGGTGTACTGGTAGAGCTGTGCACACACCAGAAGCACAGGATACATTATCGTGCTGCTGCAGTGAGTTACTGAGGTGCACAGGCAGAGTTGCGTATCTTGTGATTAATGGATCACCAGCTTGGTGTGCTCTTGGGAAGGGTCATATCCCAATCCTGCTGCTTTACAAGTACAGCCAATCAGATCACGCAGCAGTTGAGGACCAAATGAAGTGTCAAAGTTGCCAACATTTTGCCTCAAGAAAAATTCAAATTTTGTTTCAAAGAAAGGGGAAATGTTTTCCAAATTTAGGGTGCGCATTATGTGGATGTATTTTCTAGGTAGTATGGCATTTTAAAACCTATTGATTAAAAGTGAATATCAGTGCCAATGCAAATACACTTGTTATTAAAGAAAATAATATTGACATTCAAGAGATACTGTTTAAATTGGTATTTACCAACTTGTTGGGATTGTGTCCTTCCTAAATGCACTAGAATGCTACTTTTACACCATCCTTTTTTCTTTTTTTGTTGCAGTTTTTTTATAGCACAAACTCACCTCAAAGCACCAGGAGCACTAATTACATTGCACAAGATCAAATTCAATTGTTACACATGGGGTGATAAAGTGATTTACTTAGAATCACAAAATGTTGAACTGATGCAGAAACTCAAACCTGGTTCCTCAAATCCAAAGTTGGCAGCTCTGGTCACAACACAATGTCCTTTTTTGCTCCAAGAGTGAAATGGATTGTGAAAAACACAATACACTATTGCACTCTGTAGAAAATGAACCAGCTTGTTCACACTTACTGTAGTAGGAGATGTGTATGATGTATTGTTTATATTCCAATTATATTCTAAAACTTGCCTTCAGTTTCAAGATCACAGTCTAGCACCTTTGAAAATGCTTATTTTAATTAAGTAAGAGATGGTAGAACAACATATTATTAGCTATGTTTCTCACTGGGAGATACTTTAGGATTCAAGATAGTCGATAAAAAAAGTTGCAATTGCAAACTCTCTGGGTATCTTCCCAATGGTGAATATGCAAGCTCTCCCTGTTTGTTTCACCACTCTAACGTTTTAGGAATGAATTCAACCAAAGAACACCCCCAAAGAATTGTGCATTCAATGAACACATTTATGGATGTTAATACGTTTGTTAAACATAAAGGGCCTCATTTATAAGGCCCTACCAGCACTATTGTGCCGCTGGAATGATCCGGTGGTGCAGTGTCTCACTATCATATTTAAAAGGCCACGTAAAGCCACGTTACGTGGCTTTTCATGGCCTTATAAATATTTTCCCCTTTCATGCAGAAAACTGCGTTAAAGGTGCGTTCCATGGGTGTTTCTGGGGTGTTCGCAGCAACATCCATGGCTTTTGACACTGCCCCAGATTTATGAGAGGAAGAGCCAAAAACGTATACCTCCCAAGGGGAGGTGTAAGAGAAGCACAAAGAGGAGAAATAGCTTTCTTTCTCCTCGTTTTTCCTCTTTCTATGGAAAGAGGAAACAGTCTCTTGTGATTGTTTATGTGCAGGAAGGTTTCTCTTCCAGGACATAAATAGGAATCCCCGCAATACAGGCACCAGTGCACCATGGTGCAAAGGTGCCTGCATTTTCATAGGGCAGCCCATTGTGCACCGGCGCAGGGGAAAAGGACAGGAATGTGCTGTATCTCATAGGTATGGAACATTCCTACCCTTATCTTTGTCATAGGGCAGCGCAGCAGCAAGGCCTGCGACGCTGCCCTATGACAAAAACTCACAGAGGTGGACCTCAATTACTGCTTAATTAGCTAACCAGTAGTGGGATAAACTGAACCTACTACTGAAAACTGTAACCCAGTGTAAGTACAGGACGTCAGCATGTGTGGAAATAATAGACCTGGACATTATCCAGACAAATAATTTTGCCAGAAATTAGGATATATATTTTACAACAAGATCACTACAAGCAGCATAGAGCAGTCTTATCTTGCTGACAGTTGTTTTACAGTCATGC
The DNA here is from genome assembly GCF_964261635.1 of Lissotriton helveticus. NCBI lineage: Eukaryota > Metazoa > Chordata > Amphibia > Caudata > Salamandridae > Lissotriton > Lissotriton helveticus. The sequence goes on from NC_136065.1 coordinate 1,982,742,623, forward strand.
TGGCGAGCCCTTTTTTAGCCTTTTACCTCTGCCATTCAACACTCTCACTGATTCTGCACACAGTCAGGTACAGTGAGCCCAAAAGCGCAGTATTGCCGCACACAGAGGAAAATAATTAGAGTGGACATTGGTCATGAGTAATAAGCAAAACGGCGCAGTTGCTGAAGTGACACAGTGAAAGTGATCTATACGGTGCAGTATTGCTGGTTAAAAAGGTCATTCAGGTTTTATCAATCCGTAATACATGAATCTCTGATCTGCCTGGGAGTTGAATTTCCTTTAGATATGAAGCAGAGAGAAAAGGGTCAGGAATTTGACTAGCTCATAGACGTTTCAACCCACAAATGTGCAGAATGCTAATGGTCACGGAAGGTCTTCCTCGGGACGAAGGGAACACAGGGACAGCCCGAAGGAGTAATTCGGACTTCAACTGTCTTCAGATTATGATCCAATGTAAATCCGATTCATGAAGGATGAATCTTGCAGGGTCCTGGTTTGGATAATTTGAAAGCAGGACAGGGCTGTCTAAGGATGTGATGAATCATATCAAAAGGGCAGCACGGTGGGCAACATGTGTCAAGCTGCGACGGGAGAGCTAGCCCATCGTGCCGATCTTTTGATGTAACTGTTACAACACAAATGTTTGAATAACTATTTCTTTCACTAATGTTTCTTATTCAACAAGAATAAAAGCAATTCTATACTCAACAGAACCAACATTTCTCCTCATCCCTAGGTACTTGGGCTGCACTGGAGGCATCTGTACTTGCTTGCATTTGCTTTTCTCTTGTTTAGACCTTACTGTGCTTTTTTTGGTGTGGGGCTCATCGGCTTCTACTATTGGTAGATTTGAATATCCTAATGTAGAGGGAACTGGTGTGAGAACATCCACCCTGCATATGATGGGGGAGGTGGCGGTGCCTTGCTTGCTATCGGAATAGAAGGGCTATCGGTTTTATCTTTTTCAAATATGGCCCATAATTCTAACTTTGTCTCTCTTTTGTCCTGCATAGTTGGTTTTTATATGTGTTCAATTATATTTGTGTCAAATGTTCCTTCCTTAGGCCAGGGAATTATGTGTGCCTGCGTATGTAACTGCTACTCTTGGCAAAACTTATTAATTATTTTTCTCTATTTTGGGAACTAGCAGCTAGATTCATGAAAGGGCCGTTTTGAGAGTCTTTAATAGCGATTCATAAGGAATCGCTATTAAGGACTTGCAAAACGGGATTCATGTAGTAATTGCTAAATAAATTGCGATTCCTACACATTCCTTATTTGCGATTAGCAAATTGCTAATCGCAAATAAGGAATAACTCCCCATTCATTCTTATGGGCCTAAAGGCCCATAGGAATGAATGGGGAGTTATTCCTTATTTGCGATTAGCAATTTGCTAATCACAAATAAGGATGCGATTTCAAGGGTGCAAGGGTGTCCAAAGGACACCGTGTAGCACCCCTGATATGTGAATTTGCACTGATGTTGTGCACACACATGTCCTTTGGACATGTGTGTGTATAACATGCAACTTAGAAAAATGCATTTAAATGCATTTTTCTAAGTTTTAGCAATTTACCACGAGGTTTGACTTCGTGGTAAATAGCGGTCCAAAATTGCGATTTCGCAATTTCAAAATGGTTAATGAATTGCATTTAAGGAATCTCAAATAGAGATTCCTTAAATGCAATTCCTCGCAAATGTGCGAATTCTTTATTAGCAAATTTTGCATTTGGGATGATGAATCCCAAATGCAAAAATTGCACTCGCAAAGGGCCAGATTCTCAGAATCTGGCCCTTTGCGAGCGCAATTAAGCTTGATGAATCTAGCTGCTAGTTTCCAAATGCTTTAAAAGGGAATCCATGGCAATTTTTTAAAATCTAGATAAAATACAATTCAAATGTTGTTGTTGTTTTGTAGTTTGGTTTGTCTAATCGTGGGGGCAATTGTATGTGGTGTACTCTTTACAAATTACATACTAGGGGCTCATTTCTTTTACAAAACATTTGCATCCAACAGTTTGATCGAATATTTCAATAAAAACAAGACAATATGCATATGTAGTATCACAACATGAGAGTTTACAGGATTGCCCGTTGTTTGCTTTCAAAAAAGAAAAGTGTATTGCCAACTACGTTGTGCGAGCAGCAATTTCAAAAGAGTCACAACCTACTCTAAGACAACTTATGGGCCTGCCCCCCATAACAGGACACCACAAATGTGGGACCTGCCTCTGCTGTAACCTGACTGTGGAAGGCACACTCTTCCAACATAATGGCATCTCATGGAAGCACGAAACATTCAGCAATTGCAAATCGAAATACGTAATCTACGGAATAAAATGCCCCTGTGGACTCCTCTATATTGGCAAGACTAATCAGGAAATCCGCCAAAGGATTTCACAACACAAATCTAGGATCAAACAGAAAGTGGAAACAGCGCCACTGGTGAACCATTGGAACAGATGTCAACATCTAATCAATGACTTGAGATGGACAGTCATATCCAAAGTGGAAAAAGATCCCCGCGGAGGTGACTGGGACTTGAAACTTCCCAGGAGAGAAGCCCTCCTTATTGTCAAATTTGACACGGCTGTGTCAGGCCTAAACGAATTGTCTGAGATTTATAAGCTCTAGTGATGACCCACGCACTGGTACCTGTGTTTGAGTTACATATCCCGCCCGGGTGTTATTCAGGTTAAGACTCCCCCATGTACAAATTTGCCAATACTTATTTAATTTTCAGATACCATTCCTCCTCGCAAGGGCTCCCGTGTATTGTGTGACAACCCAAACCGATGAACCCACATTTTCATACGCTGTATATTCGGACACCGCGTCCTGGAAGCTACACCACCCTGCATGCAGAGGGATACGCATGCGCACCCATCCGATTTTATTCCACTACTCCACAGACCCCGATTGACGAGTCTGTGTTGATGTCATTACACATTATCCAACTCATTGCTACGAGGGTTCATTGACATTGTGACAGCCTCCACTTAGGAACCCCCGCCCACACCTCCAGACAGAGATGAGGCCAAGTCCGGGTCTTGGAAACTACATTACCCAGTACGCTGAGCGACACGCATGCGCACTCAGCCTTCTGCAGCCACTGATGCAGCAATTCTCCATGGCGCCGGTCCTCTGACGGTAAGACCGGCCGCTTCCACCAGACTTACTCCGGCTTCGCACGGTAGTCTAGCGGACATCATGAGACGGTAATTAACGGCCGAACTCCCCCTTCTTCTTTTAGATAGCTGAAGGACCAATCCACCCCCAGACGCCAACGTGTCGAGCCGAGCCTGCCGGCCCACCCCCACGGTGACTACTCAGATCCTCGCCCGGTAAGAGTTAGTTGTCCGACCGGTGAAGATGTGTGATCACCAGGCTGATCCCCAGCTCTGTAGCCCGCTTTCTAAATTCATATTTTTTGATCCCACAGGGTCACTTATTCGATCTACATTTTATTGAACACCCGACCTTTTTCCCCCCCGTGGAGACCCGTTTTCCACCATTTGAGGTACTTTTTGATTGACTAGTAGAGGCTCAGAATCTAGGTAGGGCCAAAAGAAGTAGTACAATCACTAATACTCCTTCTCTTTCACTCTTTTATTCTTTACTATGTGTAGGAGCCACCACCCTCTAAATAACCACCGACGGTGCAGTTGTTAGGTAAGCTGTCTGCGTATTTTGTGGTGTTATAGCACTTGAGAGGTTGTTGTTATTTACTCGTGAACTCAAGAAATTGAACTCGACACTTAGATACGGTTTTTTCTGTCTTCTTTACAGAGCGCCCAATGGTCCTGACGAGAATCCTTTGAACTAGTTAGGATTCGAAACGCGTAGACCTTGTAGGGTCAACTTTTGCTACTCTTGTGCCTAAAGTAATAGGCACTTGTAGGTTCACGTACACCTACCAACTGTGAATTAATAGTGTGACTACAAGAAAATCTAAAAATGAAATGCTAATGGTGTATATATTGCAATTGTGATTTTCTAACCCTGCATTTGAATTGTATAGTTGACCCGTGTCCGTTTTCTCTTTCTCCTTTTTCATTTAATATTCCCCCTTGACCACTTTCTTTCATCCCCCTTGTCTTCTGTAAATGTTTGAATAAAAGCGGTATGAATGTGATATGCTTGCATAATGTTGACATGATGTATTAATTTGATATTGTGTTTTGGTGTCCCAATTTTATATGTGTGTGTAAAAAACCTGTAAAAGCACAAGAAAATTTAAACTAGTGCCACCCTTGAATAATTTTTGAAATAAAACAGCTATTCTATAGCCACCCCAAGTATTGAACTGGCGTCTGTACTTTGGTGCATTTAATTGTTCTAAAAAAGATATATCAGTATTGGCAATTCTCTTTTTGTTGTTGCTATGTAGTATCACAGCATAGGGCAAATATGTTTGGCCTTCTCCGACAACTAAGAAAAATCTCTTCATTATTGTCCTTCTCAACTCTGAGGCGTGCGGTCTCTGCGATGATCTTAGCGAGGTTGGATTATGGCAATTCGCTATATATAGGCCTGCCTCAAAAACTTCTGGACAAGTTGCAAGTTGTCATGAATGACGCTGCAAGGCTCATCTTTAAGAAACCGAGGAATACGCATGCATCCCCCCTCATGCGTGAGCTGCACTGGCTGCCAGTGAGGCAGAGGGTATTGTTTAAAGGGTATCACACTACCGTAGATTGGGGGTCGAGAAGGGAAATGTATAGACCACTAGGTATGTTCCCTAATACGAATGTCAATACAATATATACCTATAGTCTAAAAAATGTGTCAAAGGCACAATAGGTGTGTCACTCCAAATACCCACAAGTGAAGGATTGATAGAAAAAGAAAGGAAGACAAGACATCCCTTACGGATAAGATCCCTCACTCACCCGAAGGTGACATGCTTCATCATTGGGGTCCTCCTTACCAATGTTCAGACCTAGTCTGCATTGGGAGCTGCTACTTCTGATGGATTTAGGGAAGTAGCTCAGAGATGTTTTCACTAATAAAGACTAGGATGGTAATCCCAATGGGAGCTAGAGGGTGTAGTGAGGTGTGCAGCGCTGTGAAAAGATATATACACTAAGTGGTGAAATTAAAACTGCCTAGGTACAATCACAGAGCAATGCTTTAATAGTGTGTTGTACTTGACAGGATTAAAAGAAAGGTAACAGCACAGTGGTATGGATTTAGAACCACTGTCACTCGGTGGTCGACATGTTTCAGCCTCTAGATCACTACCCATGTATCAATGGCTTTCTTCAGGACCAGATTGCATTAGTGATGATGCTAGTGTATATATCTTTTCACAGCGCTGCACACCTCACTACACCCTCTAGCTCCCATTGGGATTACCATCCTAGTCTTTATTAGTGAAAACATCTCTGAGCTACTTCCCTAAATCCATCAGAAGTAGCAGCTCCCAATGCAGACTAGGTCTGAACATTGGTAAGGAGGACCCCAATGATGAAGCATGTCACCTTCGGGTGAGTGAGGGATCTTATCCTTAAGGGATGTCTTGTCTTCCTTTCTTTTTCTATCAATCCTTCACTTGTGGGTATTGTTTAAAGGGCTCTGCATTGCACACAAATCCTTATACGGAAAGGCGCCAGGGTATCTGAAGGCCCGCCTGACTTCCTAAAGGCCTGGTAGGATGTTAAGATCGTCGGAAGCCACTCTCCTCACCCAACCACATTTTAGGCTGGCCACAGTTGGTGGCCGCGCTGTTTCTATCACCCTTCCAGCAGCCTGGAACAAGCTACCAGTGGAATTACGGAAAGAAACCAACCTGCTGTGCTTTCGGAAGAAGTTAAAAACTGTGCTCTTCCAACAAGCCTGGATGGGGCTGTAAACTCTCGAATGGCCCTCTGAATGTCTGCTGTGCGTACCTGACAAAGCTCATAGAGACCCCCGGGTTATAACGCGCTATGTTAAGGCCGTACTTTTAGAGCGCACGGCTACCCCAAAGGGTGTCCCGGCGCTTTGGCAAGGGGGCCTGAAGACCAAAAAACACAAAGGCAACAACGCTACCGTCACAGTGGTTACACAGAAAAGAGCATGGTCTTCAGCTCTTTCCTAAAAGCTAGAAGGTTATTAGCTTTGCGGAGGGAAAGGGGGAGTTCGTTCCAAAGGCAAGCAGCCATAAATTGGAATGACCGTCCTCCCATCCGAACTCGTCTGACAGTGGGTACCTCCACTTTAGCCAGGTCGGCTGACCGCAGCATCCTCCGTGGTACATAGAAAGCGATACGCTTTCTGATGTAGTTAGGGCCAACAGAGTGGAGGGCTTTGAACGCCAGCGTAAGGATTTTAAACCTAATTCTTTTGGAAATAGGTAGCCAGTGCAACCTGTTTAACAGCAGAGAAGCACTGGCTCTCCTTGGCAGGCCAAATATGGCCCTAGCCGCCGAGTTTTGAACGATCTGCAGCCTGGCCAAAAGGTATTTCGGCAGACCTGCAAAAAGCGCGTTTGCATAATCTAACCGAGACCCTATTAGCGCCTGAACTACAGTCTTTCGGTGTTGCAGGGAGAGCAGAGGGAGAAATTTCCTCAGCATTTTAAGAATGCCGAAGCATTTCCCAGCAAGCCCTACAATATGGGGTCGGAAGGATAGGTCTTCATCAATTACCACTCCCATATTTTTCACTTGGGAGGATGGCCTTTCGGGAGGAAACATGTCCTGGGGCCACCACAACTTCCAACTCGGATCGGGAGCACAGCCAAAGAAAAGCAACTCAGACTTGTCCGAGTTGCATTTCAGGCTGTGCTGCTGGAACCACGCAAAGACTGAACTCAGACAGTCTTTAATCCTGCCGCTGTCAAAGACCTCACCCTTGCTGCACGTAAATAGGAGCTGGGTGTCATCAGCGTAAGAGATGACCCGGGTCTATATAAATTGAAATAAATAAATAAATAGCATTTGCACTGTCTCAGTTTTTACACTCAATACAGTTTTGCAATCAAATAATCAATACATCATCATTTACAAAATTAAGTTCAATAATGGTGACATAATTTTTTTTTAACCTTGTCAAAAAAAACTCAGTACTCTGTCTGTACAGGTCGTCTGTCCTCTAAACAGGGAAGATTTGCGTAGTACACGTTCCTAAGTAAGCTGGATATTCTGCCAATATCCGCTCCTAGACAAAGTAGAAACCATACCGTAATAACTCAGGAATCACCAGCCCTTCTTAGCCATACATGAGTTATGGTCAGTTTCCTGGGAGCAAGTTTTTTCCTAACCCACCCTAATTTATTGCCCACGGTACAAGCTAGATGCACCTCCCACACTCCTTTCAGATACTAAGGGTGCTGAAAAACCTCTTTAGCACTGAGAAAATTGTGAACTAAAAAATTATGAGACTGAGGTAGAAACTCAGGGGATTCTGCAGAATTCCAATCAATTGTTGTGTCTGCCTACTTTTTTTATTGCGTCCGGGTGGGGTCTCCATCCATCGGATGGAGTGGGGTTCGAGGTCCCAATCAGCTCCTACCTGGCTCGCCAAAGTGTTGCTTGGGTTAGAAATCCCTCGAAAAACTGAAGACAAGAGGCATTTGGCAAAACAGGAACAGTTTGTTTAATTAAACATTATGGACGGGAGAACAGTTACAGGACTGTCTCAGTTTACAATCTGTAAGCGTCCTTCTTAAATACAAAAACACGATGAGTTGTAAAAGTTTCCAGCATACCTTATATAGTGAGGAATATTGGTTGCTGCCTTTGGAGTCATCAATTATTGGTCTAATGCCTACTACAGGTGGGTCTCGACCTTGCATGGATACATTGTGGCCGGTGGATACCATGTCCAGGTGTCTGGCATGGGGAGCGCGTGATCACAATGTTTGATAGGTCCTGATTGACTATGTGTCCCTAACTTAAGTGGCATCTGACTTTATGGTGTTTTTAGGAGGGCGTGTACCCCCTCCTGGCATGTGTGCTTTATCGGGAAATCTCCTTTGACCAGTGTAATTTCACTGTGCCTACCTATGGGATTAATCAAGAGTTTCTTGCCCTAATGTTTGCATGCTAGCTACGCACCCTCCCACCTGTGACATATCAATCTGCAAACCCAGGCCTAGGTCGCAGAGCCTGCTTGACCACATATTTGCAAGTCGAGGTTGATATGGAGTTCAGCAGGGGCGATTTTGTTAATAAGGACAAGATTTCATTTTTATCAATAAATGCATCGATTTCTATATTAACAGTTAAGACCCCGATGCATAGAAAGAAAGACTAGGTAATAAAGCCATTTCTGTGGTGGCAGGCAAACTGTGGAATAATGTCCCTCTTTCTTGCAAGAATCTGGACAATTTTCCAGTTTTAAGGAAACAACTGAAAACTTGGCTTTTCCTCCATAGATCTGCTCCTGTAATCTCGTTGGTTTTGGCTTCTAGCACAAAGGCACACTTTTTTGGTATTTTCATGCTGTACAAAATAAAAATAGATACAACTAGCTGTGCAAAAATTGTCCCAAATTAGAATTGATAATGCGGAGGGCCAATCCTGCACAAATAACATCGAACTGGTAGGTCTATAGGAAAGGGCAGACGTAGGTTAAGCAGAACCTTCTCTTGAGCAATGGATCAAGAAACGAGTATAACCAAGGGGCATATCAAACACTTTCTCTGGGGATCGAGCGCACAGGTCCCTGCGACAGGTAGCTCTCTAAGGGGCTCTCCCCAGAATAGTCATCTCCTCTCTCCTGAATTAGAATGCTAGGGATGTCAGTTTACAGTGTGTGCACAGGAGCCAATATCATGCTATTACCTGACTACACACAACAGGTGCAGAAACTGCAACGATTATTTGTTATGGTAAAGAATGAGGTGCAGCAAAAATGATGTAAGAAGCATAGGACTGACAGGAAGCAGATGACGATAGAAAACAGCCAGGAGATCAAACGTCAGACATAAAAGAGATACCATTGATCCAGTAAGCATGCAAGCAAGCATAATGGGGACCTTAAGTGACACTTGAGAAAATGATGGAAATCTATCCTGAATCTACACTGACTAAAATGAGGAGATCTGAAAGGACATTTTCTGGGTGATGTGAGAAGAGCAGGATACTTGAGCTGACCGAGCTGATCAGCATCTTCATAAATTCAATAATTATGGGCAGCGAATGAGTAATAGCTCATGGGCTTGGACATCGACATCCCACCACCAAACCACACCAGACCTAGGTGAAGGGAGCGTAACAAAGTGGATTCTTCACTATAGTAAAGATGAGGAGCCGGTATAATGGCGTCAACTATGATGTTTATTTAGTTCATGTCACAGGAGAGACGTCTCAGCCATCCATCAAGTTCTTGGCTCCAGTTCTTTTTCATATCAATACATTCCAATGGAACATAAACATGTTGAGGTTCCAAAGGAATGCTCAAGTCTGACATTCCACATAAACAGGGATAACACACTGATTACAAATGTCAGTTACCACAGAGAGTTTTCTAGATGGCGAGTGCTGCCCCACAACAGACTTGGGTCTGCACAAGCACATTAGAATAAACATTACATATGGGGTTGTTCAGAGTTTATAATATGGGATTTGATTACTGTATGTTGCAGGAGTAGCAAAGGAATCTACTGTGTATCATAGAATACAACTTCAGTCTCCCTGCTCAGAGTCGAATAGTAATAGTAACCCGGCTATGTTTTTGTCACATTTGTTGTGTGTTGGTTTTGTGGCAAACATAAGCTATTCTCTGATCAAAAGGGAAACTGCTGTGCTGTGCTAGAGGGAGATGATAAATTGGGAAATTTCTCTGTTGGCATGGAACTTAAAGGGCTCAATAAAGGACATGCACAAAAGCAGAGGAGCAACCGGAGCCACATTTCGGGGGAGGGGGCTACAAAACATTTTGGGGGGGGGGTGGGAGGGGGGGCAGGCTGATTGTTCCAGCGATAGGAAGCGTGGAGATGCAGGGGCTCTGAGAAGGGATGTAAACACAACAAAGCCTCGTTAGCAAGTGAATGGTCTTTTAAAGACCTGTTAAGTACTCAGGTGCAGGTGTGTGTGTGCCCGGGAAGCCGTCTCAGCCCAGGCTGACACACAAGACGGGGGTGGAAAGGGCCTGAAGGCCTTTGAGCCCAATGGGCGTTGCGCACCTGCACAGAAGGTACAAGGACTTATCTGCACAGGCAGGCATGCAAGTGACTTATTGGATCAAGTAGGAAGCAAATATGATTGTTAGGAAGTGGAAAGGTCGGCTATATCATGCAGGATATTTTACACACCATGGACCTTATTTACAAGAAAGTGCTGCAGTGCGACACTGGCAGCTCTTTGGCTGCGCCATGCTGCAGCACTTTCAAAGCACAGGAATGCATCATATTTACAACAATATGACGCTTCCCTGTTGACGCACAATCAACTCCCATGCGCCAAGCAGGCACCCTTGCCCCATGGTACAAGGGTGCCTTTGTTGTGGGGAGATTGTTTCTGTGCAGGAAGGGGTACCTTAAAGAAGTGTTTTCCTCTTCTTATGTGTGCTGCAGAATGCAGCACTCCTAGAAAGAGGAAAAAATTAGGAGAAATGTGAACATTTCTGCTCATTGAGCCTTGTGTAGCATTCTGATGCATTTCCAGGTTTATGAATTCTCGTAAATCTGGAAATGTGGCAGAATACATCGGTGTTGCGTGGGAACACACACAGCAACACTCATGTCACACCCCTTTCACGCAAAGTTTGTGTGAGAAGGGGATATATTTGCAAGGACAGCAAAAGCCACGCAGGGTGGCTTTACGTGGCCTTGTAAATATGGGCCAGGAGGTTACGCCAGCACAAGGGACTTGTAAATAAACCCCCTAGCATTTTGTTTAGGTCCACAGTGTTATGGTTTTGAGTTTTCTATTATGTGTTGAATGGGAAGTTACATAGCGTGCCTCCAGGGTTGTATATAAGAAGAGAACAAAGGACACCATACATAATAGAGTGGTTAACTAGATGTAGCGGATTTTTGACTGGAAAGCCTTTTCATGTTACACTGATACCCACGGGATGCACTCTAGATTGGATTATGAATTAAAAACACAAGATAAAAAATACAGCATGTCTCATATGTGTGTTTTCTGGGCAGATTACTACCTCATAAATCCCTGCTACTCTTAAAATACAGGTCCCTGAGAATTAGGCTAAGCACACCTAGGTGCCGATGTACCCTATTCACAATAATAGATGCTGACTGTAGAGAGTGTGACAGAAGAAATTAACTAATATCTTCTATCATCTGACAATAGGGCCATGGCTGGGGGTCTTAACTAGGTTGCAATGAAAGTTGTAGTGTGCAGATACGAAATGTCTAGGGTGAGATGTAAGATACTGGAAACATAGATATGCGAAAGAACGAGAAGTAGCTGGGATTGAATCTGCTGCCATGCTGGGCATTCCACCTGCACAAGAAGTCTTGGCCCTCCGATCAGGCTTGTTCAGCCAAATACAGGAGCTGGATTTGTTCTAAACAAAACTTACAAGGCAAAGGTTTTACTGTGAGGGAGATATATCCCACAGGATGCTGGCTTCTCAAACAGGAAGCAATGGCTACACATATCTTTTCAGTGGGAGATGATACTGGAGCAGAGCAATACCCACCGGTGCGAATAAATGTTGTTTGCACATTTACAGTCTCTGTTCTCCCAATGGCAGGAGCTACCCAGACAGGCTATACTTAAGAAGATGCAGGACAAGTTAACGTTAGGCCAGAGGAACCTACTGGACCAGCCTATAATTTTACCTGAAAATAGGTTTATAATATGGGAACTTGTTGTGAATGTATCTAGGACCCTATTTAAATATTCCCGATTCATGCCCTTATGTGGTTATAACAAAACATATCCTTATAAAGGCATAAGAATCATATCTATATTTAGTCATAGCCAATGCAGTCCAAATATGGCAAGGCTACTCCCATAGACTCCTAGAAAGTACAACGCATTCTTTAAACAAACCAAGCCTCCAGCAGCCCGAGAATTCCCTCTGCTTTTGTTTTGATTTGAACAAGAACTCCTGGAGTCCAGAAAGAACTGTAAGTACTTAGTGACGTCTTATGTCCAACCTTACGTCAAACTCGGCACCTTCCAGGTTTAAATATACCAACGTTTGCCATAAGCAAACACACGGTGGTTTGGAGCAGAGCGGCTATCCACTTGCCCGAAGCCCAGCTGATGCGAGAGCCGAAGGAAGCCGACCCTCCCATTGACGCACTGAGAGAGACGCTGTCTTTTCACTTGCTGAGAAATCCAGCTCCAGTGTTTCCAGTCACCCTTGCGGGTTGCTGGGAGATCGAGTCCTGAGAAAGAGATACAAGACCTCCTTCATTCTAAAACCAAGGTACGGAGCTGATTAGATCCTTAGAGAATTCTTGATTCAGATTCTTGGCAAAAACTAACTTAACTTAAACTGCAGCTCACTTACTCCTTCCCACGTATTAGACTTAGGTTAGGTACACCGGGGTAGGCGTATCTTAGAAGCACCAGTTGAGTATGTTTAGTCAATGATTTTATGTATGTATATATTTTATCCGTTTTAAGTATCATATGGCTCAGAAACCATATAAATGCTTTTACAGTATTATTTCATAATACTCCTTTTACTGTACGCACTTTACTTCATGATAAGTATTGCATTTGTGGCAATTCACTTCTCTTGCACGAGAAAGGGGACTGCTCAATAAATAACATCTTTTATTGAAAACGCCCGTCTCTCTATTTCTCTGCACTCCTGGTGAAACTAAGTATGCATGATTGACTGAGTGAAATAACTGTCTATTGTTTTCACATGACTCTGGAGATATACACCTTGTTCTGGAGGGAGCAAAGTTGTCATGTTTATGCGGTTGTCAGAAGCTAATCCCTTCTTGTCTAATCAGGAAAGTTAACTCCTTCCTGTTCATTCGACAAAGTTTCTAGTGACCTCTGAGCTAGCTGGCACACCTAATTAAGTCTAACATACTCAGTAGAGACCTAGATGACCTCAGTCCTATGTTTAAACTATTGTTTATGTTATTCCAATACGCAGAGCCTATTAGGAATATAGGAACTACACTACATGGCGCCCAACGTTTGGTAAGGCGATAATCTAACGCTAGATGCTAGAGTAACTCAGGCGTGCTTTTCACACAGACCCCTTTTGCCCGGAAAAACTCCAATAGACGTCTGGAGTGGGTAAAAGGTTAATATCCGCCAGAACTTAGTAGGAAGAGAATCCTATGTATTAGTTTTTGGTTTAGTCAACGTTGAAGGATACAGTGTTCCAAAATATTGTGCACCTAATCTTTGTTTCCTTGAAACTTGCTCTGTAACAAAAAAACCTTCTGTCAGTAAAATGCCGGAAGGTGATGAAGAAAGAGATGCTTTGGCAGCTCAATTTATAGCGGATGACACAAGTCTCCAAGATGAAGACCCGAATGCTATAATCATTCCGGTAAATGTAAGAAGAACTATACCTCTTAAACTTATAGAAAATGGACTATCATCAAGAGGTGGTACAGTCATATTTGTGGTAGAGGCCCATGGATATCGGCAGACAGAGGTATTCTATTCCTGGATACATTTTCCAGCAGCACAAGCTGTGACACAAGATTTCCACTATTACAAAATAGAGGAATCTACAAAGGAATACGCTCCTTTCGAGGACGTTGAAATTCCACTAACATACCAAGAGCACCTGCTCTGGTTTAATGGCGCCCTAAAACATCAAAATCACATTACCAGGCTCGGTCCACTAGGTAGACCAGGAGCCACATGGTCGGTTCTAGCCAGCTACACACTACATCCCGACATTGAAAAAATGTCAGACCGGGAACTTTTAGCTCAGCTTAAACAACTAATTAAAATGCATAGGCAATTGGTCCAATATGTCATGCGGACTTCAACAGTCCAACCAGCAATAAAAATTCCACAGCACACCCCTCACCAGGGGAACACAAATAAAATCACACCACAGAATATACAATCAGCAATTGGCAAAATACCCGCAAGACGGGAACAAATTCCATTCTGGTTAGCTAAAAAAATCACTCAAATAGAGGCAGTATTTCCTGATACTACACCTCATGAGAAACACAGAATTCTGACTATCTGTCTTCCAATGGGGATCGCACCACATGTGGAGGACTGTGACACTTGGGGCACAGTCTTTGCTTCGATATACACAAAAACACATGGTGTTCCGTCCATGGCGGTTATACCAGACGTACTAAGACAGATTCAAAATGAATACGGTCCAGAACCTGCTTTAACTCTAGGTATGAAATTACTGAAAGACTTTAAGCAAGTCTCGGCTATATTACTAGCCAACATAAAAGGAGAAGCAGCATCTGTGGCGATCCGCCAGAAATTGAAAGAAACAGATATAGCAGAACAACCTTTTGACTTGCCAGAATCATAGAAAAATCCTATGAAGAACTAGGTAGAGATAGTTTGGGTGGGAAACCAATGCAACCACAACTAACTGAAAATCCTGAAAAAACTTTTATTAAAAATAATCTGAATACTCCAAAAAAGAGGTGGGAGGTTAACAAACAAACTACTCCCAGAGAAAAACAGTTTCAGTCCATAGGAGGGTCTCCTCAATGGAGAGATAGATCTCCAGAAAGAGGAAGCAAGTCTCCCCACAGGGAGCCCTCTGAAAAAAGATGCAACCTTAGAGATAGGGATACATTGAGAAAACCTGACAGATATCAAGATATTGATACACATCCCTCACGATATTTTCAGACTTCCTCAAAGAAATCGGAAAGAAGAGGACGGTCAGAACACAAAGAAGAGTACGTCAAGTCCAAAGACAAGGAACCTGCTCATCAAAGTAAAAAATTACAATTTACAAAAAAGAAGGTAGCTAGTATGAAAATAAAACATGCCGAGGATTCTGAGAACACAACTGAAAAACGGAGAGTGGGCCCAGACAATGCTAGACAGTGCAGCAGAAGTGACCATAGCTCGCCAGATCCTCATGAATCTTCTGGAGACAGTGGACACGAATGAATACATTCAAGTGGAAACTGCAGACACCAGAGTTAGCAAACCCCATACATTATATGAAATAACATTGCGTATAGAGGGGGACAAAACTAGGAAAATAAAGGGTCTCTTTTGGGATAACCTTTCAAAAGGCTATGATATCCTTCTGGCTGAGAAAGACTGGCCACCAGAGTTTGTCAGGGAGTGCCCTCATGGCGAAGAAATGATTATGCCTGCCTTCTCAAATCAAATTCCAATTCATAAAAAATACACATTTGCAAGAAAATGGGCAGTGGCCCAAGCCCCTGCATTATATAAAAATCATGTAGGATGGGATGAGGATTCTCCTCACCACAAAATCCAGTTAAAAAATCAACTGGCTGCCCAAAGGCAGTATCCTGTTAAGCAAGAAGCTAAAAAGCAAGTCAGGGAGATCTTAGATCAACTTGAATATCAAGGGGTAATTGAAACATGCACCTCACAAATAACCAATCCTTTGTTTCCTGTATCCAAGCCAGACGATTCATATCGTCTAGTTTTGGACTACAGACAGCTAAACTCATGCTGCAAAACATTTGCAGTACAAAACTCACACAGTGCAGCAATAATAAATAACATTGTGCGCAAAAAATATAAAACAACGTTAGATATCTCAAATGGCTTCTTTTGTCAAAACATTGCACCTGAAAGCAGGTATTTGACTGCTTTCTCCTGTATGGGGGCACAAAAACAATTCTGTCGACTCCCACAGGAATTCAAGAATAGCCCAGGATTATTCTCAGCGAGAGTAACAGAGTTACTACAGATGTACGATGATGAGGCATTATCCTATGTCGATGACATCTATCTTACAGACGACGACCTGGAGACACACTTGAAAAGAGTAAACACCATAATACTTGGGTTCACAGCTGAAGGGTACAAATTCAACTTTAAAAAGTCACAAATAGCTCACCTAACTGTCCTGTTTTTAGGATATGAATTATCAAGTGAAGGCAAAAGCCTAGCAGACAACTTCTTAGAGAAGTGTGCAGTAATCCAAGCACCAGAAAAACGCTGAAGAACATACAATCAATACTAGGTTTCCTGAATTTCGGAAGAACATACATTCTAAATTATGCAGAGAGGGTTAAACCTCTCTACGAATTAATAAAACCTGATTTCAAACCAATCAATTGGACTCAGAAACACACAGAAATTTTAAGATCATTACAAACAGACATGTTAACTAAAACAAAACTGCAAACACGCGCAAACGAACGCAACCTTGTAATCGGAGTCATCCCAGGAAGATGCGGATTCACGTACCTGACCTCTAAAGAGGGAGAAACGGTACCAATAGCTTATAAATCACACTTGTACACACAAGCTGAAATGAAATTCAGTTCTACTGAAAAAATTCTGACCGCGGTTCAAACTACTGTAGCAAAAGAAAGAGGCAAAGCCCAAGGCAAGAGCATATCTGTATTAACAGCAGTATCAGCCCTTGAGGCAGTAACAAGACCACGCATTCCGAATGCTGTGGCATTAGATCCGAAATGGATACAATGGGAAAGTTCTCTTGCTGCAGAAGACGTGAAACATGCATTTGATCCGAAAATGAAAAAATTAGAAAATATGGAATACGAATATGAATATCCTCTGCCAATCGAAATTCTGTCTCTAGAACAGTACACCTGTGTAATATACACAGACAGATTTGCACAACACTACGTTGTGGATAAAAAATCTTACAATGCAGCGTGCATGATTGTTAAAGGTCGCTGGCGCTTAGGTAAATTCAGACCGATAATCACCAAAACTGAATCACTCAGAAACTGTACAGCTCAGCGAGCTGAAATAAGATCTTTAAAGATGGCGCTTGAAAATGCCGATCGCGAGTTCCCCACACTGATAGTGTGCGATTCGCATTATTGCGTCCAGTCTTACAATAATGACATGCAGACATGGATCAAAAACGGTTACAAAGATGAGACTGGTGCTACAATAAAGCATAAAAAACTTTGGGAACAAGTAGTTCTTTTACAGAAAGAACTACAAAAGACTCACGTGATACATACACTGAGTCAACAACGTGATGGCGTTCACGTTGCGGGGAATTCATTGGCTAACAGAACCACAGCGGCAGCGGTTCAACCGGCTTCCGTAGCTACAAAAAAGCGTACTAAAAAACAAATAGACGGTGAAACGCTACTAGCAGTAAAAGTCTCAATGAAAGGCAACTATGCGGCGTTACCTCTAAATTATCCACTCTGAAATAAATACATACTTGATGCGAACTCCGTTCCTTTTGCTCAAATCCCTGGAGTGGGGGATAGAGTAATTCCAAACATGAACCGGAGGCCTTACTTGATTCAAGAAGCGCACATGGGATTGGGTCTGAGGCACCAAGAGATCTTGAATCTCTCATAGAACTACAATCACAATACTGGTGGCCGGGGATGAGCGTGCAAATTTACAACTTTGCAATGAATTGTCAGAACTGCAATAGAGATCGCAGTTGTGAACCGGACCAGACACCAGCCCAGACACCTCTATTAGAAAGCATTAGGCTATCTATACGCAAACATCCAGACGGAAAAATGCGATGCCATAATTATTAAGACGAGATTCATTTAGATGAGACCCTAGCGCTCGGCTGACGCCAGAACTGTTATACAAGATTTGTGAGTCTTAATCGGCACATACGCAATTGGCATGCTACATTCTGACCAGGGTCCTGCGTTTAGCTCTCGAGCTTACAAGGAAGCCATGACCAGCATGGGCATTGCATTGCGGTACTCTTCTCCCTTCCATCCTGAGGGTAATGCGGTAGTAGAAAGAAAAAACTGTGACATAAAGCAATCTATAACGGCGAGGGTATTAGGTTCGGGTGATGGGTGGGTCAAACATCTAACAAGTGTCGACCGTAGTCTTAATAATCTGCCAAGAAATTCTCTAAGAGGTATCACTCCATACGAACTATTGTTCGGTACTAGAATGATAATCCAGGACTTAGATTGTCAGACTTCAGTGGTGAAGGAAAAGTCCTTTGATATCAAAGATCGTTTGGCTGTTTTACAGGACTTAAATGAAACAAGAAGAATTCTAAGTAACATAAAGCTAAAGCCAACGGCCACTGAAGAAAAACCACCTGTCCCAGCCAGACCTGTCTGGATTCCAAAGATTGGGGATCTAGTCAGAGAAAAGATCGCGGTGAAGAAGGAATTTGGGCCTTCTTACAGAAAAGCAGTACCTGTCTTACCTGTCAGCGGAACAAGATCAGTAGTACTACCGCCCCTTGCTGGTAAAAAGGAGAACAGAGTTGTATCAATCGACCTGGTAAAACCACAATCATGTGGCCAATAATAAGTAGTAGGCCCAGTGGACTCCCAAGAAGTAGTAGAAGACCAAACCTTGCTACAATCCAAGAGGTTCAAACTGAGAGACTAATCACTTTTGATAAACCTGCAGTGAATAAAAAAGGACCATGCAACAAAGCCATGAACTTGTGCCTCTTGAAACCCAAATTGCAACAGTTCGTCAAGAAAGACCTGTCTACAATGATGTAGCTTCAGACCATACTAACGTGACAAAAGAAGATTCAAAGAATAAAGAAAATCCGGAAACAATTCCAACAATTGACAGAACTGCATCTGGCTACTTCATCAATTTCGATGACTTTTCTGATGATCCAAGTGAACATGAAGAAATACCAGCAACAAAAACTTTCAAAGAAAAATGACTGAACTCTTTCATCAACTCAAAGAAACATATCTGATTTCAACATGGATTGAATTATGGATTGTGTTAGGTGTACTTTTCCTCCTACTTCGGCTCATCTTGGTTTTAAGTTTGGGTAGATTTATTGATTGAAAATATAGTACAATGGACACAGCAAGTCAGAACATCAACTTGGTCCTAAAGCCACACAGATCATCTCACATTGAGAAAAGAGAACTGTCATCAGTGAACATCACAGCCATTCCAATACCCGGTGGGGTAGGATGGGACAAAACGGATTACGAAATCTTTGGCCCGATTGAGCTCTTGAAATATCCACACCAGTTTAAGGTTTCCTTAAGTGACTTTGTAAAACCAAGTACTTTCTCTGATGATTGGGACTTTGAAAATATTAATAATATGATGTCAGATTTAGAAATGTCAGCAAAATTCAACACACATGATTATTTACAGGGTTCATCAAATTATGAAGAAATGTATTGTTATAATCATTATGGTCATCACTATTTGCATAAATCTGCTAATCCTAGAAATGTTTTTACTTATAACCAATGGGAACATTGTCCCATACCGCCAAAAGGCAGCTCGAGAACATTTTATGAGAAATTCCGATACTTCTCAGGGTTCAACACAACTGATCCAGAAACGTTTTATTTTAAAATGTTAAATAAGACAGGAATGAAAACGATGTTGACAAATACTAAATTGATTTATTCTGAAAAATGTTATGAAAAAATGTCTACATTTGGTTTTGAATTTTGGAAAAACAACATTGAAACAAAAACTATCTGGGGTACAAAAGACTGGCAGGTCCAAGGTTTAGAATCATTATTTAGAGCCTGCATTATCCGAGAACAAATAATACTCCTGAATGACACCATTCAACAAACAACCAGTCTTCGTTTAGCCAAGATAAAAGACTTAAACAAATCGTCTATTCCAAAGCCCATACCTGATAGTAATAGCACTACAGATGTGGAGATAGACGTATCCCATATTTTACACCAAAACAGAACAAATCCTGATTGGAAAAAATGGTTGATCTGGCCCACAGACACTAATAACTGTCAAGATAGATTCCTGAACAAAATACAGGGGTTCAAACAGAACAGGCCAGACCCACGATACTCCCAGAGATAACATCCAGGGATAGTTACAACATAGAGTGTAGGAAAGCTATGCCTCGAATGGCTACAAAAATCCACACTGGCTGAAATTAAGCAACACTTGACTTTACTTAAAGAGGGTGCTGACTTGTGAGATTTCATATTGGGACCTCGCAAACAGTGTCAAAAATGTTTCATATACGCCGGTATATACGCTGCTTACAACGAAGCTTGGAAAGTAATGCAAATTGAAACTGCTGAAAAAATACGAGAAATTGATCGTATTAATTTGGAAAAATCACTTTCTATAGTGGACAATGGGTTAACGACTCTGTCCTCCAGAATGTATTGACTGAACAGCATTGTATCCTCTGCTATTGATATAATAGAGCAGGACTTGCTAATGTTACAACATGGCCAGTCCCAATTGTGTTCTATTGTACAGGTAGGCTGGACGTTACAAAATATGCGTTCAGGCTACATGCCATGGCGTCTAATCAACATAACGTCATTATTTTCTAACTTCAACCTTACTGATAAACAAATCAGTTTGGCACAAAAAGGAGCAGACTATACGATTCTGAGCATTGAAAAACTTGAGAGATTACCATTGACAATGTCAGAGAGACCTGTCATTGAATGGATAATACATGGTACAATTACAATTCCGATAACAACTTTTCAGTTCCAGTATTGCCAAAAGTATATACCAGCAGGCCAGTATGAAAGGTTGGGTAAAGGATACATCAAGTCAACCTGGAATTTACCTTATACACATAAATGTTATAGTGAAGGGAAAAAAGAGGTATTTCTTAGTGGTAACAATTGTAAAAAATCACTAAGCGGTACACTTCTGTGTCAAGGTATTAACTTGCATGGAGCCTGCGAAGGTTCATCAAACAACCTTTCATGTCACCTGCATGGCACTCCTGCAACACAGATAGAGCCTTTTTTCAGACAGCTTTCCAACGGCAGCTACGTTCTAATAAGTGACCGCAGCAGTTGAGGCATGTTGCCAGGAAAAGCCTATCTCGTGAGCGTTACTTCCATGGTCACTTGTTGTATGCAAGTACTGTATCCAAACAGCAATCCAGACATGTAGGCGGCAATATGGCCTTCTTTGAATATCTCTTCTATTCGAATTGATACTTTAAGCAGAATGAAGTCTATTCTTTTACAGACAACTGTGCCTTTAACCTCGTCCAAAGAGACGAATGATCTGCAAGTTGCAAGGACAGCGGCAGAGATACATACTCTATTATCAACAAATTGCCCCGTGCATTTCGTAGAATTGTTAAGCCAAATCTTAAACATGTCTGATACCAGTGGCATTGCACATGTATTTAAGACAATTTTTTCGGGACTGTTAGCACCCTTTGAAACAGTTCTGGCATCTTCCCGAATCTTGTGCCTTCTGTATTCGGCGGCCTGCCTTTTCTTTTGGGACTCGTAGCAGGAATTTTATTTTTGATCCTTCTGCTCCGATATGGCAAGCCAAGCCACAGACAAAACTCAGGCTACGATGGAAAAAACGATCCTGGCCCTACGTTACCGAGAACGGATCACTAAAGTCCTCAGCTTTGCCCGGCTAAGAGATCTGAGTACTACCTGGTTTCTTTCATTCAGACCAATCTGGCAAGATTGCATCTTACCTGTGCTTCGATGTCTGCTATGCGGAGAAGAATGCGTGTTTGACATCTGTCTTACACTACCATCAGCAGTACCTATGGATATCGATACTTTGCTTGGTTCGGTAACGGCTCATGCATCGTGTTGTCCCCAGCGGCTACGTTGAGACTTCACCATTACGATTAGGTGGCGGTGAAGTACGAGATGAAAGCAGTAGCACACAGGTACAACCTTATGTGAGCATTGCTGATCCCGACATCGATGATGGCAATGATTCTCACATATGCACTATTGCAGCTTTTTCGAACTTGGTCTAACTTTCACCAGCTGTTGTAGACCAATTTTTCGCAAGCCTGTCTGATATGATGTTCTCTCCTAACAACAAGAATAACTTTTAAAACAACAACCACACAGCGTTCCCTGAACTCTGAATTTGGCCTACAGTTTTTGATAAACAACACTACTGAAAACAATTGGAACAATTTTTTCCCCTGAAAGTGAAATTAATTTTTTCCATTTCCAAAATATTTACCTTTTTTTAGCACATGGTACTCTGCTTAAAGTAGAACTATTCTTAGAGAACAGAACTTCTGTTTTTAGACTCTAGAGACAATATTTTGATTTAGCCTCTAGCACATGTACAGTATTTTATAAATATGTGATGAAATGGTCTCGACCTTCTTTTCTGTAATAAGAGCCATTTCATAAATGTAATTTTGGCAGTTCATTCAGCAACTATTTATGTATGCACTATCTGAATGATACCACTGCTTGAAAAACGTACAGTATAATTCTCATTTTCGTGTATATACCATATACCAATTCAAATGCAATTTATGTATTTTGAGGTGGGTTGGAAAACACATGCATCGTTATATGTTTAGTATTGCTTAGTATTTAGTAATGATGGACATTATACGTGGAGTGGGTGTTGTGAATGTATCTAGGACCCTATTTAAATATTCCCGATTCATGCCCTTATGTGGTTATAACAAAACATATCCTCATAAAGGCATAAGAATCATATCTATATTTAGTCATAGCCAATGCAGTCCAAATATGGCAAGGCTACTCCCATAGACTCCTAGAAAGTACAACGCGTTCTTTAAACAAACCAAGCCTCCAGCAGCCCGGAAATTCCCCCTGCTTTTGTTTTGATTTGAACAAGAACTCCTGGAGTCCAGAAAGAACAGTAAGTTCTTAGTGACGTCTTATGTCCAACCTTACGTCAAACTCGGCACCTTCCAGGTATAAATATACCAACGTTTTCCATAAGCAAACACACGGTGGTTTGGAGCAGAGCGGCTATCTACTTGCCCAAAGCCCAGCTGATGCTTGAGCCGAAGTAAGCCGACCCTCCCATTGACGCACTGAGAGAGACACTGTCTTTTCTCTTGCTGAGAAATCCAGCTCCAGTGTTTCCAGTCACCCTTGCGGGTTGCTGGGAGATCGAGTCCTGAGAAAGAGATACAAGACCTCCTTCATTCTAAAACCAAGGTACGGAGCTGATTAGATCCTTAGAGAATTCTTGATTCAGATTCTTGGCAAAAACTAACTTAACTTAAACTGCAGCTCACTTACTCCTTCCCACGTATTAGGCTTAGGTTAGGTACACCGGGGTAGGCGTATCTTAGCAGAACCAGTTGAGTACGTTTAGTCAATGATTTTATGTATGTATATATTTTATCCCTTTTTAAGTATCATATGGCTCAGAAACCATATAAATGCTTTTACAGAATTGTTTCATAATACTCCTTTTACTGTACGCACTTTACTTCATGATAAGTATTGCATTTGTGGCAATTCACTTCTCTTGCACGAGAAAGAGGACTGCTCAATAAATAACATCTTTTATTGAAAACGCCCGTCTCTCTATTTCTCTGCACTCCTGGTGAAACTAAGTATGCACGATTGACTGAGTGAAATAACTGTCTATTGTTTTCACACGACTCTGGAGATATACTCCTTGTTCTGGAGGGAGCAAAGATGTCATGTTTATGCGGTTGTCAGAAGCTAATCCCTTCTTGTCTAATCAGGAAAGTTAACTCCTTCCTGTTCATTCGAGAAAGTTTCTAGTGACCTCTGAACTAGCTGGCATACCTAATTAAGTCTAACATACTCAGTAGAGACCTAGATGACCTCAGTCTTACGTCTAAACTATTGTTTATATTATTCCAATGCGCAGAGCCTATTGGGAATATAGGAACTACACTACAAACTAACTACAGGCCAAACGCTGGCCTGAGCTTTATAAGACTTGAGAGGAACAGCAACCTCCTCAGGTATTTACTGAAGCCATTGATCTGGACATACTGCCCAAACTGTGAAAGTTTTTCAAATGGAATGTTTCAATCAACAAATTCAAACAGTGTTTCCAAAATCTTTTCACCTCTCAAATGGATCTGATGTTAATTCATCAAGAATTTCAAGAGTTGCTGACCTAGAGATCATTAGAAATATCTCGTCTTGGTCCTCAGGGTTGTATAAGCAAAATCTTGGTAAAAAGAAAAACAAGGAATTGTGACCGGTGATCAATCTTCCTTATTTCAATTCCTTTCAGTTCCTATTGATCATTTTCACAGGAAATTTCTATAACTCATATGATGAGACATCGTTTATCAGATACCGCCTTTCCATTTGGTCTTTCTTTAGCTCCATAGTGTTTCATTAAGCTTCTAAAACGCATAATATCTATTCTCTCAGAGAATCAGAACTCAGATTTACATAGATGACATATTAATAATGGCTCAAGTCATGCCACCTGTTCTATCTCTCATCTTCAAGCAACCATTTCTCGACTGGAGTATTTGGGATTTTTAAGAAATAAAGAATTTTAGTACAGAAGAATCAACAAAATGTATGGGTTTCGTTGTGAATTCTTCCTCCTCTACTCTACAGAAACCAGAATCAAACAATTCTAGCCATCAGAAAGGAGCTGGCTATGGGTCTCCTGTCGTTTTCTATATATGAAGTTTTTCCAGGGCCCCCTAATTACCAAGCTCTCCAGAGATTAAAGAAGCATCATCTCGGCAAAGGTCTCAGGTATTCAGATCTGAATCCTTTGGATTAAGAGTCAAAAGAAGAAGATGTTTAGTGGCTAGAACATCTCAAAGTCTAGAACAGAAAAGCAACCTTCAGTTCTGCTCCTGATCTTCAATTGCAGTCTGACGAAAGTTCATCAAGATGGCAAGCTTGCTGTGGCCAATTTTTGACTGGCGGGGCATGGTCATCGCAGGAGTGTTCTATGCACATCACTTGTTTAGATCTTCTTGTGGGCTCATTTGCAATTCAGGGATTCACAAAGAATAACACCAGCTGTTCAGTAATTCTTATGGATATCTTCACAGCACTTAATCAAAGATCAGACCCTCTCTGGTCAAACAGTGTGGGAATATTGCCTTTGTCACCATATGTCAGTATTGCAAAATACTTTTGCAGTTATCTCAACAAGATCAAAGATTGGAATCTCGCCATCTGAAAGATTACAGCGATTGAAGGATTCATGAACCATTCTCCCAACACATTGAGGGGCTTATTTACTAGCCCATTGCACCCCCGATGCGTCCCTTTTTTGACAAATTGATGACGCAATGCGCTTACCCATATTACAAGGCCACACAAAGTCACCCTGCATAATTTTTCACGGCCTTGTAAATATGGGCCCTTTTCAAGGATTACTCTCTGTAGAAGGGGTGTCCCATGGGTGTTACTGTGGGTGTTTCCACACAACGTCCATGGAATTTGTTGCATTCCCAGATTTATAACATTTTGTAAAACTGGGAATGCTCCAAATTCCTATGCCTCCCCAGGAGCGGTGTAGGGGTGGGACAACGAAGAGAAATACTTTTATTTTTCCTTTTTTTCCTCTTTCTATCCATGCTGTATTATGCAGCGCAAATAGAAAGAGGAAAATAACATTCATGATTATTTTTGTGTAGGAAGGTGTCCATTCCTACACAAAAACAATCATTTCTGCAGCGCAGCATCCTTCCAAAATGAAGCAAGGGTCCCTGCTCTGGCACATGGCAGCCAATTGTGCGCCAGTGCAGGAGAAAGCACAGGGATGCATCATATTGTTGTTAATGCGATGGACCCCTGTGCTTTTTAAAATGACACAGCACCATGGCCAGACTGGCAACAGAAACCAGTTCTGGCAATCAGCTCGACCAGCTGGTCCCTGCTACGGCCAGTCTGACCATGCACAGCATGGTGCAGCTAAATGGCTTGCATCGCCGCACTGCATCATTTTTTTGTAAATGAGGCCCTTATTCTTTTTGGGGGACATTTTCAGTCAACCAATTCCATCAAGAATAAACAACCAATTAACTTAATTTTCCAGTTGGAGACAGGATCCATCAGTGGTCGCATTGGATCTGTTCCTACATCCTTGGAACAAAGGCCTCTCTTGTGCATTGCCTCCTTTTCTAAGGATTGCTCAATATCTGTCTAAAGTCGGAAGAGAAACAATTACCATAATAATAGTAACTCACTTTTGGCCATCACAAATATGGTTCCAGATGTTACACATGCTGGTAGAGTCACCTCTACTCCTACCCAATATAGAGTATCCTCTTCTCAACCAATTGAACCATTCTCACAAGCTTGTTCTGTCAGGTTAGTTTCAGCTCCTGGCTTTTGTTCAGACTATGGCAAGAAAGACAACTGAGGGAGTGTTCCAATACCATTGGATCGTGCAGAAAAAACTAAGCACGTAATGTTTATGTTTTAACAGCTTTTTGAGAAATACATTTATTTCTGTGCATGCATTTTAGTGGTTTTTGTGTATGTGTACAAGGGAGAAGGCTTGAAAAAACAAGTACTCCTATGGAATTCTTGAAAACAAAGAACAAAATAGCTCTACAAACCGGGAGTAGTATAAGCAGGGCCGGACTGGGAACCACAACCGGCCCCAGCAAAGTGCTCGGCTGGCTCCCCTCCCAACTCAGGGGGTTGGAGGGGCCGCTGAGCACTTTGCCGGGCCGGTTTTCAGCCGATTTTGGCACAGGGCCGATTTTACAGCTATGCTGCAATAGCGGCCCTGTAACAAAAACGGCCCCCAGGGGCCCAAAACCGACCCCCACCCGTACGGCGTTTGAGGAGATTGCCCGGTGCCTGCTAAGGCCAGTCCGACCCTGAGTATAAGAAGGCATATAGCTGGCCCATGCACTATGGGAGGGGCAAACGCAAGAGAAGGGCATGATGTCCGCATGCCATGACAAATGGCATCAATGAAAATCAGAGCGATGCTGAAGTTTACCAGTGGTAGGAGATGGGTGGCCTGTAAGCCCATAGACAGAATACAACACGTCTCTTCAAGACAGCATATGCGCTGTCTAGCCAAGACCTAAAAAGTAGGGCATGAAGAGTAAACACAAAATGCGTCGAGGCTCCACTGGAGCAAAATATGTTACGTTTTTTTAATTTAAAAAACAGAAAAGTGATGTGTGGTATGCTTTAATTAATCTTGGTCACTGGTGATTACTCAGGGCCGCATTCCAGTACATCAATTATTTTGCACATTATGCCACTCCAGACAAACTATTTTGGGGTTGCTTGTGTTGTGTTCCCATCTAGAGGGGACCTTTGCTGGCAGTTCTGGCTGGACTGTTGCTATTGGAGCAGGGCCAATTCACAAGATGAGAAAGTAAAGCCTACAAGCTGACACAATAAAAGCAAGCTAATGAGAGTGACAATAAAGCAAATCAACGCTAATCAGTGGTCGCTCTGGGAGCCCACAGTAAGCTGAGAATTGGTATTTTCACCAAAAGACAATGTTCTTGTCTGGTAGGAGGGACCTACAAAAGGGGTTAACCAGAGAAGGCCTAATGGTCCATATGGCAGAATGCACAATGCAGAAAGCCTGTCAGATGACAAAGGTTTTGTAGTTGGCCACATGAGCAGTATCCATGCTGATATTTAAAGAAATACTTTCTATTGCTATATAAAATACACCTCATGAGTTGAGTGTGGAACAAAGTGAAAGAGCAATGAGGGTTGGAAACCTCAGTTGAAACTACACGATTTGCATAGCCCCACATTTGACCTAGTCCTGCTAGGCTGAAGGAGGCCAAAACATTTCAGCAAGAGTTCATGCCAAAACCTCTACAGTGCATCCAAATTATTCCAAAGGTGGATAACCACCATTGAGGCGATCCCTAGTCAGGTCATGGCTCAAACCCAAGCCACCCTTGACAACCTACAATTGCAAGGGTGAGAGATGAAGCACATTGCAGGCTCCTAACAGTATAGATAATCAGCTAGCCCTGTGTTACTCTTCTACCCTCACTCCTCCTTACGAGCACAATATGTTTCTTAGTTCCTAGAGGCCCTTGCTTCTTCTAGTTTACATCATGAAACATCCTCCTGCCATGTAGTAGTGAATGACATTTCAGAGTGAAATCGATTGAATGTGGCGAAAGGACACTTACCGGTCTTCCATCATTTTGGCTGGACACTAGCATGGCTCTTATTTTATAGGTCCCATTGTATTGTCTTAAACTAGCTCTTCTCTGATCCGGGAGCCTTACGAATGCTGATTTTATATATCTACGAAAGTAAGAATTTATTCTGATCTCCTCTGTCTCATCCCTTTCCACCTTCCTTCTGCCCACTCTTACCTCCAGCAAGTGGCAATAATAGCCAGACACATGTCATTTCCCATTCTAGACAAATCCTGACTCAGCATCTATGAAAATGGGCTCCTGCCACTGCCAGCAAGAGAGTTGATTGGATCTACTGAACACTGTAGCTCACTTTGGTTGCCTTGTTTGTCCATGGACTCTGCCCTTTGAGGCCTGTTGCAACATTTTAGGAAAAATAAAACTTACCCCTGCTACTTAAAGGCTGGTAGCAATGGCTCAGGTTAGCTTACTTATTCCCTGGCATGTGGTCTGAAGATGCTGACAAATATCGTTCTAGAGCTATCACCCTGAACATGCGCCTGGATACCCCCATGGTTGACTAGCGCACTACACAAATAGACATAAATGTGTTCTTCAAGTCCTGGGCTATGATTCCTAGTTTCTAATATTCTTTCAGTTCATTTCCCATGCTGACTGAAACAGTTGGAGTCCCCTCTCAAGGGGGGGCCCCTCCATTGTTTGTCTCCTCTGCCCTTTAGTACCCACAGATTTTTTACCAGCTGCAACCACGTTGGACCTCCCGGCAGCTGCATCTGGATCAGAACAGGGAAGGTGGGTGATGGGGGTGGGCGGTATAGCGGGAGATTGAAGAAAAAAAGAAAAATCCCACTTACCTCCTCTGCAGGGCCACCATCTCCGTCTTTTATCAGAAAGCACACAGGCTCCCCTAAAACAATCACGATGCTTCTGTCACCAGGTTGACAGTAGTATCACGTTTGGTCTGAGCACTATTGGCTCGGAGCTCAGAGCGGGACTGACAGCCTGTGCTGGGTCTCCACCTGGACTGTGCACTGCGGCCCGGTGGAGAACATGCTAAGTGCGCATGACTGTTTGGCCGGCCCAAGACGGCTGGCCAAACCGTCATGCGCACTTAAGTGCATGAACCACTCCTCCCCCTGCTGGCTGTGAGACATCTCAGCCTCGCCCGCCCCCCATAAACATGCCTCAGTAAGGAAAAGTAAAATGATAATAACAAGGCATTATTATAGTTTTATTTTTCCTTTTTTCCACTGCTGAAAAGCAGTTATGCTCCTTAGAGGAGGAACCACCACTGCCTCCATGCCTGCTGCTGTCCCTGCTCTGACTCTAGTCTTCCTTCCCCTTGCTCCTCTGCTATCCAATTTGTGCCTCTGTGCACTTAGGGGTATATTTACAAGGAAAGGTGCAGCGTGGCACTGCAAGCAATTCAGCTGCGCCCCGCTGCATCGCTTAAAAAAAGGCAGGGATACATTGAATTTATTAAGAATATGGCGCACCCCCTTGTTTTCCCTTGCACTGGTGCTAAATAAAGATGCCTAGCGGCAACACAGTCGCCCTTGCGCCATGGTACAACGGTGCCTGTGTTGCAGAGATGATTGTTTATGTGAATTTAAAGGCGATTTGCTCTTTCTATCTGGGCTGCAGAATGTAGCACACATAGTAAGAGCAAAATATTAGGAGAAATAAAACATTTTCTCCTCATGCTAATCTATTCCTGCTTTTCAGGGGCTTTAGTTTTTGGCCCTGCCTCAGATTCACACATCATTGTAAATCTGGGGCAGCATCAAAAAGCAATGTGTGTTGTGGTGGAACACCCACAGCAACACCCATTGCACCCCCCTTTCATGCAGAACACTGAATGAAAGGTTATGATATTTACAAAGCGGAGTTAAGCCATCCAAAGTGTCTTAATGCTGCTTTGTAAATATGGAGCAGGGCATTGTGCCACCAGAGCATCCTAAAAGTTCCGGTGGCACAATACCCTTGTAAATAGGCCCCTTAATCTGGCCCTGCTGCTTCCTGTGTTCTGTCTTGGGTACTGTCACTCACATGCCACAGAAATGTGTCCCCAGGTTCTTTTGCTTATCACTCAGGACCCCCACTTCCTCTCCAGGATTGCTCCGTTTTAGGTCAAGCCTGGGCAACACATGCGCTGCTCTGCGAGGCATGCTGTATTAAGGTTGGCACTTGAATCTCTGCCCACGTCTTTTCAATTGGTTTCTGTTACTGTCCTTGCAAAATCATTGCTTTTCATTTGTGAATAGGCTTTTTAGTCCATCCTTGGTACCGCCTTGTCTGAATTTTTTCACCTACCATAACGACTGGACCTTTTACTTGTCTTGTTACACGGTCTGCTTTATCTTGGTTGTGAGCACTATTTTGTTCAATAATTTGCCCCTCTTCCACCCATTGCGTCACAGCATGCCACCCGCTTTTATTTTAATTACTATGGTGGTCCACTTGAAGTATAGAAGCCGCGCTTATTTCTTTATTTGATTATTTTTTGTTTGTTTACTAGCGCCCATGCGGCGCTATCACATTATTGGAGACCGCGCCCCTTTCTTTAGACAAGCCGCGTCAAAACAAAGGTGCGCGGCAGCTACTAAACTGAAAGAGCAGCATGGGGTGCTTTTACAAATAAAGCATTTGTTTGTCAAGTTGACAACAGATGCTTTTTTTTTCAAAGCTTCCATGGCGTGGTTTCACTTTAATTAACTTTCACTTAACGTGAAGGCGCTGCATGGGTTAATTTGACACAAAAAAATATTTGCAATGCAATAGGTCTCTCATTTGCGAGTGTTTGAGCTATTGGCATTGTAAAAGCCAATATCTCAAACTCTCGTAAATGCGAGACCTATTGCATTGCAAATGCTTGTTTATTACCAGTATTGTGTCTCTATGCTTGCTGTCCCTCACACATCCCAGTCCCAATTCATCCGTCTGCTCCCCATGTTTTTTATTAGGTTTCGCCCTGGGCGTTGGCAACTGCGTAGCAGTTGCCCCGCCCACGGCGAAACCTCATGATTCTACATATGTACTTTGGTTCAGCCTCTGTCTACCATTGGCTAGCTCCATAAATGGAGGCTAGCCATTGGGAGACAGAGGCTGCCAATCACGCTTTCTCCAGAAAACGCGATTCGGGGGCGTTTCTGGGACTTTTTTTAAGTCCCGCCCCTTTGTCCCGGGCCACGCTGTCATTGGCTGCCGGCCCGGGACACCCCCGTGACGTCATCCCCGGGCCGCGCTGTGATTGGCTGGCCGGCCCGGGACACACCCCTGACGTCATTCCCGGGCCGCGCTGTGATTGGCTGCCGGCCCGGGACCTGACTTGTTTCGGTTCCCGATGATATCTTTAGCCACACTTGGGCTCTTGTACACCTGCGGCCTCCTGTTGAATTCACACTGGAGCACAGATCTCGATCACCCTTCCAAGTACAGACTCAGCTGAGTCTGTGTTGTGCTTGGAACTTTAGCAGACCTCGCAATCTCTGTTATTCAATCCAATCTGGTAGACTGGTCTCCTGGTCAATAACGTATTTGTTGAATTACTCTGTACAGGGAACGGGTATTCTGCTTGGTTTAATTCGAGTCACCATAGTGCCTTCTAAAGCAGAATGGCTTGTTTGTTTCTGCTTGGTTTAATTCTAGTCATTTTAGTGCCTTCTAAAGCAGAATGGCTTGTTTGTTTCAGCCACCGCATCTGCAACCAAGTTGTACTCGTCTTGCGGATCGGCCTGCTTCCTCGCATCAAGTACGTGATACGGCGCCCCCTGAGCCCTGACCCTTACCACAAGCCGCCATCACGCGATTGTTGGCACGCCAGCTACAAGCCTCCAAGTAAACATTGTGCTGCCTAATATTCAAAGCAGAGTGATTGTAGAAACGTAATTTGTAAGCGGCTCGTTTTAAGTGGCACTGTGCTGCTTTTTTTTAACTGAAACATAGGGCGGTCTTTGGTAACTGTGCTCGGTGCCCAAGAACCTCTGGTGTTATTGCATTGTACATTTCATAACCGGTGCTGAAGGCAGGCTAACTTACTCCATCCAGAAGGCTGTACACAGCAGAGGGTTTGAAACTCTGATATTGCATGCCATAGTATTTACACTACATAGGTACAATTTCCTGGCGGAGCTCTGTGGCTTTCAAAAAGAAGACATTTTTAAATGCACATTTTGGAAAGGAGGATAATTTAATTATCACATATTCCTAAACAAAAAATGTTCTGCTTATATGATAAAGCGCTGTAATTCCGATTACAAGTATGTGTACAGCTTCTTTTATAAAGGTTTGGTAGTCTTGATCTGGTTTCATTAACTCCCTAGTTTCAATTGTATTGCTGTGGACTGTGTTTACAATGTTCTGTCAATACAACAAGGTGTCGCACAGGATAGAACGATATATGAACCTTGATCTCTGCCATGTGCCTTAATTCCTAATCCTTTTTTGCGGGCTAAAGGAGGCAAATTAATGGTTGTGAGACCCACTGAGAATCTGAGAAATGGTGCCAATAATTAATTATCCGATAACTCGCCATTTGAATCTAACCGAGATCTAAACTTTATCAGAAGATTTTTTTTTTTTCTATCAGGCTCCCAGTAGCTAGTTCCCCAAACTAGAGTTTAAGCAGCACTAGTGATCCAGTACTCTGTGGTTAGGGGAACAGGACACTTGTCACGCTAAACCAGCACCTATGCCTATTGGTCTCAGATTCAATGCTCAGTACAGTGGGGGTTAGGAAGGGCAATTTGTTCTCTACTCTTAAGACCTTGGTTCAGGAGGAGGATCCTGTTAGTCCTTCTCAGACTGGAAAGTCACTGTTAAGCTTTTCCCCCAAAGTTTTACATTGTATAGGGTTGCAATAGGACAGAGCAAAGTCAGCAAAGTTGTAATCCTGTTTTTCTGGCCAGTGTGGCTGCATAGTCATAAGGCTATCCCAGTGCAAATTTCAGTTCGTTAGTCCTCATTTGTGTGCTCGTTGAGGGCTTGCTCGCCTCCCTATAGGCTGTACAATGTGTTCCTCTTTCATTTGAAAGGTCTCAAACAACAATATATCTTCCAGACCTCTAGGACTGGCCCTGGTGTTTAAGGTAAGATAAAATGTGCGGAGCTAGCACTTAGAGCACCTTCTTGAGCCTAGAGAAAATATATGTTAAAAGTGCAAGGGAACAGTATTAATCCTCTGTTTGTGGCACTGACATGAAACCAGGGCCTCCCAAAAGCTAAGCTTCCAACCTAATTCTAGTGTAGGAGGGGCGTGTAGCAACTGGACAAATTGTTAATTAGCTTTTATTCCAAGGACATTGTGATCCCTGTGTAAATTTGTGTTTGCTTTACAACTCAAACGGCAAAGGGGGAATGCATTTTGTACTGGTGCTTTTCATATGCTGGGAGGAATTGAATGTAATCTGTCCTCTTATACACCCATGTACAGGCTTTAAGGGGCTGGTACCCTGGTATAGCATCAGTAATGTTATTAATCTTTAAAGAAGAAAAAGAAAATGTGTAGCAAGGATTGCCAGTTTAGGCAACATTACCCGTGCACTCAACAGGACAACATTCCCTACTCTGTCTCCTCTGTGTATATATGTGACTGCTCCAGTGTGTGTGTGTGTATGTGACTGCTCCAGTGTGTGTGTGTGTGTGACTGCTCCAGTGTGTGTGTGTGTGTGACTGCGCCAGTGTGTGTGTGTGTGTGACTGCTCCAGTGTGTGTGTGTGTGTGACTGCTCCAGTGTGTGTGTGTGTGTGACTGCTCCAGTGTGTGTGTGTGTGTGACTGCTCCAGTGTGTGTGTGTGTGACTGCTCCAGTGTGTGTGTGTGTGTGACTGCTCCAGTGTGTGTGTGTGTGTGACTGCTCCAGTGTGTGTGTGTGTGTGACTGCTCCAGTGTGTGTGTGTGTGGGGGGGGGGGGGGGGCTCTGGGTGTGGATGGCTCTGGGTGTGTGGGTCTGGGGGTGTGTGTGGTAGTAATTGCTGTCTGCTGAGCTTGTCCGTAGGGTACAATAGTTCTCACATTTGCGAGATATTAAGCTATTGGCAATGTAAATGACAATGCCATTTATTTATCTGTTATCAAAACCAACACATAAATACAAATGTTGTCATTTACAATGCCAATAGCTCTAACTTCTCCAAAGGCGAAACCGTTGCATTGTAAATGCTTGTTTAGTTTTAATTAAGCCCCCCCTACCTTGTTACATTCAGACTTGTCCCTTATCTACCAGGTCTGTGTCCCCCAGACACACCGCACCCGCTGCTTCTTGGACAACCCCACTTCCTCACATCCAGGGGTGCTCCCTTTCTACCAGTCCTGTTCACTGTCCTCCACACCACAGTTCCCATCCATATGTCTGCTCCCCGTATTCTGTCAGTTATCAGTACCCCTAATTCTCTCTGCGCCTGCGCCATGGTGGCTGTCCTCAAACACCCCAGTCCCCGTGCACGTGCCGCTCCCGGTGCTCTGTCAGCTGTCACTCAGCATCATCGCCTCCTCCCACCCAGGCCCGCTCCCAGGCTTCGCCTGTCCTCTATTATCACACACTGTGCTAGTACAAACAGAATCAGTGTAATTAGCGCCTCCTCACGCTGCCCACTTAAGCCATTACAGCTATTTTTACCAACAA
The DNA here is from genome assembly GCF_964261635.1 of Lissotriton helveticus. Lineage (NCBI taxonomy): Eukaryota > Metazoa > Chordata > Amphibia > Caudata > Salamandridae > Lissotriton > Lissotriton helveticus. The sequence continues at coordinate 1,982,777,070 of NC_136065.1, forward strand.
CATTGATGAGAAACAAGCAGGCCTGCCCTGCCTCTCTCCCCACAGCACAATCTCTGCCCACTGTCCCACTCACCCCCCACACTTTCCAGTCTCTCTCTAGTAACGCATGGAGGTCGATTCACCAAAAGATCACTGGCACGACACGTCAGACAAGCACTGTCAGAAAAGGTACAGGCAAATCATATAGTTCCTTCCAACGACTGATATGGTTTCAAAGCGCTGTCTGGTTCTTGCTGGGTTTGTGGCAACCTTGCCTCGTGTGCATGTTTGGTGAGTGTGCATTTATGGTGCTACCTATGTCGAAGTCATGTGCAACTGCAGATCGGGTCCCACAGTAAAAAGGCCCTGAATCCAAGTGGGGTGGGTGGCCAGAGTTGACGGGGATTTAAATTGCAAATCTTGAGACGAACAGTAATTTGCGAAGCAGATATCAGAATCTTTTTAATTTTAGAGCAAAACTAAGATCCGTGCAGAATTCAGTGTGGTAAACATTAATTCCCCACGTAACTATCCCGTTTTGGAGTGAAAACTTATAGTGAGTTATTTACCACACCATAAACCACCTCAAACTGCTGTTTTTGTATTTATCAGGTGCAGTAAAGTTTAGGGGTGGGTGAAATGTTTCATTGTCTTGTAATTTGGAGTTCTGGCCAAATTCTGGCAATCACCGCATGGCGGAATTTTTCCCTGCCAGGCTCCAGGAACGCAAGCTGACAAATGCGAGAAAGATTTTGGCAGCAAAATCAGCTCAAACGGAAGTACGCTCTTGCGAATTGCTTGGTGCTGTTCGCACTGATTTTTCAGCAAAACTCGCACTACCAGAGTTAAATTGCAGCACGAGCAACGTGACCTGCATATTTTTTGTCCATTAGCAGAACTCTTTAGAATCTCGCAGTCTTTATGTAACTCCACGCAATCCTGCGGAGTCAAATTCTGCAAGTTCTGCTCCCTCCTTGTACATTTCTCAACCTTTACCCACCCACACAAATTCAGGACCTAAGCACGATGCAGAATAGTGTGAGGCAGACACGGCTCATTGGTCAGTGCTTACCCTCTGCAGTTGGGGTCTGCATCAGTGCACTGTGTGGTGGTTTACCGTGGGGACATGTTACATGGCAATCTTGTTGGTGCTTGGTGTCATTTAGCTGGGCACAGCCAGCTCGTCTCTACTCCTGGTGATTAGAATGGAGTCTAATTGGAGCTGGCAGAAAGTTCCATAGGCTGGCATACTGTGCCACAATGGAGGCCTCACCAGTGGCGGCTACCCCGCTAAGGCAGAGGAGCGTTGCTATTATCATTTTATGGATAAAAAACAGCTGCCTACAACTAAACACCAACAAGACGGAAGTACACATCATGGGCCCAAACCCCGACGCCTGGTACGACACCTGGTGGCCCCCCGCCATTAGAAACCAGCCCACCCCCATTGACCATGTATGCAACCTGGGAATCATCCTGTACTTCGAGCTCAAAATGGACCACCAGATCACCTCAGTCTCGTCCTCCTACTTCAACACTCTCCACCTCCTACGTAAGACCTTCAAATGGATCCCCCTCAAACACAGAAAGACCTTTACTCACGCCCTGGTGACCAGCAGATTCGACTACGGCAACGCACTCTATACTGGAATAAACAAAAACCTCACCCGCAAGCTACAGAACATCCAGAATGCCGCCACAAGACTGGTCCTCAACCTGGCAAAACACGACCACATCTCCCAGCACCTGCGCACTTTCCACTGGCTCCCCTTCGAGGCAAGATTCACCTTCAAGATGCTCACCCACGCACCCAAGGCCCTCCACGGCACCGGACCAACATACCTGAACCACCAACTCAATTTCCACGCACCCCAAAGGACCCTACGATCAGCCCAACTCTCCTCCGCCGTGATCTCACGCACCACAAATACCAGATCGGGAGGCTGCTCTTTCTCCTTCCTCGTGGCCAAGGCCTGAAACGCCCTTCCGCTCCACCTCAGACAGACAAAAGGCATTACAGCCTGCGTGGAGAACGTGCCCAGTCCCTGGCTTTACAGCGTTGTAATTGGTCAGGACAAAATTTTCCCACACCACAGTGCTGCGCCATTTCCTTGTAGATATGTCCCTTAGTTTCTCGAAACTTTTCAATTTTGCATATGGGCTTTTCTGTACCATACTGAACAGTTTTAAACTATGTCCATACATAGTATTTTTTACTGGAAAGGTACTATCGCACTATGGAGCAAGAGTGCGTGCATGTTACACAGTGTAAAGATGGAAATCCATACACTTTTCAAATGAAAAGTTTGTCTTTATTCAGTGACCCCAATCAAGCAGAGCATGGTACTCCACATCTCCTCATTGATCTACCCCAAAATCTCTGGAATCCTGGAACTTTCGCAATAAAACATTCCAGGCACTTGGAGTACAAGACTAACATTCCGAACTCCACACACCTTCCCCCTTCAATTAAACACAAAAAGAACTTCAGATTACAAGGCCTCATAGCAAGGTGAAAAGAAACATTCAATCACTTACTCTAACACTGAAACATCTTATGTTTTTCTAAATAAGAATAACAAGGAAGGACAAACATAAGGAAACTAACTTATTAAATATGAAATATAGCTACACAATTACAGCATGGATACCCAGCATGAAGTAGCTTCTAAAACAGGGTAAACTAAAGAAAGTTCATAACATGCAACTTCAACAACAAGGTTAGTGTACTGCCTAAACGCTGATAACTTCTTTCCAGATTGGTAAAAAAAAATTCACTTCTCTTCCATCAACTAACTACAACATAAATATTACATCAAATGCTTCTACACATGTTGGAAGAAAGGGGAACACCATTTGCCTCTACATCTCCCAAGGTGCAGCACCTCTCCTCCCTCCTGTGCTTCATAACATCATCAAGGACCATCCAGCGGCGGCGTCTCAGCTAAAGAGGAGCAGCTTTGCTCCACTGCTCTGTGAGCTATTCAAATAGGGAAAATAAAACGATAATAATGCAATATTAGAACATTGGAATGTTGGAAGATCCATTGAAAACAATGGAGTGCTCTGGGCTTATAATGGCTGGTATAAGCCTGGAGCTCCAGCATTCCAATGTTTCTTTGTTCACTGCTCTGGCTGTGAACAAAGGCTTCAAGAAGCCTGAGGGGATTCCAATCCCCTCATGCTCCCATAAGGCTTTGTTCTTTTTTGTTAGAACATTCTACCCTCTAGTGGCAGAATGTTCTAATAGCCTTATAGCCCTTCGTAGCTGGGCTGTACCGGCTATTAAAGTCCCTCTCCCTTGTTAAAGTCCCTCACCTCTGGCTCGGGCCCTTTAACGCTGGAGAGGGCCTTTAATAGCCAGTATAGCCCTCTACGGCGGGCTATAAGGCTATATTATTATTTCTTTTTCTGTATTGGCTTAGGGGCAGTGTTGGGCAGGGCTGGACTGGCCAGAGCAGGGGGAGGAGTGGTGGGCACTCGGTGGGCACTCTCGAAGTGCTCATGACAGTTTTATCAGCCATCTTGTGCCGGCCTAACAGTTATGCGCATCTAGCATGTTCTCCCACCGGCTGTATTGCACAGCCTAGGTGGAGAACATGCACAGGCTCACAGTCCCTCACTGAGCACTGAACCATTGTGCTCAGACCAATCATGACACTGCTGTCATGCTGGTAACAGCAGTGTCGTGATTGGCTAGGGGACCTGTGTGCTTCCTGCTTTCAGGAGTTGACGACCGAAGAGGACCGGCCTGCAGGTAAGTGATTCTTTTTTCATCCCCTTGCCCTGCCACTCTCATTACGTAGCAGCCACCCCTGCGTGCATCAACCAACTTTTAGAATTCTTCAAACAAGAGTCACAATTCGTTCCAACCTTCGAACCCCCATAGTTTTCGCTAGCTGACGCAGATGCAATACCTCTCAATTACTCAACTTCGCAGAGATAGTCCTCTAATGACGGAACTGCCTTTTAACTTTTCTTCTTTATTCCTTAACCTTAACTGAATCACCTACCTTAAAGTTCACCCTCTTCACTCCATGCTAATTGTTTTGTCCATAAACTAACTGTAGGAAGCTGGCTCTGTATATAGTGCACTAAAATGAAGTACACTGTGCAGAGTCCAATGAGTCCCAGATTAGTATGCAGAGGCAAAAGTAGATAATACTAACGCTCTGTTTGTGGTAGTGTGGGTGAGCAGTTAGGCTTACCAGAGGGCAGTGCTTATCATTTTTGATACTCACAGAGGCAATAAATAAGACACACACTCAAGAATAAATCCAAGACCAATTTACAAGAATAACACCAATTTTAATATAATTTTTAACAGCAAGAACTTCGTTCTAAAATAAGTACTTTTTAAGATAGCAAGTTCACAAAATGAATTACTGTTGTGCGCAGGTAGGCACTATTGAAAACAATGGGAGAAAATGCATATAAAATCCCACAGTTGGATCTCAAGGTTCAGCTTCGGGATTTAAGCAAGTAGCAATGCCGCCATCGGATTCTTGGGAGCATCCCGGATTCGACCAGGAGCAGGGTGCTGAGATTGTTGGTAGCTGGTGTGCTACGAAGAAGGGGGCCTCTTAAAAACACACTGCACAAAGGTAAGTTGGAGGGTTCCCACTCAAGGGAACAGGTCGCAATGCCCTCAGGGCCATGGGAGTACAGCTGGATCCTTGTTACCAAAACTGGTCGGGCCAGGTGTAAAGCAGAGAAGTGAGCCGGGCAATGTGCATGGAGATGTCCTCTCAGTCAGGAATAGGCAGCTTAGAGAGGTGATTACGGGACAGCTGGGCCAATCACAAAGTGGGTCTCATAGGTATTGACATCCCTTGATGGGTGCTTGCTTCCTGGGTAGTTAAAGTCTGGACTGGGCTCTTTATCTTGGTAAATGCTGAAGAGAGTCTGGTAACCTGGGTATTGGTGTACGCGGCTGTGGTAGATCTTGCTGTCTCCAAACTTGTTGGGAGAACAGATCTGACCATCCAGAGCTGGTGTACTACTTTTGGTTTGGGTACTGCGTTGGAGTCACCAGGAAGGAGCAGGTCGACTATACAGACTTCTACTCTACTCCAAGGGAGCTATTAGATGATTTGTAGAACGATGGAAGAGCTCTGGGGTTCTTGGAGGTCTCACAGTTGCAGGACAAGACAGAACACCATGATTACCCTCACCCCATGAGGTCCGAAACATGTCTGGCGGTGGTAGGTGTAGTAAGTTCATTACACAAGATGTAGGTTCCAAGAAGATTTATTCCAGAGAAACAGCTTTACAACCACAGGTAGTAAGATAGGTCTTCACAGCTTCAACTCCACAGCAAACAGTAAAAGTCAAGGCAAAACATTCTACATAACACAGGGTGATTCTAAATGACATGGAGTAATTCCAAATGACATCAAGTCATGGAATACCACACACCTCCCCCCTTTAAAAATAAAAAATAAAAATTTTATAAATAAAAAAATAATATAAAAAAAATGAAAGAAAGGTTGATTGATAATTAAGATCTAACATAATCCTTGAACTTTGAAGGAACACATTTGATACGCTCACTGCGTCTTAAGGAAGTTTCTTCGCAGTCAACATTCGGTGAAAGATTATCAATTTCAACAGAAGAGTTAGGTAAAATGTCAGAATGGGTCCCAACGTCAGAACTATTTACAAACTCATTCTCTAGATTGTCATATACCTCATGTGTACCAGGAAATCCATTAGAGACATGGTCTAAGTAGGACTTCTCTGAGAAAGTGGTCTTTTGAGTGGGAGGGACAATAGTAGTAGTGGTCTTGCATAAAGAAATTCTCCTCAAATTCCATATTTTACCCCCTTCCACTCTGACAGCTTTGCTAAAAATCTCAATGACCTTGACGGGATCAGACCATTTAGAAACTTTCCTGTGTAATAGTCCGCCTAACTTTATTCGAACAAAGTCACCAATTTTAATTCTGCAAGTATTGTATTTTCTCCTTTCAGAATGTTGAATCATTCTTTCCTGGTACTTGCCAATTTTGTCCTTCAACTCTTTAAAATCTACCTCGTAAGAAGAGTTACCTCTTAGCCACCAAGGCAAGAGCCTAGAACCTGGTTTCCTACCACGTAATAATTCAAATGGAGACAAACCGGTCACTGAATTAGGAGACAAACGATAGGTCAACAAGATCGCCTGAAGAGCTTTCTTCCACTTTAAACCACTTTTCACAGCCAACTGGCAAGATTCCTTGATGACCCTGTTGAACCTCTCGACTTGGCCATTTGCTTGTGGAAAGTAATTTGAAGTTCTTTTGTGTATAATTCCGCAATTACTGAGGAAATCTTCAAATTCCTTACTAATGAACTGTGGACCATTGTCCGAAACAAGTTCTTCTGGTAGACCCTCTCTAGCAAAAATTTCATCAAGAAATTCAATGACATGTTCAGAAGAAGTTCTCTCAACAATCTTCAGTTCAGGCCATTTAGGGAAGTAATCAATAAGAACCAAAGCAAACAATTCTTTTCCAGACTGGTAACTAAAAGGTCCTATAATGTCAATGGCTAGTCTACGCCAAGGACCGTTAGCATATTCAATGGGGTTTGTGTCAACAGACACACTCTTTACAGACTTGTCGCTCAGTGAGCAAGGAGAGCAATTCCTGACCCAATTATCTACCATAGCATCGACACCAGGCCACCAGTAGTGTTCCCTAATCCTCCTTTTAGTAGTGGACATCCCCATGTGTCCCTCGTGTGCTAATTTGCAAATAATTTCTCTTAGCTTCAAAGGAGGAATAATTTTATCAGATCTAACAATAATGTCCTGTGACAACATCAATTCATCCCTAACTTTGTAGAATGATGACAACTCACCGGAAAGTTTTCTCTCTAGTTCAGGCCAACCTTTAATCAAGAACTCCTTAACCTGGTTCAAGACATGATCATTCCTCATAGCTTCTAACCAGTCTTTCTCAGAGAAGACAAAAGAACCCTCTTGACTCAGGATTACATTGACATCTGCAAATGAATATGCAACATCGCAATCAACACTTTTACCAACAGTTACACTTGCAGGAAAACGTGACATACAGTCTGCATGAACGTTCAAACGTCCTGGAACATACACGACCTCACAACGATATTCTTGTAACTTGGCCGCTAGCCTTGCTAAACGAGCAGTGAGTACTCTTCCACCACCAGCAGATAACATGGTAATCAATGGTTTGTGATCAGTTCTTAGAGAAAATTTGGTTCCCCACAAAAATTGCCTAAAGTGCTGAGATGCCCAAGTACAAGCAAGTAGCTCCCTCTCAATAGTTGAGTAATTCTTTTCAGCGTCACGTAGAGCTCTAGAGGCATATGACACTACAAACTCACCAGATCTGTCTTTTTGCATTAATACAGCGCCTAAACCAACATTGCTAGCGTCAACATAAACAATGCATTCCTTACCTACGCAATACGGTTTCAAAAATGGAGCCTCAACAATTTTGTGCTTTAGAATTTCAAAAGAATCTTGTTGCTCTTTGTTCCACTCAAATTTGGCATTCTTTTTTAGTAAAATCCTTAAAGGATGCACAATGTCTGAGTAGTTTTTTACAAATGTGCCATAGAATTCAGTCAAGCCTAAAAAAGAAAGCAATTGTTCTTTAGATTTAGGTGCAGATGCATTCACAATACTCTGAACATGATTGATCTTTGGTTTGATACCATTGCTCGAAATTTCATGACCAAGATACTCAACTTTTTCCTGTCTAAATTTACATTTAGTGAACTTTAATGTAAGGCCCTTGGATCTAATTTTCTCCAAAACAGAAAACAAATTCTTATCATGTTCAATGCAGTCTTTCCCAAAAATCAAAATATCACCCTGGAAGGCTATGGCCCCTTTACATTCCATTAATAATTCTTTCATAAGACGCTGAAAAACGGAGGCTGCACTCGCTAAACCAAAAGGCATGCGCAGGTATTGGAACATCCCTTCTGGAGTAACGAATGCAGTCAACTTCCTGGAGTCCTCATGTAACTCCACCTGGTGGTAGGCACTGGCTAAATCAATGGAAGAAAAGACAGTAGCGCCTGACAGTGCAGAAATAAGTTCGTGTATGTTTGGTAAAGGGTGTTTGTCTATCCATATTTCTTTGTTAAGGCTGCGAAGATCCGCACATAAACGAAGTTCGCCTGAGCTTTTAAGAGAAATTACAATGGGCGAAACCCAAGGGGGGGATTCTATAGGCTCAATTATGTTCCTTTTGACTAAGTCATCTAAGATTTCTTTCAATTTAGGTCTGTAGGCTAGAGGAACATTTCTTACTCTGTGTCTAACAGGCAAAGTGTTATCATTTAAGATCATTTTGTGTTTAAAATCAGCATACTTTCCTAACTCATCGTTAAAAATTTCAGGAAATTTCTCGTGTACTAATTTAGTGAAACTACTGTTGGATACATCTAGTGTTAGGTTCACCATGGAATCAGTGATTGACTTCTGAAAACGAGGTTCATCAACATAAACTGGAGGGTTAGTATTAGGATCTAATTTGATTCCCAAGCCACGTTGATGAGGCCAACCAAGAATGGATACTCCTTTAGTAGATACATAAACTTTTCCTTCGATATCCCAATTCTTAAAGTATAGCTTAGCCCAAAAAAAACCTTCTAAAGCGATCTTTTGTCCTGTGTAACCACCAGGATAAATATCTGGGCTTAATAATTCTCTTTGATTCCACAATTGTTCAAAGACATTCTTGCTAATAATGGTGTACCATGCACAAGAATCAACAAAGACTTCAACGGGTTTACCATCCATAAGAATAGTACAAGAAGGACATTTTTGTTGAACACATTCATCAACAGAAAGTATACAGTTCAAACTATTAAGAATCTCCTCTTCTTCAGGAGATATATAGTTGATTCTTTGACCTGATCTGCAAACGTTACCAAAATGCCCTTTTTTCTTGCACTTTACGCAGATTTTATCCCAGGCAGGACACCCTTTGTAATTACCCACATGGTTGGAACTACCACATCTATAACAAAGTATTGTGTTCTTTTTGACAAAATTCCTATTATCATTGGCATTCTTTACGTATTCTTTTTTGAAATTAGTTTTACTACTGGAAAAACTTGAAGTAGGTTGATTTTTAACAATAGCTACTTCAATATCAGGAACATGTGTTTTCTGATTTTTCGCCCTTATTTCAGACACAAATATTTCTGAGTGTTCTATGCCTTTAGCTATGTTCACTACCGCAGATAAGGTGGTTTCAGTTCCTAGCCATAGTCTTTCTTGGATCTTTTTGCTTTTAGTCCTCATCATTATTTGATCCCTAAGAACTTGTTCGTAAGATATAGTCTCAAAGGCACAGGTGCAAGCAAGTGAACGTAATGCTGCAACGTAATCCTCAATTGTTTCATCAGGTTTCTGCTCACGAGAATAAAATTTGAATCTTTCCATTACAGTATTTATTCTTCTACCAAAACGAATCTTCATTTGTTTGGCAGCTTTATCAAAAACATCCATATCACCAGGATCTTCTAAGGGTGGTAAGTTGTCAAATTCTTTAATTCCAGCACCCCCAAGGCAATGTCTCAAAAGAGTAAGTTTTCTTTTAGCAGAACAACCATCTTTTTCTAATACTTCTACATATGCAATAAACATAGGGTACCAAAGATCCCATTCTATAGAAGGATCACCTGGAACTTGAAGAAAATGAGGAGGTGCAGCAATATTAGACATTTGTAAATAAGGATTAGAACAAACAATATAAGCAATAAAGTAAATATGAAACCTGAAAAGTAAGAATATTAATGTAATTGGTGTGCAAATCACCGTAATTATTGATTTGCTGAAATGAAGTTTTTCTGTCTTGAAACCGCCGTTTTTCTCTCTTAAAATCGCTGTTTATCTCTCTTTAAATCAGTGTTTATCTCTCTTTAAATCGCCGTGAAAATTGCAAGTTGTAGCAGAAATAAACCTTTGCCGATGATTCAGAAGTAACACGAAGATTGGGCTTCAGCCTTTACCAAAATGGCCGCCAAGAGTGTCAGCAATGCGCGATGACGTGCGCAATGACACGTGTATCCCAGAGTGCAACTCCGTGTAAACAATGACGGTAGAGCGAACTGCAGGAAGCTCGAGCAATGCCTCAGAGAGTAAACGAACTGTAAGGCGCTCGAGGTGAGTTCCTTTAAATGTAAACAACTAGTGGTAAACGCTCTCACTGAAAAATGAATAAGGTCTGCAATATTTAATTTGAAATTCGTAATGCCTGGAAAAACACCGCTTGATGAATGCGGTTGGAGAGGCAATAAATGTCAAGTAATTGGCGATTTAAATTTTAAAGTAGTCAATGAGAAAACTTACGTTTGTCCACGTTTTCGGAAAAACAGGTTTCTTTGGAAAGCTGCAAAAAGAGAATTCACGCAACTGAAGAAGCAAGGTTTTCTTTAAGTTGAGAGAGAAGAAAAAAAATTAAAATGTGACCAATCCAACAGAAAAAGAAGTGAACGCTGTTTCCTTCTGAAATCTGGATCCCCAATCGTCGCCAGTAATTGTGTAGTAAGTTCATTACACAAGATGTAGGTTCCAAGAAGATTTATTCCAGAGAAACAGCTTTACCAACCACAGGTAGTAAGATAGGTCTTCACAGCTTCAACTCCACAGCAAACAGTAAAAGTCAAGGCAAAACATTCTACATAACACAGGGTGATTCTAAATGACATGGAGTAATTCCAAATAACATCAAGTCATGGAATACCACAGTAGGCTGGCTAATACTAGTCAGAGACCACACCAGTGCTTGATAGGTTTTCAGGTGATCCATTGAACGGTCTCCTGTGTGTATTTATTATTAAGTCCAACACTGGCATCAGTGAGGATTTATGAAGATGAGATGTTTGGTATCAAACATCTTGGGGCACAGTGAAGCCATCATGGAGTAAGGAAAGTCACAATGACAAGTATCCAGCCCATGTAGTCTCTACGGCTTCCCTGTGGACTTACAATATATATGGGTGGACTTCATATTGCAGGGTCATATCTGCTCATGCACATATGTCCACTGATGGCATATAGTGCACCGTGCCATAGGGCTCTAAGACCTGCAGTATGGGTTACCTACCTATACCTCATGCAGTGTCTATGGGCATGGCATACAGGGGTTAGTCCTGTGTAGTGTATCAAGGACCCCCTGATTGGGATATGACTCCTGGGTCAGGGAAACAATTTTTTGTGCAATATATATACCCAGGCAGACTAACAAGAAACAATCTGGCTTTTCTCTAGAACATGTTATATACTATTCAGAATTCACACACAAAAAAACATATAAGTAGAGCAAAGAGTTGTAATGATATCAGGAATAAACTTTAATTATGATATAAAATGTATAAATCCATATAGATAAGCGAATACACAAAGTATACTCAATAAAATGTTAAAATATAAAAAATCATTGATCTAATCCCTTTTTTTTAAGGTGAAACACAAAATGTCATCAACAATTATCGTAAACATTTTTTTTTACATATAATCCTGATACAGGTGAGCTTGGCTGTGTCTGTCTACGCGTTTCGACAATCTATTATGTCTTCCTCAGGACAAGTGATTATCCAGCCATTATTCTAAATAAAACAGAATATCGTTTTAATTAACATCCAGATTGCAGTACATTACATCTTTGCTACTACCATTACCAAAAACAGTTATATACAGATATCAAATTTTCAAAGAGAAGAATTTTCTTTAGCCAGACGTTTACTATACTCAATAAAAATGATAAAAAGGTTGGAAACATTCATTTTTCATTTCTGTAAGAAATACTCGATTTTTTGATAGTTCAAAATGATCTCAAAATAATTTCAAAACAACCCAGTGATAAAACATGATGATCCTAGTACATTTTGAAACAATTTAAGCAATAGAACATGTGTTTAGTGTAACCATCGCAGCAATGACGTTGCATTTATAACAGAAAAGCACCTATGTTCAGACTTACGTTCTCACGATATAGTCTATTTTTCTAGATTGGTGCCATATCGGACTATATTTTTTGCTTATATACCTTTTGCATTAATTGGCTAAATTATATGTTCCCCAAGTTACTCATATTGAGAAACCCTTATTTTTTATAGCTCTTATTTAGACAAATAGCACCAAGAGAATCTTACCTAAAAATCTTTATATTATCAACATCATGGAGCTTAATTGAAACTTGTTTTGAAGGGAATGAGGCACCTTTCTGTAATTTTCTTAAAAAATCCTGGAAAGGGGGATGTCAAATATTAGCTACCCAAGTATTAAGCCTCAATTCTTTGGCAGAGAGTGATGTTTTATTTTTTACTCCTAGTAACATGTCCGTTTTTTCTAAACCTCTTCACAAGTAACCTTATAATAGGACTACTTATTTTAGACTGTCATTTAAAAACATGTACTATAAATGTGACCTATTTCTATATGCATTGTTTATCTTCTATCTAACTAACAGAAAAGGATACTTTGTTTTCCTTATTTTTGTCGGTATCCGCTTATTCACGTTACTAAACAATTCCACTATTATCCCTGTTTTTAACACTGTTTGTTATTTATACCTTCCAACTAGTGGTCCACTCCGCAAACTGATATTGAGTGGTTCTGTCTGTTCTGTCTGTTCTTTTCGAGGGCTGTTAGACTTCCTCGCAATGACGGACCGTGGTTGATATGAAGTTACAAACCAGTGTGACCGGCGTTGTTTGTTTAGAATATCCTGTTTCCATAAGAACAAACGTCAAGAAGAATAGATGGAAAAACTTTAATAAATGGTGTTCGTTTATAAAGCAAGGGCCTCACAAAGGATGTCTGCCTTGCCAAACAGTGTTTACCTTGTAGGGGTCTTTGGAATCGTCACAAAGCTTTAACTAGATGCCCCGTATTTCTATTCTCTTGATTAATTCCCGCTAACGGCTATGTCGGGCGGGGTCGTAGGCTTAGGTTTGGAAGCGTTCCTGTCGGCTCTGAAAAAAGCATAGCGAGCCTGCATTAGATAGTATGTGCCAAAGAACCAAATATCTTTGGTGTCAGGCATCAAAACGTCGCTTAGTGACATAACCATTGTCAGCATAATAAATGTCTAATCCCTAGTTCTTACCGGTTTGCTGCTTCGATGGTTACACGCGTGCGGTCCCGTCAATGATTCGAACAGATTCGAAGGATTACCATTAGTCTTTTTTCTACCGCTATTTATATCATGGGATTGGCCGGTTGTTACAAAACAACCCTGCCCCTATTTAAAGTGGTACTCGTAATTTTAGCTAGGAAAGATGCAAGATGGTAATACCTTCCATTGTATTCAGCATACACTCTCAATATATATCTCCCCGGCACTTCCCGCGTGCCACACTCCTTGGCTACATCTCTTATCAAGGCCATCAGCAGCTCTGATTGTTCACAATCGTCATACGGAACGTGAAACGGGTGGAATCAGTCTTATTTTTTCTTTTTTTTCTTTTTCCCTTATGTTATTGCGTTTTCCCATGGTAAATCTTGATTTAATCCATGGTCAAATGTAGCCAGGGTGAAAATCCAGAAGACTTCCCTCTTTTTGCGTATTTCATCCCCTCCTTGTGTTTTTTGAAGGTGGATTCTTTCCAAGATACGCCACTTAAGGTCTTCTGGTCCATGCTTGTATTCCATGAAATGGTTCACAAGCGGTGCTGATAGCTTCCGTGTTTTTATTGCAGATCTATGCTCTGTCAGCCTAGTTTTTATCATGCGGGATGTCTCTCCGACATACCCTAAACCGCAGGGGCATGTAATCAAATAAATTACATTTTTGGTGTTGCAGGTCCAGAGCTCTTTTGCACGAATGTTTACATTATTAAACATCATATTCTCACCAGTAATGATGGTATCACAGGACTGGCAGGATCCACAGCGTGAGGTGCCGTCATTGCGAGGAAGTCTAACAGCCCTCGAAAAGAACAGACAGAACAGACAGAACCACTCAATATCAGTTTGCGGAGTGGACCACTAGTTGGAAGGTATAAATAACAAACAGTGTTAAAAACAGGGATAATAGTGGAATTGTTTAGTAACGTGAATAAGCGGATACCGACAAAAATAAGGAAAACAAAGTATCCTTTTCTGTTAGTTAGATAGAAGATAAACAATGCATATAGAAATAGGTCACATTCATAGTACATGTTTTTAAATGACAGTCTAAAATAAGTAGTCCTATTATAAGGTTACTTGTGAAGAGGTTTAGAAAAAACGGACATGTTACTAGGAGTAAAAAATAAAACATCACTCTCTGCCAAAGAATTGAGGCTTAATACTTGGGTAGCTAATATTTGACATCCCCCTTTCCAGGATTTTTTAAGAAAACTATCGGGAGGACGATTGAAAAAAGAAGGTAGAAATGAGATGGGAGCAGTGATTTACACTGAAACAGGTAAAAATAAATGAGTTTAAAAATAGATCTGGAAAGACTTAGGATGAAAAGATTGTGACAACTCCTGTATATAAATACAACTCTTTCTCCATACAGATTTCACATACCTGCCCTAAAAATTACAGAAAGGTGCCTCATTCCCTTCAAAAAAAGTTTCAATTAAGCTCCATGATGTTGATAATATAAAGATTTTTAGGTAAGATTCTCTTGGTGCTATTTGTCTAAATAAGAGCTATAAAAAATAAGGGTTTCTCAATATGAGTAACTTGGGGAACATATAATTTAGCCAATTAATGCAAAAGGTATATAAGCAAAAAATATAGTCCGATATGGCACCAATCTAGAAAAATAGACTATATCGTGAGAACGTAAGTCTGAACATAGGTGCTTTTCTGTTATAAATGCAACGTCATTGCTGCGATGGTTGCACTAAACACATGTTCTATTGCTTAAATTGTTTCAAAATGTACTAGGATCATCATGTTTTATCACTGGGTTGTTTTGAAATTATTTTGAGATCATTTTGAACTATCAAAAAATCGAGTATTTCTTACAGAAATGAAAAATGAATGTTTCCAACCTTTTTATCATTTTTATTGAGTATAGTAAACGTCTGGCTAAAGAAAATTCTTCTCTTTGAAAATTTGATATCTGTATATAACTGTTTTTGGTAATGGTAGTAGCAAAGATGTAATGTACTGCAATCTGGATGTTAATTAAAACGATATTCTGTTTTATTTAGAATAATGGCTGGATAATCACTTGTCCTGAGGAAGACATAATAGATTGTCGAAACGCGTAGACAGACACAGCCAAGCTCACCTGTATCAGGATTATATGTAAAAAAAAAAATTTACGATAATTGTTGATGACATTTTGTGTTTCTCCTTAAAAAAAGGGATTAGATCAATGATTTTTTATATTTTAACATTTTATTGAGTATACTTTGTGTATTCGCTTATCTATATGGATTTATACATTTTATATCATAATTAAAGTTTATTCCTGATATCATTACAACTCTTTGCTCTACTTATATGTTTTTTTGTGTGTGAATTCTGAATAGTATATAACATGTTCTAGAGAAAAGCCAGATTGTTTCTTGTTAGTCTGCCTGGGTATATATATTGCACACAAAAAATAAAAAAATACAGGGGTTAGTGCCATATCTATTCTTCTGTTTCCTCAACGCCAAGACGCGCAGCCTACAATGGCAGGGTGCATGGTCTTGCTGAGGGGTCTCTGGGGTGGCACAAATGGTGCGGCAGCCCCAATGGACCCTCTTCAGTATCAATGCCTTAGGAAAAAGGCGACCCACTTACTAGGGTCTTACAGGGCTTGCTGAAGTTGTGGCAATTGTGGTACAGTTTTAGGGAAAGAACACTGGTACTGGAAACCTTGTTAGCAGGGACCTAGTACACCTCAGTCAAAGTTGCATCGAAAACCAGGCAAAAAGTGCGCTGCAACTGCAACAAGAACCCAGTTTCTCACACTGAGCCTTCCTAATGTTCTCTCACCTCTTAAAGGGACCAATTATTTAACATTTTGCTCAACATCCAAGCCACATTGTCTTTGTGCAAGGCTTTCTTCCACTTAGCAATCTAAATTGTCTGTACCCTGTTACAGTAGGGGAAGTTCGATATGCCCACAACAAGTTTTTTTTCACTTCTAGTTCCCAATTCATATAAACTTTAATTGCCATGTAAATACTTCCCATAAGCACCCTGTTAAAGCATTCCACAGCTAACTTGACAACAGGGCGATAAAGTGAAGTATGCTTCTAACTTATATAGTTGCTTGCCAAGAAATCCTGAAACACTTTAGACATAAACTGTGTCCCATTGTCACTTAAAATAGATTTGGGTATACCTACTCGCAAAAACACATACAGCCTGATTCATCAATCTCCCGTTTTGCGAGCCCCTAATAGCGATTCATAACGAATCGCTATTAAGGACTTGCAAAACGGGATTCATGTAGGAATTGCAATAAATATTGCGATTCCTACATGTTCCTTATTTGCGATTAGCTAATTGCTAATCGCTAATAAGGAATAACTCCCCATGCATTCCTATGGGCCTACAGGCCCATAGGAATGCATGGGGAGTTATTCCTTATTTGCGATTAGCAATTAGCTAATCGCAAATAAGGATGCGATTTCAAGGGTGCAGGGGTGTCCAAAGGACACCCTGTAGCACCCCTGAAATGTAATCTACATTGGTGTTGCGCACACACATGTCCAAAGGACATGTGTGTGTGTAACATGCAACTTAGAAAAATGCATTTAAATGCATTTTTCTAAGTTTTTGCTATTTACCGAGAGGTCTGACCTCTCGGTAAATAGCGGCCCAAAATTGCATTTTCGCAATTTTAAAATGCTTCATGAATTGCATTTAAGGAATCTCAAATAGAGATTCCTTAAATTCAATTCTTTGCAAATGTGCGAATTCTTAAATAGCGAATTTTGCATTTGGGATGATGAATCCCAAATGCAAAAATTGCACTCGCAAAAGGCAAGATTCTGAGAATCTTGCCCTTTGCGAGTGCAATTTAGCTTGATGAATCAGGCGGATAATCTAATAACTTAATCACAGCATCTGAATCAGTCACCTTTAAAGTGCATGCTTCCGGCTACTTAGTAAAAAGGTCCTGCAAAAATTACACATGACATACGACTGCATTGATGTCTTCAAGAAGTCCCAAAATATCTATGGCTAAACCCTTCCATGTCCCATGTGGGCATTTATAGGGAGTTAATTGTGGTGGAAAGGTAAAAAAGGTTTCAGCCGCTTGAGCACACTGAACACAGATCCTGACCATTCTTTTAGTCTACACATCAATGCCAGGCCACTATTATTGATTCTTAATCTTCTTTTTTGCTTGTAACAATTCCCAAGTGACCTTCATGAGTGATGCACAGAATTTTTTTTCGTAACTCTAAAGGCGTCTTCACTCGCACACCTCTCATCAAAAACAAACATGTTCCCAAGAAAGCTAGGGCCTTATTTATGAAGGCCTT
Source organism: Lissotriton helveticus (assembly GCF_964261635.1). Taxonomy (NCBI): domain Eukaryota; kingdom Metazoa; phylum Chordata; class Amphibia; order Caudata; family Salamandridae; genus Lissotriton; species Lissotriton helveticus. The sequence goes on from NC_136065.1 coordinate 1,982,794,464, forward strand.
GCGCCGCCGGTGCGTCACTTTTAAAATGGGAAAAAGTGACGTACCGGCGGCGCAAGGCCTTCATAAATAAGGCCCCTAATCTCTAACTTCCCAATACTGATTGACAGCTTCACTGTGATACTTTTCGGGGGGCCAAACTTTAAACATTTATCCTCATACTTCTGTGAGAACTGAGTCAGACATATACCATCCCTCCCAATCCATTTATTTTGGAAATGCCTTCACACTCTAACTCATCAGCTGTAGCCACTACATACCCTTCACACAGCCCAGCTGAAGTAAAAACTTGCAATTGAAGAGGGGACCTGCTTGCTCAAGGAATCTGCAACACAATTCCTAACACCAGGCAAATATTCCATATTATAATTGTGATCTAGATTTTGCAACATATTTCTAGCCAAAATGGGCATCGAATCTACCATGCAAGATGAGGTAAGTGTTTTTGTAAGGGATTTGTGATTTGTATTATTAACAAAATGTGAGCCCCACACAAACTGCCTAAAATTAAATATACCCCAAATGCAAGCCATCATTTATTTTTCTATTGTGGAAATTTTTTCTTCAGCAGTGGTTAATGCACGTGAGTCAAACAAAGCAGTGGATTCTACCCCATCTGTACAAATTTAGGATCACACAGAGCCCAGACCTTTAATACTATCATCAGTAGCTATAACAGTATTTTCCAAAGGATCAAAACCGTGAAGGGGAATAGCAATACATGTATCATGGTTTATACTATCAAAGCAAGCTTGGTGGACCTTCTCCCAAGCAAACATAGCACTCAGCTTCAACAATTGTCCTAATTCAAAAGTCTTCATAGCAAATTACTTAACAAACATGGAATACAATTCAGCTAGTCCTAAAAGGGACCTTACAATATCCTAAGAAGAGGGTGAGGGAGCATTGTGAATTGCCTCTATCAATCCCGCCTTAGGAAAAATACCTTTCCCACTTATTTCATGCACAAGGTACGTCATAGATGTCACTGCAAATATGCATTTTTAACTCTCAGCTATTAACTTGTCACTCAAGATGCATAACAGTACCTTTAGTCTCTCGTCATGTTCCTGTCTACTTTTTCCAATGACCAATTATATCATCTTTAAAAGCAAAATTACCCCAGATTGGTCTTTAAGTAACTTATACAGTACCCATTGGAAAACCGCACCAGCTGACGCAAGCCCATGTGGTTGTAGTAAAAACAGCGACACAGTGTGATAAAAGCAGAAAGATGTTACAGAGTCTGGCGATATGCTGCAGCAAAGTCTAATGAATAAAACAATTTAACCCTCTTAGTCATCACTATCATTTCCCATATGTGTGGAAAGGGAAATCAAATATTTAAACTCAAATCTCTCAAATCAATGCATATTTTTACCTTCCCATTGTCCTTCTTTGCTACTCCAAGAGGAACCAACCCCTCATTAGACTCAATTTCCTCACTAATACCCGCTGGCACAGGCCTTTTTAATTCTTGTTTCACTTTATCTCTGACACTGAAGGGAATTGTAGTTTTCTTTCAAAATAATTTAATGCTGGAACTCTTGAATACTTCCTATCTTATTAGAAAAGACAGGGGAAACAGTTGACAACAGGATTCAGAAAGTCTCACTGAAGAATTACCTTCTTCTGAAATTAGTACTTGTTCAGAATTATTTAGATTAAGAGTAACTCCGTTCCCTTGGTCTAACCAACCAAGACCAGATCGGCCTTTTTCTGCTACATATATTTTTCCCTTAGCCATTCTTCCTTTAAACTCAAATGTAAGGCCACAGTAACTCAACATAGAAAGTCACAGGATGTATATCTTAGGCTAACAAGATATCACCTAACTCTTTTTTGAAACTTGTCTATCCATAAATGATGGTTAATTATGGTGTGTGGTGTATGGTGAGCCTGGGTCAGCCACTATATCTATAGGAAGACACCATAGAACTACAGAACACAAATGTTTCTTCTTCTTCCCTCAATCCAATCCAAGCCCATCATAGTTAATACACAAACCACATTGCACATCATCCTCCTCCTGTTCTGAAGATTCAGCATTGGTAACACATTTAACAGAGTATGCGCCCTTCTTAAGGCAGACTAGTGCAACGTGGCCTAAAATGCCACAGTTAGAGCAGTGTTATTTCTTGGCTGGACATTTTTTTAATCATAGATCTATATGGTTCTTGCTACCACATCTGTAGCTGCACTATTGTCATTTTTTCCCTTTGGAATCTTGTTTAGCCAAGCTATCGCTTTTGGATTTCATACTATAAGAAGCAGTCTCTACACTTTTCTTTAAGTCTCTGTTGGTGCTCTTGGTTTTGACTACATAAACAGTTTCTTTATTTTCCACATTGTATAACGCTGCTTTAGCACACAGTTTTGAGAGTTTAGTCTTTTTAACAATGGCTATGGCTTCTTCTAGTGTTATATCTCTGTTTGCCCTTAACCATTCTTGCGTAATTGAATCATTAGTATGCACAGCAATTTTCTCTCTGATGAGATCATCATGTAGATTCCAAAATGTGCAAGGTAAAGCCAGTTTCTTTAACTCAGCCACATAATCATCAATTGATTCATGAATACATTGGTGGCATTGAAAACAATTGTGCCTATGCACGGAGATACATATAGATGACATTAAATGTTGTCTCAGTCTTCCAATGCATGAGCTAAATACATCAGTATCTCTAAGTTTACCCATTTGTTCGCATAATCTTAAGCCTTCCGGTCCCAAGGTAGGCAACAGAATCTTTCCCTTCCCTTTCACTGAAAACTCTTCCTCATTGTCTTGTTCAAAAGGAGAAATATAATTTAAAAAGTATGCCTTCCACTGAGGCCATTCCATTATAGGTTCTCCCGGGGCAATTAAAGATGGTTGTGGAAGTGGGATAGTGAGGGTTTGCATGCACATTATAATGAACAATAGATGAAAACACTGGCGTAACAAAACTTGAGGGGGTTCCCTTGCAAGGAGCATGGAGGTCCCCCTCTGGAATCAATCAGGAGCTCTGACACACACTACTGTGCTGTGGGCCCCCCTGGAGTGTGGGGGCCCCCTGCACCTCAGGGGCTGCGGGGGCCTGTGTTACGCCACTGGATGAAAAGGCACAAGTGAAACAGAGAGCAGGAACAATGTTGACAATGGAAGTGCTGGGTTTAATAGGTGTCTCACCAATCCAAATGGCAGCCGCGTTGGGTCACGTAGTGTAACCTTGCGCAAGAAGTTGTGGGTGAAGCTGATGCAGACCACAGCTCATGCACAGCTGGAGCGGAGCCGTTGCGCAACAATGCAGCTGTTGAAGGTACTGTCACTGAGTAGTTTTTATCCTGTTTGCACACCGCTACTTATCTGCTTTCGTTTCCTAGTAGCTAAAAGCTGCTGGAAAGGTGACAGATCAATAACTGTCTTTGGGGCATATTATCAAGAACGGCGTTAAAATTATCGCCGCTTTAGCGGCAGGCAACTGCCGTTAAAGCAGCGATAATGAGCTTGATAATAGGCCCTTGTGAATTCCCAACAGGGCTGGACTGGGAACCGAAACCGGCCCTGGCAAAATGCTCGGCCGGAGGTGCCGCCGAGCTCTTTGCCGGGGCCGGTTTTTGGCCAATTTTTTTACAGACCTGGACTTCTATGGGAATTCACAAGGGCACATTATCATGTTAGCTGCTTCTTCAATAATAAAGAGGACAGCAGTCACAAGACCTGGGCAAGAATGATCCCTCTGCCCTCCTCTTCTGACTGGTCTGATGAGGAGGATTAACGTCCTGAGACACAAAGGGTTAAATGCACAATAACAGAGTTAAATACGTTTGACAATAGCAAGAAGTCAGAGAAAGGCTCAGCTCTTTGCAAAAGGTAGTGACATTTTAGTTGCCCTATCTGTGATGTGTACAGTAGCACAGTCTGTGTGCTGCGAGCCCTAGTGCAAGGAAGGAAATGCCCCCTTCCCCCTTTGGATGCTGTTTAAATGATAAAATACAGCAATAACAAGGGTTCAATGGGTCCCGGTGTCATTGCACCTGCTGCATCAACGGAGGACATGCCCCTGGTTGCTAAGCGACCGAAAAGGCTTATGTTTTTTTTTCTTCTTCTCCAAGAATAGATTTACAGACATTCATAACCACCTATTCTTATTTTTAAGTCGATTTACAGTTTTTAATGTTCTTTCAATATTTTGCCAGTTTCTCTCTGATTAGATGTTATGATCAGTGCAAATGGTGAGACGTCCTCACCCACAGGACATATACAGGTTCTCTCACAGAGGCAGCTCGGGCACAGCATGTCAGTAGCAGTGCCTTCCTCGTGCACATAAGAGGATCACCATGGCCCTCTGTGGTGCAAGCTTCCCTTACATATGCAACAGGCACAGGCTGGGTAAATAAAACTGCAGTTCAATAAATGACTGTACATGTAGACACAGCATTAGGTAATTTCCTGCTTTTGACAGGCCACTCTAGTGCACGCCAGCTGCTAAAAGGATAAAAGCAGATACCTAAAGCATTTGGACAGTAGGTCCATTCGCAAAGTTGTGTGAAGCTTTTAATTTTTATCCTTAATGAAGTTTGTGAATTGTACCGTTGCATTTACATGTAAAAAAAAAATCCTGCATTGAAAGATAATTTTCTCAGCATAACGGAATAATGTTCATTCTAATTGAGCTGCATCGCAAGGCTCCATTGTAAGGTTCTGGGAAGCGCTGTTCCTTCCTGGCAGGATACAGCACACCTAGTTTCGGCCCTATTTATTGATTTATACCCATGCAAAAGGTCAAAGGCATTTCATCAGGAGGATGCAAGTGCCTAAACTATCATTAAAGTCACGGAACGTTACGTAAAAGCACTATTTTCCTACGTTTTTTTGCACCTTGATCCCCGCCAACATTCTTAAAGTCTAGAGTAACAGAGAGTCCACGAATGGAATAAAAACTCTAACATAGAAACATCTTTGTTCCCCAGATGAAACATTGTACCTTGCCAACCACCACACCAGATGACACAAAAATTACTTTTGCTTCCTACATCAAAACAGGTTCTGAAACAGCTGCTTTCTGCACAGGCCGGCGGGTCTGGCTGGCTGGCTGCCTGATTGGATGGACACAGAGCGGCTGCTTCCCAGCTTCAGAGCTGATCCACGCTCTCCAATAAGAGATGGATGATACTCAAAAAGGGGTGAAGGGAGAAGAAGGCGTGCTGGGTAAAGCAAGGGAGATCAGCGCAAAATCCAGTGCACTACAGAGAGGTAGTGCCGCACCCTCTAAATTACAACCCCTTTGAGGGAGTTATAGCGCCTACGTACCATACCAGTACATCTAGACCTTAGGCACATGGCCTTCCGCTCTACGCCACAGGTGATCGGTGTACGGTGTGACCTGCAGCCAGCCTTGCACCCGACCACCCGTGCATCCACAGAGACCCTTCGGCCAACTGCAGACCTGAATGATGTTTCTTTTTTTAAATTACACATTTCTTATAATTTTAAGTTTAAAGTTTGCAAATGTGTATTTATTTGGGAATTTTTGCAGATACCAAATGGTTTTTTTGTACCTCATCTAATGGGATGTGCCTTGACTAACCCACCTTTACTTGGTCTATCCTTCAATCTTGCAAATAGTGGTGCTTTATCGAGGGCCTATTTATTTATTTCAGTTTGCTCTCCTGAAAACACGTGAATTCAGGAGCTAGGGGAAAATGGCACTCACTTCTCAATACAAAATGGTAGTAGCGTGATCTTACATTATTTCAAATCTGCAAGCTTTTAATCCGCTAAATACATTGCTATTTTTTGGAGCAATATTTCCTCACCTCTAAGTACCTGCTTGCAACCCTTTGGGGCACATTCACAAGGAGCTATCGCCGAATTAACGGCACTTTATCGCAGCCAAAGCATTGATAAATTTACCTCCCCATTCACAAGCTGGTGTTAACAGCCCACAGCACCAGTTTACCCACGAGAGCAGTGGCAAAAAACATTGCCACAGAGGACCCCCGCAACTATCGCTAATGAGATGCAGAGTAGGCATTCCCGTGTAAAAAGCTGCGACAACACAACACCACAACATTCTCAACGACCTGCCAGATCGGCAATAAGAACCCAAAACAGGCAATAAGGTGCGGACGGCAGCCTGCACCACAAAAAGGAGCCCAGCCCAGGGCGTCATCGGAAGGGCAACAGATGCCATGGAGCCACTCATCATGTAGCCTGAATGGATGTATGACGTTACAACGCATACTTTTACATCGCATGCCTTTAAAACGCGGTATTTACAACGAATACCTTTACAACGCATAATGCTTTTGGGCACCGGATAGTGAATAGTTTAATTTACTATTCCAACTCCAGTCCCCGTGGATAGTAGGGAAGGTGTTGGATAGTACATTAAACCTATTCCCTATCCTAGAGCGCCCCCCAGCGCAATGCGTTGTAATGGTTTGCGTTGTAAAAGTTGCGTCATAAAGGCACTGCGTGGTAAAAATTGCGTTGTAAAGGTTGTTCACCAGCCCGAACACCCAAGAGGGCCAAAACACACACCGCCACCACCCCAGGAGCCCACCCCCACCCGGAACCCCCCCCCATGACCACCACAGAGGCAGTGCAGACAAAGAGAGCGGTCCCCCAGGAAACGCACCTGCCTCACAGACCCAACATCTGACAATGTCACTGTCAACTACAGGCTGAAAGGGACAACCACCCTACACTTGCTGACCATCATCGCCTACCAGGCCTACGGCACCAACACAGCGGACAACCAACCTGTGGCGATTTGTTCATTGGGGGCGTTGGGGCATTGCCCCACTAGCCATGGAGGACCGTCACTGTCACTGACACTGCACATTTGTGCACGCACCAAAAAGTTAAATTATGAGCGCAGCGCACAATACAACAACAGCCCGACACTGTCGACAGTCATAATGATTTGAGGTCGGAGTCACAATAGTGACGTCATCGCGATCGCGGAAGGGTGTGGGGGGCGGGCCTGCGGCAGTGAGTGGCAGGCTGGCAGCATGTGACTGTGATAGCAGCGTGGCAGGGAGGGCAGCAGCAGTGTGTGCATTTAGGACAAGTCATTTTTATGACTTTCCCACGCATGCGCACACACGCAGTAGCCCCTTCCCTCCTCCTCCTCCCCTAGCACTCACACAGGCAGAGACTCGGGGGAGCTGGGTCTCATTATGGGCAGTATTAGCCCTGCTCTTTAGCCAATCCTGGTGCAGTGGCTATGTTAATGCTGCAGAGAGATAAACGGTTAAGGGGGGGGTCCGAGGGGAAAAAAATTATTATTATAGACCTACTGGTACCTAGTCCCCCAACTAGACAGTAAAACACACGGAAGGTACAGAAGGTCTCAGAAATACAGAGGGAGAGAAAAGAAAATAGCAAATCTCTCTATTGGGACCTAATAGTGTCCTCTTTACATGCCCAGAATACACAGTTAATCTGGAAACAACCAAGAAAACAAAAACAAGAGAAGATGCACAAGGAGAGGAAAAAGATACCCATCAGCCCACTCATAAGTGGAATCTCGTCATCTGGGTATATGTTGGTAAATGGTGTCCTCTAGGGTCTGCCTTGGAAACAATCCATAGGACTGCCTAGTGATGGACCCAGAACATTTCACCAACAGATGACAGTATATGAGCGGGAGGGGTTGAGGTTGCAGTGCTCAAAGAAAAAGAAGAAGAAAAGGAAAATAATCCAAGTGATTCTAAAAATACCTACGATGATGTCATGAAATACTTTATTAGGGCTGACCATCAAAGTGGTATGGTTAAAAACAGTATGCTGATAGCATGTAAGGAATTGCTACCCACCAATGTTGTTATTCGGTCAACATGTTTCAGCCTCAAGGGCTTTCGTCAGGACCTATGGTGCTACTGCAACACTTACTTAAGTGATGTGAAAGTGGGATCTACATCTGCTTTCCAAACTGAAAAGAGTGTATCTTCTCCTGCATAGACACAATACAAAAGACAGAAACAGAGACATGGACAAATTATGTCAACAAAAAGAAGTGCACAGACTGCAAACTCTCGTTTCTATGGTCTTTATAATAAGGCTATGAACACTTGAAAGACACTCACCCTTATTGTGGGGAGAGAAAACCTCACCTCACCTGGCCACTGCTCAGGAAGAAAGGGAGGCCACGCACTGGAAATAAACAGAACACTTAGAAAGTTATAACCAGTGGTAGTAGAAACACAATCTACAGACAAGAAAAACTGGATTCAAAACACATAAATCAGAGACACACATGGTGACACAATGGCCAGACTGGTTTCCTCTTGCATCAGGAAAGTATACCACAAAGCCTCACTGACTGCACTGCTTGCACAAACCTGTAGACCTATAAAGTACAAAGGCCCAGGTAGCCAGCCGCAGTCACTGGGAATAGAGGCGCCTACTCCTGTGCTTTCCACCTAGTACTCAAAGACCAAAGACCAAAGCAATAATGCTATTGACTGTACCACCACCACTGACCTCTCCGTCGTTGCCTCGGAGTGAAAACTGAGCCGAGGGGGAGGCGACGACTGATGGTCACACGCGATGTTAAATACACTGCAGTGGACCTGAAAGGAAACTCCTTTGTTTCAAAATTTGATTGGCTCATGTGCAGGCCAATGGGAATCGGCTCACAGGCAGCCAACCGTGACCTACACTGATAAGCCTGCAGTGGACCTGAAAGGAAATTCCTTTGTTTCAAAATTTGATTGGCTCATGTGTAGGCCAATGGGAATCGGCTCACAGGCAGCCAACCGTGACCTACACTGATAAGCCTGCAGTGGACCTGAAAGGAAACTCCTTTGTTTCAAAATTTGATTGGCTCATGTGTAGGCCAATGGAAATCGGCTCACAGGCAGCCAACCGTGACCTACACTGATAAGCCTGCAGTGGACCTGAAAGGAAACTCCTTTGTTTCAAAATTTGATTGGCTCATGTGTAGGCCAATGGGAATCGGCTCACAGGCAGCCAACCGTGACCTACACTGATAAGCCTGCAGTGGACCTGAAAGGAAACTCCTTTGTTTCAAAATTTGATTGGCTCATGTGTAGGCCAATGGGAATCGGCTCACAGGCAGCCAAACGTGACCTACACTGATAAGCCTGCAGTGGACCTGAAAGGAAACTCCTTTGTTTCAAAATTTGATTGGCTCATGTGTAGGCCAATGGGAATCGGCTCACAGGCAGCCAACCGTGACCAACACTGATAAGCCTCAGCCACATTAACAGGCCGACCGTGAGACATACCTCACGCGCATATGCACACCAGTCAAATCGTAAGGCAGTAAGATGGTGTGTTGTATTCTATCCAAAGAAGAGCCATAAGAAGAGCTAGGTGTGTTTATTTATTTATACTGCTAGAGGGCAATGTTTAGAGGTCGCGCGCTAATTTAGCCGTTTGCCAACTTCCAGTCGGATAGTACCGGGGGCTTAAACTGATATAGACACTGGCTACATATATTCAATATATATAGAACATGAGAAGGGGAACCCTACCCAGCGAGGGTGTTAGAGCTCAGTGGAGGTAACCCTTATGCCAAAGGCTGTTAGCACAAGGACTCTGTGTTCGGAAAAACAATCTGCGCAATCACAGCTGCATCCAAGGAATGTCATCATTCAATCCTTCTGTGTCACTATGAAGTTTGAAAACCCACTTCTGTTCTTTCCTCAATAGGAAAAGTGAAACATCCGTGACGTGACTAGGTATGTAAGGTTGTTCTAGAACCAACCATCTCAGTTCATCTGGACTATGTCTCTTGTCAAGGAAGTGAGTGGTGAGCCGTGTTGCCTGTTTTCTGCGTCTCATGGTGCTCATATGTTCCTGCACGCGCAATTTGATTTTTCTTGCGGTCATGCCGATATACCTTAGTCCACAGGGGCAGGTAATCTGGTATATCACTTTCTCACTGTTGCAATTAGTGTGGTGTTTCAATTGCCATGGTCGCGAGGTCCCAATGTCCACTTCAAGTGTTTTGCTGGTCAGTGGGCATACTGAGCAATTCCCGCAGGGATGATGTCCTCGTACCGGGGGCAGACCCCATAGAGTTTGCGGGGGTTCACATACTTCTTGCCGAGGTTGTGTATGCACAAGAGAGTCTCTCAAGTTGTTCCCTCTTTTAAAAGAAAAGAGTGGAAGGGGAATGGTCTCACCGGAGCTGTTCAGAATGCGCCACCTTTTCCTGATCATCTTTTGGATTTTAGAAGATGATGTGTTGTACGTTGTCACACACACCAATCTGTCTAGTGGTGGTTTGACAACTGGAGGCTCAAGCAGCGCTTCGCGATGGTTATTCGCAGCGCGTTTCATTGAAGTCCGGACAAGGTTATTCGGATAGCGTCTCACTTTCAACTTCATGGAGAGATCTTTCGCTTTTCGGCGGAAGTCTGGAATGTTTGAACAATTCCTCCGGACCCTCAAGAACTGTCCAAAGGGGAGGTTCTCACGGAGGGACCGGGGGTGATGGCTATCGAATCTCAGCAGGGAGTTCCGAGCCATGGGTTTCCGATACAAGGAGCTCGCCAAATGGCCATCTTCTGGAAAGATGACAAGATCCAAGAAGGGGAGCTCTGTTCTACTATGCTCAAGGGTAAACCTCAAAAAAGCATTCTGACCATTCAGCCACTCTTGAAACAACAAGAGGGAAGGTACATCGCCACGCCAGACGACAAGAATGTCGTCGATGTACCGCTTCCACATCATCAATTGATGATGATGAGGGTTGTTGGTGCTCAACACGTGGTGGGTCTCAAACTGGTGGACATACAAATTAGCCAGGCTGGGGGCAAATTTGCTGCCCATTGATGTCCCCGAGGTTTGTAAATACAGGGAATCCTCAAAGGCAAAAAAGTTCTCGGTCATAGCAATCCGAGCTAATTCCATGACAAAGTGAGTGGGAGTTGTCAAGGTAGAAGGGAAAGCCTCTAAAAGTTCTTGTACAGTTTGTAGTGTATCCATTTGAGGAATACAAGTGTACAAAGATTCGACATCAAAACTAGCTAAAATGTCAGTATTAATGTCGAAGGTCACCTCAGGTAGAATGCGCAGGACATCTTTGGTGTCCTGAAGGTAGGTCGGCATTGTCTTAACAATGGGACTTAAAAAGATGTCAACAAAGGAGGACAGAGGTTCGAGCAAAGATCCAATGCCCGAAATGATCGGACGGCCCGGAGGGGGTCTCGCAGGCTTATGAATCTTTGGGAGGATGTAAAAGTAGGGAGTGATGGGACACTTGGTGACTAAAAAGATTGCCTCTTTCGGAGTAATCCAGCCTTCTGCGCTGGCGTCCTCTACCAGATGTTTGATCTCATTAGTTAGTCTTGGCGTGGGATTTTCAGCAAGGAGGGTGTAGGACTGTGCATTGCCTAGTTGTCTCAGGCATTCAGCTCGGTAGTCAGTAGTGTTGAGAATGACTATGGCACCCCCCTTGTCCGCTGGTTTAATCACTATCCCCGTGTCTTTCGAGAGAGTGTCCAGGGCTGATCTGTCTCTTTTTGATATATTCTGGTAGTTCCCCTCTTTGGAAAAGTCCATAGATTTGAGGTCTTGTAGTATTGCAGCCTCAAAAGTGCCAACTTTGGATGGTACTTGTTGCAACAGGGGCATGAAAGTGGATCTAACTTTAAGACCTGTGTTTGTATCTTCAGTCGGGGTATCTGTTTCTTTGTTTTTGAAGAAATAGTGCAGCCTGATGGTTCTGAAAAATCGTTCGATCTCCCCTCTTATCAAAAAGGGTTCCCCACTGTTGGTCGGGACAAACCCTAGGCCTCTGTTTAGAACATCCTGTTCAGTAGGAGTGATCACTCGACTACTTAGGTTCACTACCAAGTCTTCATCCTCTTGTGACTCGCTCATTGCCCTTGTTTGTTGTGTGTTGTTGTCGAGTCCTGGTTGTCTGACCACTGAACTTGGTTTTGGCCTCTCCGCCTGCCTCTGTTCCAACCTCGGCCCTGTCCTAAAAAAGCCTGGTTTTCAAAATACTGAGGCTGCATCGGGTAATGAGACATTGGTGGGGGAAACTGGGGATAACCCCACGGGGCTGGTGGCCACCATGACCCCGTCTGGTACATGTTTCCACGATTATTGTATCGACGATTCGGTCGATTACCACGGCCTCTGCCTCTGGGTTGGCTATTGTCTCCACTCTCAGAGCCAGAAGACTCAGTCTCAGATGATGTGGCATATGAAGAGCCTGCAGTGTGTTTGGGTTTATTGGTATCAGTGGGAGTGTAATTATCACTGGTGTAGGGATACACCTTCTCATGTGAGAACTTAGCCAGGTCTTTCTTGAACTTTTCTATCTTGGCGAGAAAAATTGGATCTTTATACTCCTTGTTTGCTTTGTTGGAGTCTTCTAATTGTTTCTCAAATCTTTTGGTTGTTAGGGTGGTCTTAATTTGCCCTTCTAGAATTTGAATCTCGACCAAGATGGCATCTGCAATACGTTTGGCTGTAGTGATAATTAAAATCAGCCAGTCTCTTGTACAGCGCCAGGCTATTAAGGACCAGTCTTTGACAAAGACCTTGTCAGTGAGGAAGAGCCTAGGCGCGTTGGTAACTATGAGACCTGTGGGTGAACATTTGCCATGTAAATATTCTGCCATTATTTGACCGTGTATGATGGTACGTGAGTGACTTTTTTCAGGTTTAATATCGTTTCCCAGTCTCCCACAATAGCTGGAGCTGGAGTGGGGATCTGGTCTAGCATACTAGGATTTTCAGATAAAATCGATGAAAGGAATTCATCGTCGAAACCAAGACCGCCAAAGTCCGCCATGGTGTCGTCAAATCAGAATGTGAAGAATCCAGGGGATGCACCAAATGGTCAGTGCCTTAATTCAAGATGAAGGACCCGCAGCCAAGGCTGCACAACAGAACAGAGAGATAAACGGTTAAGGGGGGGTCCGAGGGGAAAAAAATTATTATTATAGACCTACTGGTACCTAGTCCCCCAACTAGACACTAAAACACACGGAAGGTACAGAAGGTCTCAGAAATACAGAGGGAGAGAAAAGAAAATAGCAAATCTCTCTATTGGGACCTAATAGTGTCCTCTTTACATGCCCAGAATACACAGTTAATCTGGAAACAACCAAGAAAACTAAAACAAGAGAAGATGCACAAGGAGAGGAAAAAGATACCCATCAGCCCACTCATAAGTGGAATCTCGTCATCTGGGTATATGTTGGTAAATGGTGTCCTCTAGGGTCTGCCTTGGAAACAATCCATAGGACTGCCTAGTGATGGACCCAGAACATTTCACCAACAGATGACAGTATATGAGCGGGAGGGGTTGAGGTTGCAGTGCTCAAAGAAAAAGAAGAAGAAAAGGAAAATAATCCAAGTGATTCTAAAAATACCTACGATGATGTCATGAAATACTTTATTAGGGCTGACCATCAAAGTGGTATGGTTAAAAACAGTATGCTGATAGCATGTAAGGAATTGCTACCCACCAATGTTGTTATTCGGTCAACATGTTTCAGCCTCAAGGGCTTTCGTCAGGACCTATGGTGCTACTGCAACACTTACTTAAGTGATGTGAAAGTGGGATCTACATCTGCTTTCCAAACTGAAAAGAGTGTATCTTCTCCTGCATAGACACAATACAAAAGACAGAAACAGAGACATGGACAAATTATGTCAACAAAAAGAAGTGCACAGACTGCAAACTCTCGTTTCTATGGTCTTTATAATAAGGCTATGAACACTTGAAAGACACTCACCCTTATTGTGGGGAGAGAAAACCTCACCTCACCTGGCCACTGCTCAGGAAGAAAGGGAGGCCACGCACTGGAAATAAACAGAACACTTAGAAAGTTATAACCAGTGGTAGTAGAAACACAATCTACAGACAAGAAAAACTGGATTCAAAACACATAAATCAGAGACACACATGGTGACACAATGGCCAGACTGGTTTCCTCTTGCATCAGGAAAGTATACCACAAAGCCTCACTGACTGCACTGCTTGCACAAACCTGTAGACCTATAAAGTACAAAGGCCCAGGTAGCCAGCCGCAGTCACTGGGAATAGAGGCGCCTACTCCTGTGCTTTCCACCTAGTACTCAAAGACCATAGACCAAAGCAATAATGCTATTGACTGTACCACCACCACTGACCTCTCCGTCGTTGCCTCGGAGTGAAAACTGAGCCGAGGGGGAGGCGACGACTGATGGTCACACGCGATGTTAAATACACTGCAGTGGACCTGAAAGGAAACTCCTTTGTTTCAAAATTTGATTGGCTCATGTGCAGGCCAATGGGAATCGGCTCACAGGCAGCCAACCGTGACCTACACTGATAAGCCTGCAGTGGACCTGAAAGGAAATTCCTTTGTTTCAAAATTTGATTGGCTCATGTGTAGGCCAATGGGAATCGGCTCACAGGCAGCCAACCGTGACCTACACTGATAAGCCTGCAGTGGACCTGAAAGGAAACTCCTTTGTTTCAAAATTTGATTGGCTCATGTGTAGGCCAATGGAAATCGGCTCACAGGCAGCCAACCGTGACCTACACTGATAAGCCTGCAGTGGACCTGAAAGGAAACTCCTTTGTTTCAAAATTTGATTGGCTCATGTGTAGGCCAATGGGAATCGGCTCACAGGCAGCCAACCGTGACCTACACTGAAATTTTGAAACAAAGGAGTTTCCTTTCAGGTCCACTGCAGGCTTATCAGTGTAGGTCACGTTTGGCTGCCTGTGAGCCGATTCCCATTGGCCTACACATGAGCCAATCAAATTTTGAAACAAAGGAGTTTCCTTTCAGGTCCACTGCAGGCTTATCAGTGTAGGTCACGGTTGGCTGCCTGTGAGCCGATTCCCATTGGCCTACACATGAGCCAATCAAATTTTGAAACAAAGGAGTTTCCTTTCAGGTCCACTGCAGGCTTATCAGTGTAGGTCACGGTTGGCTGCCTGTGAGCCGATTTCCATTGGCCTACACATGAGCCAATCAAATTTTGAAACAAAGGAGTTTCCTTTCAGGTCCACTGCAGGCTTATCAGTGTAGGTCACGGTTGGCTGCCTGTGAGCCGATTCCCATTGGCCTACACATGAGCCAATCAAATTTTGAAACAAAGGAATTTCCTTTCAGGTCCACTGCAGGCTTATCAGTGTAGGTCACGGTTGGCTGCCTGTGAGCCGATTCCCATTGGCCTGCACATGAGCCAATCAAATTTTGAAACAAAGGAGTTTCCTTTCAGGTCCACTGCAGTGTATTTAACATCGCGTGTGACCATCAGTCGTCGCCTCCCCCTCGGCTCAGTTTTCACTCCGAGGCAACGACGGAGAGGTCAGTGGTGGTGGTACAGTCAATAGCATTATTGCTTTGGTCTTTGGTCTTTGAGTACTAGGTGGAAAGCACAGGAGTAGGCGCCTCTATTCCCAGTGACTGCGGCTGGCTACCTGGGCCTTTGTACTTTATAGGTCTACAGGTTTGTGCAAGCAGTGCAGTCAGTGAGGCTTTGTGGTATACTTTCCTGATGCAAGAGGAAACCAGTCTGGCCATTGTGTCACCATGTGTGTCTCTGATTTATGTGTTTTGAATCCAGTTTTTCTTGTCTGTAGATTGTGTTTCTACTACCACTGGTTATAACTTTCTAAGTGTTCTGTTTATTTCCAGTGCGTGGCCTCCCTTTCTTCCTGAGCAGTGGCCAGGTGAGGTGAGGTTTTCTCTCCCCACAATAAGGGTGAGTGTCTTTCAAGTGTTCATAGCCTTATTATAAAGACCATAGAAACGAGAGTTTGCAGTCTGTGCACTTCTTTTTGTTGACATAATTTGTCCATGTCTCTGTTTCTGTCTTTTGTATTGTGTCTATGCAGGAGAAGATACACTCTTTTCAGTTTGGAAAGCAGATGTAGATCCCACTTTCACATCACTTAAGTAAGTGTTGCAGTAGCACCATAGGTCCTGACGAAAGCCCTTGAGGCTGAAACATGTTGACCGAATAACAACATTGGTGGGTAGCAATTCCTTACATGCTATCAGCATACTGTTTTTAACCATACCACTTTGATGGTCAGCCCTAATAAAGTATTTCATGACATCATCGTAGGTATTTTTAGAATCACTTGGATTATTTTCCTTTTCTTCTTCTTTTTCTTTGAGCACTGCAACCTCAACCCCTCCCGCTCATATACTGTCATCTGTTGGTGAAATGTTCTGGGTCCATCACTAGGCAGTCCTATGGATTGTTTCCAAGGCAGACCCTAGAGGACACCATTTACCAACATATACCCAGATGACGAGATTCCACTTATGAGTGGGCTGATGGGTATCTTTTTCCTCTCCTTGTGCATCTTCTCTTGTTTTTGTTTTCTTGGTTGTTTCCAGATTAACTGTGTATTCTGGGCATGTAAAGAGGACACTATTAGGTCCCAATAGAGAGATTTGCTATTTTCTTTTCTCTCCCTCTATGTTAATGCTGCACCAGGATTGGCTGAGTTACCACCACGAGGATGGTGGTGGCGCCGCGCGTGGGTGGGTGGATGGATGTGCTCAGCCTGCCGCACTGTATGGCCAATCACATGTGGCCATTGGCAACCATGTAGTGGTGATTGGCAGGCATTGGCCGCTTTGGGGACGTCACCGCGCCCTGGCGTGGACTGCCACAACAACAACACCAGAGTCACGAGGAGAGTGAGCGTAGGCGTAGACCTCGCGACTCAGACCTCGTGACTCGTGCCTGTGCAGTCATTGTCTTCTTCTTCTGTCGAGTGACGAACAGTGTGAGTCTGTCAGTTCTGATGAACCCACATAAGTTTTTTTTAACACAGTCAGTCAGTGAGTGTGTGTGAGATCATGATGACTGATGGAGGTCAGAGACAGTCACTACATTTAGAATGCGTGTGCGGATGGACCGGTGTGCGTGTGGGTGGTGGCACCATACTGGGGTGCCGCATGTCATATCAAGAGGTCTGGAGGATAAACTGTAACTGCAGTGCAAAGAGAAAGAAGTGCAAAGCCAAAGTGATCGACGAAATGACTTTAAATAATTTAAAAATGTTAAAAATTATTTTACGCATGTCGCGCACTGTGTGAACTGGCAGCGCTGCGATTGCGAACCAAGCCAAGCGCAAGCGGCAAGCCACTACTAGTAGACCTCGCCTCGGAGGGGAGGCGCCGGGCGGCATTGTTTGAAAGGCGATGGGGAGGCGAGGAGGCGAGGCGGCGCGGCGGCAGGACTCCGACTGTTAAGCAGCCACAACATGGCGACTTTTTCATTCATAGTAGTCTACTAATAATATAATAAAAAAGACAGTGCTGGTGACTTGATTGAGTGGTACGCCATACCGGACAGTACCGGCCCTTAAAGCACTGGTGTAACGTACTGCTGCTAGTACGCTTGGACGCCTCTTCGGACGTATGCAGCGCTAGGCGGGCGACATCTCGGTCACAGCTGAGACTTAAGGCAGGATTCAGATATCTATGTGGCTATGCGATTAAATATTTCTGTATAAAAATAGAGCCTGATAAGAGACCTTTATTGTAATGGCCCTTTGAAAATAATGACGCAATATTTAGTGGCAATTTTCTATGAGGCACTAATTATAGCAGCTTTGTTTAAGTGAGGTAACTCTTTTCCCATTCTGCCTATTGAAGAAAACAATCTGACAAGCTCGTGTGAGTATCTCTCTTTATTTATCAGTAATTTTGACATGTAAAAAACACAGAAAGCAGCAGACCAGCCATCACAGATCACAGGCAGAGAGTGCAAAATTCATCACATCTACAAGAAGTAAATATTATGCCTCACCACTTGCAAATGTCACCGTCCGCCACTGCAACCAACATCCCACCCCACACCAAGCTGCTGGCTGTGCTGCACCTGTAGGCCCCTGGCACACCTCAACCAACACCAGCCAGAGTCGGAGACTCTCACAGCCAGCCACATCCAAGTCCCCCACACCTGTCCTGGACATCACCATCAGCCTGGCACCCCAGTCCCCATACGTCCAACACAATACGCAGGATCCGCTGGAGACCAAGCAAGGACCATATGCCATAGCTGGATGCACACATGTGTTGGGGGCAATCCACAGCACACATGTCCTACCTGTGCCCCCTGGTGACACAGAACACAATCACCGCAACAGGAAGAACACGTCACACATCAATGTGCACGCAACATCATAACACAGTGGCACCTTCACCAGTGTCACCTCCAAATAAAACAGCCAGTGGGCATGATTCCTTCATCCTCCGACAGTCCATCAGCAACCAGCATTCCCAGGATGGCACCAAGAGAAATGCTAAGCCCCTTGGCAAGTTCCAAATGAAGTTTGAACACCCCACTCACCTCTACTCCACAACCATGCAATTCACAACTCTGGCAATGCACACGTCACAAAATCACAACCAACATGCACAACAACATGCCCACCCACCAGACACGACAGAACAACTTACAATGATAACCTGGGCAAGCTGTGAACATGAGTTATCAACGGCATGGCACCTCAGCCACAAAATATCCGAATGTGGGGAGAGGTGGCAACCAGGCATTTGTGTAGGATGCAATTGAACCAGGATTGGGAAAGTACACAATGCCAAGAGTGGCGGCGATGTGCTGGACAGACCGCAGTATGCAGAACACACCCATATCCACGGGAACATACACCGATGAATTCAGGAGCTAGGGGAAAATGGCACTCACTTCTGAATACAAAATGGTAGTAGCGTGATCTTACATTATTTCAAATCTGCAAGCTTTTAATCCGCTAAATACATTGCTATTTTTTGGAGCAATATTTCCTCACCTGTGAGTACCTGCTTGCAACCCTTTGGGGCACATTCACAAGGAGCTATCGCCGAATTAACGGCACTTTATCGCAGCCAAAGCATTGATAAATTTACCTCCCCATTCACAAGCTGGTGTTAACAGCCCACAGCACCAGTTTACCCACGAGAGCAGCGGCAAAAAACATCGCCACAGAGGACCCCCGCAACTATTGCTAATGAGATGCAGAGTAGGCATTCCCGTGCAAAAAGCTGCGACAACACAACACCACAACATTCTCAACGACCAGCCAGATCGGCAATAAGAACCCAAAACAGGCAATAAGGTGAACCCAAAACAGGCAATAAGGTGCGGACGGCAGCCTGCACCACAAAAAGGAACCCAGCCCAGGGCGTCATCGGAAGGGCAACAGATGCCATGGAGCCACTCATCATGTAGCCCGAACGGATGTATGACGTTACAACGCATACTTTTACATCGCATGCCTTTACAAAGCGGTATTTACAACGAATACCTTTACAACGCATAATGCTTTTGGGCGCCGGATAGTGAATAGTTTAATTTACTATTCCAACTCCAGTCCCCGTGGATAGTAGGGAAGGTGTTGGATAGTACATTAAACCTATTCCCTATCCTAGAGCGCCCCCCAGCGCAATGCGTTGTAATGGTTTGCGTTGTAAAAGTTGCGTCATAAAGGCACTGCGTGGTAAAAAATGCGTTGTAAAGGTTGTTCACCATCCTGAACACCCAAGAGGGCCACAACACCCACCGCCACCACCCCAGGAGCCCACCCCCACCCGGAACCCCCCCCCCATGACCACCACAGAGGCAGTGCAGACAAAGACAGCGGTCCCCCAGGAAACGCACCTGCCTCACAGACCCAACATCTGACAATGTCACTGTCAACTACAGTCTGAAAGGGACAACCACCCTACACTTGCTGACCATCATCGCCTACCAGGCCTACGGCACCAACACAGCGGACAACCAACCTGTGGCGATTTGTTCATTGGGGGCGTTGGGGCATTGCCCCACTAGCCATGGACGACCGTCACTGTCACTGACACTGCGCATTTGTGCACGCACCAAAAAGTTAAATTGTGAGCGCAGCGCACAATACAACAACAGCCCGACACTGTCGACAGTCATAATGATTTGAGGTCGGAGTCACAATAGTGACCTCATCGCGATCGCGGAAGGGTGTGGGGGCGGGCTTGCGGCAGTGAGTGGCAGGCTGGCAGCATGTGACTGTGATAGCAGCGTGGCAGGGAGGGCAGCAGCAGTGTGTGCATTTAGGACAAGTCATTTTTATGACTTTCCCACGCATGCGCACACACGCAGTAGCCCCTTCCCTCCTCCTCCTCCCCTAGCACTCACACAGGCAGAGACTCGGGGGAGCTGGGTCTCATTATGGGCAGTATTAGCCCTGCTCTTTAGCCAATCCTGGTGCAGTGGCGATGTTAATGCTGCACCAGGATTGGCTGAGTTACCACCACGAGGATGGTGGTGGCGCCGCGCGTGGGTGGGTGGATGTGCTCAGCCTGCCGCACTGTATGGCCAATCACATGTGGCCATTGGCAACCATGTAGTGGTGATTGGCCGGCATTGGCCGCTGTGGGGACGTCACCGCGCCCTGGCGTGGACTGCCACAACAACAACACCAGAGTCACGAGGAGAGTGAGCGTAGGCGTAGACCTCGCGACTCAGACCTCGTGACTCGTGCCTGTGCAGTCATTGTCTTCTTCTTCTGTCGAGTGACGAACAGTGTGAGAGTCTGTCAGTTCTGATGAACCCACATAAGTTTTTTTTAACACAGTCAGTCAGTGAGTGTGTGTGAGATCATGATGACTGATGGAGGTCAGAGACAGTCACCACATTTAGAATGCGTGTGCGGATGGACCGGTGTGCGTGTGGGTGGTGGCACCATACTGGGGTGCCGCATGTCATATCAAGAGGTCTGGAGGATAAACTGTAACTGCAGTGCAAAGAGAAAGAAGTGCAAAGCCAAAGTGATCGACGAAATGACTTTAAATAATGTAAAAACTTTAAAAATTATTTTACGCGTGTCGCGCACTGTGTGAACTGGCAGCGCTGCGATTGCGAACCAAGCCAAGCGCAAGCGGCAAGCCACTACTAGTAGACCTCGCCTCGGAGGGGAGGCGCCGGGCGGCATTGTTTGAAAGGCGATGGGGAGGCGAGGCGGCGCGGCGGCAGGACTCCGACTGTTAAGCAGCCACAACATGGCCACTTTTTCATTCATAGTAGTCTACTAATAATATAATAAAAAAGACAGTGCTGGTGACTTGATTGAGTGGTACGCCATACCGGACAGTACCGGCCCTTAAAGCACTGGTGTAACGTACTGCTGCTAGTACGCTTGGACGCCTCTTCGGACGTATGCAGCGCTAGGCGGGCGACATCTCGGTCACAGCTGAGACTTAAGGCAGGATTCAGATATCTATGTGGCTATGCGATGAAATATTTCTGTATAAAAATAGAGCCTGATAAGAGACCTTTATTGTAATGGCCCTTTGAAAAAAATGACGCAATATTTAGTGGCAATTTGCTATGAGGCACTAATTATAGCAGCTTTGTTTAAGTGAGGTAACTCTTTTCCGATTCTGCCTATTGAAGAAAACAATCTGACAAGCTCCTGTGAGTATCTCTCTTTATTTATCAGTAATTTGGACATGTAAAAAACACAGAAAGCAGCAGACCAACCATCACAGATCACAGGCAGAGTGTGCAAAATTCATCACATCTACAAGAAGTAAATATTATGCCTCACCACTTGCAAATGTCACCGTCCGCCACTGCAACCAACATCCCACCCCACACCAAGCTGCTGGCTGTGCTGCACCTGTAGGCCCCTGGCACACCTCAACCAACACCAGCCAGAGTCGGAGAGTCTCACAGCCAGCCACATCCAAGTCCCCCACACCTGTCCTGGACATCACCATCAGCCTGGCACCCCAGTCCCCATACGTCCAACACAATACGCAGGATCCGCTGGAGACCAAGCAAGGACCATATGCCATAGCTGGATGCACACATGTGTTGGGGGCAATCCACAGCACACATGTCCTACCTGTGCCCCCTGGTGACACAGAACACAATCACCGCAACAGGAAGAACACGTCACACATCAATGTGCACGCAACATCATAACACAGTGGGAACTTCACCAGTGTCACCTCCAAATAAAACAGCCAGTGTGCATGATTCCTTCATCCTCCGACAGTCCATCAGCAACCAGCATTCCCAGGATGGCACCAAGGGAAATGCTAAGCCCCTTGGCAAGTTCCAAATGAAGTTTGAACACCCCACTCACCTCTACTCCACAACCATGCAATTCACAACTCTGGCAATGCACACGTCACAAAATCACAACCAACATGCACAACAACATGCCCACCCACCAGACACGACAGAAAAACTTACAATGATAACCTGGCCAAGCTGTGAACATGAGTTATCAACGGCATGGCACCTCAGCCACACAATATCCGAATGTGGGAAGAGGTGGCAACCAGGCATTTGTGTAGGATGCAATAGAACCAGGATTGGGAAAGTACACAATGCCAAGAGTGGCGGCGATGTGCTGGACAGACCGCAGTATGCAGAACAAACCCATATCCACGGCAACATACACCTCTGGTGTATGGAGTGTAGTGGACAGTGGATGCAACCATGTCACCCCAGCAAGTGGGGGTCCTCGTGGAAATTTTGACTGTTACGTCCTCCCATAAATGTGAGCAGAGTGGGATGGCCCGGCGTACACCAGGCCAGCATAGGGGTGTGAATAAAAAGCAGGTAGCCCTGGGCGTGGTCCTCTTTCGGAAAGCCCAACATCTCTGCCAGGGCAGCGTCTCTCACCCCGCCACAAGGCCGATGCTGTCATCGTGAGCGGAGTTGCCTGCTATTCTGTGCACCTGCCGTTCCCCGGCCTGCTGGACCACGAACCCGTCAGGCCCGCCCCTGCGCAGCCAGGCCACACTGATCACCTGCAGACACCGGCGTGTGTCAAGGAGGGCCCACCGTGTGCCTGTGCAAGCTCCAAGCCGAGGCCTGCAACCCTGCCAGCCTCTCAGACCATCGCTGCCCCCGACGCTGGTCCACATTACTCCTTCCTCATTCACATACTAGACCGGCGTCCTCTTTGGCCCAGTAGGTCCCATATGCTAACTGTGTCCTGGGTCCTGACAGGCAGTGACCCCAAATCTGGGCCAGCAGCCACAGCACCAGACCCCCGATCAGTGAGGCATAGTTCCATATGAGCATCTTGTGACACGTGGTGCCACTAACCCTGTTCAATGCCAGCCGGCTACACGTGGTACCACTAACCCTGTTCAACGCCAGCCGGCTACACGTGGTGCCACTAACCCTATTGACGCCAGCCGGCGACACGATGATGAGGGACCAAGACTACCCTGCAGACCAGTAGGTCTCACATCTAGCACCCAGTCGCGAATCATGAATGGCAGAGTCCACACCCGTGGTCGCACAGAGAGGAGTAAGAGGAAAATGTGGCTCAGTCCGGACGAAGGCAGGGTCACAGTCAATTAGGTGAACGAACACTTGTTGCCACTGAACCTTAACTACGCAGGCCAGTGGGGCCACCAACCTATGCTAGCGACACTCAATGGCCTGTGCTGACCGCTGCCTCCGGCCTACACTGCGGTCCACTAGGTCAATGAGTCTTGATTTAGCGCTGGCCCAGTTCATATCAGTGTACAGGCATCATCGCAGACTGCATCCCCTCTCAGCACCGGTGCCACTAAGTCTGTTCCCCAACATTCATGGACACTCACTGGTCGTACATTGGTGGCATCTGAGTGTATGGAAGAGGGGCTAGTTTTCCTCCTCATGTAGCTGATACCGAATTGGTGGTGAAAATGAGGCTTGCGCTTTCCACTCCTCCATTTGCCGCTTCCGGATAAAATCAAACCTTCCGCATCATGCCCTAGAGGAGACCTTCCACTGTCCCCTGCAACCCTCCGCAACATACACCTCGGACATTGATGAGGACATGCTCAGGTTACATGGCCCATCTGACTGCATCACAAGTCACCGTCCCATGGCTGGGTGCCTGTGCCGGCCGCAGTGCATCCGGGGCCACTATCTTTGTGCTGGTCTGGTCTGGTACCCCTTCTTCTGAGATATTGGATGGCCCCTGAAGCAGTGGCCTTGGGGTCATCAACACCATTTCTCTGTGGCCCTGCGCTGTACGCAACCTCCAGGCCCAACTGTGTCCCACCAGGGCTCACACACCAAAGCGAGTCCTGACCGGCCTGGACATCACATCACCGCCGGAGGCACATACTACCCAGTGGCGTAATGAACCCTGAGGGGACCCCCTGAAGGGTACGTGAAGGGCCCACCTCCGGACTCAATCTAGCGCTCCCCAGCTGAAGTGCGGTGCTGACAGGGCCCCCTGGATGGTGAGGACCCCCCGCACCGCGGGGGCTGCAGGGCCCTGTGTTACGCCCCTGAAACCACCATCGCAAGGACCACCTCCAGCCACCATATGCCAGAGTTGAAAAGGTAGTCCTGACAGACTTACGGAGTTGCTCCGACCTGTCGTGGATGCCATCATCGGCCTGATACCCTTCTCAGCACTCCAGGTGCCAGTGACTCAGTGCACCGCAAGCCATTGTCCGTTGCTGATTGAGTTTTGTGCTGTGGAGCGGTTGCACAGCTATAGTCTACACTTAGGTTTTTAAGTATTCAGAAATTTTTGGCGCTCAACTTCTCACGGTAGGGTATTAGATTGTTGTGGTATCAAGTAGGTGCTTCTTGGTCAGAGGAAAACCTTAACCTCTGTGAAAAAAAGGGGGGGGGGATTTACCGGAACCTCCCTTTTATAATGATTGGGCAGGGATCCAGAGCACACTATATGTATCTGTATGGTATTTTCATGTTGATGTATTCATTCATTCAGGATAGATCAAGATCAGATGTGAGTTTCCAAAAGTTTTATTTATCAGCAGTGTTCACCTCTTGGGAATCACTGCACCTGTCACTCAAGCCTACACGTGTTTCATCACAGCATGTGGCTGTGACTCTTCAGGGCTGATCTTAATGATCGAGGCGCGTGGTCGGGGAACCGGTGATAATTCCAACCCGGTCCTTATCGGGTGGTTTTTAGTTTACAGGGTCACGGCACCAGTCGGTTGGTCCGGTTGCAGTCAGCAAATTGTTAATGCGAAGTTCACACGGATAAATTTCAGTAACGGTATTCGGGCCGTGTTCAGCCCGTGATTATGCCTTGTACAGCTTCGGTCTCCAAGTGCGATAAGGACCGGGTTGGAATTATCACCGGTTCCCCGACCACGCGCCTCGATCATTAAGATCAGCCCTGAAGAGTCACAGCCACATGCTGTGATGAAACACGTGTAGGCTTGAGTGACAGGTGCAGTGATTCCCAAGAGGTGAACACTGCTGATAAATAAAACTTTTGGAAACTCACATCTGATCTTGATCTATCCTGAATGAATGAATACATCAACATGAAAATACCATACAGATACATATAGTGTGCTCTGGATCCCTGCCCGGTTGCACAGCTATGTCTCCTCAAATAGTGTGGGGGCCCTGAGACTTTGATGGCGAAGATGATGCAGGTCTAACACACCCCACTGCATCTGCATCTGGAATATATTGAAGGGACTCAATCCAATACTTTTTCTTCACATGAGCGCGCTCATCTCCAGTGTCCCAACCCCAGTGCACTGCAACTCACGGACACTTCTGTTTGCATGTTGGCTGTCCTCTGGGCTTTCTCCGGCTCACTCCATGTTGCTCAGCAGTTGACTCTGTTATGTATGTGTTTTCTGTTTCTGTTCAACTGGTGTCCAATGTGCAAGTGGTTGCCAGCACTAGACATTCTGTGCGGAATGGCCCCACACACATCCAGCACAGGCGTCACTGTACATGTGGCCCTGCCAATAAAGAGGCCGGGCGCATGTGCCCATAGCCAGTTCACATGATATATGCATGTGTCCCTGTGGTCTTGTTGTATGCATGAGGGCCCTGGGTCCTACAACATTATATTGTGCTTTGTACATCGGATGCAGACATTTCACTGCAGCCAGGGTTGGAGCATGGACATGTAGCTTTGTCGTCCCCCACTCAATTTGTAAGGGGAGTTGCGCAGGGCCATCTTACGCAGAGCCAACATTGATGTGTGACTGCAATTTGAGTGCCCCTGGACGTGGTTCTGTAATGTGAATGTGCATTTGCATGTGTCTCTGTAGCAGTGTGGGTCTCCTTAGTGGGGTGTGGGTGGTCCCTGAAGGGTGACAGACACCTACATATGTGTTCTAATACAAAAGATTGAGACTCCAGCAGTACTCCTTAAAGTCACATGTAAGTTATACACCATAACGATCACAATTCCTGGGACCTGTAATAAATATCCCCATACTCAAAAGTGGACAAGACACAACAACATTAGTCATAATCAGATATTCAGACAAGGCATATTTCTTGCTGTTCAGCAGTCTTTATTTATGCTGTGTAAAAAGTTTATTTAAAATGTTCCCAGCACACGGTATCCGACAAGCGTTTCATCTTATTCTAAGACTTTTTCAAGGCATAAATGTCCAAATCAATCCAGCCAGTGCTGATAAAACGATCGTAGTCAAATCTTGCAACCAGGTGTGTAAGGTAGCCAGTGTCCGGAGATAAATAAACAAACCGTCTCAAGCTGAAATAGTCGTCAGTAAAATCCCAATATCCGGGAGTAGATCAGGAGGGATAAAAATAGATCATGGTGGTGGAGGTGGATAGCTCGTGGGCCTAAGTGTTAAAAAAAACCTTCCTTATCAAGATCTTCTTATGTGGAGATGCATATGGCGGGTTTTGTGCTTCAAATATGTAAATCACGTACCAAATTAGATAAATCACAACGGTGTCTCTGAATAACAGAAAACACAGCTACTTTTATTAACGCCCGACGATTTTCTCAACAGACAGTATTCGTCTGGTGAGATTAAGTCTATTACCCGTAGGTTGCGGATCTCACATGTGTGATCGGTTACCTACCATACACTCTGTTAGTCTCAATTTCCTCGTGGCGCCTTATGTATCGCCCCTGTTACAAATGCAACCCAAATCCGCTGCACCCCTCAGAGTCAACCCGTATCCGCCGCTCCGCGTCTCCTGGCTATCCCACGCAAAGTCCGTTTGTATGTGTTCTAGTTTGCATTCCAGGGGTTCGGTCCCCACCCACACCTGTTGGACCACCTCCTTTTGGCATGCTGGCACATGGCATTGGGGTGCCATGTGTGGGTGGCTGAAGTGTCGTGAGCCAGCTGTGCTTGTGGGTGCTTCCTGCTGTGTGGTCTGTTGCAGGCTCGGTGTTCTCCTCTGAGTAGCTTGGCTGGTCGGGTCCTGGTGGGGGGTTTCATGGGATATCCATGGGCTGTTGTAGGGCATCGGTGTCGACGGTGTGGTGGTCCTCTCCGGCATCACAGATGTGTTGTATTCTGTGCCCTTCTGAAGGTGTTGTGTGCCCCTCTGCAATGTGAAGGGGAGATGCATGTTGACGTTGTGTTGACATGTATGTTGGTTCATTGTGCTGGTTTGCATGCAGACTGTATGGCAATGTACATTGTGACTGTTTGGGAGGTGCTGGATTCTTCTGCAGGACAGTGTACATTTGGATTACATGACGGATGTGTGGTCGTACCTTAACATTTCCATTTCACAGTTTCCGGCTTTGTCAGATGTAGTAGGCATGTATCTGTGCATGTGCAGAGCTAGTTGTGTCCTCTGTTCTGCAGTGTCAGCTATGCGCATTGTACCAAGCTGTCATCAATGTGGGTGTGCTGTTCTTGCTATGTGTGTGTGCTGCAGTGTGCCAAGGGGATCTGAGACATGATCCTGGGTAATTGTGGGTGTGCAGTGTGCTACACCTTGTTGTGCATGTGTGCCATTGTGCCCATCTCCCCCTGTCCCCCAGTCCCTGTGTGTTGCACTACCTATTGATGTTGTGTCAGATCCTCTCGAGCTGTGTCCGTACTCCCTACTCCTTGCACCATCGCCACACTGATGACTGTGGCCTGGGTTTCCTCCAGCTCCTCGTGTGGTGCTGGCCTGCCACCTGCTGTCGCGGTTGCTGCCTTCCTGTTGGCAGCGGGTTTGTGCCTGGGTTAGGTTGTCACGTCATGCCGGCACCTAGTGGTCTCCTCGATTTGCCTCCTCGGCACTCCGACTGCATTCCAGGTGGTCTGCGCGTCGGTCAGTTGCTGGTAGTGTTCTGTCACCTCTGTGACGCTGGTCGTGTTTTTCTGCGGTCTGCACCCCGTCTTCCTCTCCCTCTTCTCCTTGGCGTTCCCGACGCCGTTGTTCCTTGCTGGTGGTCTGTGGGGGTTGTGGAGTTGGCCTCTGCGCTGGGTTAGGGTGCATCCATGTTGCTACATGCTTTGGCTTGTTTCAGGTGTATTGTTTCTGTGGGTTTTTATGGTGCATTGTCCCGCCAGACGCGTGGAATTTGCAGGCCTGTGGCTGGTTTTCGCTACTTTTTGTACCCCTGTTGGCCTCATCACATGTTTTTAAACGTTTGCGTATCGCATTATTGCGGCATGGCGTTGATTTTCACGCGGACATTTGTTGCTTTATCTGGTGTCTATCGCATGCTACTGCCGCGTTGTGAATTCCATGTTTACACAGGGTTATTTTCCCGCGATAGGCTGCGATGTTGAAAGTTGCGTTACGCTACTCTTGCGGTAGTTATCACACGTTCTTGTAAATACACCCCGTTGTTAATTCCACGTTGACACAGAGTTATTTTCCCGCGATAGGCTGCGATGTTGAAAGTTGCATTACGCTACTCTTGCGGTAGTTATCACACGTTCTTGTGAATATATCCCTTTGTGTCTCCGAAGCACTCTGCCCTTTTCTGCATGAATTTATTTTCCAACGCGCCAAACTCGCATGTTTTTGCAAATTTGCCAATTTCAAAGTAACATAATAAATAGAGCTCTTAAGCAACCAAGCATGTCATGAGAATTTCAATGTAATTGACAGCACTGGTGAATTTCCAGCCTGTTTGTTTAACAGCCTGGTTATACTTATGAATTAAGTCTTTCAAGCCCATTCAACACCATTTCAAATACAAAAATATCAAACGATTTTCAATTTACACCAAATGTAAAAAGTACATTTTTTAAGTCAAGTTCAACTTTGAACCCAAGTTTGGTGGAAATCCGTTCTGCGCTTTTGTTGTTGTGGGAGTAAAACTTCCTATGGGAAAGTAAAAGGGAAATACATCATTTTAACCCAAACTTTAACTTATTCCCCTATGCAGATCTGTACAGGATCAGCATGCCAAACCGTAGCCAGTTTTGTTATAGCTGTGCAAAATTTCTTGTAGATTTGTGAAACAGCACCAAAGGTTTAGCAGTCCAGAAATGCATTTTCAATGGGAAGTGAAGCTGAACCATAACTGCAGAGTCACTGTTGTGAACTTGAAAATTTAAAGTAGATATGCAGATGTGCAGCTAATTATATGCTATTTTACCTCTGTTGCATGTAAGAAGGGGCCATGATGCCCCTTTCTCACAAATGACAATAAATTGCACAAAATATATACTCTGTGCATCTGAATATATGATTGATGCCATGGCATTTTTAATGTACATTTGTAGTGATGAAGTAACTGATACACAATGTGCAGGCGGTACAAAGTGTATTTTTTCTCATGTCAATTTTGCTCTACTGTGGTAATAAACTCGAATTTGACCTTTACATTGTAGTATTAAATGTGTGAATGCGAGTGTTTGTTTGTGCAGTTGCTCTAAATATTGTGTTTTTGGGTCACATCTTTCTTCTCTGCATGGCATAAATATTTATATCTTGCCTTATTGATGTCCACTCCTACAAATGTTCTGGAAATCTTCATATTATCGAAATGAAAGTGACAGTGCACTGTTGCCTTCCTGGGTCTGGCAGCTCTACATTAAAACTAATAAGTAATTGAATATTTGCGGCCTCCCAAAAAATAAATGGTGCAAATTTGAAGGATTTTAAAGTTTCAAAATTGCCTTAGAAGTTGCATGTAGTTGGCAAAGTTCACGGCGTTGGGAAAGTTCGCTCACAATCTTATTACTTCACATGTGGGAGGAGTTTTCAAACCAAAAAATATTTTTGCCACAGAACATTCCTGCAAGAGCATTCATACTGAGAGCTTTTTGTTGAGTTTCTTGAAAACCTACATTTATTTTATTTTATTAATTCGTTTTTATAAAACTTCACATAGTTTGGAAACGTTTTTGAATAAAAGTTGAAGGTAAAATAACCTGTGGTACTTTGCACAAATCTACTGAAACCAAGGGTCTTATCAGCAGTGTTCGAGAGGGGACATTTGGCACACCACAAGCTCACAAGATTCTACCTGGTAGTTTAACTGGCATCAAGTAGTGTCAGGTGGCTGTGACTGGCCTGGTTCCGAAGGACCCTAAAGGTACCGTATGATTCTGAGACCCTGAGAGATCCCAGATTCCCATTACACTCAGGCCCACTGAAGGCACCTATGTACATGGCCTTGGGCACTAAAGCAGTCTTCTCATCAGGGACTCTGTTCTTGTCCAGACACTGAACCCCTAAAACTCATCAAGGCAGATGGCACTCACACAGCTGAACCTGTGGTTTAAGGTGCTCTCAGGCAAGGTTGGTGGTCCTCCAGGTGATGGAGCTAGCCACAAAACTAAGGGTGGATCATTTTCCACAACACAGATATTTTCAATGTAGATACACTCATATTTAAACATCTACACATGGCATAAAATGTACTCACAACTACCAAAATATGCAAAGCATTCATCTAAAATCAAACACTGGGATTTCAAAAGCAAAGCACAGAACTCTACCACATCTGTCTAAGTCACAGAAAAAAGTAGAAAAAGTAACGTATGTTGCAACCAGATTTGATTAGCAAAGCCAAGCCAGGTTCCTGCAATTTATGTATATATTTTTTTCAAAATAAGAAGAGGTGAATTCTGAAAACTACTCAACAGCGAGATGGAGCGCATACGGCTTGTATTAGCTACATGCTAAATTAGTAAAATTAAAAAAAGAAAGAATTTGAGGTCTGAGTATTTTATTTAGGGACTCTCCACCAGCAAAGAAGAAGGCTGGTATTGCCACAGGTTGCATGACACTAAATAAAGAAAAGCAATATTGACATACACAAATATCACTAACAATTATCAAAAGCAAAAATATTGAGAACCTGTACTTAAACATTAAAAACACAAATATTGAAGATAAAAATATTGCAGACCCAAAATCTAAAATACAATAATATTGTAAACAAGAATTAAGAAGTAAAAGATATTGCCTACACATTAAAAGTAAGGAAACATAACAATGACGGAAACCAAAATATTAAATAACAGAAAATCAACATCATATTAATTAAACACACAATATTATATTACATTTATACACACAAATAAAAATATGTAAAACAATATCAAGCTAGTCTGCAACCAACCAATCAAATTAAACTTAAAAACGGTTAACAAATAGAAACAGTTTTGCAACTAAAAACACTATCAGGACCATGAAAGTGTATTACAAAATGATTTCTGAAAGAATTACAACAGGACAGTGTCACATTGCCAGATTCAACCCTAGACTGCAAAACTTTAATGAACTACTTAATATTACCAAAGTAAGTTTCACAATAAATGAAAGCTAACAAAATTAACAAGAGGAATGCTAAGATAACAAATTATTATATTCATGCTGCATATGTATTTCTCCAAATTACAGGTGCATCCTCTTCAAGAAGAAAAAATATTGCAAGAAATTCTAAAAAGACGACTTCCAAAGTAAGTATAGTAATGAAGGTACAAACCTAAAATTAAACTAAAAATAATGCTTAAACATCTTTAAAAAAATAACATAAAACAAACAACCTCCTCCCTACTTACATTTTACATTAAAAGATAATCAGATACAACTAACAAATATTTCCTTTCTAAAGGATGCACCTAAAGAAAACTGTCAATACCACACCAGTTAGAGCTGCAAAGCTAAATTCTACAATTAAAACAAAGTAAAGACAACACCCAGAAGTACATTTAAGTATGTACCTGTGATGTAAAAGGTTAAAATATATATAACATCACATGTTGGTTAAAAAAAAAAATACTGTATATTTTCTACACTCTAAAATCCACAGAGAAAATGTCGGAAACAGCAAAATACATCAAACTCCAAAAAGGGATGCTGTTATTCAATTATTAAGGATATTCTTATAGTAAAGAGAGTGCCACAAGTGAGAAAACACACAGGAAATGCACCAAATAATATTCAAATGTATGCTATGGCAGGGCTATTATTAAAACGGTACTAGTTTAAAGAGTTATGGAACCTAACTGTCTCCCTAATATTACTAAAATAGAAGTCAGAAATATTTTAAAGGACTTAAACGAGGCCTCTATGAGTTTACAAGAGCCTACAGAAAAAGAATTTAAAATATGATACTAAACAATCCTGAACAAGCAACAGATCAACTCACAAGCATACCAGCCCTAAAAGTATTAATTAGCACAACATATAGAACAGCCAGGGAAACACCTGAAAATATGAACATATGGATATACCTCAACATTTTCTAATCACACATAAAAACGACACATTTTTACTATATGACCACCACAATACCAATAATAAAATAAATATATGCTCCCAATAACAATTTACTAACCTTAGCGCAGTGTAACACATTGATGGCACTTGCCACTTTTAAGCCATACCCATCCACCATTCACTCAAATATACACAATATAGGGACAATATCAACATACAAACATCCCTTTAATGTATGCACTGTTACCAAACAACGTACAAGTTACAATGAAATGCTAATATGTATGAAACAACAACCTAACAATAACAACCCACAAAAAAATTATGATAGATTATGAACAGTCAATGATTTTCACCATGCTTAAAATCTACCTACACACTACAATTTAGGTGTGATACTATCGCTTTAACCAGAGCATACAGAGGCGCCTCAGAATAATCCACACTGAACATATAATATGCAACTACCCAAGAATTTGTACAGAAAATAAACTAAATCTAATAACTTTAGCATACGTTCCTGTGACACAAGTCACTAAAATGTATGAAATGCTGATTTTATCCCCCTAAAACTAACAACATGAGCCAAACTAGCTCCACTGACGGATTATTTTTAGTATGCCTGGGTTGGTTACATGCACCAATCAGGCAACAAAACCTAACTCACGTATCACATTGCATGGCAGCGTCTATGACAACAGCATTTCCCAAGAAGGAAAGACAAATAATACAGTGCATGTGTGTTACAATTCCTTCCAAGGAACACTTGGAGGAAGCCATCTACACTTTACTAAAAAACTGAACACAGCTATCCGCAGCTCAGAAAGGAACAATACCTCAACTAAAACCAAAACTCTCCAAACAAACTTAACAAATGCATGAATACCTAGCATTCAAAGGAAACTGTTTAATAACAAAACAGGAGTATGATATCGGGATTTAATAGCAATAATCCTACTTTAAAAAAACATGCTAAGCAGCAAAACATATAACCTCCTTAACAGACAATCATTCTTACTGTATTCATTTCTATTTCTACGTATAATTAAAGTAAATTAACTTTTCTGGGGGTGATGGTGGCAGGGAGCCAAATGCAAGACACCCGCACTTGCTTGAGGGCCCTGCCATCAGAGGCAGATATCCAACATTACCCGCACTAATCACACAGCAGTAAGTGGAGCAGTGTATGCCTCACCTCCCTCTTCTTGCCAACACTGTTTTTGACCACTGTGGAATGGTGATTGGTGAGGAAATCTGAAGCACTGTGGACCAGGGAAGAACACAGCGAGAAGGCAGCTCTGGGGATCTGACACGGGGAGTCGGCGGAGTTATCGAGTTATCCAGTGGAGCCCACCCCAGTCAGTTGGCAGGCTGAGAGGAGAAAGGCTTTCTGTCCATGGTGCTGGCCTCTGATGGAGACCGCATTAGGGGCTCTGGGACACCGCAGTGAAATTGAGTGTTGCTCCTAAGCCAAGACACTGGCACTGAGGTGCAAAGAAATGAAGACCTGGATGGTGAGGCATTAAAGCGTCAGTAATGAGAAGATAGAAGGCCCTGGTGCCCTGACCAGGCAGATGCCTATGGGGCAGAGGAGCACCCTATGATCATTGCTGGGTGTAAGGATACATCCAATATAATATTGTGTGCTGGACTGCATGATGCGCTGCACTCTCCCTCATTATAATGTGGGCAGACGCACGAATTTTTAGCGTCAGGAACCTGTTCTGCGCTGTAAAATCAGCACTAACAACACCATGTGGCACAACAGAGGGTGCTGCTTCTTTCTGCCACTTGAGTAAATTTTCTACTTGAACTGCAGTTTTCTCAACATGAATGGTCATGACTAGCTGTGACCACACGCGTAGAGAACATCGCGCCGGGAGGCATTCTAGTGCCCGAAAATCTCACTGGGAGACTCAAATTCTTGCTCGTGCTTGTCTACCTAATGTTGACGAGCCACGTGTGAGAAAAAACTCTGCCGGCGGAGCAGAATTTTCCATTAACCCCTACTTATGACCCTGAAAAATCAAGCAGGTTCTTGCACATCTCAATAGGCACAGTGTCAGCATCCCACTGCTACAGGAGACTCAACTCACTTCACACCCAGACCTGCAGAAAAAGGCCTTCATATGTTCATCATCTTCATACTCCTTGTTTGGACAAAGGGGTGGTAATTTTATGACACAGTGGACCCAATTAAAATGACTAGTTTACTGTGTAACAAACAGGGATGCTACCTTCTTCTGTGGGGTGGATTTGGACGTCATGCTCACTGTAGGTAACTGCTGTAAGCCAAATAATAAATAACCCTGGGTTCTATGACTTGTTATGGGTTAGGGCACTCTCTGTATGGAGCAACAATCTTTAATCTGGGGGTGATTTTAATTGCAATATGCAGGATCACTTGGATAGATCCTATACTGTGACAAGTTGCAGAATGGGAGCAGCCAATTATTCATAGGCAATAACGCATGTTCACAACCTGATATATGTGTGGAAGCATAGGAACCCATAAGCCAATGAAGGCTCTTACTACTCTAATGTACATGGTTATGTTGTCAATATTGGATTACTGGTTAGTGTTGAGAGATGTGAACCCTCTGTCAAAGGAGCTAAACACTTGGCACGTGTGCTCTATGACCATGCTCTTGGCACTCATATCCTTGGTGATAACTGGGACAGTGCTAGTAGGGAACTTCTGGTGTTTAAACCCTGAGGCATAACTAGTGCAAAGCGCGGAATTATCTGCGTTTTTTTTTACCTAACGTGGGCACAGTGGACTGTATAGGCACAGAGAGGGGGACAGGGAGCTAAGAAAAGAGGTCCAGTACCCGTGCTCCCAAGACTATAAGTATAAATCACTGGAGAGTCACTGTTCCTATAAATGGGCACTTGTCTAAATGGCCACGAAGAGTATAGATACAGAAGATGATTGGTAGTCAGACTCCACAGGATATTGCGGCATAGATTTGCAAATTTAGCGGCACAAAAATGGAATTTAGTGATACAAAAATGGAAATTTTGCGGCATTATTGCAGCATTTGTTTTTCACTCTTAATCATTACTTTTAAGGCTTAAATTAATGCAAACTGATTTAGCAGAGTATTTAACTTTGAAATAGGCATTATAAACTGAGAGAGTTTTTATGCTATATTCTCCTTTGCGGTAACATTCCAGGAGCATAGGTTCAGTCAAGCACAATAGCACAGGAAGACCCCAGAGACGCCCCTGACCATGGAGACGTCAGAGACCCCACCGACCATGAAGACATTAGAGACCCCCCTGGCAATGGAGACGTCATCTCCTCACCCTTTCTTCCGACAACATTGCTTTTCCAGGAAAGAGTTGAAAACAACAGCGCTATTAACTGGCCCACTCTGTAAAGTGGCGCTAATGTCTTTGCGTGTGACAGAAAACACTCTGGTCACTTTGCAACCACTATGTCTAGTTGCATGCAGTTTTTTTCCATATCTTTTTTAAATTTATTTATTGAGCCCTTCCGTCCCGAGGCTGCAGCTCGAACAGAAAATGCCAGAGAAAGACAACATTCCAACAAAATGTTTCTTTCTTTTTTGGGTCCATTTCACAAGGGAAGGAATGATGGAGAAGAAAGAGAGGTAAGAACCACTTGCTAAAGTCACGTTTTTCCTTCAGCAAGCTTGGACGAGGGAGGACATAGGGCTCCATGGACCACTGAACCCTCCTCAGAACCTGCCACCCCTTCCATCCCGAGGCTGCTGTCGGAACAGAAAATGCCTGAGAAAGATGACCTTTCCAACAAAATGTTCCTTTCCTATTTTTTATCCATTTAACCAGGGCCGGACTGAGAACCAAAACCGGCTCTGGCAAAGTGCTCGGTCGGCCCCCTGGGGGTGCGACCGAGCTCTTTGCCGGGGCCGGTTTTCGGCCGATTTTGTTACAGGGCCGATTTTGCAGCTATGCTGCAAAAACGGGCCTGTAACAAAAACGGCCCCCAGGGCTCAAAACCGGCCCCCACCCTTGCGGCGCACTGGGGGATTGCCCGGTGCCCACAACGGCCAGTCCGGGCCTGCATTTAACGTGTGAACGAATGTAGTAGAGGAAAGAGAAGGCAAGAACCGCTTGCTGAAGTCACGGTTTTCCTTCAGCAGGCTTGGACAAGGGGAGAGCAAAGTGTGGCAGGGAGGTGGATGGCAGGTGGGTGGGAGAAGCCCCCGCTCCTCCGCGGAACATTAAAGTACTCAGCTTCCTGGGGCAGGAAGAGTGGTCATTCTACACGTAACGAGCCCTGCGCTCTCCGTCATAATTCCGAAATGTGGCTTTATTTATACATAAGGAAAGAGCACTTCCTGAAGCTGAAACGCAAACACTGCCTGGCCTTCTCAGAGTCTTACCTCTTCTTCTTCCAAAGCGCACGGACACAGATCCCTTAATGCAGTACAGTCGTGAGCAGGAGCAAACAGGCAGCTATTAAGGCTGTTCAGTGCCACATAGTGACCTGTGCACGTACAGCCAATAAGATGTTACCATCTTTTTTGCTGCCTGCCGAAGACCTTTTTCGCAGCCAAAGTGTTCAATATCACGGCCATCGCGCTCTTCAGCTGATTTAGCGATTATTTTGCGAATCGCGAAATTGCAAAATGCTGGAGGGTCTGGGTAGTGATCCATCTAAACAGAAGAGTGACAGGCACTCTTCTGTTTAGACGGATCACTATAAATCATCTTCTGTATCTATACACTTCATGGCCAATTAGGCAAGTGCCCCTCTATACTAACAGTGACCCTCTGTGATATCTATTCAGACCTTTAAGGTTACCACCAGAGGCAGATACATAATTAAACATAATGGAGCACTGCAGGAGCTCCAGAACTAATTGGTATGCCTGGAATGTGAAATCAAGTTGCTAAAACAAACGCTTGCACACATAGACAACAGACCCATACTAGACATTGCAGCTAGAGCATGTCAATATTGGTGCAAATATGCACAGGCCAGGATGTATGGTGGAGGGGGCAGATCCCTAACCGCTATGATTAAACACCCATGGGAAACTAAATATATAATAGATATTGAAGATTCGTAAGACACCCTACACCAGAATACTACTCACATCCTCTTGGTTTTCTCAGCAATTTCCATTAAGTTTACACTACTGCAGTGCTGAGGCTCTCAGCCCGTATCACTGAGCATTTAGAGGACATAGGGCTGGGCTGGCTGAGTGATGCCTCTCACCTCCTTTTAGGGCAAGCCTTCACCATAGATGAGATCCTGGTAGTTATTGCTAAATTTCTTACAGGTAAGACATCGGACTCATATGGGCTGCCAGCTGAATTTTATAAGCACTATTCAAATATTCTAGCTCCTCGCTTTCTGGGGGTCATTGAGGAGGTGCAACAACTGTTTCGTACCCCCTCCATGTGGTAAGAAGTGATTATTGCCCTTTAAAAGCCACAGAAGCCTGTGCACAAGTGTCATTTGTATTTTTATCATTATTGAACTGTGATGCAAAAATCTTGGCACAGCTAATTGCCACCCACTGACACTTCTCCTGCCTAATCTCGTTACACTGGACCAGTCGAGGGTTGTCCTCAGTTGATCAATGGCCCATAACCATCACACTCTATGTGGTTTATTACAATATTTAAACCCTAACTTGATGCTGCTACTATATGTTTGGATGTCTGTAAGGCATTTGATTCCATGGAGGGAGAATGTCGCTTTACTTTACTACACAGAATGAGACTGCCACAATCTTTATAGACTGGACCAATTTGCTATAAACACTGCTGCCTGCTAGAATGCACATTTACAGAGACGTTTGTAGCCATGGCTCGTGGCTGTATCCCAAGGAACATGGCAAGGGTGGCCCCTTTCGCCTATCCATTTGGATTCAGCCATGGAGCCACTGGATGCCAAGCTCTCACAAACACTATTTCAAACTATTTACACAAACCAACCTATCCTAATATCTCTATATACAGAAGACATGTCTTTGAGCAGTAACTGTATTATTCATTTGAAATTGCGTCAGTGAGCCTACTATACCACCATATCCCTCAGTAGTTTTAGCCTTAGAGAACACTTTATTTGTGCCAGACAAGGCTCCCAAGAGGCACGTTTTTGCATCTAGAGTTGTCCTGTAGCATTGTCCAAATATATTGCTGTGAGGTCTTGTCTGCCTTATCTGGTATGGTAGACTGTTACTTACAAATAGACCCTACAATCGCACAGCTGAAATGGGTAAATGATCTCACCTCTTTGATTAAGAAATTCATTGCACTAGTACTTTTTCTAGCCAAGAGATAAGTAGCCTGTCAATGGCGTAGAGGCATACCCCCCAAAGTCAAACAATGGTTTAAACTATTTAGTATATTTTAAACTATTTAGTATTGAGGGCCTGATTACGAGTTTAGCTGTAAGGGTAACGCCGTCGAAATGGCATCAGATTCCCCGCCGCCTAGCTAGTTGGTGGTTCGCCCCTCCCTATTATGATGCATGCGGTTCCATAGATGAAAGAATGCCGCAGCCCCACCACTGCCACTAGGAAATCTCAACAACAGCAGTATACGCCAATGCATCTGTCGGAAGTATGGCCACCAGTGTTTCCGATGGCCCAATCAGGATATGCCTTTCTGCCGCCGTTGCTGTTGAGGTCAAACCGCCACATCTGAGTTGGTAGAAAGGGACAGATATCAGGCTGAAACTCACCCGTACTCAGCTTTACACGTCCTGTGCCACCATGGAGCCATTCGTACATGTTCTACCGCTGTTGCTTGATGAAATCGAAATCCATCACTGTTGTGGACGCAACTAACAGTAAGTCACAATCTACCCCGTTTCCATTGGCTTCCCAGTTAACAGATGCACATCTTAAGGAGTTTTGGTGCCCTGGCCTATTTAATGGGTCCATGTTTGGAACAGCTTTCAATGTATAATCTAAATTCACCTCTTTGATACCCTCTTTGGCCAAGTCACTGACACTGCATACGTGCTCCCTTCCAAATTTCAAAAGTGTTTATATCTAATAGTAGAACATTGGAATGTTGGTAGCTCCGTTGAAAACAAAGGAGTGCTCCAGGCTTATAATGGCTGGTATAAGCCTGGAGCTCCAACATTCCAATGCTTCTTTGTTCACAGCTCTGGCTGTGAACAAAGGCTTCAAGGAGCCTGAGGGGATATCAATCCCCTCACGCTCCCATAATGCTTTGTTCTTTTTTGTTAGAACATTCTGCCCTCTAGTGGCAAAATGTTCTAATAGCCTTATAGCCCTTCGTAGCTGGGCTATACTGGCTATTAAAGTCCCTCTCCTTTGTTAAAGGCCCTCGCCTTCGGCACGGGCCTTTAACGCTGGAGAGGGCCTTTAATAGCTGGTATATCCCTCTACGGCAGGCTATAAGGCTATATTCATGGTTACTGATGTGGGTTTTTAATATTTTATCACAGCATCAGCTTCTCACTAACATTACATCAAATACGGTTTGTGATACCCTCCTATTTCTCATATGCTAGGTCCTGTTTTGATATGAATTAAACTTAAGTATGGATGTTTCATGAAACAGAAACACACCTTCTCTGCATAACATGAACAATGAGGCACCAATTTGTTAGGAACATTTTGGAAACCAATGAAGCCAAGAGTACACTGAGTAGTTGACAGCGTTTTGACCTGTTTGATTTTAGTTCAACATCAGGACGGAATTACACAATGATTTGGCAATTCCTGTGTAATGGAAAATAAAAAAGGGGGTTGATCCAGCGGCCTATAGAAAATATATCATAAACAATGCTACCCAACTTCATAACCTATAAACAAAATTCTATACTAAATATGGACCCATTTATAAACCTGACATATTTTGGGCCTACTGAATCAGGTGGTCAGATTAAATCTATATATACATTATCTACAAACTATATACAATTTTATACATTTGCGTAAAGAATATTGTTATTAGAATAAAACTTGACCATTTAAATGACCACCATTGGCGACGTGATCTAGCTAATAGTAACCTACACTCCTGAATAACCAAGACCAGCTTGTTTGTCAAAAGTAAGATTTATTTACTAAATTATGGTATATAAATTGATAGTTTTATAAATGAATTTTATTTGCAATAAAGCAAGCATGATTGTAAGAAATATGAGAAAAATACAATTTAAGCAAGTAAATCAAAATCAAAGAGAATATTTAAAGTTTAGCATTTCTAAAACCTAATTCCCTAACTGAATTAAATAGATAGAAATTAAAGAAAAGTTCTTTGAGGATTCTTACGTGCTCCACGCAAAGTCCGACAGCACATCACCCTCATCGGAAAGTCAGAAAGCAGCAGCCAGCCCATCCCTAGGGGCATGACTTTTTATACCTTTCTACGCTAACTGAACTACGCAAAGGAAAGTTTTCAGAAATCTTTGACGTCCCATTGGCTGAGAGTGACAAGTGACATGTCACCCACTTTTCAAAAGTTCTATTAAATCACTTTTCTTAGAGACCATTGTCTCTTCCACGTGAAACCAGGAGCTTCCTGAGTTTGCAACAAATGTTCAAATTTGTTCTCACTACGTCCAAGCAACTTCCGCGGATGCCAAGTTAAGGCTGACAAAATGTTCATTTTCGACCTTGGCCATGTCCGACAGAATGATGACAGCACATCAGTTTTTGCTTTGTGAATGCAGCTTTGATAATCGCTTTAATTCAGAATGGGCGTCTCGTGACTTTTGCAGAATTACAAGTCAGCTCTTTTCTGCGACTCAAGTGACTAGGCCCAAAAGCAGGCAACTTAAGCTTTCTAGTATAAAACAAACACAAGAAAAGTATTAATGTGAGAAATAATGTAGATTCTGTATCCACCCCAAGATTTACTAATTAATTAACCCACCCGATTAATCAAAATGTTATCTAGCCATTGCAAACAAATAAAGCAGCGTTTATATCTACCAGTCTCCGTTATTCCATGAGACTTATATGCACCTAGAATAGTAGAAATGACATCACACAGACAAGGAAAAGCAAAACAAGCACATGCTTCTTTTAAGTTTGCAGCAGTTAGTAATGACAAAAACGAAAACAATAAATTATTTTATTATTTTGCACGAACAAAAAGATGCAACAATTATGCACGTTTATGAGCACACATGTTAGTCCCCCCATGTGTAAAGTTTAATCTAAGTTGTATTAGCACGACAAATCATAAATCATTAATATTATTATTCATGTTATGGAAATGTGACTTCACGAGATTAAACAAAATTTTGTTTTCTATCTCGCTCCATCAACTCCCTCATCTGGTGATTAACAAATCACCACACCAGCACTCAAAATTTTGATAATTTAAATTTCTAAGAAATCGATTCAAATTCATTTGTATCAGTAAACCTAAAAGTCTGTTTCTGCATAATCTTTGGAATTAGCATAACGCTCTCTATGTAACTCCTGTAATTCGATCTCTCTTTCTTCTTCTTTTCTGAGTTTATAGATCCTTTTCTTTTCTTTCAACTGTTTCTTTCTTTTATGTAACAAACAACTTATTTTGGTCAAAATAAAAATGAATACTATTATAATCAAAGGTGCCAGAATCTTGCCAAGAATTGAACTTCCAATATCATGAAACCAGTTTTTAATTGCTTGAAACCTTTTTGAAAGTTTCCCTGTAAAATCATCTTCTTCTAAAGGAATTATCTCTGAATGCATTTGTGT
The DNA here is from genome assembly GCF_964261635.1 of Lissotriton helveticus. NCBI lineage: Eukaryota > Metazoa > Chordata > Amphibia > Caudata > Salamandridae > Lissotriton > Lissotriton helveticus. The sequence goes on from NC_136065.1 coordinate 1,982,836,473, forward strand.
AATATTCTTAATATACATTTCAATATTCTTACTTTCATCAGGTATATATGTACAACAATGTTGTACATGTAAAATGCCACAGACTCCTCCCTCTTTTGCTAGGAGTATGTCTAAAGCAAGGCGGTCTTGTATTACCATAGATCTAATTGCAATAACTTCAACATTCACTAATTGGAACCCATCAGCTGTGTCAGTTGATAATCTATCAACTATAGTGGACAATTTTCTGATTCTCCCTGCATTTAGGGTTATACCAACAAAAGGTATTACAGCTTGAAAAATATCTCCCAAAACTTCAGTAAAAGTTTCTCTTTTAACTCTATTTACATAATTATGAATTTTAAACAATCCTTCTGAATCTCTGTCAACATGAAACACTTTAGGAAAAACAATTCCCACATAACAAGTTCCATACCAGTGGTCTGGAAGGTTGTAGTAGGCTTTGTCACCACAAACAAAATAAATCCCAGGAAAGATAGGATCTTTTCCACCTTTAAATCCCCAACCTCCCAAAATCTGATAAGTATCTTCACAGTTACTTGCACCTACAAAGTAATTATCAAAAAGTGTATTATCTCTTCTAATGCAAAGTTTTCCACTAACTGGTTTGTCTATGAGAATTGCAATATTTTCAAGCATTTTGCCATTTAATTTCTCATCCTCTTTCTGCCAGAAACTTGACTTAGTCTGCTTGACTAATTCATTCCTCTTATAAATTGCTCTTCTCTCCTCAACCATATTCAAAAATTTCTTTCCTTCAGCACTTAATTTACATGTTAGATTATTCTTGTAAGCATACTCGTAAGTGAGTTCGTTAGTAACAAGGAAAAATTCTCTCATTTGTTTTGCTTTCTTATGCTTATTTAAAGCATTATCAATCTTAATATTTGCAAAAATTTCATCATAATTTGAATAGTAATATTCTAAACGTCCAGTTTGATAAAATAAACTAGTTAATACACTACATGTTACAGCATAAGTGAGAGGAAGCATATTATATGTTACTCCCTCAGAAACAGAAGCAGGTAACTTAACGCAGACGTAGCAGTCTTTTGCATCCATTACCTTAACATATTCACTCAATAGCTTTGTGAATGTATTACTTGAGAAATCACCAATTGATTTATCTTGATGAATGTTAGGCTGATGATCAATAACTTTTGCAGACGCACTATGTTTAGTTTGGCTAACCAGAGCTTTGCTTGTTATGTTAACTTTGTGTAATTCTCTATTCATTTCTAAAGGGATAATCACAGCTAGAACCAACCAGAGCAGAACTAAAATGAGCAGACACACCAGAGTCATCTTACAGCATCTTTTAAAAACAGAACACTTTGAAGTGCTCTCCTTAACATAAGGCATTCTTGGTTAATTTTAGCCTCAAAAAAAAATAAAAATAAATTTTAAAATTCTAAATTTATATTTACACCCCCCTTTTAAAATATATATATATATATTTTTTTTTTTAAAACCCTAAACAAGATTTCTTCGACCTTATGTCATACATAAGTTTTCTTCAACTAAACAGTTTTTCTTCGACCTTGTGTCAACTAACAAATTTTCTTCAGCCTTTTGCCAATTTAATATTTCTGTACCTCAATCATTGTCACTAATTTCTTGGATTTCGTTTTCTTCTTCACTACTATCATATATGTCAATAACAGGTGGAATTACTAAGTAAGTCCACTCAGGAGACTTGTATTTTTGGTTTGGTCTTATTATTCTCTTCCCTTTTCTCGATATCACTTCAATTTTTCTTCCAACTCCAACTTCTTTTCCAGGACTCTTTTGACTACTGATTTCTTCAACTTGTTCTTTTGGCTTTTTGATCAATCTGACTCTCAATCTTCCACCTGGCCAGTAGTCTGCTTTTCTCACGTACTTCTTCTTTGGTTCAGAATTATTTGATTCTGACTTCCAAGTCCTTTTCTTTCTGTTTTCACTTTCACCTTCCACGTCACTTTCTTCAGTTTCGTAGTCTGAAATTTCAATTGACTCAGGAACTTCTCTATTCGGCAATTTCACTCCTTCAGGAACTTCACTTTGTCTTCCATCACTGGTACTTGGTAATTCGTTTTCCTCCTCTTCCTCAATTACCCCCAACTTCCCAGATTTCGGATTTTTGTTCCTTACTTCAGAGTTTATTCTCTGCCTTTCGATACTCTCCTGGTCTGAAACTTCTTTTTGTTCTGCTTCTTTGTCTTCAATGGAGACAACCGAATCCTCAGTTATCTTTCCTTTTAACAGATTCTCTTCACCTTCAGAATCTATTTCAATTATTTCCAAGTCTTTTCTTGTCAAATTTCCATTCACTGGCACAGTTTCCAGATGTCGACTTTCTTGTCGATCTTCAGAATCTGGAATTATTTCACCTTCTATTTCGCCTTCTGCTTCAGAATCAGAATCGTCTGTAGTATCACTTTCAACATCAGAACTCTCAGGAGTTGGTACTGGAATAGTATGACTAGGATGAATCCAACGTTTCAATCCTCTGCACTTTACAGCATTAGTAGTGATTAAAATTATCTGCCTAGGTTTCTGCCATCTAGGAGCTAGACAATTCCTTCTCCGATGTACTTTCGTTCTGACCCAATCGCCAGGTCTCAGATCATGTGTCAAAACCTTTTCATCTGATTGAGCTTCAGTTCCCACCTGATTAGATACAGAAGTTACCATATCAGATAACCTTTTACAGTAATCAAAAATAGCACTGTCATTTATGCTCAACAGTTTACCTACAGGTACAAAAGCTTGCCTCATAACTCTTCCCATTAAAATTTCATGAGGACTCAAACCTGTCTTTTTATCTGGTGTACTTCTTAATGACATCAAAACAAGTGGAAGAGCATCAGTCCATTTTATACCTGTTTCAAGACACATTTTTCCAATTCTGTTTTTAATTGTTCCATTTATTTGTTCAACTACTCCTGATGCCTCTGGTCTGTATGCACAGTGTATTTTCTGCTCAATGCTCAAAGCTTCGCAAATTAACTTCATCAGTTTGTTATCAAAATGGCTTCCTCCATCACTCTCAATAGTGACTGGAAAACCATACCTTGGGATGATTTCTCTGAGCATTAGTTTTGCCACTGTAATTGAATCACAATGTCGTGTAGGGAAAGCCTCTACCCATCTTGAAAATAAGCATACAATTACAAGCACATATTTCAAACAATTGTGTAAGGGCATTTCAATGAAATCCATTTGTAACCTGGTAAAGGGACCACCTTCTCGACCAATTATTCCTGTCCCCACCACTGATTTTCTGTTTGGATTCATTTGTTGGCATGACAAACACCTTTGACAAAAGGATTCTGCAATAGTTCTAAACTTGGTATTGAACCATGTTTCTCTGAAAAGTCTAACCATAGAATCTCTTCCTAGATGTGCTGGACCATGATATAATCTGGCCATGTCAGCAATCAAACAATTTGGTAAGACTACTCTGCCATCTTTGTAAACCCACACTCCATCTTCTTCACGTGGTCTACAATCTGATCTTAACCATAAGTCTTTTTCTTCATCTTCTGCTTCATTTTGTAAATCTCTAATCTCATGCCATGTTTCTACAACAGTTGTTAGCATTAATGAATTTGAATCAGTTTCTTTACTCCTCTCCCGATTGTATGAATAATTTTTCCTTGCGCAGTATTTAGCTGTTTCGTCTGCGAAGGCATTTCCCTTGGAAATATAATCAGTTCCTCTAGTGTGCGCTGCACACTTAACAATGGCGATTTCCTTTGGCAATTGTATTGCTTCAATTAATCTCCTAATGAAAACTGCATTTTTAATTGGTGATCCTGCTGATGTCATGTATCCTCTCTGTGACCAGAGTTGTCCATAATCATGCACAACTCCGTACCCATACTGACTATCAGTAATGATGGTAACTCTTATATCCTTTGATATTTCACATGCACGAATTAAAGCAATCAATTCAGCCACCTGTGCTGAACGAACTCCTTCAAGACATGATGCTTCTTCAACATCTACGACTGTACAAACTGAATATGAAGCTTTTAAGACACCTCCTTCGGATCTTAAGCATGACCCATCTACAAAGTAGACAAAATCCGATTCAGACAAAGGTCTGTCTTTGATGTCTTTTCTTGGTTTAGTGCAGAATTCCATGACATCTAAACATTCATGTTCTGTTTCAATGTCATCAACAATTTCAGAATCAGGCAGTAATGTAGAAGGATTCAGATTTAAACATCTTGAAATCGAAACGTTATCTGCTCCTAATATGATTTTCTCATACTTTGTCAATCTACTACTTGTTAGATGTTGAGTCTTACCTCTCGTCAGTAATATTTCAACTGAATGAGGCACAAAAACTTTCACAGGAAATCCCATAATGATCCCCTCACTTTGTTCGAGGCTGATACTTGTAGCTGCAACTGCTTTCAAACAACCTGGTAATGCTTTAGCAATTGGATCAAGAACTGCAGAGAAGTATGCAATAGGTTTCTTTAAATTTCCGTGTCTCTGAATTAACACAGATAATGCACATCCTTCTCTCTCACTGCAATACAGTTCAAAATCTTTCTCATAATTTGGCATGCCTAAAGCAGGAGCTTGGCATAAGCTCTTTTTCAGGTTCTCAAAAGAGTCCATCTCAGCATCATTGAGAATAATTGGATCTTTTACATCTGACTTTGTCAGTCTTTGTAGTGGTTTTGCAATTACTGAAAATCCACTTATCCATTGTCGACAGTAACCAACCATTCCCAAGAACATTCTTACCTGTCTTTGTGTTCTTGGTGGTAACATTGCTTGAATCATTTTTATTCTTTCTATTGTTACTTGTCTTTTTCCCTTTGCAATTCTGTGACCAAGATATTTTACTTCTTGTTTACAAAACTGTAGTTTTGCTGGGGACACTTTATGTCCTTCTTCTGCAAGGCGATTTAACAGAATTATTGTGTCTGTTACACAATTTTCTCTTGTCTTTGCAGCTATTAACAAATCATCAATATACTGCACTAGCGTAGACCTACCAGGTAAGTCTAGGTCTTCTAATGATCTTTTTAACAGTTCGTTAAAAATTGAAGGACTTTCTGTATAGCCCTGAGGGATTCTTGACCATCCGAGGGTCTTACCTTGGAATCTGAAAGCAAAGATTTCATAACTGTCTGGATGTAAGGGAACAGTAAAGAATGCATTGCAAAGGTCAATGACTGTATACCATTCAGCATCATGTGGAATCTGAAATAGAATTACTGCTGGATTTGGAACCACAGGACAACATGGAACGACAATTTGATTAACCTTTCTCAAATCTTGTACGATTCTAAATGTTCCGTTAGACTTTTTAACTCCCATAATTGGTGAATTACAAGAGCTACTCTCCATTTCCTTTAATACACCTTGCTTGATTAATTTTTCAATTATAGGTGTAATACCTTCAATTGTTTCTGTTTTCATTTTATATTGTGGAGTGTTTGGAAATTCTATTCCCTGTTTCAATGTAATTTTTACTGGATCTACGTTTTTCATTAGACCCATCTCATTTCCAGTAAAATCCCATATTTCAGATTTCACTGTTTCTTTGAGTTCTTCAGGTAAATCCTTTTCTTCAAATGCAGGAAACAATTTTGTTTCTTCTGCTTCCATCATCATCATTGTCATTCTGTATAAACCATCTTCCTCCATTGTTTGTAATTCAACTCCATCAGGAGAACAATATATTCTACAATTCATTTTACATAGGATGTCTCTGCCCAATAGATTTACTGGACTACTATTACAAACCACAAATCTGTGTTTATCTCTGTAGTTTCCAATTTCAACTGGTACTGGATCAGTTAAGTCAGTTTTAATTTGTTGATTACTTACTCCGACAACTTGGATGGTATCCCCAGAGAGAGGTAGGTTTTCAATTTCCACTGATCTAACAGTAGAACGAGTAGCACCAGTGTCCACTAGAAAAGTGATGTCTACATCATTAACTTTCCCGTTTACAAAAGGACCAGACTGGTCAACCTCAAGAGTGGCTCCAACAACACACTCTTCCTCCTCTCTCGGGCACCGTCAACAATAATCATCAGAATCGCTATCTTGACTTTCTGCTAATAAAAATTGTTGTGAAGCATTTTGCATTTGAACCCTTTGCTGCTTTTGCTGTTTTTGTGGTTTTATTACCTGTTCACTTCCCTGAAATCCCACGTTTGGATTATATTTTTGAACTCCCCCACAATTCGGAAAAGGTGGTTGTGGCAATTGGTCTTGACGATTATTCACCTGTTGTTGTTGCTGTTGCTGTAACTGTCGCTGAATATTTAATTCGTTTAACCCCTGTTGTATCTGTAGCTGTCGCTGCAGGTCAACACCATTCTGCATCTGTGGATTCAATAAGGGATTCTTTAAGTTTTTAGGAGGATGAGGACACTCGTCTCTCCAATGTCCAATTTCGCCACAATTAAAACAAGGTAATCTTTGTTTCAACTCCTCAATCTTTGGGCTAAATTTCTTTGGGAAATTATTACTTTTAAACTTTCCTTGTATCTGGTTTGTATTTCCAGTTTGAACAAAATTAGTGTTCTTATTTCCCATGCTGGCAATCTGTTGTTCAGCCACCTTTACCTGAGCCCACATGGCTTTCTCCTTCAGCTTCTTCTGTTTTACTTCTATTTCATCACTGCAATACTTAGCCTTTCTTAGAATATCATCTACAGATAGTGATTGCCATCCGACAATACTATTTCTGATCATTTCTCCAATTTCAGGTTTTAGTCCATAAACAAATCTATAGACAAAATGGCTCATGTCTTTTTCATCTAATTTTTCATAACCACTGTATTGTTTAAAAATTAACAGTAGTCTTTCATAAAAAGAATGAACTGATTCTTTTGTTTCCTGTTCTGTCCTTTCTATTTTAACCCAATCGACTTCTTTGGGTGGAATTTTGTTTTTCATCCAAACAATTACTTTTTCATAAAAATCCATTACAAGTGGATTTGGAGCACCTGTTTCTTTGATTCGCTCAGGTTCTGTTTTTGGCCAACTAATCGATATCTTGCATTCTGTCCAAAGATCTGATGGAACGACAATATCAAAAAATCCATCTAAATCAATCCACAGAACTTTTGATACTTTGATAAATCTATCGACTTGCCTGTACCACTCAACTGGTTTCTCCCTCAATTTTGGAAAGTCATTTGTAAATAACAGAATGTCCTGTCTCGACCAAGGGACATGAACATATCCTCCACCTGCAATTTCTCTCATTGGAAATTGTTTTGACAATTTTTCCAATCTTTCATCTTCCTTCTTTTTCGTCCATTTTACTCTCCATTTGTTCAGTTCTCCTAGCTTTTTGATATAGACAATCAAATCTTTAATATGAACTATTCTTCCCATTGAGTTTAAACTCTCGATGTCACTTTCTGAAAAGTCTAATCTATAATGTTTCGCAAAATTCTTTTGTTTACTCACATCGATTTCAAGTTCTGCTGCTAGATCCTCTAGTTGATCATATTTGTTTTTCGTTTTCCACTGTATGCTTTTACAAATGAACAGTAGTTCATCATCTCGATAGTAATTTAAACTATCTGGACCAATTGTTCCAATTATTAATTCTTCGATATTCGCTTTTAATTTGGCCACATCTAGTTTTGGTGTGGTTACCCTGACTTCAGGACTCCCTATATCTGATATAGCACCCATTGGTGTTTTTGGAGATAAATCCTCATTAAAGGTTAAATCAGGCATTCTCGATTTAGAAGAGTTTATTTCAGATAAGTCTGAATAAAATTTTTCAGCAGCCTTTTGAATTTCTGTATTTAAAGGAATAGTTAATCCAGTTTTGTTTGTTTCCTTTTGATCAAATACGGGCTGAACAGGACCAATTGTTACTGGAACTGTCACAGCTTCCATGCCTTTTGTCATTCTTTTTATTAATTCTTCTTTAGATCTTAAATATTCATTATAATCAACATCTTCAACATTTCTTGCCTCTCTTGTATAATCTTTTGGAGGTTCTCTTGCTCTTGGAGCCATTGTAAAATGTCTACCTTCATTTCGAGCATTCTCGAATTCTGGTCTTCTAGGAGTTTCAATGATTTCACAATTATTTGGATAAAGTTTAGGAGCTTCATTAATTGGAGGTGCACTCGGTGAAGTTTCAGTAGAAACCACCGGAGTAGACCATGATCTAGGAGGTCTCAAAGGCTGATTCTTTCTAGCAGTTGTATATATTTCTTCCATAACTGCATCCTCAGATTCACTTTCCATAGATTTCCCTGTAGGAGTACCCATTACCATTTCATGAATTAAATACAATCCTTCACTCATGTTTCCCTGTCTCCACATTCGCAATCTATCTTCATGAGTTTCTCTTCTCCAAGGTGGATTTTTAGAAGGTCTTTTAATTCCACTAGCTTCTCTTTGTAACTGATACATCTCGTCTTCCCACTCAACTAAAGCTTCAAATTGAGTTGGTCTCGGTTTCGGAACAAGAGCATTCATTTTCTCTCGTAAATTTCTTAAGACTTTTACATTAAATGAACCATCATCAGGCCAAGTTAAAACACCGTCGTTCTTAGTATAGCGTTTCCAACTATCGAACCATAAGACAGTATGATATCCATATTCACCTTCCATATACGCTGCAGGTGTTTTATACTTATGAAGTAGTTTACCACCTCGCGTTTCGATTTTCTTGTCAGGTGAAAATAAATTCTTAAACTTCTGAAATAATGTTGGCTTTTTCTCAACATGTTTAAAATGATAACTCATTTTTAGGAGTTAAATCTAATTCACAAAATCGTTCGTAAAATATTTCCGGGATGTTCCGAAAAACAACCAATCCGTGCGCGAAACACACCAACAAGCCAATGACAGTTGAGCTACGTCACTTTTCTGCTCAACCAATAAATTTGGAGTTTTTCCGAAGGACCAATCAACTCACAGGCCGTCAGAGACTCAAGAGCCAATCAGAATATAGCTTGTGACGTAGGTCACCCAATCCCAGCGCGGCTCTGTGACGTACACAGCAGCTGCGGTTTCTCGTTTCTCACTCCTGGCGCTTACCCCTCCTTCACAAAATCTTTTCACAGCGCCATTTTAAGAACACTTTTCAGTGTAAATTAATTCTTAACAATGACTATAAAGACAACATCTGTTCGTTTCACTATTTAGGATAGTTTACATACATTCAAGTATCCACACTTCGGAATAGACGGCGCTATTCACACTAAGGATAATATTCAATTGTTAGTAGAGTAACCTTACCCCACCCTTCTAACACGTATAATCATGAACTCGCTTTGCTCTGAACCCACCGCGAAGTGAAAGTTCTAAGAGTTCCACTTGAACATAAAATACAATTCAAACTCGCACTTTCACACTGAAATTTCCCTAATTTCAAACACACATGAAATCCGTACAGGACTCTCACCTGTTTATAGAAATCATGCACCGTTAGCAAAATAACGACGTTATCCGTACAGGGCTCTCACCTGTTTATAGATATGAAACATGTACCCGTACAGGACTCTAACCTGTTTATAGATAATCATGCACCGACGCTAATTTACCCTTCACTCAAGCTCGGGTATAACTAATACTCTTATCACAGTGAGTTTTATGGAAGGCGCTTTGTCCCTATTCTCATGCTGCTTTAATTTCTTAGAAAACCCTCACTATACAAGATTCACACCTAGCCCTAAAACTGTGCTGCTCGGCGACAACACTATGGTACACGGCGATACCTCTTGTGATACTCGGCGATATCACTACAAACAGAACAGATGGCTTGCGTGACTAATTTCTCGCCACACAATCTATACCGGTATAGCTTACAGATAGCACGAAAAACGAACTCAACATGTGTTAAAACATCGATCCTATTTCCATACCATAATATTTTAGTAACCCTTAGCAACCACCATATTACCTTGGTTACTCTTAGCAACCATCCTCTGCTACCAGAGAATTGATCCAGCGGCCTATAGAAAATATATCATAAACAATGCTACCCAACTTCATAACCTATAAACAAAATTCTATACTAAATATGGACCCATTTATAAACCTGACATATTTTGGGCCTACTGAATCAGGTGGTCAGATTAAATCTATATATACATTATCTACAAACTATATACAATTTTATACATTTGCGTAAAGAATATTGTTATTAGAATAAAACTTGACCATTTAAATGACCACCATTGGCGACGTGATCTAGCTAATAGTAACCTACACTCCTGAATAACCAAGACCAGCTTGTTTGTCAAAAGTAAGATTTATTTACTAAATTATGGTATATAAATTGATAGTTTTATAAATGAATTTTATTTGCAATAAAGCAAGCATGATTGTAAGAAATATGAGAAAAATACAATTTAAGCAAGTAAATCAAAATCAAAGAGAATATTTAAAGTTTAGCATTTCTAAAACCTAATTCCCTAACTGAATTAAATAGATAGAAATTAAAGAAAAGTTCTTTGAGGATTCTTACGTGCTCCACGCAAAGTCCGACAGCACATCACCCTCATCGGAAAGTCAGAAAGCAGCAGCCAGCCCATCCCTAGGGGCATGACTTTTTATACCTTTCTACGCTAACTGAACTACGCAAAGGAAAGTTTTCAGAAATCTTCGACGTCCCATTGGCTGAGAGTGACAAGTGACATGTCACCCACTTTTCAAAAGTTCTATTAAATCACTTTTCTTAGAGACCATTGTCTCTTCCACGTGAAACCAGGAGCTTCCTGAGTTTGCAACAAATGTTCAAATTTGTTCTCACTACGTCCAAGCAACTTCCGCGGATGCCAAGTTAAGGCTGACAAAATGTTCATTTTCGACCTTGGCCATGTCCGACAGAATGATGACAGCACATCAGTTTTTGCTTTGTGAATGCAGCTTTGATAATCGCTTTAATTCAGAATGGGCGTCTCGTGACTTTTGCAGAATTACAAGTCAGCTCTTTTCTGCGACTCAAGTGACTAGGCCCAAAAGCAGGCAACTTAAGCTTTCTAGTATAAAACAAACACAAGAAAAGTATTAATGTGAGAAATAATGTAGATTCTGTATCCACCCCAAGATTTACTAATTAATTAACCCACCCGATTAATCAAAATGTTATCTAGCCATTGCAAACAAATAAAGCAGCGTTTATATCTACCAGTCTCCGTTATTCCATGAGACTTATATGCACCTAGAATAGTAGAAATGACATCACACAGACAAGGAAAAGCAAAACAAGCACATGCTTCTTTTAAGTTTGCAGCAGTTAGTAATGACAAAAACGAAAACAATAAATTATTTTATTATTTTGCACGAACAAAAAGATGCAACAATTATGCACGTTTATGAGCACACATGTTAGTCCCCCCATGTGTAAAGTTTAATCTAAGTTGTATTAGCACGACAAATCATAAATCATTAATATTATTATTCATGTTATGGAAATGTGACTTCACGAGATTAAACAAAATTTTGTTTTCTATCTCGCTCCATCAGGGTCAAAAACAAGGGTCAAGCTAGATGTTATGTATCAATTTTAAATTGTGCCATTTCGCTATTTATTTCAATATACCACGTCTTACTTGCACCGTTCACCCTGCCACAAGCACTTTGTGTGCACTAATATTTTGGAATACACTTGGATACAATTAAATATTGCTGGCAAATCTTTATGTACAGTATTACGAGATTAAATACAGACTGCAATATCTAACCTTGGTGTCTTTTCCCATTTCTTTTCTTCTGCAATTCATTTTGCACTTTATTTAACTGTCTTTTGAAGTATTACCTGTCGAGACGTTGTTTGTTACCAGATTCACCTATATCTCAACACAATTTATGGGATTGTACTGTTGTCTTTGCTGCCCATAAATGTAATCACCATAACATAACATCAAATTGTGCATGAACATAACAAAGTACACTTTAAAAATACTTATAGTATTACCTGCCATAATATGCAAACAAAAGCATTGTGCCACAATTTAACATCTGCAACGTTGCTAGGTTCCCATAAATAGCTAGGGAAAAGTAATGCCAGGACTAATGTGTTGCAAAAACATTGCATATTTTAACTAGCCCTTAAAAACCACAAGGACAAAACATAACAAAAGACCAATGGCCAGTTCATAGAGAAAAGGTGTGGCTTAGAACTATGCAGTGCCACAAAACTTGCCCAGACAGATACTGGTAGGTTGACCTCCTCACAAAGGGGCATCCATTGGGCAGGGCAAGCACCTCAAAGATGTTATATGGGAAGGGGAAGGTTGGTTTTGGGAAGGGTGTCGATGGGTTGGGAAGTGGTGGTTTTGGAAGAGGAATTTGGCTTTGGGAATGTGAAGTTGAGGAATGTTTGGTAGGGGTGCCTTGAGAATTGGAAGGGTTGGATGAGCCAGTAAGAGGGGTGTATTTGGAGGAGGAATGTGCAGTCTTGGGTGTGGGAGGGGCAGTAAGATCCTTGGAAGTGGTGGTTGGAGGTATGAAAGGGGTGTTTGTCAGGCAAAATGAGAGATCTTCAATAGGGTGCTTAAATATGAATGGTAAGGAATGGGGTCTTGAAGGTAGAGAGAGTGACTGTGTGCGATGAGCGTAGGTCTGTTTCGGGTGCATGTGTCAGGTGTATGTGCTGCAAGCAGCAGTTTGTCTTGTTTCTGTGGTGTCTGTGGGTGCTTTATTGTGTTTGTCTGTATTTCTTAGGTGTGTAGAATGTGACTGGTGTATCTGTAGATGTTGTGGCAGTGGAAGTGCTGGGTGTGAATGTTGTGGATGCTGATGTGGTGGTGACAGTGTGTGTGGTTGTGTGTGGTGTGTGTATGGAAGTGATGGTGGCTGGGGGGGTGTCCGTGCTGGCTGCTGATGTGGTAGTGGAGGTGTGGTGTACGCATGCATGTGTGCTGTCATCTGTACTGTGTGGGGATATGATGGGGGAGTGTGTGTGAGTATATGGGTATGGGGTTGTCAGTGGTGGTTGTGGACATGATGGTGGCGGGGTGCTAGTGGTTGTGATGGTAGGTGTGGTGTCTGCTTGGATGCATGCCTGCTTTTTTGTGACATTTTTGCTAATGTGTGGATCTGCTGCTTGAGTCTGTATGAGTGTGTGTGTGTACAAATGTTTGCATGTGCTTTGGATAGATTTGGGCATAGGGGATTGGTATGGGCAAGGTGTGGGGGAGGTACACATGGTTGGGGGGTGGGAGGCCATGCTGAGGTAGGAGGCCAGAACCTGAAAAGATCTCTGCAGGCCAGACATTGCACTATGAATGCCTTCCAGGTAGGCCACCATCTGCTGCAGGTGGCTGTCTTCCCCCTGGATGGCATTTAGTAGTGCAGTCTGACCCACAGAGAATTGTCTAAGGAGGTCAATAGCCTCCTCACTCTGTGCAGCAGGGGGACAGGGGCAGAAGCTGAGGTGCCTGGAGAGGAGATGGCTCCCCTTTTAGGGGAGAGGACCCAGCCAACAGGTTGGGATGAACAGGGAGGATGGCGATGGAACTGGGTGTGGAAGACAAGGATGAAGGAGGGACAAATCCTGTGGGGTCCACCACCACTCAAGAGTGTCCACTGGGGGATGACTCTGAAGATGACGAAGTTGAGCTCGCGCCCTCCATGGCACTCCCCACACCTTCTCGTTCACTGGGTCCCTCCGTGTCCATACTGTCAAAACCGGACCCCGTGACCAGCTGCGTCCCTACTGATGGTGGGCCTTTCTCCTTCACTTGCCAGTGATAAATCTGAAATGATATACATTTGGTTTATTGCAACTGTGTTAACACACCTGACCATCAAATTCCAACACAAAACATTTTGATATTGCATAGATGACACCAGATTAATGGTTCACTATATAGGCTTCAACATTTGCATGAGCTTATGCATGCATGTTGCATAACCTTGAAATAGTTGGCTACAGTGATGGCATAACCCCACATAGCTCCAATACCATTAATGGACTTGTCTACACTCCATCCTCATGTCTATACTAGGATAGGAACTCACCTTGTATACTTTGGCCCTTGTAGTGTACAGTAGTAAACTGATGTCACCTAATAGGATGGTTCCTAAATATACATTTCCACATTGTTCGCACAAGCCCCAGAATTCAGCAATTGGTCATTTAGCTTGAACAATATCATGATGCAATGTAGGTCAAGTTATACATCAATGTAGGAGCAATATGTGCAGTAGCAGACATCATGTCACATGCACATAAATGTTCATTTCACACTGATGTCACTTTTGACTTTTTTTTGCAGTTTTATATAGCGCAAACTTGACCCGAAGGTATCAGAGCACTTTACATGAGCATCGATTGCGTTACAGATGGACACATTTATTTTGTTAGGCACAAGGAAAATACATAGTATGACCAGAATCACAGGATGTTGAGCGTCATCCTGAAATATTATCATATGTCCACTTTCAAAAAGTCAAGTGAAAGCTGTACTGAAGTAGTTCTGCTATGTATCACATGTAGCATAGAAAAGTAGCCTGCAGATATTGAGAGCCAAAGTATAGGGAGATAGATACTCAAAATGTACACAGCATAAGTGTTCATATAGCCTTATTAACATCCCCAATCCTGCTAGATACTGGTGATATCTCCGTTCTTAGATTCCATTCCTACAAGTCAATACACCTTTGAAGGTTGTTGTGTGTCAGTGAATATCAATGATATGAAGAAGTGGGATCACTTTAGTCCTAATGGGGTGGCACATCACAGCACCATTTGATATAACAAAAACAAATTGGCTTGTAAGACTCAGGGTAGACACTCACATATGATCGCTACATTTCTACATCTCACTCCTTGATGCATGTCACTGTCAGTGAGTGATTCTTGAAACAGTATTGCAGATGCACCAACAGGGAAAGGTGCACCGGGCAACATGTAGGCACTAATGCTAATGACACCAGTGATGCTTGCACACTCATATTGCTCTAGAATCCCAACTTACCAATGGGAAGTGCTATTCAGTCACTGCATAAAAAGTGCACCGTATGCAATGTCACATGTAATAGGGCTACCATCACATGACACCCAGTAGTGAGGGAGCATCACCCCAGACACAATAAAGGCAAGTGGCCTGTTTGGTTACAACTGTCACCCAGAACATCAAAGAACATGAGGTGATGAATTACTTTACTCAGCCATGTGTCTGCTCAAGACAATAAATTGGTAGTGGACTGATCTCTGATGTGTTCCTGGTCATAAAGAGAATAGGCTAAGCACATCATCATGCACCTACTACCAGCCGTATACAAAATGAACTCTTCCTGTGTGTTGGACATGGGTCACCCCCAATGTTGACAGGGAAATGCCTGCCTGTAACAAAACAGTTGGAAATGTAAAATGTACATCTCTGGCCAGTGCTTATCCACTTGTAGCTGCTGTTGGGCCCTCAATTACCTATCAAGGTCCGTATGTAGGCAGACAGTATGTAGGTCACTGGGGGAGGGAGTAACTGTGCGGCGCATGCCCCGTACGCGTTAGGAGGACTTCCCCAGCTGGACCTCCGCAATCTTCTGGGTTTAGCAACTCAGGTCCTCACACCTTTTTCTGCAATGGACGCAGCTCCAACCATAAACCCCCAGGGTCCGCACATTCCGGGTGATGACCTTCCAAATGGCCCACTTCTGATGGCAATTTACCTGTATGGGTACAAGAGAGGAAGAAACTGAATATCGCTGCAAGTTTTTGAATATCTGTTTTGTTGACACATAAATCGTTAGTTAACATACAATCTGAGTAGTTGTCATATGCTGAGCACTACAAAGACATGAATACACACTTTTGCATTGATCTTCTGACTATCCTCATACCTGGTCATGTCCTGCACTGGCCAAGCTAGCCCACTAACATCATGTAGCCAAGGGACATCCTACATGTACTGTGATGTGAGCTACTATGAAACACGACACACCATTGTGACCTTTTGAACGGTAAACTAACTGTGCATTAGTGTACAAACACCTTTACAGCCAGGCCCATTGACTTTCAGCATACTGGCCATATAGCCTGTTACAACTGTATAGACTACATCCTAAGACTTAGGTCACTATGAAAGGGCTGCCATGTGTGTCACTGAGAGCTTCCTCTCTGGGGATATGTGGACACATAGGCTACTTAATGGGATATCATACTATGTCGATTGAGTTTGTGTGGTATGTACTGCAGTCACAAAACACCTTTTGCCATATGTGGCACTGTTACAGGGATGATATCAACATACCATTGTATTTCCTGTTCATTTGGATGAATGTAAAAAAAAACATCTGGAGGAGGAGCTTAGCGCGCACCCAAGATGGTCGCGTGAGCTCAGAGCTCCCGGACCTTCGCCACCTCCACCGATCATCCTGTATCTTATCCTGATTTAGGCGACGGGCTTTTGTGGTCGTGACCTGGCTGATCATTTATCCGTTTTCAGATTGCGATTTGGTCCCCGGGAACCGAAGATAAGGACTTTTGAACATTTCTGGCCTGCTCCATGGTACTGCCCCGGACTTGCTTTCTCTGCCAGCCGGGTGGTAATCGAATAACAATGGCCCAGGCGAGGCTCCCATGCCCGGTCCTCTACTTTCAGTTTCGTTTCCTGTGGTCTGGCCTCATTGACTTTGCCTTGGTCGCCCTGGTCGTTTGTTTCTTTCACTACCACGTCATCGTTTAGTGATCTGGACTTTCGCTGCTCTTTGATCAGTGGCTGGCCCTCCACCTATTCTCCGAATTGATCCGAGCGTATAGAGTGTCGCCATTTTTACTAGGTCTTAGAATACCCTCCGGGGCGCACGACCTAAAATGACTACCAAGCCCGAGGCGGAGAGGCGCAAGACCTGACCGGCAACTCGGGGAGGTCCTGTGCAGTCCAACGTTATGGATCGCTATACCCTCACGAAGGGCTCTCCGAGTGGTATGACTAAACCCCCGGCCACCTTTGGGGATGACTCCCTGTTGGATGAAGAACCGTCGTTGAAAGACGTCATGGGCGCCATTGCTGGGATGAAGGCCGCGTTGGGACAACAATATGAGGCCCTGACTCACAAGATAGACACGGTTGCTATAGATGTTACTCTGATCAGGGCAGACCTTGGAAAGACTAACGAGAAGGTCAAATCCCTTGACCTGAAGACATCCAGTCCTGTCGCCGACGTCTCTGAATTACAGACGGAGGTCGGTAATTTGAGATCCGCCCGTGACTACCTCTCTCGACGCTTGGACGATTTTGAAGGCCGCGCACGGCGGAACAACGTCCGGTTGGTTGGTGTCCCGGAGATGACGGACTCGTCAGCAGTAGACCTACTGGTGGAGGACCTTGTCCTGAATCACCTAGCGCCCAAGGGTCTGAGCAAGTTTTTTGCAGTGGAACGGGCCCACCGAATCCCGAGTGGCCCGCCCAAGTTGGGAGCTTCTCCGCGCCCCATCATTGCGCGGATCTTTAACTTTCGTGACAGAGATGCGATCCTGCAGGCGTCCCGCACATCGGGCCCTACGAAATATGAAAACGCCGCGATCAGCTTCTACCCGGACTTCACCCAACAGGTTCAGAGGCAGCGACTGGGATTTCAAGGAGTGAAGAAGAGAATGAGAGACAGAGCCATGAAATATGCCATGCTTTTCCCGGCTCGATTGCGTGTGGTTCACAATGATAGAACGTTTTTCTTTGACCATCCTGGAGCTGCTAGTGACTGGTTGGACTCGTTGCCCCCTGGACAGGAACAATTTGATCATTCGGAACACTCCGGTGGAGCGGAGGGCGGCCTGATGGAACAGGAATAGGGAGTGAATCGGCTCCTGGACCAACGTATTGACTTTCGGCTGTGGTTTGATGCTATGCTACTATTGTCCGCTATTGTGTTGTCTTAATGGGGTGTGGGAGGGGGTCGGGTGTGTCTTCCTCCTCTGGGGTTCTTTTCGTAGATTAGTTGTATGTTAGGGCGACAGGCACACTGCAAGTTGGGGTGGCTTTTGAGTCTCACGCAGGGGTGCGGGGTGGGGGGTATAATGTTGGTTTGGGGAGTTGGGGGGGTTCAAGTTTAGGGTTTTTTGTTTTATTCAAGGCATAGTACTGATGATCTCCTGTGTTGCAGTGTTGCGGCTGGTGTGGGGGGGAACCTGGGGTGGATTCTGGGATGGGGGATAGGGGACTACGCATTCTGTGTTGGAACGTAAATGGGTTGGGAGACAGAATTAAACGGGGGTGGTTTTACAGTTGCTACGACGCTTGTCTCCTGATGTGGTTTTGCTTCAAGAAACACACTTGCTGGGTAATACGTGCCACGCCATGAATAGGCGTGGATACCGTCTCATGGCCCACTCGGGTTTCACTTCCGGCTCCAGAGGGGTGGGCATTCTGGTTCGGACCTCCCTCCCCCTTGCTATTGATGACGTTATACTCGATGATAGGGGGCGTTATGCCGCTATTGTAGGGCACTGGGAGGGGAGGGTGATTACTTTACTCTCGGTTTACATACCCCCAGGCCTTCAAACTACGACCTATGCTGATTTGGGAAAAGTGATCCTGGGAGTGCCCGAGGGTGTACTTGTGGTAGGGGGGGATTTCAACTCAGTAGTGTCTGGTATGTGTGATCGTCACCCTCCCCGTGTCCTCGCTAAATCTCAATCCTGGCTGGGGGACTTCCTGGAGGCAATGGGGCTAACCGATTGCTGGCGTTTACATCATCCTGGGCAACGGCAGTATACTTTTCACTCCGGGGCCCATGGCAGCCTTTCGAGATTAGATTATGTTTTGATGCCCTCCTCCCAGGCTTCCCTCATAGGGGAGGTGAAACATCTTGCCAGGGTATTTCGGATCACTCCCCGCTGTGGTTAGTTGTGAACGCTCGTCTGGGGTCGGGAGGTCGGATTGCCCCGATTAACCCATGGTACCTCCGTGATCCTAAGATTAGAGTGGAATTACTTAAAGCAATCGATCGTTACTTTGCTGAAAATGTGGGTTCAGTGTCCTCTTCTGTCTCCTTGTGGGAGGCGTATAAAACTGTCATTCAGGGCCAAGCCCTCTCCTCGATTGGCAATGTTAAGAGGTGTAAGCGGGAAGAGGTTGTCCGTCTTGAGACTGAACTTACCATCCTTGAGGGAGAGTTGGACTCTGGAGCCTCCCCTGAGAAGCTGCACTTGTTAGACCTAAAACAGCACAAATATAGAGCACTTGTGACTGACGCTGCGAAAGAGATGGGTCGTGAACAGCAGGGGCGTCTGTATGATGTGGGAGATAAGGCTGGCAAGTTGCTTGCTTGGTTGGATAGGAGAGAATGCGCGAGTCGGGTTATCCCTGTCATAGTTGATGTGAATGGTGAAAGTATCACTGACCCTGCTGGGATCGTTGCGCGGTTCGCCGATTATTTTCGGGTAGTGTACTCCCCTGTGTCCGATCGACCAGAGCAGGACTCCCGCTTGCTTCTCCGCGATATCTCGCTGCCATGCTTGTCTGACCCGGAGCGGGACTTACTGGAAGCTCCGCTCACGGCTGATGAAATTGCGACCGCTATCCGATCGATTCGCTCCGGGAAGGCCTCGGGCCCATCGAGCTTTACAAACTCCGTCCCGACGTACTGGCGCCGTATTTGCGATCGATGTTTTTGGAATCCCTAGAGAAAGGGTCTCTTCCTCCTGATCAAAGGCTGGCCTCCATAGTGGTTATCCATAAGGAGGGAAAGCCGCGTGACCGCTGCGAATCTTTCAGACCTATTTCCCTGATCAATGTTGAACCTAAGATCCTGGCCAAAGTTCTTTTTTTTTTTTTTTCACGGCTGATGAAATTGCGACCGCTATCCGATCGATTCGCTCCGGGAAGGCCTCGGGCCCTATTGGACTCCCCATCGAGCTTTACAAACTCCGTCCCGACGTACTGGCGCCGTATTTGCGATCGATGTTTTTGGAATCCCTAGAGAAAGGGTCTCTTCCTCCTGATCAAAGGCTGGCCTCCATAGTGGTTATCCATAAGGAGGGAAAGCCGCGTGACCGCTGCGAATCTTTCAGACCTATTTCCCTGATCAATGTTGAACCTAAGATCCTGGCCAAAGTTCTTGCTACTCGTTTGATATCTGTTATAGGAGATCTTGTTCACCCGGACCAATCCGGCTTTATACCACATCGCAATACGGCACTTAATCTTCGGCGCCTTCATGGAGTCCTAGCGCGAGCCGGGACTCTGCGGGAGTCGGCCATCTTGGCGTCCCTAGACGCCACTATGGCGTTTGATACGCTTGAGTGGCCTTATCTTTGGGCGGTCCTTTCTAAATTCGGTTTTGGGCCCGCCTTTATCCGTTGGGTGCAGCTGCTTTATGCTGGCCCTTTAGCCCAGGTAGTGGTGAATGGGCGTGTTTCGGCCTCCTTTGCGCTTGGTAGGGGTACGAGCCATGGCTGTCCTCTGTCCCCACTTCTGTTTGCTCTTGCCTTAGAGCCATTGGCGGCTTGGTTGAGATGGGAACCATCCTTGAAGGGTATTAGATGGTCTCCGGAATTTGAAGACCGTATATCTCTGTACGCGGATGATATACTCTTATACCTTACGTCGCCCCGGAAGTCGTTGATCGTCCTTTTCGACGTTTTGACTTCTTTCAGTAAAAATTCCGGTCTAGTCATCAATTGGTCAAAATCTTGCGTTTATGTTCTTTCCGGCGATGCTCCCCTCTTGCCACGTGGATGTCCTATCTCGGTGGTGCTCGAGGGATTCAAATATCTGGGAATCTTTGTTACCCTAGACCCTACGCTTCGTTACGAGCGCAATTTGTTGCCCCCTCTCCGACGTCTTCGGGCGGATATAGAAACGTGGAACAGACTCCCTCTCTCTCCCCTGGGTCGAGCGGCGTTGTTTAAGATGATGTCGCTCCCCCGATTTCTCTATGCGCTTCAAAACACGCTTGACGTAGTACCAGCTGGGTATTTCCGGGAGATTGAATGTCTACAGCGACAGTTGATATGGGGGGGCCGTTCTCGTATTGCCCTTTCGAAGCTCACGCTCCCTTGGTATGATGGCGGCATCGCACTCCCGGACATCCGTCTCTATTATTGGGCCTCTCAGTTAGGGGCCATCAACCACGGCACCTATGCTCATTCACTAAACCCGGCCTTTGCGATGGATAAATGGTTGCTGCCCGGCGGCGATTACAACAGGGCTTTGTACGCGACATCAGCCGGTAGATCTCTTACGGGTCCCACTAAAACAGCGGTGCAGGTGTGGTATCGAGCTACGGCGGCCACGGGATGGGCTGACAGACCGACCCGGGCTACTCCACTCTATGCCTCGGATAAACTTGGCTCCCTTTGGCAATCAAAGGGATTCGATCGGTGGGACATGATAGGGATCAGCAGGGTCGATGATATGTGGATCAAGGGTAGGGTCAAAACTTTTGAGGAATTGAAAGTTGAATATGGATTGAATGATAGGGAATGCTTTCGGTATGCGCAAGTCCGGCACGCAATCTTGTCTGTTTTTCCCCGAGGCTCGGACGTGCCGGAAGCATCCCCGCTTGAAGATAGGATACTAGACGGGCATGTCCCTGATAGCACTATCTCGCTCATTTATAAAAAACTGATTAATACTAGGATTGACTTGTTGGAAGGCCTCCGAGGGTTATGGACCAGTGATGGTCTGGAGCTCGATGATGAAGACTGGCAGGCCGCGATCTCTTCCCCGAAAGAGGTGGCTATCCCGGCACGCCTTCGGTTTGTCCAACTCAAAATTCTGCATAGGGTGTATGTGACTGGCCCGCGTCTGGTGCGAATGGGATTCTCGACGGATGGATTGTGCAGGCGTGGATGCGGCAGGGTGGCCACGTTTCTCCATATGATTTGGGAATGTCCGGCTGTGCTGAGCTATTGGAATCGCGTGCATGCGGTAATGAGTGAGGTTACGGGTGTACGGCTGATGCCTGAAGCGCGGAGATGCTTGCTGAACATCTGGGAGCCGAATGATTACAATCTGGCGCAGCTTCGATGGGCGACCTTGGGTAACATGATCGCCAAGCGTGACATTGCCCAGCTATGGGGCGCCCAGAGGCCTCCGACAGTCCTAGTGTGGAAACAAAACATGGATTGGTGCATGTTTCGAGAAAAAACGGTTTATGTTTCCCGTGGCACACCTGGCAAATGGGGGAAAATCTGGACTCAGTGGAACACATACCGTGGTGATATATGTGCTCCCCCCATATCGGAATGTGATATTGACTTGTCTTCCTCCCAACCTGATGTTTCCTCCGCAGGATTATAGATGTTTTGTATACTTCTGGTCTCCTTTCCCCCTCCTCCCCCCGATTTACTGGTAGCAACGATATCTGATTTACGTTTGTACCCCCCCGCGAGCCGAATGGTGACACAATTCTATTATAATGCCTTGCCATGTTTTGTTTTTCTGTTTTCTTGTTTTTATTTTCAATAAAAAGTTTCAACAAAAAAAAAAAAAAACATCTGATTCACATCTCAAAAGCTCTTCTGAAGTAACTAACTATCTGCTCTGTTATTGTGTCACATGTGAAATAGACCCGTACAGTGCAAGAATGACTTATGAAAACAGACCTGTGGGAGTAAGGGGCCTGTCATAAGTAAATGACACACATTCACAATGTGGGTCAATGGAAAGAAGTATCCAGTTACCTCAATCAACATTCCAAATGCAGTCCATGTAAAAGCAATCAGGGCAACTATTATTTCTGAAAACTCATTTTGGGATCATCCAAGGATCTGCAGGACTACAGGGAAACTTCTCTGTGCATCAGTTGCATTGCCACAGTAACTCTGCTCCAGCCTGGCCCATGGTCCAGACTGGGCACAACTCATTGTCAGGCCTTGCTCTCTGCAGGCTGAGCATTCTGATCCCACATAAACATCACATTTCCACCACTTCAATATATAAAAAGTATATTTTGTGGCCATCCAATACATGACCTCAAGGTTGTGTGGCCCTCTGAAGGGGTTTGTTAGGTATTGCTAGCTCCAGACAACCGTTTTCAGTTCACACATAGGTAATCTGGGAGAGGGAGGAGATGACAGCCTACAATGTACCACCCATTTCCAGACAGCCAGACCATGAAAGAAAAGGATATCATCAAGTAGTTTAATTTGATTAGGCAAACCATATGAGATTTATGTCATCAGTCGGAGCCTTATCTCCTTCCTCACATCCTTCCTCTTAACACAAATCCCCCATATATCCCACCAATTGTGAAACGTATGGCAGTATTGCATTTTCTGGCCACAGGTTCCTTTCAATACCATGTGGCTATATCTGGTGGTACGTCACAACCAATGTTCAGTGGTCTACTACAAGATGTGCTTTCAGCAATGATGATTGCAGAAAATAAGGAGTTAGGTCCCGGGACACAGGGTCAGCTGGACCATAGAATAATTTATAAAAAGAGAAATGCTGGCCCTGCGATTTTTGATAGCTATATTTTGAGCAACAAACCAAATCCTTGTTATGATTTGTATGGTCGAATGTATTTAAACCATTTACTTTTTCATATAAATCTCATTAAGTTAAAGCATTGATTGCATGAGAAAAACACTACGTACATACAATTTATACAAAAACATTTGACAAAGAATTTTAACAAAAATACATAAATACATATGACAAAATGACATCCAATCATTTAGTGTACATAAATATACAAATACGGTCATACGAGAAGCATCAGTCGTTATGTAGTATTAAGCAATGAAGCTATTTGCAGTAAGGAAAAGAAAACAAAATGAATTGTAACAAATACAAATTTTCAATTGTCTGATAAATAAACTTGAATTCTTTCTGCTATTGCCAATTCCTTTCTGCT
Organism: Lissotriton helveticus; assembly: GCF_964261635.1. Classification (NCBI taxonomy): domain Eukaryota; kingdom Metazoa; phylum Chordata; class Amphibia; order Caudata; family Salamandridae; genus Lissotriton; species Lissotriton helveticus. Next base: position 1,982,860,227 of record NC_136065.1, read on the forward strand.
ATTGCCCATTTACTTTTTCATATAAATCTCATTAAGTTAAAGCATTGATTGCATGAGAAAAACACTACGTACATACAATTTATACAAAAACATTTGACAAAGAATTTTAACAAAAATACATAAATACATATGACAAAATGACATCCAATCATTTAGTGTACATAAATATACAAATACGGTCATACGAGAAGCATCAGTCGTTATGTAGTATTAAGCAATGAAGCTATTTGCAGTAAGGAAAAGAAAACAAAATGAATTGTAACAAATACAAATTTTCAATTGTCTGATAAATAAACTTGAATTCTTTCTGCTATTGCCAATTCCTTTCTGCTATTGCCGACGCGTTTCGAACTCGCTCTGGCATTTGGCAAGTTCTCATCAGGGCTTCCTCGTATTATTCTTCTGAAAATTATGTACAAAGAAAATGAGTGAGATTTTGCAATCCTCATTTTCGTCCCCTATATACATTGCCCCCTACCAAGACTTTCTAGAAAACGTGTACCTTTATTTTCAAGTTGGCAGCGGGTTTTCAATTTTCAAGAGATCTTATTCAATCAATGTAGATTCGGTTCTGGAAAATTACAACGAACCAAATTACAATATAGTAATGGTCAGGACAGCCTGCGCCTAGATGGCCAGAGGACAATCTTGGAAAATTACCTTCAAACCAGTAGTCTGCACTTCTGTTTGGTAAATATTTGAAACAGCCGTGCGTGGGACAAAAATCAGCTCCCACCCGCCAGCCGGCGGTGGACACGTCTTATTGCACCTACAAGGAGAGTTTAAAGTCACTCAACTATTCCAATCGGTTTTACAAACAGCGGTTAGAACGAGTAGAACGGGTAACAGAACCGGGTGCCTACCTTATTGTTGGCGCTTGGGCTGTTTAAATGCAGTTCCCCTGTTTTTCTAACTTCTAGCCGGTTTCAGTTCGTTTTTATCTTCGTTTTTATGTTCTAAAATGACAAACACGGACAGTGTGAGCCCGCTCCTGTGTCATGCGCGGTATCACTAAGCGTTACCTATCTTTGTGCTTACCTAAATGTTGGTGATCTTGAAGAAACACACGCTCCCAAGTGCACTCCAAACCAATCCAGGGAGTCACTCGTTTGACTAAATCGCCATCTTAAAAAGCAGACATGTGATCGTCAATGCGTGTCACATGACTGTCACATGACTGTCAGGGCTATCCGGGCTTTATGGGAGTTGGAGTCCCATTTTGCATTCTGATGTTTTCCTAAGTAAAAGTCTACATAAAAGGTTCCACTTGCGCACTGTATTATATCAAAGCGGATTACAATCGTGAAATCTCAGACATCGAATTTAGTCCAGTTTGTAAACTATTGAAGCGCAGGATTAAATACGCTTCTTTCCTCAATAAGACATCGTCCACATCCTTAATACATTGGGCTCGAGTCACTGTGTACAAAACCGTCCACGTGAAATCTGTTTCAGTGTGTCCAGTGTCAACAAAATGTTGTACCATTGGAGCGGTTAGCACTTTTGTTTTTATTCGTGACCTATGCTGTGTTATTCGGGTATTAACCTGCTGGTTAGTCTTTCCTATATACAATTTTCCGCATCCGCAGACAATTGCATACACGACATTCCGTGTTTTGCAGTTTGAAAACCCTTGGTTCTTCCACCTGACATTTTTGTGTGTGAATTCACTTCCCTCGATTGTTGTGTCACAAGAGACACAGTTGCCGCATCTATGGTGTCCCTCGACCGGCTTGAATCCCCACATTGACAATAAGTCATGTTTAGGTTTTTCAATGGTGACGTCCGCACGCACCAGTTGCTGTCCAATGCTGCGGTTTTTTTTAAAAGCAAAAATCGGTTTGGGAAAGGGGCATTCTAAGCCCTCCAGCAGATGCCAATTTTTAAGTATGGTCTGTCGAATTTTATGGGTATGTGGACCAAATGTTGTTACACAAACCAATTTGTCCATTTCGGGTTTCACTTTACTTTGTAATAGACATTCTCTCGGGGTATAGCGTGCTCGTTTGAAAGCATGTTTCAGCAGCTTCCTAGGGTAGCCCCTGCATTTCATATCCTCACAAAATCTTCCTCCGTGTAAGTCATAGTCTGTGACATCAGAGCAGTTCCTTCTGATGCGGAGTAGCTGCCCGTAGGGTAAATTTGTTTTTAAATTGCGTGGATGCGCACTCCTATGGTGGAGAATAGTGTTTTTGTCCGTCTTTTTTCTAAAAAGAGATGACTTTAAGCGACCGTCAATGCAGCTAACTTCCACATCTAGGAATGTCATTTTCAAATTGCTTTGTTCCATAGAGAATTTAATGTCGCCGTGTTTGTTGTTTAGCCATTGATGAAATTCCATCAATTCGGTGTGGCTCCCCTGCCACAGGAGCCACACGTCATCAATGTATCTTAGCCATTGTTTTATACATTTCTTGTAGGGGTTGTTATTTGCCACAAATTTCTCTTCATACTGTGCCATAAATAATATGGCCATCTCCGGCGCATAGGGACATCCCATGGCTGTCCCCTTGATTTGAAAAAAGAACTCGCCATTGAAGCAAAAGTAGTTCTTTTTTAGGGTTAGTTCAGCCAACTGCAGAATAAATCTGGTGGGCACTCGATGAGGTCGGTCTCTTGTGTCAAGGTACATCTCCATCACCTCCAACGCCTCCCCTTGCGGGATTTGCGTATAAAGGGACGTGACGTCCATAGTGACCATTATTTCCTCAAGTGGATTAAATTCTAGGCCCTCTATTTTATTGAGGAAATCGGTCGTATCTTTCAGGTATGATGTCACATTACAGATGAAGGGCTTTAGGAAAAAATCCACATATTTGGACAGTGGCTCTAGACAAGAGATGAGACACATTGACAGATACGTCCAGTTCCCCAGATGTGAGGATTTAGCCAATGTGAAGGCTTACTTCTGTGGATTTGATTGCTTCCCACATGAATTGAAGCCATTGATGGCAGCCATACTGCCTTAGTACTACCACAAGCCAGGGAACAAGTTTACCTTATCAGGAAGCACTTCCATTCTATCAGCATGCAAGTTGTCTGCTTACCGGATTCGTATATCTCAAACGTCTGTGCCCATTTCTCAGTATCAGCCCATGATTCCTTCGTACTGTGGAACAGAACCATAACCCAGCTGATGTCACAACTACCACCAGAGAGAGCCTAACTTATTGTTATGTATTATATGTCCTAATTTTGTGTGGGTAATGTCAGATTGTATAATCAGAAAGTGTGAAATTTATTGTTGCACTTATGTCTGCCTTCCATCTAGGAGAAGCAGCGAATCCCAACCATCCATGGTAAGCATCATTAAGGAATCCAACAACGCCGGGGAAGTACACTTCAATGAGGCCCATTGAAAAACACGGCGATCAGTTGAGTGGGCTTTTGGGCTCCTGAAGGTCAGATTTAGATGTCTGGACAAGAGTGGGAGAGACCTCCTCTACTTACCTGGGAAGGTGTGCCATATCACAGTGGCCTGTTGCATGCTCCATAACATTGTCCTGCGATGGAACATCCCTTATATCGCATAGGATGGAGACCATGAAGTGCCACCTTGTAAGGATTCTCAAATGCTAAACAATGATGATAGTGGTGAAGAGGAAGGAGCTGACTTGCGTCAAGATCTCACCAACAACTGATTTACATGAGTGTCAGTATTTTGTGAAATATCATGACGTTAACTGTTAAAGCAACTCATGTTGTGATGATGAGAAGAGTATGCTAGCCCCTTTAGCGCGGTGCAAAATCCGCCCCGCTGCAGGTGTTTTGTTGCGCGGACGGGGCTGCTACGGCCAACGGATATGCGCAGCACTACCGAGGTAGTGCTCGCGAAGGCCGTTGGCTGACGGCAGCAACAAAGGGGTTAAGGTAAAATATTAGAAAGGTCAAGCTCTGGGAAATACAGGTGAAAGGTATTTGTTGAGGAAGGTTTTGACACTTGATCATTGTGTTTCTGTTTTTTTGTTTTGCTTTGATTTTTCTCATGGAGCGTGTCCTCCAGAGCTAAATGTGTGAATTTTCTTGAATGTATAGTTTGATAGCTAATCTAGTTGGTTTGGTCTGTTTTAGGTACTGTTACCATGACATTTTTATTTGGACATGTTAGACTTGTGATATTTGCGAGTAGTAATATAGCATGTTAGAACGCATGCTATAACATTGCGTACTATTACAATGCGGTCGTTACAACAACTGGGTTGTTTGTACGCGATGCATTTACATCGCAAGTCATTACAGCGACTTGCACTAGGGGGCACGCTGGACTTAGGAATAGTATTAATTACGATTCCTACTCCGGTTTGCGCAACAGTAGGGAAGGTGTTGGAATTTATTTCCAATACCTGAGCATCCACTAGTGCAAGACGTTGTGATGACTTGCGATGTAATTGCATCACATATAAACAATGCGGTTGTTGTAACGACCACATTGTAATGGTAGGGCGATGCAATGACAGCTTTGTAAATGATGTTTCCCACAAGGATATGATGTAGTTTGGAAGTACAAAGGGAACATTGGTTGTTCCTGGGAATTACTATCACAGGCTTTGGGTGTACAAATCCTGTACCAAGACAGCTTAAACAGTGATAGAATGTAAGTTATGAGGAATCCATTGGAGTTGTTCCTTGTCATGTGGTGGCCGTAACGCAATATGTGTGCCATCATGTGCTCAAACAAAATGCTGTTGTGGGGCTAAATCATGCTATTCCCCTTTTAGTTTGGCTAAATCCTCATTGTGTCTAAAGTGTATGTAGCTGTTGATGTGTTCACTCATTGTAGGATACGATGCTTGCGGCACACCACTGAAATTTGATTGTGACATTCCACCAGATACGGCAACAATGGATTAGAATGATTCTGTAGTCAGTAAATGTAGTGCTGCCATGTGTCTGTCTATTGTTGTTATTGATGTGAGATTCCGTTTGTGAGCTAGGTGATATGGCTCCAGCTGATGACATTGACCAATTTTATTTTGCCTATTCAATAGGAGATTGCCAGATGTATCCCCTCCTTCCATGTTAATGTCTGCATCTGAAAATGTAATCACTGGGACAGAATGTTTGAGTCATGTATGATTTTCTAGGTTTCTGACAAAATGTCAGCTTATTGTTGAGATAAAGGAATAAAGATGGTACATGAGAACACACTTCTATGCCTGTGTTGGTGAGACATGGTTGTGATCCTGAGCTAAACATTGTGTACATGCAACATACCCATTCTTACACAAGTTAATATTTTTGGCATTGTAAAGTTCAGATGGGCGTACATATATACATTGCTAGATGTGAGATATACTACAACAGGCAATGAGTTTCAGTCTAGTGGATTTATTTCAGTGAACAAGGAGAAAATAAACATTGTGCAAAACGAAACAGGAAAACAGAAAAGTGAAGACGTCAGTCATGGTGAATGAAACCATAGTTGTGTTGTAGAAGCCAAATAGTTTGAAGTCCAATGTTCAAAATACTTCTCCCATCAGATAGATACATGTGCACAGAAATAGTCCACAGAATGAATGTGTTACACACAATCGAGGAAATTTGGTTCGAGGTTTCTTTCTGGTGGTGATAGAGGTCTTGCCATCCTCACCTCCTGGTGATTTGCGTGGATGTCCCCCACTTGGCAGTGTGGGAGCCTCCACAGTTGCAGGTACAAGGGTGTCTGCAGGTGTGTCTTCCCCTGGCAGGGCCTCCCTTCCTGTGGCTGCAGCAGATGTAGATGGGCTGGATGTAGTTGGACCACAGGAAGAGGGAGGTGGTGCTGAAAAAGCCCTGTACAGATGTGTGTGAATGTCCTGCAGCACCCCAATGAGAGTGCCCATGTTGGAGTTGTGGGCCTACATCTCATGGTGTATGTCCCTATGCGGCTTCTTCATCTCCTGGATTTCGGTGAGTACCTGGCCCATCATGCCCCAGGACTCCTGATAAGCTCCCAAACCTTGGTCGATGGTGGCCTGGGAATGAGTGGCTGCAGTGGCCTCATTCTGCTGCCCACAATACTGCTCCCATGACTCTCACCCCCACAAGCCTGTGCTCTTGGCCCAGGGTGCCCTCTCCCATTGGCTCCTGGCTCCTCTCTAGCTGGGGTAGTGAATATTACCTCAGGATGCAGGACTGGGGGGCACATGATGTTTGTAACTGTGCAAGGTACACAGGTTTGGGGACTAGGATTGGCTGAGATGTTGCAGCTGGGGTGGGTGGTGTTGTGGTGGGCCCAGTGATACTCACTGTTGCCGCCTGCACAGGCTGGCCAGAAGGGCCAGCACTGTCATCCACATCCAGATCTCCAGGAGTGTTGTCACCGCTGAGGGCTTGATCCTTTGGTGGAGTGGGTGTCGCTTCAGCAGCCAAGCTCTATGCAGGTGCTCTGCCAAATTGACCTTTTGTGAAATAGAGAACATTTTTATTAGTGGAAGTGAGATATATACATCCAAACATGACACAGTACGTAGATACCAAGAAAAAACAAAATAGGTAGAGATTATTATTGTGATATATTTCAGCAGTATTGAACTTGTTAATAAGACATTTAAATACATTAAATATATGTACTTGAATTAAACAGCTCACTGGATGTCCTGAGATGTTGCATTTTATATTAAGGAATAAACATGATATCTCCCAAACATTTAAAGCAATTGAGAGGTAATGTGTATTTGACCATTCCAAGGCCTAGTTGTTTACAAAACAGGAGATCACCCAACTTGGTTGTATATTTAGCATTGCCATCATGTTAGCAGTGCATCCCTTACAAATATTTGATCTGCACACTTGGTAATGTGTCACTCAGGCCATCAATAGTTTCATTTGAGGAGATCAGGACAACATTAAGCTAAGTATGCTGAAATTTAGAGTAGAGAGCATTGTCTGCAGATTGCTCAGGCCACGAGAATTAAAAATTGGTTGTAATATGACAAGTGAGAATTGGCCAATCACAATTTAATATTGTTTTGAGTTACAGAAACAGGGCCTCAAGGTAGTTGTTGTCACTTCAATCTATACTTGCCGACACTTGCAAAATGGTTAGTGTGATATACCTCTTCACAAAATGAATTTGGGATGGGCCGAACATTTACATATTAACACATATTATGGGTCCTAGAATTATATTTTTTATAGAAATACACTTACAGACACCATTACAATATGTGGTCTTCTCCCTTACATATTGTTCATTAGTGTAACGGATTTCTAATTCCAAATGTGCTCTTTGTGCATTTCAACAGCATCTAGCTACTATATATTTGGAAGTTATATATCCCCAAATTGTGGCTTTAAAGGCCTCCCAAACGTTTTCTACCTTAGCTGTCTTTATATTTAGGTGAAAAGAAAAACGTTCTATTTCGCTTTGGGTTTCCCTTCACCAATCTTCATCTTCATGATGAATTCTATCAAATGACCATTTTGAAAGTTGCTTGCCTACCCCGACTCCTGAAATCTCCAATTTCTCTAAAGTATGATCAGAAAAGCCATTTAGAATATTTGAACAATTAACTAAACTTACATTTCGAGAAGTTAAAATAAAATCCAATCTAGCGGCTTTTTAAAATTTATCTGAAAAACAGGAACATTCTCTAGTATCTGAACATTTTCTCTGCCATGCATCGACCCCAAAAATTTTTTTGCATGCATTCCACTAACACCTTTTTAATACATGGTTTATTCTGTTTCCGTGCCCCAGAAGATGAATCCAATACCACATCCTGCACTGGGTTGTAATCGCCCCCCAATATTACCAATCCTTTCAAAAGCGAATAGGGTCATCTTCGATTGGCTCATAAATTGTGGCTATGGTAAGCCTATTATTATTATGAATTAAACCACTTCATCGCCTTGAGAATATGTAATCTGAAAAGGGAGGAATCTATTTAAAAAATTGCTATCCTACTATGAGCCGCAGTTGCAGCTGAGAAATATCTATTGCCTGCCCACTGTATAAACATACTATATATAGATTTCTTCCCATCCACATAATATGTTTCCTGAATCAGTATTATATTGGCTGCGAATCCTTATCGTTGATCGTTGATTAGCGCTTCTTGCTTAAAACTGTATAATTTCAATTGCCTGCTGTACGCTTTGGCTGTGGTATAGTTAATTAGCGCTTATAGCTTAAAACTGTGTCATTTCTATTGCCTGCCGTGCGCTTTGTGCTCCGCTTTGATTGTTGCACTGCTCTGATTCCCAACGCGACTTTCCGACCTGTAAATTGTATTCCCCCCAAGCGCCCTCCATTTTGTTGTTGTTGTGCTCCTACCTAGCCCGCCCCGCCTCCCAGCTGAGACGCCCTCGCCCCTCCCCCCCCACCCTCAATATATGACAGTAGCTCCCACGCGCAGCGTCCACGCGCAGCGTCCGCGCCCAATCCGCGCCGAAGGTGCGCCAAAGGTAAGCCCGTCTACGCCCGTCCGCGCCCGGACCGCGTCCAGCGCCAGTCCCCCTGCCCCTCGCGCTGCCCAGCCCCCCCGCGTTACCTACGATGCCGCCACCCTCCTAGCCCTTAACCCCGGTCGCGCCCCCACCTGCGTCCAAGCCGCTCCTGGACGCACCCATGGACCGTTCTCCTGCCTCTCCTGCAAATTTAGCGGCACCGACAACATCTCCGCTGCGACCACAACACAGATTCCCGACCCCAACCACCTAGAATGCATCCTTCTCAACACCCGCTCGGTCCACAGGCACGCCATTGACCTTTGGAACCTACTAGACACCATCTCTCCTGACGTCGCCTTCCTAACGGAAACATGGATGAACGCTTCCTCCGCCCCTGACATCGCCATCGCTATCCCTGATGACTATAAGATCACACGCAAGGACCGCACCGACCATACAGGAGGAGGAATCGCTATCGTCCATAAAAAATCAATCCGCATCTCAACCAGCTCTGACGCTAACCTCGCTAACTCCGAACACCTTCACTTCCAGATCCACATCGACCCCAAAACCACACTCCGAGGCACCCTCCTCTACAGACCACCAGGACCCCGCGCAAAATTCAGTGAAGACATCACGGACTTCATCACCCCACACGCGCTCCCCTCCAAAGACTACATCCTTCTGGGAGACCTCAACTTCCACCTTGAAAAGATCAACGACCGCAACACCGCCACCCTCTTGGACAACCTCGCCAACCTCGGACTTAAACAACTGGTCACTTCCCCCACCCACATCGCAGGTCACACACTTGACCCCATCTTCACCTCCAGCAACCATGTCTCCTTCAGCCACACTACGAATCTCCTCTGGACTGACCACAGCTGCGTTCACTTCACCTACAACAAGCCGAAACCCATCATCCACCTCCAACCAACTCTACAAAGAAACTGGAACAAAATCACCACGGAGCAAATCTCCACATCGCTCCTTCAAACCTCCCCAGCCCTCTCTTCTAACGCCAACGAAGCCGCCTCCAACCTCACCCTTTGGTTATCCAACACCGCCGACACCTTAGCACCACTGAAAAAACGTCAACACAAACTTGGCATCAAGAAGGCCTCATGGTTCAACGATGACCTCAAGAAGTCCAAGAAACTGTGCCGCTCCCTTGAAAAGGCCTGGAAAAAAGACCCATCCACCAGCACCAAGGACGCCTTCAAAAGCGCCATCCGTACTCACCACCAACTAATCCGAAAAGCCAAGAAAACAGCATTCAAGGATCGACTTGACAACAACGCCCACAACAGCAAGGAACTTTTCAACATCGTCAAGGAATTTTCCAACCCCTCGGCCAACTCCAACGACATCACCCCCTCTCAAACCCTCTGCGACTCCCTAGCCTCTTTTTTCCACAACAAGATTGCTGACATCCACAACAGCTTTGACAAACAACCCGGAAGCCAACCCACCCTACCACCAGCTGACCATCTTCCCCTCGTTAACACCCTTAACGCCTGGAACCCAATCTCCACGGAGGACACCATACGCCTGATGAATTCCATCCACTCTGGATCCCCCACAGACCCATGCCCTCACCACATCTTCAACAAAGCAGACTCCATCATAGCTCCGCACCTCCGAGACGTCATCAACTGCTCCTTCAACTCCGCTACCTTCCCAGAAGACTGGAAACACGCTGAACTCACCGCCCTTCTGAAAAAACCAACAGCAGACCCCACCAAACTCAAAAACTACCGCCCCATCTCGCTTCTTCCATTCCCGGCCAAAGTCATCGAGAAAGCTGTCAACAACCAGCTCGCCGCCTTCCTCGAAGCCAACAAATCACTCGACCCCTCACAATCTGGCTTCCGAGCCAAACACAGCACTGAGACCGCCCTCATCGCAGCAACAGACGACATTCGAACTCTACTGGACAATGGAGACACAGTCGCCCTCATCCTCCTCGACCTCTCTGCAGCCTTCGACACAGTTTGCCACAGCACCCTTTTACAACGCCTCAGAAACATCGGAATCCAAGGAAAGGCACTGGAATGGATCACCTCGTTCCTCACCGGAAGAACCCAGAGAGTCCGCCTCCCACCATTCAAGTCCGAGGCCTCTGAAATCATCTGCGGCGTACCACAAGGATCCTCACTCAGTCCCACCCTCTTCAACGTATACATGAGCCCCCTCGCGGCCATCGCCCGCCAACACAACCTCAACATCATCTCTTACGCGGATGACACTCAACTGATCCTATCTCTCACCAAGGACCCCAGCACCGCCAAAACTAACCTACACGAAGGAATGAAAGAAGTCGCCGAATGGATGAAACAAAGCCGTCTGAAACTGAACTCAGACAAAACAGAAGTCCTCATCTTAGGTAAATCCCCCTCTGCATGGGACGACTCCTGGTGGCCGGAAGCCCTCGGAAATGCACCCATCCCGACAGACCACGCACGGAACCTTGGCGTCATCCTGGATTCTTCACTCTCAATGAACAGACAAGTCAGCGCCGTATCCTCTTCCTGCTTTAACATTCTTCGCATGCTCAGAAAAACATTTCGCTGGATCCCCTCCGAAACAAGGAAAACAGTCACCCACGCTCTAGTCACGAGCCGACTGGACTACGGAAACACCCTCTACGCAGGTACCACCGCTAAACTCCAGAAGAAACTACAACGAATCCAAAACGCCTCAGCCAGGCTCATATTAGACATCCCACGCAACGAACACATCTCTGGTCACCTTAAAGACCTCCACTGGCTACCCGTCAATAAGAGGATTACTTTCCGGCTGCTTACCCACGCACACAAATCACTCTACGACATCGGACCAGATTGCCTCAACTCTCGACTGTCCTTCTACACCCCCTCCCGCCAACTTCGCTCTTCCAGCCTAGCCTTCGCCACTGTACCTCGCATCAACAAGACCACCATGGGAGGCAGATCCTTCTCATACCTGGCTGCCAAAACATGGAACTCACTCCCCGCTTACCTTCGCCTCACCCAGAATCACCTAGCGTTCAGAAAGCAGCTTAAAACGTGGATATTTGACAAATAATCCTCCTCCCCTTCCTAAGCGCCTTGAAACCCTCTGGGTATGTAGTGCGCTATATAAATTTTATGACTTGACTTGACTTGACTTTTCACCATTCTTCAATGGCCCAAGCTTTTATCTTATTATTAAGACTGTTGGCATTCAAGGACAAAATGCGTACAGAATCCTTATATATCTGCTTGTGGGAAGTCATCAACTCGAAAGAGTAACAGTCAAAGTGCAATGTGCCTGTACATGATTAACGATTTTAAAATATATAGTGGCACTTATAATACAGTACATAGATCACCTATAAAGTGTCTGTGCAGATCGCAAAGAAAGTGTCAGTGCATATCAAGATACCGCACAAAAGGGAATATAACAGGAAAAGTGTCAGTGCACATCGCATTAAGTGCATCCATTTTTTACCTTCCCTTGCTATTTTTTGCTAATTTTTGCTCGTATAATCCTTGTATGTTTGGAAAGAGAAAAAAAATAACTTTTTTTTCCCAGCAAAACCAGCCATTCTTGCCTTGTGTGGGTTCACATCTATTGCATAGATGTTCTTGTACTGGTATTTTGAAGAACTACCCCAAATGTTCCCCCTGCAATCACTCCATGCCCTACCCAAAAGCCAAACCTCCCGCCCCTTGGGCATCCTACCACCCCCTTTCCATGACTGTGTTGCGGGAGAATAGCCCACATCTCCTCCCATCCCCCATCTAAGAACCTGGGTGCCATGACTCTGCACCCCCTCTTGTGCATTTCCGTCTTCAAGAGGAATGGAAACCTCCGGGTCCCGTTTCCCATCCCAGAAGTCATGCGTATTCTTACATATATTGAGTCATGACATGCATTAACCCCAAAACACAATATCTCTAAAAGAGAAATAGCTATGCAATTGTCCCACAATTTCATTGTTCATTGTTTGCCATACATCATTGAGCTAGCACAATGGGCTAGGTATCTTCTGTAATAGTTCTTGTATCTTTGCTACATTGTTCAACAGATGAAATTTGCCGTTTGCAAGAACCTTTAGCTTTGACTGCGGAACAATAGCTGCCTGGGCTTCCTTAGACTTGAAAGAATCGATCATTTGCACAAACTCTCGCCGGTTCTTTGCTGCCACTGCAGACATGTCTGAAAAGATGTTGAACTGTGGAACTTCGTGTGTTGTCAGCATATTTTATTTCAATTGCCTTAGGAAGGATTTTTTCTTTTACTCTGAAGTCGGCAAAGTTCACTAAACTGGTGCAAGGATATTTCGCGTTAACTGGGCATTGAAATGGTACTCTGTGGTCCTCTAGTGATCGTTAAATCCCCTGCTAATTCTGGAATTGCTTTTCTCAGCAGAGATTCAACCCAGTCCCGAACCTGAGATCCCTCGGCTGCTTCCGGAACACATACTAGCCGTAAATTGGACCATTTATTATAGTTTTCCATGTCCTGTAGTTTTGTTACAAAAGCCTCTGTATTTTGTCTAATTTGTATCATTTCCTGCCTGAAAGTCATTGCCATATCCTCAAGGCTAGATACTCGCTCCTCTGCTTCGGTTAGGCGTTCTGGCGTCAGGGCCGGCTTTAGGCATGTGCAAGCTGTGCACCTGCACAGGGCCACCAAACCCCAGGGGCCACCACGCCAATATATATCCTTAATATATTAATCCTCTGAGGATGGATACATATTTGCGTGGTGGCCCCTGGGAGGGATTTGGCGGCCTCCGGCTCTGTTCCACTTCTAAACACCCTGACCCCCTCCCCTCTTTACTGGCCTGCGCGCTCCGCCCCGCCCGGACCCCCTCTTCCTGGCCCCCTACCTACGCTCCCTGCCCAGGGCCACCATGAGCCTAGAGCTGGCCCTGCTGGCGTTTTACCCATTGTGTCTTCGATTTGTGATAACCTTGCGTGCAATGAAGTGATCTCATGTGATTGTATTATCCACAACTCTTTAATCTCTGATAAGATCAGTTCAAACATGTTTTTGACCGTTTGTCCAGATTCTTTTTCATTCTCCTTCTCCTTCAGAGCTTCCTCGTTTCTCTCTATGGCAATGGACGCCAGTGGGGACTGATCACTTGGCACTGTTGTTCCATCTTGCTGCAGGACTTGAGCCGGCACGGCCTGAATTAATATAGAATCCAATGGCTGACCAGAAGTTGTTGTGACTGTCTCTGCCAAATGCAATTTCGAGAATAAAGGATACTGTTTACAACAAACAGGAGCGGAGAAGAATTCTGCAGTAGACGATTTTTGAAGGACCCTAACTTCTGTATGACTATCTGGATCTTCTACTCTTAGTGGAATCATGAAGAGACGCGGCCTATGTGTTCTCGCAGTTTCTGAAATATCCTCATGGCCACCACCTGCTTCCATCTCAGGCAGAGACTCCCGAACATCAGATGTCTGTGATTCATCTGCTTCCAGCAGCTGCTGCACTTTTTCGTCTATCTTTTGTTGTGCGCTACGTAAGATACGAGTGTTACCTAGTACTTTCTCTAAACCACCTCTCTTGCGTTGCCTTTGGGCCTGGGTTGATTGATTACCAGGCAAAGAGCTTGAGTTGATAGGCTTGCGCTTAAGTCTGCGCAAAATGCTGCGATCCCCCTTTTCTTCACTTTCTTTCCCCCTGCTTTTTCTTTCCCCACTGGCCAGTGCCACATTATCCTAAGGTCTGTTTTGTGGAAGCACACTGTGCAACTGCAGGAGTAATTTATGCCTTTCTCCCCTCTGTGCTTCTATCGATGAGCCTCTAATTGTAGACAAAGTACAACCGGCGTGTTTCTAAGGAGAGAGACAAGGATTCCATACAACACGGCTACCCGAGCTTGTGCGGCCTCTTTTCACCTTCCAACGCCGTAATCTAACGTTGACATCGTCCGTTGTGACGCTTTTCATGCGGCCAAGTCGTCTCCTCTCAGTATGCTGCCTACTGCTTTCGCGCAATAACTACTCTCCACGCTGTTACTTGAAGCGTAAAAAGCCATTTTATTAGGACAAGGTTGCAACCATTTAAACTTTATTAATCAGTACATAAATGCAATAAATATTCTTTCCCATCCCATACCGACTCATTCTCCATTCATCCTTCTCCAAACCATCTCACCCGTTTGACCCTTCCCCATTCACTCGGTGACCTCCTTCCTCTCCCCATTCTCACCTTCACTTGCCCTCCAAGCATCCACTGTTGAATCTCCTTCATTGCTTCCGCGCCCCGCTGTCAGTCACCCATGTACCGTTCTCCCCCCGAGGGGTGGATGCGCCCATATGTGACTCACCACCCCTCCAAAGTACCGTAACGTTTTGTTTACTCCTGTATTGATCTGCAATCACCCTGCTAGCCAAACCAAGCTTTGGCATTGCAATTTCCACTACTCATAGCCGAATCAGCTGCCATCACATCCACAACTCTGAGCCACCTCCACCACTTCCGGGTGGAGGGGCCATGACTGGGTGAAACGCACTAGCAGCGACGCATGTGGGTGGTGTCCTTCTCAGGGATCCGGGAAGGGAGAAAACTAATACGAACAAATTTAAATTAATGTTAGCACGAAAGGCCATGCAAGATTACTATTACGCTAAAATATATGTGGCTTACTCTGCCTATCTTCAACAGGTATATGAGGAGAGTGAGTCTTCAGGCACATTTTTAGCCTGGCAATAATAAGATAGACAGGCACAAAACATAATTACCGCCCTGCTAGATAAGGCTACTAAAATGCGCACCACAAATGAAGAACAAATATAGGAGTTCCTGAAACATTATGAAATAATCTATTCAGTTAGTCAAGAGGTCGGTCAGCCTAAAGTATGACACTTCCTTTGAAGATTTCCTATACCTAAGCTACAGGCAAGTCAAAGCCAGAGTATGGTCGCAGGGGTTAAGTTAAAAGAAACTGAAGATATAGTGCAATCTCTGGCCAATTGTAAAGCATGTGGAGAAGATGGGCTCTTTAAAGAAATTTAGCTCAATACTAAATCCTGAATTAATAGTACTTGCTAATCATATCTTACTGGGGGTAGAGATACCAAGCTCCTTCCATGTGGCAGTAGTAGTCAGTTTTCCTAAAAAGGGTAAAGACAAGGAGGATGTAAATTCCTACAGGCCTATAAGCCTCTTAAATACAGAATATACAATTATAGCTAATTTATTGGCAAATAGAATAAATGAATGCCTGGGGTCAATTATACATGCAGACCAGTGTGGTTGTATTGTAGGGTGATGACTATTTTTTAATAGCAGTTTTCTAGTCGAAGCCTTAGATTATTTTAGCCAAAATAACATTCCACCACACATTATGTTATTAGATGCAAAGAAACCTTTTAATTTGGTCTGCTGGGAAAGTCTTTTTTATATTCTAAAAGAATTTGGTTTTCACGCTAATTTTATTAGTATAATCTCTAAATTTTACAAAGGGGGCATCGGCGCAAATCATTATTAATGCAAATAAGATTGGCAATTGTACAGTTAACAGAGGAACAAGACAAGGCTGTCCACTGTCGATGTCACTTTTTGCTTGTTTTATAGAACCTCTGGCTATAGCTGTTCATTCCATTAGCAGCTCGACGTCTCCAATTCCAGGAATGTCTAATATTAAGTTATACGCTGATGATATCGCTTTATTTTTAAAACCTCACTTAGAAGTTCAAAAACGAATATTTTATATTTTTCATGATTATCAGCAAATAGGAGGGTATAAAATAAATAAATCTAAGACAGAGATTCTGCTCTGTAATACAGTTTGGGATACATTGTTAACTGAATTTGGCCCACTGGTCAATGCTAGACCCAAGAGGTATCTTGGTATATATATTTCCGTAAGCGTCAATGACCTTTATGTCTTAAACTATGTCCCTCTAATAAATAAGATAAAGGGACTGTTTGCTAAATGGAATGAATTGCCCATTTCAATATTAGGCTGTGCTGCTTTTATTCATTTGTTGATTTTACCCTTGTAAAATGTTCTATTTTTAGCCATTCCTAATGCAATACAAATGAAATTTTTCAAAGAAATGCACGGTTTGTTTTCTAATTTTCTTTGGGCAAAGAAGGTATCGTGACTAGCTATAGATATTTTATCTAGACCAAGTAATGAAGCAGGTATAGCCCTTCCTGATTTAAAAGAATAATATTTTGCGAATTTTGCACATACTACATACCAATCAACTAAGGGGTCGATTAAAATGCAATTCGGAAAGGCTCCGAATGGGATTCTGATTTGCCGAATCGGATTCGGAAGTCTTGTTTCCGACTGATTCAGAAACCTTTCCGAACGACCTAGTTCGATGTTTGGACTTTCCGAATCAATTCCAAATCTGAACCGGAGGGCATTCGGAAAGTCTGAGTCGTTCAGAGCTGAATTGTGTGTGTCTACGGGCCGCGTTTCTGAACGACTCGAAGCTTTCCAATTGAGCGATTACGATGGCAGATTCGGACAGCCTTTCTGAATCGGTTGTTCCGACTCGGTCGGCTGTCAGAATCTGACTTTGTGGCCCGTAATAAGTCCCCCTTCACCCGGGGCCTTCTGAGTGAGCCCCCTGGGGGTACCCATGGGACCACTCTTCAATACCATGCACAGTGTGGCAGGCACCAAGGGGTGCCTGCCACAGGGTGCACAATTTTCCACAGCCACCCCTTTTTTCAATGGGGGCTTGTATATTTGGTCAGAACACAGGCTCCCAATGAAGTCAATGGGAGTCCGACCGAATCTTATCCAGAAGCATCCGGACGTATCGTAATAGGTCAGTCGGACTCGCCGGATCGGATTCGTTCAGAATTCTTTCCAATCGGCATCATAATCAGCCCCTAAGTCTTTAAATATAAATAGGTATGATATTTTATTTTTTTAGATTTAGTTTATCAAGAATATGAAATTATTGATTTTATGCTTTTAACGATAACCCCCCCAAAAGTTATATATAAAACACTACAATAGATTATTAAGCGTAAACAACAAATGTATCGCCATATTGCGATCCCTAATATTAATGGAGCAACATTATTATCAGATATTTATATGGGGCAGATCCTTTGCTAGATAAGACTGAAATGTTTAAAAGGATGAGTCAGGGCTATGGTAAAATAGTTGGTGTTTTGGACGTAAACTGAAAAATTTGAATTAATTTGAGCCCAATATCAAACATTGTAAAAAGAAGTATGTAATCTTCTTTTATTAGGATCAAATATTTTCTGTGGAAGTTCAATTCCATACATATAATGGAACCAAGGGACCTAGCGGAGCAGTTGTTAAATCCCACAATCTGCAAAATAATCAGCAGCTGGGATTCTCTCCCACGCAGTCATAAAGCAGATAAGCCTTATCTGAAAGTGCAAAAAAATGGCAATCAAAGGAAGGTCTCCAGATATTGGTTTTAGCTTGGGATCAGATTAATAAATTCAACTTCTCCCTATTGAAAGCGGCCAATCTACAACGGATGCAATATTACACTAAATGGCTCTTATATAGAACCCCAGACTTTTTTCTACATAAAATAAATCCACAGATTCCTGCTGTTTCCATTTCAATTTGGAAGAAGGTGGGAACTGGACATATATTATATGGAGTTGCCAAGGTTAAGTAGATTCTGGGGAGAAATCAAACAGTATTGTGCTAATAAACTGAAAGTACAGCAGACGTTAAATATATAGACTGCTGCTTTTGGATATTCATCAGATCTAACAGCTGATCTATTGCAAAAAAACGAATATACATAGTGGTGTTACAACACGATCTCTAATACTTCAAAGATGGTGGACAGACGAAATTCCGACTTTTCAACACTTACATTGTAAACTGAATAAGGAAGTTTAAGAAATTATGTGAATGGTTGGATTAAATAGGCGATTTTATTGTTCTGTTTTTAAAGGGTGTTGAAATAAGTATATTCAAGTGGGGGTTCTATTTTTATTTATTTTTCTCTTTTCACTTTATGTATTTAAGATGTACTTGGGGGATCGAGAATAATGTATATGGTTTGGATATTTTTCACCTGTTAGAAGACTTTGATTTTGTAAATATGTGATTATTTTTTTCTTTTATTGGACTTTTTATGCGTCAATGAGGTGGTGCAATAATCTATTATGTATTATGGTATTGATGAACTATTCCAAAATAAAATATGTATATATATACATATATATGTTATGGCGGACTGGTGCTGGGTCTTTGAATAAAGAAATTCTGCACTATCTATGGGTCTTGCTACGTCTATCTATCTAGTTGCTGGCTATTTGGACGTCTACATACCGAATATATATATATATATATATATATATATATATCCAGAACAAAGGTTTGCCTGTAAAGGAGTTGCCACTTGACAAGTAAGTATCAGCCAAGGTTTTATTATCGCAGGTTCAGGGAAAGAAATACCGCACAGCAAGCAGGAAATCAATTCAGCGCCTGACGCGTTTCGTGAGTAAACACTTTTTCAAAGGCTCTGTAAGTTCGCACAGCCGTTCCATTTCTTAGCACCAATTAAAGATGAACAAAGTCCCGCCCCAGTGGGCGTAGCCAACCCCGTGGCCTCCTGGACAACGTAGTGCATTTTCTTGCTCATGTGAGCTGGCATTGCTATGTCACTATTAAAATTAAAGTTCAATCCCCAGTGGGTAGATGCTGCGTCGATAGACCTTCTCTGACGCGTAGTTTCTGCAATAATCAGGCTACTGGTCCCATATGCAGTGGCGCGGTTTGCGTCACTGCTGGAGTGTTCCACGAACACCGGGGCTCCTCCGCGGCTCAGGCAGGCCGCCAAACATCCAGAACAAAGGTTTGCCTGTAAAGGAGTTGCCACTCGACAAGTAAGTATCAGCCAAGGTTTTATTATCGCAGGTTCAGGGAAAGAAATACCGCACAGCAAGCAGGAAATCAATTCAGCGCCTGACGCGTTTCGTGAGTAAACACTTTTTCAAAGGCTCTGTAAGTTCGCACAGCCGTTCCATTTCTTAGCACCAATTAAAGATGAACAAAGTCCCGCCCCAGTGGGCGTAGCCAACCCCGTGGCCTCCTGGACAACGTAGTGCATTTTCTTGCTCATGTGAGCTGGCATTGCTATGTCACTATTAAAATTAAAGTTCAATCCCCAGTGGGTAGATGCTGCGTCGATAGACCTTCTCTGACGCGTAGTTTCTGCAATAATCAGGCTACTGGTCCCATATGCAGTGGCGCGGTTTGCGTCACTGCTGGAGTGTTCCACGAACACCGGGGCTCCTCCGCGGCTCAGGCAGGCCGCCAAACATCCAGAACAAAGGTTTGCCTGTAAAGGAGTTGCCACTCGACAAGTAAGTATCAGCCAAGGTTTTATTATCGCAGGTTCAGGGAAAGAAATACCGCACAGCAAGCAGGAAATCAATTCAGCGCCTGACGCGTTTCGTGAGTAAACACTTTTTCAAAGGCTCTGTAAGTTCGCACAGCCGTTCCATTTCTTAGCACCAATTAAAGATGAACAAAGTCCCGCCCCAGTGGGCGTAGCCAACCCCGTGGCCTCCTGGACAACGTAGTGCATTTTCTTGCTCATGTGAGCTGGCATTGCTATGTCACTATTAAAATTAAAGTTCAATCCCCAGTGGGTAGATGCTGCGTCGATAGACCTTCTCTGACGCGTAGTTTCTGCAATAATCAGGCTACTGGTCCCATATGCAGTGGCGCGGTTTGCGTCACTGCTGGAGTGTTCCACGAACACCGGGGCTCCTCCGCTGCTCAGGCAGGCCGCCAA
Source organism: Lissotriton helveticus (assembly GCF_964261635.1). Taxonomy (NCBI): domain Eukaryota; kingdom Metazoa; phylum Chordata; class Amphibia; order Caudata; family Salamandridae; genus Lissotriton; species Lissotriton helveticus. Next base: position 1,982,880,356 of record NC_136065.1, read on the forward strand.
ACATCCAGAACAAAGGTTTGCCTGTAAAGGAGTTGCCACTCGACAAGTAAGTATCAGCCAAGGTTTTATTATCGCAGGTTCAGGGAAAGAAATACCGCACAGCAAGCAGGAAATCAATTCAGCGCCTGACGCGTTTCGTGAGTAAACACTTTTTCAAAGGCTCTGTAAGTTCGCACAGCCGTTCCATTTCTTAGCACCAATTAAAGATGAACAAAGTCCCGCCCCAGTGGGCGTAGCCAACCCCGTGGCCTCCTGGACAACGTAGTGCATTTTCTTGCTCATGTGAGCTGGCATTGCTATGTCACTATTAAAATTAAAGTTCAATCCCCAGTGGGTAGATGCTGCGTCGATAGACCTTCTCTGACGCGTAGTTTCTGCAATAATCAGGCTACTGGTCCCATATGCAGTGGCGCGGTTTGCGTCACTGCTGGAGTGTTCCACGAACACCGGGGCTCCTCCGCGGCTCAGGCAGGCCGCCAAACATCCAGAACAAAGGTTTGCCTGTAAAGGAGTTGCCACTCGACAAGTAAGTATCAGCCAAGGTTTTATTATCGCAGGTTCAGGGAAAGAAATACCGCACAGCAAGCAGGAAATCAATTCAGCGCCTGACGCGTTTCGTGAGTAAACACTTTTTCAAAGGCTCTGTAAGTTCGCACAGCCGTTCCATTTCTTAGCACCAATTAAAGATGAACAAAGTCCCGCCCCAGTGGGCGTAGCCAACCCCGTGGCCTCCTGGACAACGTAGTGCATTTTCTTGCTCATGTGAGCTGGCATTGCTATGTCACTATTAAAATTAAAGTTCAATCCCCAGTGGGTAGATGCTGCGTCGATAGACCTTCTCTGACGCGTAGTTTCTGCAATAATCAGGCTACTGGTCCCATATGCAGTGGCGCGGTTTGCGTCACTGCTGGAGTGTTCCACGAACACCGGGGCTCCTCCGCGGCTCAGGCAGGCCGCCAAACATCCAGAACAAAGGTTTGCCTGTAAAGGAGTTGCCACTCGACAAGTAAGTATCAGCCAAGGTTTTATTATCGCAGGTTCAGGGAAAGAAATACCGCACAGCAAGCAGGAAATCAATTCAGCGCCTGACGCGTTTCGTGAGTAAACACTTTTTCAAAGGCTCTGTAAGTTCGCACAGCCGTTCCATTTCTTAGCACCAATTAAAGATGAACAAAGTCCCGCCCCAGTGGGCGTAGCCAACCCCGTGGCCTCCTGGACAACGTAGTGCATTTTCTTGCTCATGTGAGCTGGCATTGCTATGTCACTATTAAAATTAAAGTTCAATCCCCAGTGGGTAGATGCTGCGTCGATAGACCTTCTCTGACGCGTAGTTTCTGCAATAATCAGGCTACTGGTCCCATATGCAGTGGCGCGGTTTGCGTCACTGCTGGAGTGTTCCACGAACACCGGGGCTCCTCCGCGGCTCAGGCAGGCCGCCAAACATCCAGAACAAAGGTTTGCCTGTAAAGGAGTTGCCACTCGACAAGTAAGTATCAGCCAAGGCTTTAATTTTAATAGTGACATAGCAATGCCAGCTCACATGAGCAAGAAAATGCACTACGTTGTCCAGGAGGCCACGGGGTTGGCTACGCCCACTGGGGCGGGACTTTGTTCATCTTTAATTGGTGCTAAGAAATGGAACGGCTGTGCGAACTTACAGAGCCTTTGAAGAAGTGTTTACTCACGAAACGCGTCAGGCGCTGAATTGATTTCCTGCTTGCTGTGCGGTATTTCTTTCCCTGAACCTGCGATAATAAAACCTTGGCTGATACTTACTTGTCGAGTGGCAACTCCTTTACAGGCAAACCTTTGTTCTGGATATATATATATATATATATATATATTCCTCCAATCTCGCCCAAATTATGAACGAGCCGACACATGCTAGGTTTGCCCAACTTGTATTTATTTTCCACCAGGTCACAGCATTTCAGTAGCGCGCAGCTCACACTTTCGCAGCCCTTGGAAGACGCGTTTCGGCGGTTGCCTCATCAGTGCCGGCTGTCTGCTGTGTGATTCAGATAGCAGTTTTTCGCGGGGCTTTTTTCATAAGTCCTGCCAGCGAACCCCATTGGCTGGTTGTTTGTAGCCATAGAAAGCGGACAAGCGTGATGTGTACCGGCTAATGTTTGTCGCTTTACATGGTGTGGGGTACCTGGATGTGCGGTATTTCTTTCCCTGAACCTGCGATAATAAAACCTTGGCTGATACTTACTTGTCGAGTGGCAACTCCTTTACAGGCAAACCTTTGTTCTGGATGTTTGGCGGCCTGCCTGAGCCGCGGAGGAGCCCCGGTGTTCGTGGAACACTCCAGCAGTGACGCAAACCGCGCCACTGCATATGGGACCAGTAGCCTGATTATTGCAGAAACTACGCGTCAGAGAAGGTCTATCGACGCAGCATCTACCCACTGGGGATTGAACTTTAATTTTAATAGTGACATAGCAATGCCAGCTCACATGAGCAAGAAAATGCACTACGTTGTCCAGGAGGCCACGGGGTTGGCTACGCCCACTGGGGCGGGACTTTGTTCATCTTTAATTGGTGCTAAGAAATGGAACGGCTGTGCGAACTTACAGAGCCTTTGAAAAAGTGTTTACTCACGAAACGCGTCAGGCGCTGAATTGATTTCCTGCTTGCTGTGCGGTATTTCTTTCCCTGAACCTGCGATAATAAAACCTTGGCTGATACTTACTTGTCGAGTGACAACTCCTTTACAGGCAAACCTTTGTTCTGGATGTTTGGCGGCCTGCCTGAGCCGCGGAGGAGCCCCGGTGTTCGTGGAACACTCCAGCAGTGACGCAAACCGCGCCACTGCATATGGGACCAGTAGCCTGATTATTGCAGAAACTACGCGTCAGAGAAGGTCTATCGACGCAGCATCTACCCACTGGGGATTGAACTTTAATTTTAATAGTGACATAGCAATGCCAGCTCACATGAGCAAGAAAATGCACTACGTTGTCCAGGAGGCCACGGGGTTGGCTACGCCCACTGGGGCGGGACTTTGTTCATCTTTAATTGGTGCTAAGAAATGGAACAGCTGTGCGAACTTACAGAGCCTTTGAAAAAGTGTTTACTCACGAAACGCGTCAGGCGCTGAATTGATTTCCTGCTTGCTGTGCGGTATTTCTTTCCCTGAACCTGCGATAATAAAACCTTGGCTGATACTTACTTGTCGAGTGGCAACTCCTTTACAGGCAAACCTTTGTTCTGGATGTTTGGCGGCCTGCCTGAGCCGCGGAGGAGCCCCGGTGTTCGTGGAACACTCCAGCAGTGACGCAAACCGCGCCACTGCATATGGGACCAGTAGCCTGATTATTGCAGAAACTACGCGTCAGAGAAGGTCTATCGACGCAGCATCTACCCACTGGGGATTGAACTTTAATTTTAATAGTGACATAGCAATGCCAGCTCACATGAGCAAGAAAATGCACTACGTTGTCCAGGAGGCCACGGGGTTGGCTACGCCCACTGGGGCGGGACTTTGTTCATCTTTAATTGGTGCTAAGAAATGGAACGGCTGTGCGAACTTACAGAGCCTTTGAAAAAGTGTTTACTCACGAAACGCGTCAGGCGCTGAATTGATTTCCTGCTTGCTGTGCGGTATTTCTTTCCCTGAACCTGCGATAATAAAACCTTGGCTGATACTTACTTGTCGAGTGGCAACTCCTTTACAGGCAAACCTTTGTTCTGGATGTTTGGCGGCCTGCCTGAGCCGCGGAGGAGCCCCGGTGTTCGTGGAACACTCCAGCAGTGACGCAAACCGCGCCACTGCATATGGGACCAGTAGCCTGATTATTGCAGAAACTACGCGTCAGAGAAGGTCTATCGACGCAGCATCTACCCACTGGGGATTGAACTTTAATTTTAATAGTGACATAGCAATGCCAGCTCACATGAGCAAGAAAATGCACTACGTTGTCCAGGAGGCCACGGGGTTGGCTACGCCCACTGGGGCGGTACTTTGTTCATCTTTAATTGGTGCTAAGAAATGGAACGGCTGTGCGAACTTACAGAGCCTTTGAAAAAGTGTTTACTCACGAAACGCGTCAGGCGCTGAATTGATTTCCTGCTTGCTGTGCGGTATTTCTTTCCCTGAACCTGCGATAATAAAACCTTGGCTGATACTTACTTGTCGAGTGGCAACTCCTTTACAGGCAAACCTTTGTTCTGGATATATATATATATATATATATATATTCCTCCAATCTCGCCCAAATTATGAACGAGCCGACACATGCTAGGTTTGCCCAACTTGTATTTATTTTCCACCAGGTCACAGCATTTCAGTAGCGCGCAGCTCACACTTTCGCAGCCCTTGGAAGACGCGTTTCGGCGGTTGCCTCATCAGTGCCGGCTGTCTGCTGTGTGATTCAGATAGCAGTTTTTCGCGGGGCTTTTTTCATAAGTCCTGCCAGCGAACCCCATTGGCTGGTTGTTTGTAGCCATAGAAAGCGGACAAGCGTGATGTGTACCGGCTAATGTTTGTCGCTTTACATGGTGTGGGGTACCTGGATGCCGCTAACACTCCCGCTGTGTTTTGGAAGCAGATGGCTCAGAGTTCAACACAAAGGTACAGTGTCCCATAGTTGGCATTAAGATAATGCTCTCCTTGCCGCCACTCCCATTGTGTAGCGGGTCTCTGGCGAAATCAATCCTTTGCTGGGCAAACCTCTTAGCAGAAAATCTGCTCCCTCTCCCCGATACCTACACAAAGTCCAGGTCGGGGGGGGCGCCACGTTGTGCAGTCCATGCACTTCATCCAACAACTTTTGCCGGCAGACGTGGAGCTCCAGTCCGAGGGGCGTGCCGGTTAGCAGAGCCGACCTCCGCTCTCCATACTCCTCCAATCTCGCCCAAATTATGAACGAGCCGACACATGCTAGGTTTGCCCAACTTGTATTTATTTTCCACCAGGTCACAGCATTTCAGTAGCGCGCAGCTCACACTTTCGCAGCCCTTGGCAGACGCGTTTCGGCGGTTGCCTCATCAGTGCCGGCTGTCTGCTGTGTGATTCAGATATCAGTTTTTCGCGGGGCTTTTTTCATAAGTCCTGCCAGCAAACCCCATTGGCTGGTTGTTTGTAGCCATAGAAAGCGGACAAGCGTGATGTGTACCGGCTAATGTTTGTCGCTTTACATGGTGTGGGGTACCTGGATGCCGCTAACACTCCCGCTGTATTTTGGAAGCAGATGGCTCAGAGTTCAACACAAAGGTACAGTGTCCCATAGTTGGCATTAAGATAATGCTCTCCTTGCCGCCACTCCCATTGTGTAGCGGGTCTCTGGCGAAATCAATCCTTTGCTGGGCAAACCTCTTAGCAGAAAATCTGCTCCCTCTCCCCGATACCTACACAAAGTCCAGGTCGGGGGGCGCCACGTTGTGCAGTCCATGCACTTCATCCAACAACTTTTGCCGGCAGACGTGGAGCTCCAGACCGAGGGGCGTGCTGGTTAGCAGAGCCGACCTCCGCTCTCCATACTCCTCCAATCTCGCCCAAATTATGAACGAGCCGACACAGGCTAGGTTTGCCCAACTTGTATTTATTTTCCACCAGGTCACAGCATTTCAGTAGCGCGCAGCTCACACTTTCGCAGCCCTTGGCAGACGCGTTTCGGCGGTTGCCTCATCAGTGCCGGCTCTCTGCTGTGTGATTCAGATAGCAGTTTTTCGTGGGGCTTTTTTCATAAGTCCTGCCAGCGAACCCCATTGGCTGGTTGTTTGTAGCCATAGAAAGCGGACAAGCGTGATGTGTACCGGCTAATGTTTGTCGCTTTACATGGTGTGGGGTACCTGGATGCCGCTAACACTCCCGCTGTATTTTGGAAGCAGATGGCTCAGAGTTCAACACAAAGGTACAGTGTCCCATAGTTGGCATTAAGATAATGCTCTCCTTGCCGCCACTCCCATTGTGTAGCGGGTCTCTGGCGAAATCAATCCTTTGCTGGGCAAACCTCTTAGCAGAAAATCTGCTCCCTCTCCCCGATACCTACACAAAGTCCAGGTCGGGGGGGCGCCACGTTGTGCAGTCCATGCACTTCATCCAACAACTTTTGCCGGCAGACGTGGAGCTCCAGACCGAGGGGCGTGCCGGTTAGCAGAGCCGACCTCCGCTCTCCATACTCCTCCAATCTCTCCCAAATTATGAACGAGCCGACACATGCTAGGTTTGCCCAACTTGTATTTATTTTCCACCAGGTCACAGCATTTCAGTAGCGCGCAGCTCACACTTTCGCAGCACTTGGCAGACGCGTTTCGGCGGTTGCCTCATCAGTGCCGGCTGTCTGCTGTGTGATTCAGATAGCAGTTTTTCGCTGGGCTTTTTTCATAAGTCCTGCCAGCGAACCCCATTGGCTGGTTGTTTGTAGCCATAGAAAGCGGACAAGCGTGATGTGTACCGGCTAATGTTTGTGTAACGGTTTCCAGGAAGGTTCTGCAGGAGCGCCAAGAATCCGAAGATAATTCCACAGTCCTCCCCTGCGGCCTTCCGACTCTATCAAACACTAGAGTATCGAAAGGCTCGCCAGGGGAAAACAGGGAGACAAAACAAGGAAAGGTTGGGAAGGAAAAAAAACGAAATCTTGACTTGTAATCTTCCACTTGGTAGTTGTACACGCTGTATGGGTTTATTTTGGTGGATGTAGAGCTGAAATAAAGATGCACGTTATGAAACAACAGTGTCTTGTAATCATGTGTCTCTATGCTTCCTGTCTTACTGTTACATACCATCAATGTTTTGTCTAAGCTTCTGAACGGATGTATAAGAGGTAGGGAATTCTTCTTGAACTATAAATGGATGGATAGAACAAGATTAATGACAGCTCGCCCTCACCTATACACCTGTGATGAAAACACCTAAACACAATGTTCTTACTTGGAAAGCTATACAAGATGTTCCATAGACTGTAGAAATCAAAACACACTTGATTGTATTTCAATTGCCAACTCCAATGCTGTGTATTAACATCTATAATACGAAAACACATGAATTAGAAATCTATGCTTTTTACACTTCAAGAGATAAACAAATAGACAGCGCACAGCGCTGTTACCGTATTTCTTTAAGTGGTGGAACTGGAATCCTGTACCCTGGATGGCGTCCACGCAAGTATCCCCAAACACGTGTGGATACTGGCCCCAACAAAGGATGGCGAAAGGGCCAGCCGATATACAGCCAAGTCAAATGAGGGAAAAAACAATGGCGGCAATGGGCTTAATGTTAAAGGAGGAGAACAAGATCAGCCCAATGATATGTGTCACACCATGAAGAAATAAAAAACCTAAATACCTAAAAAAAAAGGAAGGGAGCCCCACACTGCCCGGCTGGACGGCGGAGAACCAATCCCGGCCGTCTAGCGGAGCAAAGGACAGAACGGGGTACAAAGAAGGTAGCGCCCAGCTGGACGGCGGAGAACCAATCCCGGCCGTCTAGCGGAGCAAAGGACAGGACGGGAGTCAGAAGCACAATGCCCGGCCGGCCGGCAGAGAAAACAATCTCGGCCAGCGGGCGGAGCCGAAGGAGAAGGCGCACCGGCGCCTGCAAAGTAACAGAGCGGAAGATTTGCTCAATGGCGGGATCCTCAAAGATCAGGGGACTCCGCTCTCGATATAACAGGCGGGTGAAGAACAACAGGAAACCTGGAACTCGAAAACAAGGCGGAACTGAGAACACGGAGCTTGACGCAAGAACGTAAAGCGTCGCTCCAAGGGTTCAGGAAGCTTATGTAGGGAATTCACTTAAAGGGACAGCACCTCGGGGATCTCGGGGCATGACAGTTTGTCGCTTTACATGGTGTGGGGTACCTGGATGCCGCTAACACTCCCGCTGTATTTTGGAAGCAGATGGCTCAGAGTTCAACACAAAGGTACAGTGTCCCATAGTTGGCATTAAGATAATGCTCTCCTTGCCGCCACTCCCATTGTGTAGCGGGTCTCTGGCGAAATCAATCCTTTGCTGGGCAAACCTCTTAGCAGAAAATCTGCTCCCTCTCCCCGATACCTACACAAAGTCCAGGTCGGGGGGGCGCCACGTTGTGCAGTCCATGCACTTCATCCAACAACTTTTGCCGGCAGACGTGGAGCTCCAGACCGAGGGGCGTGCCGGTTAGCAGAGCCGACCTCCGCTCTCCATACTCCTCCAATCTCGCCCAAATTATGAACGAGCCGACACATGCTAGGTTTGCCCAACTTGTATTTATTTTCCACCAGGTCACAGCATTTCAGTAGCGCGCAGCTCACACTTTCGCAGCCCTTGGCAGACGCGTTTCGGCGGTTGCCTCATCAGTGCCGGCTGTCTGCTGTGTGATTCAGATAGCAGTTTTTCGCTGGTTTTTTTTCATAAGTCCTGCCAGCGAACCCCATTGGCTGGTTGTTTGTAGCCATAGAAAGCGGACAAGCGTGATGTGTACCGGCTAATGTTTGTCGCTTTACATGGTGTGGGGTACCTGGATGCCGCTAACACTCCCGCTGTATTTTGGAAGCAGATGGCTCAGAGTATATATATGTATATGTATAAAAGATTACAACATGTGGCATGGAATAGAGATGGATACATGTGATCTTATATTCAACAATACACATTAACACAGACAATAAAACACCTTTGATACCTTGAGTATTGCATGGGAAAGTATATACACAACACAATGGCAAAAGCTGAGGTGAGAGTAAACAGGACATTGACAGTTGGTGAGGTGGAGCTTATCAGATTCCACTCCCCCTGGTATTACTATCAAACCCTCAGAATGTAGGATCTGAAAGAGCTTCTCCTCCCAGGGTAACATTTGTATTGGGGCACTGGGAGGACCACCAGCAGTCCTCTGGGCCTCCAGATGTTGCTTGGAGGGCAGGGAATGCACCTTACCCCTCAGGTCCTTCCACCTCTTCCTATTGTCTTCCTGTGTGCACAGGGTGGTACCTACAGCATTCAATCTGTTGACTATTCTGAACCACATTTCCCTTTTCTGACTAAGAGCAGTATGTTGGACATGGATTCCAAACAATTGTGGCTATACTCTTATGGTTTCATCCACCATGACTCACAACTCTAACTCTGAAAAAGTGGATTTATTTTGCCTTGACATATCCCCAAATTAAAGTCAGGGACAATGAAAAAAAATACACCAAGGTATGTAAAGAAAATGTGCAACAAACGTGTGTGGAGAGTGGTAAGAGGAATGGGGAAAAAGGGATGCCTTATCTCACCTAAAATTGGGCTCTGACTTGCTGTGCTGCAGTGGAGTGGCAAAGGATCATGGGCTAAAATAGGGTGTGTTTTATAAAGTGATTTGCAGATATATCCACTTGGCCAATGGACATCAGGTGTGTTGTATTTGTATCCATCCAATGACCACTTTTATGGTGCTTTGAGGAGAACGTACCGTGACAGACCACCGCTGTTGGAGAACCACCACTACGGGACCGACATTACAACTGTGTTTTAGTAATTGGCTCAGCCAGAACCCGCAGCACTGATAGCAATGGAGTGCACTTCCCCAACTTTGCAGTCCTCCACGTCGCAGGCGGGAGAGACTAAATCGATGCGGTCGAGGGTTCAGGTTGTATGCATCGTAATTGGGCAGGCTGAAGACCCTGAAGTGTGGCTCAATGGTTAGAGCGGCAGACCCTGATGCAGAGGTCTAGCCCGGGACCAGAGTTCAATTCCCCGCCTCGGCGGGTCTTGGGATCAAAATTCCACGGACCTGATAATTCTCGCCTCGGTGCCTATTCCAATCATGGAGTCCCACTCTGCAACTCTGGGCAATAGCTTGCTTAATCTCCACAACAGCCCCCACAACGCTAAGGATGCCTGGCCTCCACATTGGGGGTGCCCAGGAGTGGACACCTCACAGGAAAAGCCAGGATGGGTTCCACAGCGGTATTCGTACAAGCGCCTTGAGACCCTTGCGGGTGAGTAGTGTGCTATACAAATATCAATTTACATTTAACTCCACAGTCTTCTTGGGACTTCCAAACTCATAATTGGGCCCTTAGTATATTTTAATGAGCAGCTGGAACTACTCAGACATGTTGCCATTGGCATCCAGACCCAGGGATATTTGGAGTTCTCTTAAAGCCTACATGCTGTATCAGTCTGCTGATGTGAATGTTGATGTCTCCACTGTTTTGTGACATGTGATAAGATAGCTGCTGCTCTCAGCTTTACTTCTGATATTTTGCTACAATGACTGTTCGGCATGACAACATTTGTATACACGGGTGACTGGATTTCTCTATGAATCAACTCTACATTAACAGGTGAATCTGTAATTTCACCGCTTATGTTCAGATATCTTACATCTTAGTCAAGTATGTCATGTGAATTGTAAAATCTAGGAGTGCACCAATATGACTTGGTGTGAACATGCTGTTACCCAGTGTACTCACTGTGTAGGTTTTATTGCGTAGATATAAGGATATGCTTGTTTGAAATGATATTTGACAAAAACGCCTGCATTTTCCGTGGCAAAACCGGCGGTCACATTACGATGCAATGATTGAAAAATCTGATCGCGGCAGTCGGATACCACACAAATCTGCCCGCAACGTTCGGAAAACCAGAAAATCTGACCGCGGTGGACGGGAATGCTATGTAAAACAACAAACACGCAGATCCACAAGCGGAATGACCGCAAGTGAAATTATGATAAAATGGCGGAGCAAGCGAAACGACAAGTCTTTTCCGACTGCTGCAGTTGCGCGAAAAGATGAATGGCAGAGCTGGCGGAACAATCATTGAGTTCAGACCACTGCGGTCGCGCAGAAAGAAGAATGGCGGCTACATCACAAGGCCTCCAAGTGTGGCTGATTGTTTTTCCGCTGCCTTCAAAAACATTTGACACAACCCAATGACACACCCTCATGGCATTTAAAAAGATACAATTCCCAGGTAAACATAGGGAACACACCTGACATGAATATCCCATTTGGACACACCCACATAGCTCATTATAAACCCAACCCCTTCCCTGACCAGCATCTTTTGCACAACTCCAGATGTGAAGGGCCAAACACCACAGCAGAAAGGATAGGCAAATCATCACACATCACAACTACTCACACCAACAACACCAACTCACAACACACACATCTCCACAACCACCTTCCTACCTGCACCTGTCACCCATTTTCACATCACACACCATTGCACAGAAAAACATGCCCAAATTCACAGACAATGAGTTGTCAGGGATGGTAGACGAGATAATCAGAGTAGAACCATATTCGTTTGGAAGCATGGTCCAACAGACACCACTAGTCAGAAAAAATCAAATTTAGGAAAGGATAGTCAACAATGTCAATGCAGTAGGGACCACCCTACGCATGACATCAAGAAGAGATGGCATGACCTAAAGACCAGGGTGAAATACCATGCCAACAGGAACTATGAGGCGGCTCAGAGGAATGGCGGTGGCCCCCCCATTCCACCACTAACATTCACTGAATGGGAGGAGAAGGTACTTACCATACTGCATTGAGTCTCACAGGAATAGCTGGGGGAGTGGAGGCTGGTAAGTACCAACCAACAAATGTATCCCATCACACTGCCATGTACTGTCTTGCACAACTATAAAGCCACACTTCCTAGACCTAAATGCACTTACGCACAACATACTCTTCCCAACACATGCCTCTCAAATCTACCATTTCCTTCTTCTGATTCACCTCTAAGGTAGCTAGGAATATTTCCATGGGGGTATGTGTACAGGTAGCCATCACTACAACTCCCATCAGGCACCTATGTTCCACAGCTGAGCAGGATGGAACACTCCTCCCACCCAAGAGCCATGTGACAGCCATTTAATTGATCTCCTCAACCTTACAGGTAGATAGCCATCGCAACATAGAGGGGGGTTTGTGGATAGGAAGCCAGCACTACACCTCCCATCGGGCCCCCTTGTCCCACAGCTGAACAGGATGGAACATTCCCCCAACCAAGAACCAAGTGGCAGCCATTTCATTGCTCTCCTCAACCTTACAGGTAGGTAGCCATCTCAACAGGGAGGGGTTTGTAGCTAGGCAGCCAGCACAACACCTCCCATTGGGCTCCCTTGTCCCACAGCTCAGCAGGATGGAACATTCCTCCCAACCAAGAACCATGTGGCAGCCGTTTCATTGCTCTCCTCAACCTTACAGGTAGGTAGCCATCTCAACAAGGAGGGGACAGGTAAGTAGCCTTCTCATGCTCTTTTATCCCACCTCTAAACAGGATGGAACACTCCCCCGACCCAGAACCATGTGGCAGCCATTTCCCTCTACTGTGATACCTAACAGGTAGGTAGTCAGTGCCTGCACCATGTCATCCTTCTCAAAATGCATGGAGCCAAATGACCACCGCATCCCTTACATGTCAGCTAACTCTATATAGATCCAAATGTTACATTCAGTGTGCAGACAGCTAAGCGCATGTAACTATCACAGAAATTATACTTTGACTCACCAAGTCGCATGTGAAATAAATTCAGGGCCCATTCATGCACAGCACAGCATGCAATGTGTAGGCGCCATGGTTTCAAAGCATGAAGGCTCATATGAACACAACACATGCACTGTCAATCTGTAACACAAACGAAACCACATGATATGAAAGAACATATAAATAATTAGATTGTCAAGTTTTCGCATAGCTGAAACAGATTCTCTGAAAAGTTAACTAAATCCACGCATAAACCAAAGTTGATGTGCACCAAGTTGGCAGATGATGACATGTCCTTGTAAACACACTATCTGTACGTGTCACATGGTTGTTATTTACATGTCACACTAATGACAAGTAATGTATGTACCTCAAAATCATGTCATGATGCTGATAATCTTTCACTAACACCAAGTGATTGCAATGTAAAATGTTTGGCATATCAAATGTAACATCCAAAAGTGTGACACTAAGGTTATGAAGTGCACTTAACTGACAATCTAACCTCTGTTCAACAGGAGATCCCCAAGCAACAGCTAGTGAAAACACCACCAACCAGCAGAGCCAGTTTTCCCCCTGCAACGTGAACTATCTGATATTGATTCTCTGCATTTCTCGGATGAGGAGGTACAACCTGGCCCCTCAGGACGGCCAAGGCTCACTCCGTCTTAGGGCCTCATTGTCACCACCACCACCACCACAATCAACACACCAGAGACAACCACTGTGCTGACCCCTACTACAATGGCCTATGCTGCAGCTACCTCCACCATCACCACTGAAGCCTGCAACACTGTTCTTGGCTCAGTGGATACCAACACCACCACACAAGCCAAGTAGGCCGAAGATGGTATGCGGGTACGTCAACAGCCAATGCCACAGGTCCATGTCAGCAGGGCAGGTGGGAGGGAAACTGGGGAATAATCACATGAGGACACTGAGACAGAAGCCCTGGCCACCTTTGCAAGAGTCCTTGGTGCATATCAACAGAACGAACCAGGGACAGATGGGCCAGCTTGTAGAAGAACTGCGTGACCTCCGCCTGCTACAGAGGTCCATGGACACAAGAATGGGAAAACTTGTGTATCTCATGAGCCAGCTTGTGGATGTTCTGAGAAACATACATGCTGCTCAAATGATGGCTCAATCCCCCTCCAGTGGCCAGCCTGCTAAAACACACAACCCCTCAGCTGTGGCCACAGGGATGGGTGAGTTGCAAGACAATGACTCCTCAGACACCTTTGAGCCTGCAGCAGAGTCCCCCCTGCCAAACGCAAGAGGGGCTGTCCGAGAAACACCACAGGAGGATCACGTGGCAAAGCACCAACCACTGGCAAGTTGCTGAGCCAGCCATGATGGCACATGTGTGGCCCTGAACATTGACTTTGTTGATTATCAGATCGCACATTGTCATGTTGATGGCAGGAGTTTGTTGGACTGTTTAATCCCATTAATGTGAGGACTATTCTATTTGTCTCCTTTACCATCACTGACAACTCATACACTCACTATGCACAAATTACCTTACATCCACTTTAATTTTAACCCAATCTAATAGAAAATAAACACTATTTACACACCTATGCTTTGTGTCAGTTCTATGTTTATCACAGTATGTACAATGTCAACTCGGATTCCAATGTACAACAAGCTCTGATTGTTTTTTATTTAAATACATTTTTATTGAATTTTCAGTCACAATAATCAACAGAAATACTTGTACATAACAATTGCTCCAATCGGCTTTACAAAGCAAAACAAAGAAAAAGTGAAAAGAGGTAGCGTAGAAATAACAAATACAAGAGTTAAGAATTGACAAATTAGTTTGAAATAGATCGGCTTTAATCGACCCATGACCAATGCCATTGAGACCAAATCTTCCCCATTTTATTTATTGATCGAGGTCCCTGTGCTTTGGCAATAGCAGATTCACATTCGTATATTTGACGAAGAATAGACCAAAATTCAGACACCTTAGGGGGTAGAGAATCAGTCCATGACCAGGTGACACAAAGGCGAGCGCTGACAATAATGATCAACATCAACGCTCTCAAATTGGGAGATAGACCCTCTTCAGGTCCCACAATAATTTCCTTATCCCTCCATTTAGTTTGAATCCCAGTATGCACTGTGACATACTCAAATACACTATTCCAATAGTCTTTCAGCTCAGGACATTTGACAAACAGGTGTACTATGTCTGCTGCGAATAACTTACACTTGGGGCAAAATGAACGTTCTGTGTTATTGACCGTATTCCATTCAGAAATACGCTCAGGCGTATAATATAACATAGAAATTGTTTTGATATGTTGTCATTTTGGATTAGTCAAACTAATTGACTGATCTAAAATGGTTAATGACTCTTTAGCTCCGCCATCATGACTACGTCCGACAGACATTGGCTCCATTTTAAAGCAAGTTGAGGTCCATCATCAGAAACATAGAGCATATACTTTTGATACGTTGAACTATTACCGACCATCTTTGTTTCCTCTTCTGAACAATAAAGAGTAAGAAGGTCAGCCGTATCAACATTACTCCTATATTTAAGGGAGACATAATCCCTCACCTGCAGGTATTACATTTGTTTTTGTTGTGGGTGTCCAAATGTAGCCTGCAGAGTGATAAATGTCCGAAATCCAAGACCGTCAAACAGCTGTCGTAAGTTGAGTAAGCCCGCCTGTCCCCACGATTGTCCAACAGTATCATGAAATCTATTGGGAAAATAAGGGTTGCCCCAGAGTGGGAGCAGCATGTGGACCATAGGTAATGAAAACGTAGTGCACATTTCACACCAGATTTGAACTA
This sequence comes from Lissotriton helveticus, assembly GCF_964261635.1. NCBI lineage: Eukaryota > Metazoa > Chordata > Amphibia > Caudata > Salamandridae > Lissotriton > Lissotriton helveticus. The sequence continues at coordinate 1,982,895,585 of NC_136065.1, forward strand.
TGTCCCTCACCACTTTAAACCTCACTTGCTTAAAATAATTGGGGTCCATTGGTTCATACAAAAAAAGCGGAAATCTATACCTAAAGCTAATTAATACCCATATTCTATTGTGTCAGTCTTATACCCCACTAATAAACTTCAGATGCAGCCAGTAAATGATGCCCAGAAAAATAACGTACAATCCGGTAGTCTAAACCCTCCCTATGCATAAGGTAGCTTCAACAAATGGATAGCTCGCCTTTTTCTCATATATCCCCATATAAAACTACTAATCGCCCCGTCTAGACGTTTAAAAAAAGAATCTGGAACACGGAGTGGTATTGCACGGAACAGATACAGAAACTTTGGCAAAATGTTCATTTTCACAATGTTACATCTGCCAACAGGAGTTTATGTCACTGACGAAATTGCCCTATGACTTTTTTCAAAAGGATTTCATAATTTAAGGAGATAATCCTCTCAATACGACTACAAAGGCGTTTACCGAGGTAAGTAGCAACCTCCGCCATTCCGGTCAGGTTTAAGATGACCTGTGTCTTGGAGAGGCTCAGCTTGTAACCAGAAAAGAGGCCAAACTGTTCAGCTTCCTTGGCTATTAAATCCAAGGTATCCTTGGGGTTGCTAGAGAACACTGCAACATCATCCGCGTATGCCATTACTTTCAGATTGATTCCATTCAATCAAACAGGTTGTATCCCCTGGTTCTGATTCAGATGTCTAATATAGGGCTCGATGTACAAAGCAAAGAACAAGGTAGAAAGTGGACAACCCTGTCGTGTACCCTGGCTAATTGAGAAAGATGGAGACGAATGACCATCAACCATTACCTTAGCTACAGGATCTTTATACAGACTCTGAATGAGGGTGATGAATTGTTTGCCTATCCCACATTTTTTCATGATCAACCACAATGCATCCCAAGTGATGCGGTCAAAGCCTTCTCCGCGTCCAGCATAATCATACCAATATGGTTCTTATCCTTACCAGCCACATCAAATGCCATAATGGCAGTATTGATATGGACCGTAGTATCTCTGTCGGGGATAAACCCATGCTGTTGTTCTGAGACCACATTGTGTATGACTGGAGCACGGCGCCGAGCTAGAATCTTAGAGAAGACCTTGGTATCTGTGTTGATCAAGGAGATCGGTCGATAAGAGCTCCGCTCTCCTGGAGGCCTTTCTGTTTTAGGAAAGACGACTACATTAGTGCTCCTCCAAGATGGTGGGGCTGCCTCAACGTAACTAATAGCAGTAACGAACTCTAGGAATTCAGGTGCCAAGATATCTACAAATATGTTATAGAACTATGAAGGCCGCCCAGCTGCTTTCCCTGAGGATAATGAGTTTATAGCTGTAACCACCTCTTCCGAGGTTATCTCCCCATCAAGAGCCTGTTGCTGTTGAAAGTTTAGTCAAGGAAAACCACAATCTTTCATGTATTTATCCGTGGCTCAACTATCAATACTCGCAGGTCCTTGATACAATTTTTGATAGAATATGACTAATTGCCACTTAATTGAATGAGGATTCATGTATATTTCACCACTTTCCCCTCTAATCTGGTGGATGGTATTCTTACATTTTTTATCAGAGAACTGATGCACCAGCAGGCGCCCCACCTTTTCCACATACTCATATTGAAAGCCCTATTTTTCTGGAAGATAGCAGCAACCTTTTTCTTCAGCCCCCTGCTGAGTATTTGACGCTTCACAATTAATTGCAAAAATAATGACTGCTCCTGTACGTCTTTTTCCAAGAATGCCTGTGCGTGAACTTTTTCCAAATGCAGGCATTTCTGACAATCTTGAGTATCCTCCACCACTCTATTCCTGTTTTGAACCAGGATAAACCAAAGCAGCACCCCCGTACAAAAGCTTTCATACAATCCCACATCATTGGGATTGAAGCAGTATTCTTGTTCTTTGCAAAATATTCTACCAGCAACTGTTTCATATACACCAGATATTCTGTACTATTCAATAGTTGCCGGGGAAAAGGAAATGGTCGCCGGTCCTTTCCGCCCCCAACTGACCTGGGCTGCATATTAAATGCGATGTGGGTATGGTCTGAAGTGATCTTAAGACAGATCTCAATTGTTGCCCCTTCCAGAAGCTGCCCCTGGACCAACATCAGATCAATTTGAGAATATTGCCTATGGGGTGCTGAAAAAAAGGCATAGCCTGGAATCTGTGGGTTCAAGGTTTTCCACGCATCTACCAGACAGTGAAGCCGGCTTACTTCCAAGATAGATGAACGTATTTTAGGCATCCAGATGCTAGCTTGCCGGTTAGTTGTATCTATGCTACAATCCAACACACAATTAAAATCCCCCATAACAACCAGATTTCCCTTTCCATTCCAGCAATTCTAGATTTAGGTAATCAAAAACTGCGGGATCATCTGAATAAGGGCCTATAGTACACATATACTGTAAATCTGATTGTGACAAGACATTGATGGGGCGAAGTAACCTAGCAAAACACAAGAGAATGGTATTTAGTTGTCAGGTGATGCCAATATGGCAAAAACAAACTACTAGTCAACACCGTACAAGACTCATCACACACAACAATGAGCAACACCATCAACATAGACATGCGGTAAGTGGAAAACAATACACTGTGCCACACACATCAGCCATTAGCGGAGAGCCAACAACAGCCAGCATTCAAACACCTTATCTATGCTTTGCCACAAACAGTAAAGCCAACAGACAATGTCATTGTTGTGCAATGTTACTTACACTCAAGGGAAGTAGATGTCAATGAGCTGTTGACGCAGGTCAACACCTTCCTTTCTCCACTATCATCGTCACTTGTCATGTGTGGATTTGCAGCGGGCGGCATCTGCTTCTCATCAACATCCAGGATCAAGGGGATCTCTTTGCGCAAGGTCAGGTTGTGGAGCATGCAGCATGCAACTAGGATCTGACACACCTATTGGTGAGAGTAGAGTAGAGCACCATCGCTTTTGTCCAGACACCGAAATCTAGCCTTCAGAAGTCCAAAAGCACGCTCCACTACATAAAGTGTCCTCCCATGTGCATCATTGAAGCGGAATTCCCCTGGGGTCCTTGGATTCCTCAGTGGGCTCAGCAACCAAGGCCGGTTAGGATAAGCAGAGCTACCTAGTTGTGAGATACACAGACCAAGTTTTTAATACAAAGAGTTGAGGAGAATAGCATGTCACACATACAGCACACCACTTGACTCAGCGCACTCACCAACATGCCACTTGCTCCGTATGCAGATTTTCTATCAATTGTGGGATGATGGCATTACGCAGTATGTAGGAGTCATGTACAGAACCCGGATTTTCGGCACATACATGGGAGACAATTATATCCGCCTGGCATACCACTTGCACATTGATGGAATGGTAATGGTTCCTGTTACGGTAGATGTGCTCATGTGCCTGTGGTGGAACTAGGCCAACGTGTCTGCAGTCAATGGCTCCAATAAAATTAGGTATGTGACCAAGGTCATACAATTTACTCTTCACATCTGCCAATTCATGTCTCCTTGGAAAGTGGATGTAGCTGTCCTTGTAGGTCAACAATGTGGACAGGGGAGGAGGAGCTACGTTAGCAACCAAGATGGCCGCTTAGGCTCCCGGCTCCGCCGACCTCCATCCCCCGCCGGATGATCCTGCTACAAATCCTGAATTTACACCCAGCCTCCGGCCGTGTGAACTGCTGTGCTATACTTTGGTGCGATCCCGGGACTTTTACCAGCTTGGTGGACGGAGTTACGTCGAGTTTTAGTTTGGGGCCTACACCAGCTTGTGAGCCGGGGACTCGAGTACTGGCCCAGCCGGGTTCCAGTTGAATAACATCGGCCGTGGGTGATCGACAGGGTCCGGTCCCTGGAGGTGGAAAATGTTCTAAGCACGATTTTGACAGCGGTTGTTGCTCTGGCCTATAATTGATGGAGGGTTGACGAGGCACGACTGTGGCCGTGGGCGGAGGTCCCTGGCCCGGAGGACCGGTTTGCCGCCGCCGGGGTGTGCCGGGTCGGGGTCTTCGCTTGCGGTATCGGAGCCTAGACTGTTGCCTTGGTAAGCCCTCGATCTCCCTCCGTGCCAGTCCGTCCCAAATTTGCCGATTCCCCCGGGGACGACTGAGGCCCCTGGGGGACGCGAACATGGTTGTCTCGGAACAAATTTTTTGTGGGACGGACTGAGTCTGAACCGTCGATACGGACTGTACTGGCAGAGATCGGGGCACTACATTCCCATGTGGAGTCCATTATCCAGAAAACATTTGCAGTCACACACAGACATGGGTATGTGGGACCGGACCCTGGCCCGCTTCAAGATCCTGATCGGCCTATACCACCCACAGAGGTCCTTGTAACGGCAGTGGGCCCTGTACCACGAGGGGTGTCGGAGCTTCATGACAGTGTGATGGCCGTTGACCGTGTACTCGAGACTCTCTACGGATTGCCAAGCCCACCACCATTGCCTACTGTGTGCGGATTAATTGGTGCTTCCCTTCCGCATGCTCTTGGTGGGAACTATCTACGGTATGAAACAGTGTTTTTCCCCTCTCCGACACCTTCACTACAATTGCAGAGACAACGGCGTTGGGAGCTCATGTCGATGAGGGTCATAGTTGATGCCAACAGAATTCCCAGTGACTTTAAAACTTTACCTCGCCTCGGAAGGAACTCTACTGAACTGTTTCTCCATTTTGACTATCCTGCGGAGGCGATAGCTCATCCGGAAGGGGCTTGTATGACGGATCGAAAGGGTCAAGGATGAGACTGATTGTTGGGGCTTGGCACCATGGGCTTTCTGAAGTGGGATTCGTTACCATTGTATTTACGGGAGGTCGGGTGGTGATTACTGTTTCCCCTGTTTAGTTTTAATATCGCTTCTTAATGGAGTTGTGTGTTTTATTCTGGGGGATTCGTGGTTCTTGCGGGGGAGAGGGGGGACCGGGGGCCGGTATTGAGATGTCCTCCTCCATATTTACTATATTTAGTACTTAGTTAGATCGGGTGACAGGCACACTGCTAGTTGGGGATAGGCGCAAGCCATATGCAGGGGTGCAGGGTGGGGGGAGGGGTGTTTGTCTCGTTAGTGTTTGTAGTTTTTCTGTCTGAAATCCTTCAAAATCCTGAAAGAGGTGGTCTTAGTGAGGCGCGAATAGTGTTTTAGGGTAGATGGGTTCTGGTGGGGGTATTACGTGCATGAGTCAGCTAATTGTTGCGTAATTTAATATTGTATTCGGAATGCGGCTGTAGACTCGTACCCTTTTTATTGCTTCACCCTCCCCCCCTTTCTATTTTGGACTGCTACTCAATGTTTATCCTTTCTTCTGGGGAGGTGGGGTTGGTGGTGGACATGCTTGATTATCCTGAATGTAGTACGGCCGCATACCTGACGTAGCTAATCAGCAGGCTTTATTGATAGTTCTCCGTCCATTATGCCCTGTTTATATATTGCTTATCCTTTCATTCCACGATGTAAGTCACCTGTTATTGTTTTTCTTTTTTCTTGTTTCTTCAATAAAAAGATTTATAAAAATAAAAATAAAAAACAATGTGGGCAGGACATCACGCAGCACCATGCCACCTTGTGCTGAAACGAACCAGTGGCAAAGAAATGCAGTGTGACCATCACCTTTACTGTTGGTGTCAAAGCTGTGGTATGTTCTGTGAGGCCTCCAATGGGGTTCCAACTGAACACATAGATCTTGAAGGGTAAGGCGATTCAGATGGAATTTCCTCATCCTCCATGTTCCTCAGCACTAGGAGAGGCCGATGTACATTTGGTCGTCTCCTACGTATTCAGAAAGAGGACACATGTAAATTTGATTCATAGATGAGATGTGACAAACATCTTACATCGTGACCAACACAGCCCAACATTGACAAGAGCATGAAATCTGCTTAATGCACAAGTCACATGCACAGCACAGACACCTTGTACTCATGTAGTCATTCATGTGGGCAGGGTGTACATACTAACTACTTTCAAATCAGAATCATACTATGTGAATGGTATATGGTACACTCCTACATCTTGTCTCACCAGCCCTGGGTGTAGCTGACACAGCACATGTGGCAAACAGCAACAATGCTGAGATGTGCATAGCTGCTGTCCCTGCACAATCCTTCTTGCTTTAGTCTCACTAAGCACAACATTATTACAACATGAGCACGATGAGTGTAAACTGGGCAACTATCAAGATAAATACAGCACTGTAGACAGTAATATAGGCAGATTCACATATGCCAATTCATGTCTCCTTGGAAAGTGGATGTAGCTGAAACTCATACCACAGTCATGATGGCCAGTCCATCATGACTGTGGTATGAGTTGCCATTTCACACATTGGCATGTTCACAAAAGTGAGACTCAATTAGACCTCAAATCTGTATACATGCACACAAATATCAAAGTTGACATGTGAGTAAGTGCATACCAATGCATGTAATCATATGTAATGACATGACATGTGTGATGACATGACATGTGTGGGCATCATTGAGTTACATTTCACACTCTCATTTAACTTTTCAACCAGGTGCAACACTATAATGTAAATGTATAGTGATCAGTGATACAATTTGGCGAGTGACAATGCTATAGCACAATGTGTCCATAGGTGCGGTAGGCGTGCACCGCCACTGCGGTCACAGGCATTGGCCACAATTGAAAGATGCCGGATTGCGGTAGAGACCACCTGGCCCCCGCGGTGTGACACCGCCTATTTGAATGTCATTGCAGCCAATGGAATCCGCCATCACGGTAGTGCAATATATATTTGAAACTCGCAGTAGGCGTACACCGCCACTGTGATCACAGGCATTGGCCACAATTGAAAGATGCTTAAATGCGATAGAGACCACCTGGCCCCGCGGTGTGACACCGCCTAAGTGAATGTCATTGCAGCCAATGGGGACTGCCATCGCGGTAGTGCAATACAAATTTGAAACTCACAGTAGGCTTACACCGCCACTGCAGTCATAGGCATTGGCCACAATTGAAAGATGCCGGATTGTGGTAGAGACCACCTAACACTCGCAGTGAGATACCGCCTAAGCGAATGTCATTGCAGCCAATGGGTACCGCCATCGCGGTAGTGCAATACATTTTTGAAACTCACGGTAGACGTGCACCGCCACTGCGATCATAGGCATTGGATACAATTGAAAGATGCAAACCAGGCCGACCAATTGCATAAGCAGAGTACCACTGAAACAACCATAGGGGTCTATAAATGTCTGTGAGAGAGCCACACCTGTCACTTGCATTCAGACACTGCTGCCTGCCATGTATCACCACCAACTGCTGCTGTACCTCTACTCTGAACCCATTTATGGCTTGAACAGAGAACATCAGGGCCCGTCCCTTCACCACAGAGGGGCTGGAGGTCCTGGTGGACGAGGTCCTTGCCCAGTATGGGTGGCTAAATGGTGCTCCAGAGATACTGGTAAGTGTATGAGTAAATGATTGAGAGTGCTCTGAATGCTCACATGATGTTACTGTACAGTAGTATGTGCCTGTGAGTGCAAGCCAATGTGTATGCATTAATATGTTGCCAACAGCATGGTTCATACATGACCTAGGACTTATTAAACTTGACTATGTGGGGAGGATGGCAACATAGACACTGATGCAGCCCATTTGAAGCCAAAAACACACATGTTGTTCTGAGTAAATGTGTGAGACACTACCTCGCATGCTGACTTCACGTCATTAGGGTGTATAGCCTTATTACCACAGATCCCTGACTGTATGCAATGATGGAAAGGACGTACTGTGGTTTAGAAGTTATACAGTTACACTGCTGATTAGAGACTCTAATACTCTGAACACATATTGACTGTGCCATATAAAGTCATAGTTCATTAAATGTTCATATGCTCATTTGTGACATGTCTTATGTAGATTGGCCAGAGGGTAGTGAAGAATGTGTGTATTGAGTTCATATTCACCCTATGGAGATGTGGAAATCCTGCACAGCAGTACAAGACCTGGAACTATCACTATTTGTGCTAAATCACCTTGTACACATCTTCCAAATGTACGATGGACATGTCATCCTTCTTTTGATTCCAAAATGTGTACAGTATTGCATGTCTGTGCACTGATCCACCATTATGATTGTACATGCATGTGATTTCTCTGATGGCCCATGTGTGTCCGCAGTGATAAGCCCTCAGGTCTGCCCAGTTAATCCACAATGTTTCAAGGCCACATCACTAAAATTACTTTGATAAACATGTCACCAACTAGGCTGGTGAGTGAGGGTTCTTTGAAATAAAGAAGTTTATCCTTGTGCTGTCCTATAGTTTTCATTTTATTTTTATTTTTATTCACTCTTCTGTTTTTACCGAGTCTACTCATCAGGAGGAAGAAGAGTGAAGATCCTCTCTCTCTAGTTGTTAATATATATACAGGGTGTATGTAATAAAGACTGTTACTCACGTTCTGAGCTTTGTTGCTAACCTTGCTAATGATGCAGTGCAATGTATGTGTATATGTTCATCTGTTACATGCTCTGTAAGCCACATTCACAATGGCATCGGCTTGATTTTCTTTTGCAGAGGTTGCCAGAGGTTCCAGACACTTTTGTGCTTCTTGACTCAGAGGCTTGAGGGTGCAATGATGCTTGTCTGTGATGGTCTACTCTTGTCCTAATCTTTCTAATGTCGGGTCTCTAGTTTTATACACATGTCATATTTGGATGCTGTACCACAACAGCAGACAACTCTATTCACATGATTACTTGCGGGATGGACAGTATCCGTCATATCTGTGGAATCTATCTTTTTTTTATATATTTCTTTTTATTTGAAAAACATAAAAACAGCAAGGTAATAAACACAGTACAAGAAGTGTTGACTCAAATGGGGAAGGAAAGGTCAATACAGAGAAATCAAAAATCATGGTCGGAAGGGGGGAGGGGGGAAGGGACAGAGGGAAAATCAATGCACATACAATAGAGCAGTCAGAATGCGTGGTCAGGAGGAAAGTGGGACATCAGTAATCTCTGAGATAGGCGGTGCACAAATATCTCCACGATACGTATTCCAGGGACCCCATATGCCACACCACTTCCGGGGCCGACCCCGGGCCAGATACACCGTTTTTTCCCTGAACATGCACCAGTCAAGGTTCTCCTTCCAGCACTCAACTGTGGGTGGCCTCTGGGATCCCCACAGTTGAGCAATGTCACGTTTGGCGATCATGTTCCCCAGGGTCTCCCACTGTGTCTGGGCTACGTTATAATCCGTGGGTTCCCAAACATTCAATAAGCATCATCTGGCTTCTGGTAGGAGGGCAACCCCTGTTACTTCCTGCATTACATCATGTACCCCACTCCAGAAGGCAGCAATCTCACGACATTCCCAGATGATATGAAGAAACGTCCCTATCTGGCCGCATCCCCGCTTGCACAAACCTTCTTCAGAGAAGCCCATGTGTACCAATCGGGGGCCCGTAACGTACACTCTATGTAGAATCTTGAGTTGAACCAATCTGAGACGAGCAGGAATTGCAACCTCCTTGGGAGAGGAGATCGCAGATTGCCAGTCCTCGTCATCCAATTCAAGTCCATCACGGGTCCACAGGTCTCGAAGATGCAAGAGGAGGTCTGACCTATCGTTAATCAATTTTTTATAGACTAGGTAGATAGTACTATCAGGCACATGACCGTCCAACAATCTATCCTCGAGCTGGGACGACTCCGGAATTACTGCTCCCACTGGAAAAACCGACCTCAAAGCATGGTGGACTTGAACATAGCGGAAGTACTCTGAAACAGCTATGTCATAATCCTTCTTTAGCATTTCAAACGATTTGATCTGGCCTTTAACCCGGAGGTCTCCCACCTTACTAATACCAATGAGATCCCATTTATCGAACCCCTTGGTCTTCCACAGTTTACCAAGTTTATCAGAGCCAAAAAGCGGGGTCGCATGAGTCAAGCGATCTTTCCATCCCATCGAACTACTTGCATCCTGCCACAGATTCACCGCCGTCTTGGTAGGTCCCGTCAAATCCTTAATCACCGATCTAGAGTACAGTGCCCTGTAGTAGTTATCTTCAGGCAACAGCCATCTATCCATTGCAAAGGCAGGGTTTAATTCGGGACCATACATACCATGATTAATGGCTCCCAATTGAGACACCCAATAGTAACGTTTTATATCAGGGAGAGCAATCCCCCCGTCGTACCACGGGAGCGTCAGTTTGGCAAGTGCAATACGAGGTCTACCATCCCAAATCAACTTCCTTTGGAGACCCTCGACTGCACGGAAGTAGCTTGCCGGAACTACATCAAGAGTGTTTTGGAGAGCATACAGAAAACGAGGCAGAGACATCATTTTAAAGAGGGACGCTCGACCAAGCGGTGAAAGCGGAAGCTTACGCCAACCCGCAACCTCTCGTTTCAATCTGGTCAAGGGAGGGAGGAGATTATGTTCATACCGAGTCGCGGAGTCCAAGGAGATATAGATACCGAGGTATTTAAATCCCATGTGCGCAATCTGGATAGGACAGTTGCTCGGTAGAAAAGGGACATCACCTGAAAGGACATATAAATAGGATTTGGACCAGTTAATGATGAGACCTGAGTTTCTACCAAATGAATTCAAGACATCTCATAATACAATCATTGATTTCCGGGGCGAAGTCAAATACAATAAGATATCATCCGCGTAAAGCGAGATGCGATCTTCGAACTCAGAGGACCACCGAATACCCTTCATCGAGGGCTCCCATCGGATCCATGCGGCGAGGGGTTCGAGAGCTAGGGCGAACAAGAGTGGCGACAAAGGACAACCCTGATGAGTTCCCCTCCCAAGACCAAACGGAGCAGAGACTCAGCCATTGACTACAATTTGCGCAAGGGGGTCCTCATAGAGTAGCCTCACCCAGCCAATAAAACCGGGTCCGAACCCAAACTTAGCCAACGCGGCCCATAAATATGGCCATTCCACGGTATCGAAAGCCATCTTGGCGTCCAACGACGCCAAGATGGCCGGCTCACGCAACGTCGCAGCTCTCGCGAGAACACCATGAAGTCGCCTAAGATTCAGGGCGGTGTTTCTATGCGGGATAAATCCGGATCGATCCGGGTTAATCAACTCACTAATCACAGTGATCAATCTGTTAGCCAATACTTTTGCAAGAATCTTAGGTTCAGCATTTAACAGGGATATAGGTCGATATGACGCACACTTATCTCTCGGCTTCCCCTCCTTATGGATTACCACAATGGTCGCTAGACGCTGGTCACGGGGGAGAGAACCACACTCCCGAGACTCCAGAAACATATCCCGAAGATAGGGAGCTATCTTATCAGGGCGCAACTTGTAAAGTTCAATGGGTAGCCCGTTGGGACCCGTTGCTTTTCCAGAACGCAAGGAACGAATCGCAAGAGCCACTTCGTCAGATGTTATAGCGGCGTCCATTTGGACCCTATCATCGTCTGAGAGACGCGGTAAAGCGATATCATGCAACAATAGATAGGAGTCTAACTCCGGTCTGTCAGACACAGAGGAGTGCACTGTTCTGAAGTGATCTGCAAAACACTGAACGATTTCCTTAGGGTCAGAGACCCGAGCACCAGCAGCCGTCGCTATCTCAGGCACCACCCGATTAGCTCGATCTTTTGTATCTAGCCACGCAATCAATTTACCGGCTTTGTCTCCCACATCATACAGACGTCCCTGCTGCTCCCTACTCATGACCTTAGCCGCGTCAGTAACCAGTGTCCTGTACTCAAGTTGTTTCAGGCGTAGACATGGGTCCCGGCGCGGGTGACTCCCTGCTCCAGGTCACGTTCCAAGTCCGCTATCTCTGTCTCAATCTTAACCACCTCCTCGTCTCTCCTTTTCTTAACACCCGCTATCAACGACAGGGCCTGACCCCTAAGGACGGTTTTAAAAGCCTCCCAAAGTAATACTGCAGACGAAACAGAACCCTCGTTCTCCAAAAAGTACAGGTCAAGGGATTTTACCAGAGCAGTGCGAGTTTTAGGGTTTCGGAGATACCAAGGGGCAGATTTATGTCGGACTTGCGCCACGTTTACGCCGCCGTTGCGTCACGCAACGGTGGCGTAAACGTGGCGCAGCCCTGCGACCCATTTACAACGTGACACATCTAGGCAGATGCGTCACGTTGTAAATCCCTGCGCCACTTGGCCGGGAAAAGCATGGCATATTTGAGTCCTATATCACGCAGTCGTCTCTTCACCCCCATGAAACTGAGTCTTTGCTTTTGAACCGATTGGGTGAAGTCTGGGTAGAAGCTGATATTTGTGTTTTCGAACTTTGTAGGTCCACCTATCCGTGAGGCCTGCAGGATAGCGTCTCTATCACGAAAATTGAAAATTCTCGCAATGATAGGCCGCGGTGGGGCACCCAACTTCGGTTTGCCGCCCGGAACTCTGTGAGCTCTTTCAACCGTGAAGAACTTACTCAGTCCTTTCGGTGCGAGGTGGCCAACAATAAGGTTCTCAACAAAGAGATCAGCTGCTCGATCTTCCGCCTTCTCCGGGACCCCAATAATACGGACATTGTTCCGTCGAGCCCTCCCTTCATAATCCTCCAGATGACGTGTAAGGAGGTCACTAGTAGTCTTCAGGTGACGAACCTCTGTCTGTAGGTCAGTGACATCACCCGTCAGACTAGAAGTCTTGATATCCAGAGATTTGACCTTCTCATTTGTTTTTGAAAGGTCTGTGCGGATCAGGTTGACATCGATCGCCACTGTGTCGAGCTTATGGGCGAGAGTCTCCATATGTTGCCCTAATGAGGATTTAATCCCATCAATTGCGGCCATGACGTCTTGTAGGGTCAGCTCATTAGACGAGGTTGGTGGATCTCTCGTATCTTCCTGCACCTACCAGATCCACCGGGAGATCCCTTAGCTTGGGCATATCGATCCATAATATTAGTCTGGGCATAGCCACCCCGTCGAGTGGTCTTGAGTTTCTGCTTCTCACCCTCTGGTTTCGCCGTCATTGCGGGAGATAGCTTAGTTTGAGTAGAGGAGACGAGATAAGAAAATGGCAGCCCCTGGTTTCCTCGGGCGGAGGCAGTCCAGCCAGAGGGCACAGGCCGAACGTCCTCCAAAACTCGGCAAGACGAAGAAAATCACACATGTAGGTGACACTGGGCGGCTGTCCAAAGGGGTGGGCACGATTCCAGTCAAGCTCTCTCTGGAGGCAAAATCGAAAGTGAAAGCAACCAGACCGGTCGTCCCAGCCCCCTCAGGCCGATGTTGTTCAACTACAGACCGGGCAGCGTGCCAACTCCACAGCCGGGCATCACGGAGGTGTAGGCCGCAATCTTCTAAGCACCGTAACTCCGGCTCCCGGGGTCCGATTCAAAATCGGAAAGCAGATTTCACCTCACTCGTGGTTCGCCTTCAGGAAAACGTCAATGAGAGACAGGATAAATGACAGGATAATTGCGGGAGGTTACGAGGGTCTCGGCAGCCCTAAGCTCACGCGGCCATCTTGGTTGCGCGCGAAGCTCCTCCTCTGTGGAATCTATCTTGATGTGTACACAGTGAAGTAGATGTGTAGTCATCTTGTTTAGGCCTGGCTTCATAGTCACATGGGTACACTAGAATGTGTGCACTTGAGTAGTCATAGAGTGTGATTGTCCTGTCATTAGCTGAAGTGTTGATGTGTATATGGCCTTGAACATGACACCTACAAACAGGTATAATCCAGCTGATGAGTTCCTATTTGTTTACGTTATCAGACACCTTCTCTAGATTGTAGGCACATGAAGAAGTTGTTTGTTGAGCAATGTGCAGTGTGTCAGTATGACCTTGAAGTCCTGGGGTACACCTACTTGTTGTCGGCATCATTTGTGAGTATGCAGAGTATGTCACTGCAATGTCTGTGTTGTGGTTTTATGATCAGACATGGCTTTTGCTTACTTTTGTGCTCACAGTGCTGACTGGTTCAGGCAAGCTAACATTATAAGTAACGTTTTTTCACATACATTGACCTCATTGTACACTTTATGTTGACCACTGTGTGGTATTAGGAGTCATACCAGCCCCAAGAGGAATCTTTTATGCCTAAACATTGTGAGTTACTCCTCTATATATCTTTGCTCTGTACACTCCTCACCTGTTCAATACTAATGTACAAACAACTTCAGTCTAATATCTTCTACTCTATGCCATGCCAGTGTGTGACCCTCCACACCACTTCATAGTGTGACACTATATTGTGGGAGGATGCTCTGTCTCCAGGACCAATGTGCCCCTCAGGACTGTTTCACAATTTGGTCTGTGCTATTTTCTGCTACTTGATTGCAGTCATGGTTGCTCAGGTACAGTGCAGATGATTTTCCAGCACCGTCCTTTAGTCATGTTCCATGCATCTGTGTTTTCCTGAATTGTGCAGCAGTAGGTGATAGCAGAAGTGTGTATCTGGTTGCTGAGATACTGCTACCCGTCCTGAGTGTGATGTGATCTGTGTGCTGTGATTATTTATTTGTGATGTTGAGGTTCGTGGTGGAGCACTCAAATATGTGTGATACTGGTTTTGGTGGTGTTCACACACTGCTTACTGTGCATGCACTGCTGTCAGTGGATGTGGCATTGTCCTTGCCAGATGTGAATCCCCCTGATGTCCAGCTGAGTTTGCTATGTTATGTTTTTGTATGTGCATATGTTATGTATTTGTTGTTGAGGCATGCAGTCTTTGGCCTGTGTTGGCTCTTTCTCCTGACAGGTCCATGTGTGTGTAATTCCTTTTTAGCATGACATTGTGTGTGAGGAGTTTGTGTATTGGAATTTATTCAGTTGTGTGTTGAATTTGTAGTGTGCATTTCTTGTGTGAATGTCACATGCAGCCATGTGGAGTTTTGTTCATTAGCTTGTTTTGAGTGCACAATTTTGCTATGGCCTCCTATATTTGTACAGTCAGTTGTCAGGATCGTGCATGTGCACACATGTGCTACACGTTGACACCATGCTCCCTTTGTAACTGGTAGAGTGTCTATGTCTGTGTCTGTAGATATGTCTTGTTGCACACAGTTTGTGTTTATGATTGGCATTTGTTCATGTATTTTTTGATTGGTTTGGATGATGGTGTTTGTGCAGTTCGCCAGAGTAGAAATGTTATCTATTCCGGTGCTGTCTAGGATCACATTGCCTATCCACTGTTTGCCTGTACATGGTTGAGCTTGTTGGACTTCTTTTGATGTGGTTTGTGATACATTTGTTTGGCAATTGCTTCGGGATCAGTATTAGTTCAGACATCCCTGAGTGGGATTCTGCCATTTATAGATACTCACCAGGGTGTTGCATCTGTTATCAGGAAACTCACAGTACCTTATTTACAACTTTATCTCTGCTTCTCACAGTTGTTGAGTAGTGAAGGTTGGAGATGGGTAGATGAGGGGTATGTGTGTACTTGGGTTTGACAGTCAGGGAGGGTCACCATGAGCCATGAGTGGTGTGCTGGCGGCATACACATGTCATGATATTTGACACAGGTGAGGGGCTCGTCACTGTATGGCTTATGACAGTTCATATATTCCTGGGCCAATGCATTTCTTGCATTGCTGTATCACAGGGATATTGCACAGATGTTACTTTTGTTAAATTTCAATCACTGTGCCACCCATGTCTGATTTGATGGCCTAAGTGTAGTGTGGTATGTGGTACCTCTTGCATGTCATGTACAAATGGTAACTGTGATTTCTCCATGTTTTCCCTGCAATGTGCACTCCACTTTAGGCTAGTTTAGTTATTATGATACAATGCTGCTGATTTATGATATGTGTATGAGGTTAAGTAAAAGGGGCCTATTATGCTCTCGGCGAATCACCACTGCCGGCCCGGCGGAGGCAATCCGCCCCCCAAATGTCCCTGTGTCACTGCCGCCATATTAGTACGCCAAGGGGCACCACGGCGGACAGAAAGACCGTCTGCCGCTTTTCTGTCAGTCGGATCGACGGCCGGGCGGAAAAGTCAGACAATATGGTGGCGGTGCCTTGCAGGCACCGCCATCTATATTATCATGTGCATTCTGAAAGGCCTTTCCATGGTTGTGATGCCGCCATGGAAAGGCCGGCATAAAATGCCTTGTGGATGGGCCCCGCTGGGTTGGGGTAGGGGGCTGCACTTGGGGGGTACCATTGGCATACACAAGGTGGCAGGCACCGCACGGTGCCTGTCACGTTGTGCATGCCACGCATATTTCACATTGTGGCGGGTGCTGCTTACAGCACCGCCTGCCGTAATGTTAAATATGCGGGATGCGACTACCAGGATGGCGGTCGCACCTTGATGGGCCTGGCGGGACCGCCGCACCTCTGGCGGTCAGTCTCGTTTACCATTACGGTGGCGGGCGGACAAAGTCTTAGTGTGTGAGCTGCCTGAAGCACTTAGCATGCAGTGTGAACAGTTCCAAGGTTGTTAATCTACACAGTGACCCTTCATTTCTTAAATTAGTCACTTTAATTCACATGAGTGGAAGGCAAGTGTGAGGAGGAGGAGGGTTGTCATGAATCTCAGGTCAGAGTTTCCTGCTGTCAAGATAGGCTCTTCCTGACACTTTGGCATTCATTCACTACTTTGTAGGTGGTGCTACCTTTTTTGAGGTAGAGTAATGGTGTGTAGGTGTTCTGTGAGTTGGCAGTGTAGTCAGTATTGTTGATGTACTGGACATACTCATGGTGTCATTTATAGCCCCAGTACACATGTGAGTCAAATTCACAGTGGTGCTTACTTTGAGTTTGCTGTTTGAGTCAGGAATTTATTACTGTGTTGCATGAAATGGGCTGTCATTGTGTGATATGGTCTGCCTTTGTATGTGATGGGCCTATCAATGTCTGCTTGGGGGCTGTGGTGATCTGTGATTATGTGGCAGTGGTGCCTAATATGATGTTCTACCTGGGCTCACTAACTCATTCCAACACCGTGTTGGACTGCTGTGAAATACACATACACACCCTGCTTCTTCTGCCCTCCTCTGTTCCACATTGTATTTGGACTGACCCTTATTTATGTGCAATGATGACTATTGTCATTTTGGAGGGACTCTTGCCTCATCCCACACTCATGTTACTATACAATTGGTGATGATCCTAATGAGATGTCACTGTAGACAGTGTCACCGCACATGACTTCTTGCTGTAGATATGTTGTGCTGAGTGGTGCTTCTTTTATGATACATGTGGTGTGGATATTGTGATATTGGTCTTCCTTATCAGGGACAATGTCCTGTACTCCTACTACATTGTGGATAGGTTTTACCACGGCTTAACCGCTGCGGTGACATGACAGCAACGACTGGGCTAGTTGCAATCATTTCTTTGGGGATGGGTCACCCCGATGCAGAGGTGACAATTTGTGACGTGCAAGATGTGTACTAAGACAATGGTATACGTTCCTGTTTCCACCAGGGTGTCTGATGTATACAGGACACATATTTCAGTGCGACAGTTGTGTGTTGTTGTAGTACAGTAGTACAGGGATTGTATGCGGGGATGTGTTATTGACTTACCTGTGGCGTTGACCGCAACGGGGTCTTATCTGCTGGTAGTGGATCAGGTACAGCAGCGGAGGGGCTTGTAGAGCAGGATGATGATTTTGGCTGATGATTTTGGGGTCCCCCCTAACCTAGGAGGAGGACCAACCAGGTGCCTTGAACACAGACAGCATATCATGCTCAATGATTGTGGTGGTTCCATCCTCCTAGGACCACCAGAAGCAAAGTAGGGGCAAAAATACAATGCCAACCACAGGCCCAGCAAAGCATTATGGGGCGATATTCTAGATTGCAGTGAATATTATAGTGTTAGCTCTCAGCTGAGCCTGGAGAGCCTGGCCCTTGAGGAATGTTTTGATATTGGATACTATAATATTCACTGCACTCTAGAATCGCGTACCATAATGCTTTTCAGGGCCTTTGTTAAAAGTTGAAATTTGAAAATATAAATTAAAATTTTTTTTTAATATTGAGGTTATATTTATATTTGAGTACATTTTTCTATATTTTTGGTAATTTATTTAAAATAAAATTAAATTGTAGGAAAATATTATTATTTTTAAATTAAAAAATGCATTATAAAGATACATTTGATTAAAATAATCATTTTATTGATTATAAATTTGGAGTTGTCATAGTTATTTATTACATTTTATTCTCCAGCACTTTCTTTGAGTTTTTTTAGTTTTGGATTTGGAATAGTAATTTATTATGTTTTGTCATCCAGCACTTTCTCTGAGTTTATTTTGTTTTGGATTTGGATTAGTAATTAGGAGCCCGATTACGATTGCGGTGAATCCGCATCCGCCGGGCTGGCGGAAGCCACCGCCGGCCCGGAGGATGCGGGTTCACTGCTGCGTTGAATGAAATGACCCCCCGCCAGAATAGTGTCATCTGCGGACGGCAAGACCGTCCGGCGCTTTTCCGCCGCGAGACCGCGGCGGTAAAGCTCTAATATGGTGGCGGTGTCTATCAGACACCGCCAGCCATATTAGGATTTGCATAGGGAGATGCCTTTCCGCAGCGGCAATGCCGACACGAAAAGGCATACGGTCTTTTCTTTGGGGGCCCGTTGTGGGCCCCCAGGTTGAAGGGGGGTGGGGGTGCACATGGGGGGCACCTATGGTACCCCCCTGCAGTTGCATGCATGAAGCGGCAGGCACCGCGCGGTGCCTGCCGCTTTGTGCATGCAAATGCACTGCTTGCATTTTTAACATTGCGGCGGGTGCTGCTTCAAGCAGCACCCGCCGCAATGTTAAACATACAGGATGTGACCGCCAGGGTGGCGGTCACATCCTAATTTGCATGGAGAGACCGCCGCTGCCCCTGCCGACGGTCCCTCCACCTCTGGGTTGGCGGACGGACGCAGGTCCGTCCGCCATCCTAATTGGGCCCTTAGGTAGGTTTATTATCCAGCACTTTTACTGAGTTTTGTTGGTTTTGGAGTTGGAATAGTAATTTAGGGAGTGATTAGGATGGTGGACGGACTTAAGCCCGTCTGCCATCATCCCAGGGATTGGGACCGCCCACCTATATGGCGGTGGTTCCACACATCAAATTATAATGTGGCTGCCACCACAGTGGCTGCAAAAGGCAGTTTTTACATTGCAGGGGGTGCTGCTGGCTGTATCAGCCACCGCAATGTTAAAAATGCAGGTTATCCTTTTCCCTGCACTATATGGCAGGCGCCAGGGTGCAGGGAAATGTAGGGGTGCACATAGGTGCCCCCAAGTGCAAAACGAAAGTGCCCCTTCACAGGGGGGCCCGCAACAGGCCCACAAAGTCAATCCCCGCCAGTCTTTTCATGGCAGTTCCCCCACCATGGAAAGGCTGGCAGGGATGTAGCATCCTAATGTGGCAGACAGTGCCTGCTAGGCACCGCCACCATTGTAGGGATGGGGGCATGTCCAACAGGCAATCGTAACGATTGCCTCTGTCAGACTCGTGGCGGACGGGCTTTCCACCCGCCAATATACCACCCGCCAGATAAGGGAGGGGAATAGCCTTATGATGGTGGTGAATCTGCCTCAGGCAGCCAGTCAGTGGCAGGTTCACCACCACCGTAATCAGGCCCTTAATTAGGTTTATTATCCAGCACTTTCCCTGAGTTTATTTTGTTTTGGAGTTGGAATAGTAATTTAATTTGCTTTATTATTCAGCACTTTCCCTGAGTTTAGTTTATTTTGGAGTTAGGCACAGTACATTTTTATTGTTTAATAGTTATTTTATTTTTTTATTTTGTATGTACATATAAATAAGAAAGTAGATGTATGTTAGTTATTCTTGTAAACATTTCTATTGGCTACACATTTTTTTATTTGATAGTTTATTTGTTCTTATTTGTATTTGTTATACATTTTTTCACAATATTAAAAACATTATCCATGTGTTTTGATGTTGTTCAAAATTTATTACAAAGTAAAATATATCTTTAACATACATTTTTTATGTAGAGTTGGAAAATTAACAATATGTTTAAAGGTACATTTTACATGTAGAATTGGAATATTAACAATATTTATCAGCATACTTTTTTCACGTAGAATTGGAAAATTAGCAATGTTTTTAACATATTTTTTAAAATATAATTGAAAAATTGTACATTTGATGAAGTATAGTCATGTAATAGTAAAGTAAATGTATTGATAGTTTATTTATTTTAAACAATTTGACTTTCATTGTTTATTATTTTTATGACAAAAAGTAAGCATTTGTATTTATTTTTTCAACAATATTTTACTACATTTTATATAATTTTATTTTTTAATACAATTATATAATATGTATGTTTCAAATTTTTGGATATTTTATTATTTAGTATATTGAATATTATTTTTATTCGAATAATATTTAATATATTAAATTATTTACAAATATGAATTTTCACACATATTTTTTCATGATACATGAAATAAACATAAACTTTAATATATATTAAATGTCATCTTTTTTGTTTTTGATAATATAATATTTAAAAAAAAATTATGATTTTTTGGAACATTTGTAATTTTTGTTACAATATATAAAAATATTCATTTTTTGTTTTGCCTTTTAATATTATTTCTCCATTCTTTTCTAGGGGGAGTAAGTCTTTTTATTAATTTTTATTACACAGCCATTTTTTTCTAGTTTCCTCACTTTTCTACCTATCTTTTTCATTTTTGGAAGACGGAACCTCGCAGTTGGAAGCTGTGTTTCGTCGCTTAGTTAGGTTTGTGAGAACCGTCTTGTTTGTTTTTGGTGTAGTCAGGTGTTGCTTTGGTAGTTTAGGGGCTCATTAGGATGGCGGATGGACTTAAGTCCATCCGCCATCCTGGTGTACACCAGGACCATCCTCCATGCATGCGATCTTGTTATCTAACATTGCGGCGGGTGCTGCTGACAGCAGCACCTGCCGCAATGCTAAAACAGCATGCCGTGAATTTCACAGCACTGCGTGGCAGGCATCTGGCGGTGCCTGCCACGTGATGTAAAATGTTGGGGGGGTACCATTGGTACCCCCCTAGTGTACCCTCTTCTCCCCCAACATAAGAGGGGCCCATAACGGGCCCACAATCCCCACCAGCCTTTCCATGGCGGTTCCACCACCATGGAAAGGCTGTCTACAGCCAACATCATAACTTGGCAGACGGGTGCCTGCTAGGCACCATCACCATATTACTGATGAAGGTCGCTCCGCCAAGCAATCCTAAGGATTGCCTGTGGCGGTTTTGTGGCGGACGGTCTTTGCGACTGCCACGGTCATTGTGAGATTCCCCTGCCATCCTAATTTGGGGGGGGGAAATTTGCGGTCAGAGGACGGAAGGACCGCTACTGCAGAGCTTGCGGTGGCGGTCCTTCCGCCATCATAATGACCCCCTTAGTATTTTATGTGTTTGTCGTGTTGGATTAGAGTAGAGTATTATGTAGTGTTAGTTATGTGTTTTTTAATTGTGTTATTTTGTCTTTATTGTGAATGTTTGTGGGTTTGTACGTGTTATTGTGGGTGGGTGTTATTTTATTTTTTTTACAGGTTTTCCCGATCGTGAACGGATGGTGGTCTCAACCCTTTTAACAAAAAAGGAAAATGTATTTTGTTTATTTAAAACAAGAATTTTTACATTTCCATTTACTTTTTTGGTTTGTTGGAGGGGTTTTTTTTAAAGCTATTTTTCTGGTTTTTGAGGGATTTGTTATTGAGAGGATTGCTTCGTTGGAGCCTTTTTTCTACAGTTTAATTTTTGCAATTTGTTTACACCAATGTTCAGGTTTTTGAGGGTTTCATTATTGAGAGGATTGCATCATTGGACCATTTCTGCTATGATTGTATTTTCGCATTTTATTTGGGTTCCTTTTTTGAATGGATTTGTTTTTCTATTTATCTTCTATGGATTTATTGGTTTTCCCGGATCGTCTACTGCTACATAACTGTAAGTTATTTTTAATTATTATATGTGGGAAATGTTTTTTGTTGCATTGATTTATTTGTATATTGTTTTATTAAATAATTATACTATGTCATATATTTGTGTTATTTTTTTATTTTACAAGACAGTTATATTAATTAATTTAAAAAAGAGTAGAATTATGTTGTTGAAATGTTTTAAATGTTTATGGTGTTGAGTATTGTTGTTTTTTACAGTATGGATTTAGCTATCATATCTAGTATTCTAGACCGTTGATGTTTGCAAATGGTCTAGTTTTATGTTGTAGATATTCATACATTGTTTTAGTTTGTTTTCTTTGTTTAGGGCCAGTTTTTGTTAGGGATTCCTCTAGTCTGAGCTCTTGATCATTTTGTTCTTTTTTAATATCGTTTATAAGTTTATGTAGGGTTGGTTGTACTCTTCCAATTGTGGATTGGAAGGCATTGTACCATCCTTCAACTGCATTACTTGCTTTTGCTTGCTGAGCTAGAGTACTATCATATACGTCATATACATTCCACCACGGTATTTGGAATTTTGGTTGACTATGGTGCCCTGACCTATGTAACCTTCCCACCCAAGTATCTTGAAAGTAGTCTAGGAAGAGAGTTAGTTTAGTTTCATTTGCCTGATAGAAGAAGCTTTCAAGAAGTAAGTTGTAATGGTTTGCTACTTCAGTTGCTGGTACATAGGCAAGGGCTATTAATATTTTTATTTGGTAGGCGAAGTTGCTATTGATGGTGTATTCTATACTTAAAGTAGATTTTTGTAGGTGCCACCAGATACTTTGATTAAAGTGGTAGTAGCAACCTTGTTTTGTAGTGTGTGTGTATACTTTTAAAATTGATTGAATCATTGATTGTTAAAAATCAATGATGATTATTTGCAGAAAGTAGTTGTCGGTGTATTGTTTTCATACTGTTAGGAGCTCTATGTATTGGTGTTCTATTTATTAGGGAGTAGTGCTTTATATGGAGGGTATGTTAGTATCTTCATATTCAATGAGGATTGTGCATAATTGATAAAAAGGCTTGGGGCAAACTTTAAATGTTGCATCCATCATCCACGTTTCACAGTTTTTAAGTTTTTGTAAGTTGTTATTTGTTGCAAAGATGAGAATTTGTTTTTCTTGACTTTTGTTATCATGGAGAAGTAATTTTTCATCTTTGTGAGTGATGGTATATTCAGGTAATATTTGTATTTCAGCAAAGGTTTGAGGGGTGGGTGGTGTTTGAGCTGTAGCTCTTTTGGTTGGGAATTTAGTCTCTTTATGGTGGGGATAGACAGTAGTTGTCCTATAACATGCTCAGGTACCCTAGTTAACACCTTTTTTAGGTATTTGGATACTTGTTTGTTGTGTGCTTGTACTTGATTATCTTATTGTCTCGAGAGCATATCTAACCTTAATTTCAGTTACATTGGGGGGATGGTTATGTTCTTTGACATTTACTACATTAGTAACTATTGTTTCCACTCATTTTCTCTTGGGTATAAGTGTATCCCATCTAGCAGAGAAGTAGTTTCCCCTTTTGTGAAGTAATGAGTGTTGCTACCTCTGCCATTTTTTGGTTAATCTGTAAATATATGTGTATATATATTTATTAATTATACAATTTAGAATAATATACATGTATAAGTAATATGTTTGAAAAAAACTTACATGTATTTTGATTTTATTTTCTTGATGGATTTTCTTTTGAATGTTGATGTTTATCCATTTGATTTTTTCAGTTGGTTTAAAAGCAAAATCTTATTGTTATTAAAGTGTTACACTTTATTGTGTTATTTCATTTATTTAACTTATATTTGCATTTAGTTGAGAAAAGAAATACTTACTATTTTTCAATGATGATGTTTTTTTATGATATTGTTGTAGGTTGTAATTTGTAGAAGTTGGCAAGAGAAAAATATTTGTTAGTTATATTTGGGGACAAACTCAGACGAGGAAGCCAAGTTCACGTTTAAGCGGGGGTGTTACAAAAAGCAGGTTAGATTATATCATGGTGGAGCTTGACTTGTGGCCGTATGTCAAGGAAATGACTGTTCAAAACCGTGAGGATAGCGATCACAATGCTCTTCATTTGGAGTTAATTGGTCTCCCCACACTCCATAATCAATCATATTAAACAATAGTGCCAACTGTAACCACAAATAATATTAGGAAAATTAAATTGCCGAAGATCATTGCAGATGGTAAATTACTCCCTAAAATGTATAATGAAGTGGCTAAAACCCTCATGATATTCAGTGATTTAGACCAAAAAGATGTAGACCCTATTATGTGCAGCTTTCAAAAATTAACCAAAAGAATGTAACCATATTTTAGCAAAGCATTTAATTTTAACACGTCAAAACAAAATATTGCCCTATGGTATAATGAAGAATGCAGTGTTGCTAAGGCCAACGTAATGGCAGCAGTATACGGGGGGCACGAGATGATATTAAAAGTAGGAGGGTGGTGTACAAAAGGGCCCAGGATAAGGCAAAGAGATGTTGGGAGGCTGAAAATTGGCACAAATTAGCTGAGGATTCTAAACAAAAGGTTATCCAGCTTTTCTGGCACCTTCTCTCTAAGGGCTCAACCAAGCAGGTCAGTGAAGATGATTATCACATTCAACCATATGTCTGGGAAGAATACTTTAAAAATCTTTATAGTAGTGTGGTCCCTGACACAGAAAAGGGAAGAGTGTTAGCAGCAGGGGATTCTGCTAAGTCTCCAAAACTGGATAAAGGAGAATAACACTATCTGACACCTGCAGGAGGGCTTCAGGTCTTTAACGAGCACTCTAGATCAATTGTGTTTAGATTTTTGATGCTCATGTTGAAGGAAGTGAAGATCCGGAAGGGTCACTTATACGTTATATTTGTTGACCTTAACACGGCCTTTGATTCCATTGACTGTAATACGCTCTGGGCCACACTTAGAGAGTTAGGACTCCCAGGTGATCTACTCCACCTATTGGTTTGCCTACATTATGATAATTACGCCAAAGTTAGGTTGAAATCTGATGGCAGCCTTTCAAACAGCATAGTAATCTCCAAAGGTGTCCCGTAGGGTTGTGTGCTTGTCCCAACCCTTTGTACTTTATATATAAATGGGTTAATAAAAGAACTACATGATCGTGGAGCGACACACCAAGATTAGCAGGTAGCCTTATAGCCTCCCTGCTATTTGGAGATGACATGTGTGGAAATGCACACATTGGCATGGACAAGGTGACAGGCACTGCATGGTGCCTGTCACCATGTGCATGCCAATGCACAACGTGCATTCCGAGCATTGTGGCGGGCGAGCACCGACCACCACAATGCTGGGAGTGGGGGGATGCCACCACCACGGTGGCAGTGGCACTCTAATTGCAGGTGCCGGACCGCCGCACCCCTGACAGATGGTCCCACATACTGTTACAGTGGCGGGCGGACTTTGTTCGCCCGCCATTGTAATTGTACCCTAAGAGGACAAAACGTTCTACTGTCCACCCAATCTCTCCCATACTTGAAATACATAGGGCCAAAGGCCTAGGAACGACCCTCTATGGTGCCAAACTGTAGGTGCTGGAGAATGTGAAACAGCTAGAGGTAATGGAAAATAAGTTCCTAAGGGTAATCCTCAATCTCCCAACCAACATGCCCATATTGCCACTACGCCTTGACCTAGGGCTCAAGTCAATTACACATTTTGATGTCCTTAAAGCCCTAATGTTTTGGATCAGAATATTGTGTAATAATACCCAGATCCCGGAGAAAGATGCAGTGGTGGAATTGTTAAGACAGACAGGCTACTAAGCCTGGTTCAATGGGTTCAGTGAGTGGCTTTTTAGATGGGCCTGGAAGAGATGAGGAAGGCGCCACAGTCCAATACGAAAAAATACCCCCCCTTTTAAAAAGGAGATACTGGGAATTTGTAAAGTCTTCCTGTATTGAAACTGCGGCACAAGGCACTTTAACTCTCCAATTGTTAAATGTTAAAAGTTGTGTTATGTTTGACATGTAGATGGACAATATCAAACCCACCCAGGCACGAGCACTCTACATACAGGACACTGCCACCTAATGCGTGGAAAAGCGGTTGGGTAAATGTTACTTTATCACCTCTATGCCCGACTTGTCATTCTACTGCTGAGACCATGGAACATTTCTTTATTTTTCTGTCCTGAAAATGTAACCCTAAGGAAATCGTGGATTATACCAGCTTGCAGACTGCTCTCTTTTACCTGCCCCTCTGAAGCTTTACGAGTATTCAGGTCAGATACTACAAAGTGGTTTGTTTTTGAAGTAACCAAATACCTGTTATATGCTTGGCGGCACAGATCGAAAGCTGTAGTATAATCAGCTCAAGGGGTTATATTGGTTTTAATATACGTGTCTTTTAACTTACACCCATGTCTTAAAGTCTTTGAACTAATTGTAAATTGTCTTAAGTGTAATTGGCAGTTGTTTTTTTAACTACATTTTTATCACTGTTTTATCCATGTTTTAGGAATCTGTTCTCAATGGATTTTGTGCAAATTTGTATATGAAACTATTTTTCATGCTGTATATGATCTTGTTATTGGCCTGGTCGCTAGATTAAATAAATACATCAATATATTTGCATTGTTAATTTATTTAAATTTTGTTAATCAGTTTGTTCTATTTGTTGGTTGATTTATATACTTACTTAATTTTATCTTTTTCTATAATGCTTCTTTTATCTATGTTTTCGAAAAGTTAATGGCTGCTTTGTTGTTTTAAGGCGGACTTTTATTGAAGTGTAATTTGTGAAATATAAAATAGAAGGTTATAGTTTTAGTTTAATTGTTTGTTTTACCTTTTTAGTCTATTTATTTTATTGAAAAAATAAACATACTTTCTTTAGTGATGTTTTTTGTTAAATTTTGTAGAAGCTGTTAAGACAAAAGTATTTTAGTGATAATTTGTTTTAATTACATTTATCGTTTTTTAATAGTTAAGTCTAATTGTTAGTTATTTTATATACTTACTTTGTATTATAATTTTCTATTATCCTGATTTTGTATTTTTTTCAAACATAGGGGCCGATTCCGATTCGGTAAACAAATCCGTACGACCGAATCGAATCCATAGCCCTTTCCGTACGACTCGTCCAATTATCGTCCGAATCCCGTAGTACGATTCGTAGGAAAAATATACGACCGAATCGTTGTGAACCGTACGAATAGCAAGGGAAAATCCATACGACACGGACCCTCAAAGTGAACCGTACGAATCGTAAACATGCTGTACGACCCGACAAGTACGATCCAGACCGGGGAATCAGAGTGCAATTCGTACAGAAAACGTCGTGTATGAGCGAGCCACACAATCAAATACGAGACGAACCCACACTGAACGACGCGCACGCGAACCCCGTACCCGGCATTCATGACGTGTGTGTGCCTCGTATTACTATTTCAATGGTGCTATACGCGAGAATGTGAAACGCATCGTACAAGTACACTTCCGTTGTTGCGGTACGCAGGGGTTGCTGGACATGCCCCCCAAGTAACCGGACATTAGTGGTGATGTACGTCATCCAGATTATGGGTTTGGACTTTGGTATGGGTGATGTTTACCGCCCCTCACACCCCCCAATCGCCCCTGGTTGTTGTTCTCACTGTATGCGCCTTCGTCGGTTTCTGTGCACCAGGTCGTAGGCGTACAGGACTGGGATGACACAGGCGATGGGGTCATGGCATGTACGTCGCGTACCGGGGATGATGTTCAGGTCGTACTCTGCTTTTCCGGACGTTTTGAGCTCCTGTAGAAAAAGAGTCGTATGGAGTGTCGCAGAGACGAATTGTACTTGCTGGGCCGGAAACTGTTGCTTAATCACATACGGACGTCGCGTACTGCATGTTCTAGATATAAATCGCACATATTTTTTAGTCGTACGGTTTTTAGTACAATTCGTACGGAGGTCTGCTTTGGATCTCAATCGTACTTCATCGTGCGTACGGGGACGTTTACGGGTACGATTCGTTAGGGAAATATGCTCCGTACGGCTATTTGTAAAGGTATTTTACCGAATCGGAATCTGCCCCATAATGTTTGTTTTGGTGTTTTTGGGTGGAGTTGTGAATTATAATCTGTGTAATTTTAGACAGTTTGATTATTTATATTAAGTGTTTATTTTTATTTATTTGTAATTAAATAAATATACTTACTCTTTTTAGTTGATGGAGTATCCTTGGTAGGTGTTCTTGTTTTGTCGTTCTTTGTAGAAGCTTTTAAAAATATTAGGAACATTTGTTAGCTATGTTTGCTATTTTATTCAGATTAATTCTTTTACTGATGAGGGAAGATATCCCGAAACCCGGGCCATGTCTCGGGTCTAGAGATCTTCACAACAACAAGTACTTACTTGCACCTACTGAGGTGAACCACTTACGAACTATGTGTACCAGAATCCTTAGGGGCGATCCAGAGGAGGGGCTAGCAGTGTGCGACCCATTACGGTTGATTCTACAAATGGGCTCCCTTGAGCCTTTAAGCTGACGATCTTCTGGATGACGCACCTGCGTGCCGGTTAGGCATCAAGGCCTGTGACGGTTGCTTGGCGGCCTTCTTTTCCACCCCAACTACGTTCTCTACTGATGAGGGAAGATGTCCGGAAACCCGGGCTATGTCTCGGGTCTAGAGATCTTCACAACAACAAGTACTTACTTGCATCTACTGAGGTGAACCACTTACAAACTATGTGTACCAGAATCCTTAGGGGTGATCCGGAGGAGGGGCTAGATGTGTGCGATCCATTGCGGTTGATTCTACAAATGGGCTTCCTTGAGCCTTTAAGCTGACGAGCTTCTGGATGACGCACCTGCGTGCCGGTTAGGCATCAAGGCCTGTGACGGTTGCTTGGCGGCCTTCTTTCCACCCCAACTACGTTCTCTACTGATGAGGGAAGATATCCCGAAACCCGGGCCATGTCTCGGGTCTAGAGATCTTCACAACAACAAGTACTTACTTGCACCTACTGAGGTGAACCACTTACGAACTATGTGTACCAGAATCCTTAGGGGCTATCCAGAGGAGGGGCTAGCGGTGTGCGATCCATTGCGGTTAATTCTACAAATGGGCTCCCTTGAGCCTTTAAACTGACGAGCTTCTGGATGACACACCTGCGTGCCGGTTAGGCATCAAGGCCTGTGACGGTTGCTTGGCGGCCTTCTTTTCCACCCCAACTACGTTCTCTACTGATGAGGGAAGATATCCCGAAACCCGGGCCATGACTCGGGTCTAGAGATCTTCACAACAACAAGAACTTACTTGCACCTACTGAGGTGAACCACTTACGAACTATGTGTACCAGAATCCTTAGGGGCGATCCGGAGGAGGGGCTAGCGGTGTGCGATCCATTGCGGTTGATTCTACAAATGGGCTCCCTTGAGCCTTTAAGCTGACGAGCTTCTGGATGACGCACCTGCGTGCCGGTTAGGCATCAAGGCCTGTGACGGTTGCTTGGCGGCCTTCTTTTCCACTCCAACTACGTTCTCTACTGATGAGGGAAGATATCCCGAAACCCGGGCCATGTCTCGGGTCTAGAGATCTTCACAACAACAAGTACTTACTTGCACCTACTGAGGTGAACCACTTACGAACTATGTGTACCAGAATCCTTAGGGGCGATCCCGAGGAGGGGCTAGCGGTGTGCGATCCATTGCGGTTGATTCTACAAATGGGCTCCCTTGAGCCTTTAAGCTGACGAGCTTCTGGATGACGCACCTGCGTGCCGGTTAGGCATCAAGGCCTGTGACGGTTGCTTGGCGGCCTTCTTTTCCACCCCAACTACGTTCTCTACTGATGACGGAAGATGTCCCAAAACCCGGGCCATGTCTCGGGTCTAGAGATATTCACAACAACAAGTACTTACTTGCACCAACTGAGGTTAACCACTTACGAACTATATGTACCAGAATCCTTAGGGGCGATCCGGAGGAGGGGCTAGCGGTGTGCGATCCATTGCGGTTGATTCTACAAATGGGCTCCCTTGAGCCTTTAAGCTGACGAGCTTCTGGATGACGCACCTGCGTGCCGGTTAGGCATCAAGGCCTGTGACGGTTGCTTGGCGGCCTTCTTTTCCACTCCAACTATGTTCTCTACTGATGAGGTAAGATATCCCGAAACCCGGGCCATGTCTCGGGTCTAGAGATCTTCACAGCAACAAGTACTTACTTGCACCTACTGAGGTGCACCTCTTACGAACTATGTATACCAGAATCCTTAGGGGCGATCCGGAGGAGGGGCTAGCGGTGTGCGATCCATTGCGGTTGAGTCTACAAATGTGCTCCCTTGAGCCTTTAAGCTGACGAGCTTCTGGATGACGCACCTGCGTGCCGGTTAGGCATCAAGGCCTGTGACGGTTGCTTGGCGGCCTTCTTTTCCTCTCTACTGATGAGGGAAGATGTCCCGAAACCCGGGCCATGTCTCGGGTCTAGAGATCTTCACAACAACAAGTACTTACTTGCACCTACTGAGGTGAACCACTTACGAACTATGTGTACCAGAATCCTTAGGGGCTATCCAGAGGAGGGGCTAGCGGTGTGCGATCCATTGCGGTTAATTCTACAAATGGGCTCCCATGAGCCTTTAAACTGACGAGCTTCTGGATGACGCACCTGCGTGCCGGTTAGGCATCAAGGCCTGTGACGGTTGCTTGGCGGCCTTCTTTTCCACCCCAACTACGTTCTCTACTGATGAGGGAAGATATCCCGAAACCCGGGCCATGACTCGGGTCTAGAGATCTTCACAACAACAAGAACTTACTTGCACCTACTGAGGTGAACCACTTACGAACTATGTGTACCAGAATCCTTAGGGGCGATCCGGAGGAGGGGCTAGCGGTGTGCGATCCATTGCGGTTGATTCTACAAATGGGCTCCCTTGAGCCTTTAAGCTGACGAGCTTCTGGATGACGCACCTGCGTGCCGGTTAGGCATCAAGGCCTGTGACGGTTGCTTGGCGGCCTTCTTTTCCACTCCAACTACGTTCTCTACTGATGAGGGAAGATATCCCGAAACCCGGGCCATGTCTCGGGTCTAGAGATCTTCACAACAACAAGTACTTACTTGCACCTACTGAGGTGAACCACTTACGAACTATGTGTACCAGAATCCTTAGGGGCGATCCCGAGGAGGGGCTAGCGGTGTGCGATCCATTGCGGTTGATTCTACAAATGGGCTCCCTTGAGCCTTTAAGCTGACGAGCTTCTGGATGACGCACCTGCGTGCCGGTTAGGCATCAAGGCCTGTGACGGTTGCTTGGCGGCCTTCTTTTCCACCCCAACTACGTTCTCTACTGATGACGGAAGATGTCCCAAAACCCGGGCCATGTCTCGGGTCTAGAGATATTCACAACAACAAGTACTTACTTGCACCAACTGAGGTTAACCACTTACGAACTATATGTACCAGAATCCTTAGGGGCGATCCGGAGGAGGGGCTAGCGGTGTGCGATCCATTGCGGTTGATTCTACAAATGGGCTCCCTTGAGCCTTTAAGCTGACGAGCTTCTGGATGACGCACCTGCGTGCCGGTTAGGCATCAAGGCCTGTGACGGTTGCTTGGCGGCCTTCTTTTCCACTCCAACTATGTTCTCTACTGATGAGGGAAGATATCCCGAAACCCGGGCCATGTCTCGGGTCTAGAGATCTTCACAACAACAAGTACTTACTTGCACCTACTGAGGTGCACCTCTTACGAACTATGTATACCAGAATCCTTAGGGGCGATCCGGAGGAGGGGCTAGCGGTGTGCGATCCATTGCGGTTGAGTCTACAAATGTGCTCCCTTGAGCCTTTAAGCTGACGAGCTTCTGGATGACGCACCTGCGTGCCGGTTAGGCATCAAGGCCTGTGACGGTTGCTTGGCGGCCTTCTTTTCCTCTCTACTGATGAGGGAAGATGTCCCGAAACCCGGGCCATTTCTCGGGTCTAGAGATCTTCACAACAACAAGTACTTACTTGCACCTACTGAGGTGAACCACTTACGAACTATGTGTACCGGAATCCTTAGGGGGGATCCGGAGGAGGGGCTAGCAGTGTGCGATCCATTGCGGTTGATAATTATTTTAAATAACTTACGTTAGTTGCTGGTAAAGTCATATACTTACTTTGTCTTATAGTTAATTGTTTTTGTGTGCGTACATTTTTGTGTTGAATTTTCTAGATGCAATTTTTGTGATGTTGAATCTGTTATATATAAAGGAAATTGTGTTATAATATTTTACAAGTTATAAAAATGTATTTAGTTACAAAGTTTTGTGCTTTCCTTTATTGCAGGATGTTTGGAATAGTTTTTGGTGTAGTTGTTTTTCGTTTTGTCTAATCTCTTTCAAAGGTTCGCCCTTCCTAACTGGTCATCCATTATACAGTATATTTTATGTTAATTATTTGATTGTTTTTATAGAGTTTGTTTATTTAGTTGGAGTTTTCTATTGGTTTGTGTGTTTTAAATTTATTGGTTGAGATATCTTTTTTGATTTTTTTTTAGCTGTTTGTAATTTATTAATGTGTATTATGTTTATTTATTGTTTGTTTTTATTTTGTTTATTGTTGTTATATAATTTTATATGTAGATAAATGATTTATATATTTATGTTTTTTTTCTTTCCATTACTTTTGATTTATTTTTCATGTTATATTATTTGCTTATGAATTTGTTTTTGTATATTTACTTTATTTGTTTAAATTAATTTGGTAAATTCATAATTTATTTGATTGTTTATTTACAATATTTGGCATATGTTATTTTATTGTATTATCGTAATTAGCATATTTTTGTTTTTACATTTTATTTTCGATATAATATATGTTTTTATCAATGTTTGTGTTGTTGATATTGTTTGTATCGATATTTTTGACGTGTTTCATATTATTTTAATGTTATCAATATTTTTGTGTTCTATATTTTTGTCGTCTATATTTTTGTCATCGAGATTTATTTAAACAATGTTTTTTTATCGATATTAGACTTATTTCCTTTTCGTGTATTGTGTGTCTATATTTTTGTTTACGATATTGTTGACTTGATAATTCTGTAGTTCAATGTTATGAAAGTCGATGTTGGATCAATGAGATGTTGCTGATTCACTTTCCCTCAGGGAGTTGGAATTAGGCAATAGGGATTGGTCCACTGAGAGGAAACTATTAAGTCTCCTGGATCTGTAGACTGGCAAAAGAAGTCGTAGCGATTTTAAACCTAAATCTAGGTCTAATCCCAATACCCCACACAACATTGACTCCTTCCACAAAGCTGTGGTACGTGACATTTGCAAATTGGGTGTGAGCAATACGAATCGTGTTACCATGAATTTAACTAAAGGCTAACAAGCAGCACTGGCATCCCTGAAGCAAGCAAGTTCCTTTATTATTAAGCTTTCTGATAAAGGGGGTAATGTTGTACTATGGGACATCAAGAAGTATATGGCTGAAGCCAGAGGCAGCTTGACTTTTCTGACAGCTACACCAAGACTCATGTTGGACAATATGTTGCCAGTATTGATTGTTTTCATGATATGCTCTGTAAATGACACATTTTGGGGCTTTTAAATCAAGAGGAACATTTTTTTAACAGTCAAGGAACCAGTTGGTCCCTGCTTTTGTATGCTGCCGAAGATCTTTTGACTGGGTGTGAGTGTTTGATTGGTTCAGATGCTCCGTCCATCACCACCCCCTTTTGTACCGCCAAAAGTCCACAGGCACAGCACCAACACAATGGGTAGGCCAATCATCTCGGATAATGATAGTCTTTTGGAGAATGCTTCAATCTATCTAGACCATTTTCTATTCCGCTATGTCTGTAGTTTACCCTTTTACTGCCGCAACAGTATGGATTTCATATCCAAGGTCTCTGGCATGCCATGGCAGTCTGACTATATTCTCTGTATGGTGGATGTGGTCTCACTTTACACTTGCAACCAACATGATCTGTGGATTCAGGCTTGCAAACATTTCTTTAGGGACAGAACCACAGCCACGTATGACCACTACAACATTTTGCTCGAGATTCTTCAGTTTTGCCTGGAAAATAACTATTTTTTGTTCTGCAATCAATGGTATGAACAACTGACGGGGACTGCCATGGGCAGTTGCTTCGCGCCAAGCTACACCTGCATGTTCATGGGGTGGTGGGAATCAGAATGTGCTTGGTTTGAGGACTTTCACAAATACACAAAGCATTTGGTCATTTATATTGATGATATTTTTCTCATCTGGGATGAGCCCCAACTCATCTTAGATGAGTTACTGAATATCATATCTATCAGTGACCCGAACCTCAAATTCACCAGCAAAACCAGCACTAACAGGATTGATTTCCTGGACATGTGTTTGAAGTGCTGAATGGGGCTATACAGACCAGTCTTCACAGAAAGGAGACTGCTGGTAACAGTATTCTACATGCCAGAAGCCACCACCCACCCAAACTCAAAGGAAATATTCCCTATGGGGAACTCTTTGGAGCTAGGAGAAACTGCAGCACATTAGAAGCCTACAAGCTTGCGGAAGAGAGGATGGTTGAGAGATTCCTGCAGAGGGGATACACACGTAATGTCTTGGAGGATGCTAGACGCAGGGGAGTAGAGAGAGGGACTTTGCTCAAACCTAAGCCGCATATGGATGCCAAACCAAAGATCAGGCTCATGACTATGTACAACTCGAGCTGTACTGAGGTTCAGGCAATAGTGAGGAAATACTGACATCTGTTCAAGATGGACCATGCTATAGGCAAACTGGTCAGTCCCGAACCCACAAATCACATACCACATGAGTATCTCTTTGAAAGATACGCCTTGATTAAAGCAGGCCAATCCGAAAGCAGCATATGATTGAGGGAACTCCCTAGTTTTTATAAATGCGGCAAGTTTAAGGCGTGCACACACAGTACCAACATCAAGTCTGTTCCCTTACCCAGTGGCAAACAACATAAGATTAATCCTTTCATTAATTGTAACAGTGACTATGTTGTTTATGTGCTGATATCTGTGTGTAGAGTATAGAAAGTGGGTTTACCCAAAAGGAGTCACTGGGACCTGGGTCATACTAGGTACTAAGAAGAAGGGGTCCCAGTGTGGAGTAGAGCTAATTACCAAAAAATCAAATAATAATCATACTGCACTGAATGGGCCTACTATGTTTTATTCACAAAGTAGACACAGCTAGGATATAGTATCCCACAATAATCATTGTAAAACAGGTTGGTTAGTGCCCAGGATTAAGGGAGGTGGTAAGGTGAGGATAGTGCGGGTACGGAAAAGTGACCATAAAATCAGACAATTATCTGACACAGTAGTACAATAATTGAAATGTACACATGAAAATAAATCAAAATGGTCAATTAGACATCACATGCCCCATATAGTTCATAAATGTCGCAATTGTGGAAGAAGGGGCTGGAAAGTAGAGACAGTTGTCGACGTTTCGACCCACTATTATGCAGGGATTAATGGAACCCTTGCGGTGGGGTCTTCATCAGGACAGGTGTGGGACTAACAACCTATTAATAGCAAAGGATGAGTATATATTAATAGACAATTATGTATCAGGCCGCAGTTGTCTATGAATGATTGTGCACACAATGTAGAGAGAAGTGAAGAGCATACCTATCTATTCGGTGCTCTCCATCTTGCATGAAAGTCTGGGAATATCCAGGGAGGATTATGGTTGCCTGAGGAGTATGAACAGAATGTTTCATACGTGTATTAATTTAATTGTGCTAGCAAAAAAGGAATAATTCATACCGTAGCATGAGAAGTTAAAGCAGTGAAACTTACATATTAATTGCAGTCCACCACGTTGGAGCGGAAATCAAAAATGGGCCGGGGACGGGAGGCACAGGAGACTCAAGGATCTATTGACAAAATACGGGCCGCATTGTTAGAAGCCACCAAGAATCTAGCACGGTGTTGAATGAGATATCGAGCATACCGGCTTACCAGAGATTTAAGCGTTGGTCCGGGTGGTGGAGTTCTGGACTTTTTGGTTCCGTCCAGAGGTGTCAGGGATAACACCCGAAGACCCCGGAGTTCCACCTGTCTTGGTGCACAAACAAACAGAAACACGGGCTTCTCGATGGTGGCGTCAAAGACCAAAGGTTTATTACTGCAGGGACACAGAAGTCACAGAAACTACACATGGGCAGTATCTAGGAGCCTGTTCGATTTGTACAAAGAGGGTTGCTCCTTATATACTAAATATTGGGCTTCAGGCAAATTCTTTACATGTTACCACAGTTCTAAACATTCGTGTCTTAAACAATAAATATTTGGCGTTGCACGGGGATCGTCAACAGTATCTGATGTCAAAACATTACAAATGAGGGGTTCCCACTAGTCCATCATAATCCCATGTCAATTCTTCATTCAAGACCCGGACCGCCTCATCGTAAATTTCGTTACCTCCCCCTAATAAAGGCCCAGAAGGAAAGGAGCAGAGCCAGGTGCAGAAGATAGAAAGACAGGATAAGAAATGTTTGTGGGTCGTAAATGGGTACGGTTACCAGCTTCGGCCGCCTAATCATGATCAGGCCAACGAACACAAAAACCAGTATAGCAGGACTGGCCTCAGGCTGGGGAGGCAGTTCTTGCCGAGTCATGCTGCCACAGCGTTGCTGGCCTAAGGTGCACGTGTCACTAGCAAGGTGAATCGCCGGTTAAAGCCTACGTGTCCTTTAATGAAAAAGAGGTCATTGCGTGTCCATTGACTATGTGAGGGCAAGGAATACAAAATGGCTTCCGTGTTCTAAGATGGATGCCACGGGTAGAACAGAAATGTGTTTGTAACTGGAGTGCTCTTGCTCGTAGCATAGCGAAAACACCAGGATATACTAAATGGATCATTTGCGGTTCACTGATACCAAAATTATGTATTTACGACAATGTTACAAACACGAGTAAAATCGTCACGGAACCTCAGACCCTCCTTTTGCCCTTACATAGGCAATTACTCAGTCTATATCAGAGTCAGAGTCTAATTCTATGCTCATTAGGTTAGTGACATGTTGTTGTATCATCATCCTGTCTCGTGCCTTTTCTCCTAATGCAGGTGGTTTTCTGAAACAGGTTGCAGCACAGAGGCTACACAGAGCGGGACCACATTGGATAATAAGACAGCACGAGAACAGAAATACTAGGATTACACCAATGACCATCAGAACCTTCCATCCCCACGCTGATACCAGAGTCCAAAACCACTCCATGAAGGACCAGTTTCCCTTATCTACGTGTATAGAGTCGGAAATCTTATGTAGCTTAGAGATTGCTTCATAGACTGTTGGAGCATTATTTGGAATAAAGACACAGCAGCTTGATTGGATCATTCTGCATACCCCACCTCGATCTGCAAGTATTACGTCTAGAACCATACGGTTCTGCAACGTCATGAGACGATCCGCCTGAAGCTCAGCTGTTAAGTTACTAAGGGCACCAGCAGTTTCTGTAATTGTAGATTCAACTACCCGTGTTAGTTGACGAAGGTTTCTACTATTGGCCATAGGCCCCCAAAACGGAAGAAAACCTTTGAAGAAGTCTCCAGCTTCTTGACCAGCGGTATCTTCCTTGCTGAAGACACCTCTTGCTACTCTGTTTTTGTGATAATCTGAAGAAGCAGTGTATGTCGGGGGTAACAATCGAGCAATATAACATGAACCTGAAAAGTCAGCAGGCAGCCATGTATATGCTCTGTCCTGACAAATGAAGTAGGTACCCCTAGCAGTCAGAAAGGCAGGGGAGGAGTTAGACGGAAATACGTAAGTCTCAACGCACTCACTCCTCCCTAGCTGAGCTCTCGGATTTCTCCCATTTCCTTGCAAACAGACCTGACCTCGGTGAGGCACGACCCAAACTGAAGTGGAGCTTTTACGCTTGCTTTCTCCCAAACTAAGGCGATACTCTGTAGAGTTCCAACTCAAATACACCAGTAATTCATCTCTAGGATAAGATGGAGTATTATTGACGTCTTTAATCATATCAATAATTCCCTGGACTAAAGCTTTGTTGGCTGAGTTGTATTTAGTGGACCGTGGTGGACGCGGAGGATAGGTCTCAAGGGCATATGAAAAAATGGTCTGAAAGGCCTGAAATGATCCATTATAGCTGAAAGGCAAGACTAGATAGGGAATGCCTTTATCCATAGTGTGAGGTATCAAGCCACACACCCAGCAGTCTGTAGTATTAACTATCAGTTGGTGTTGATGCAAGAGCTGTACAAATGTATTGTTAATAAATTCTGAGCGTCGAGCTTGTTCGTGTTCAGGAAATGAGTGAAAAGAATGCATAGAAGAAACCGTAGAAGTAGTAGGATCAAGGGAAGGTACTGTAGTTACTGGCATAAAAATCAAATGTACACCAAAGACGATTCCGCCCACCAACGTTATCAAAACAATTAAAAATGTAACTGCACATTGCATTATAAAGCATTTGCTGTGTAGTATTCTGTACAGTCTATTTCTGCGAACATAAATTACATTTTCTCGTTGTAGCTCAGGAAGCTCCATCTTCTACGACCGTTCGCGACCACTGATGATGTGTACGTAGATGAAAATGCCTCTATCAGCCCTGGGAGTTCCCAGAACTAACAGAAAGATCGACCTTGTGTCTGACCCCCGCAGATTCAACTAGGCACACAGCCACGACCCTACGGCTACCCAGACGGCAAGGCAATTTTAAAACAAAAAGAAACAATACAAAGTATTAGCAAACTTCCCGGCTGGAGGCAATGTATAGCAAATTCAAATCTGAAAATAGG
The DNA here is from genome assembly GCF_964261635.1 of Lissotriton helveticus. Taxonomy (NCBI): domain Eukaryota; kingdom Metazoa; phylum Chordata; class Amphibia; order Caudata; family Salamandridae; genus Lissotriton; species Lissotriton helveticus. The sequence goes on from NC_136065.1 coordinate 1,982,934,213, forward strand.
CAGTTTCCTGCTTTATTTGTCCATATTGCGAGAACGTAAGTTGTATCTCAGTTTTGCAGGAGCTGTCTGATCTGGAAACAATGTATTTTCAGCTGACGTTGCAATGTTCACGTTCGCAGATGGCAAATGTTCATTGGGTGTGGATGACAAATGTTCAGGGTTCAAAAGAGCAGTTTCAGGAGGAGAGTCAGAATTTGGTGAATCCGTGATCAGTTCTGCATCGCTGAAAGGTATGAACCTGGGGACTTGCTCCGTTTCAGAGGCACCGATTCCTTTCTTTACCCAGTTGTCGTAAGGAAGCGGCAGAGGCACACGTTTAGCATGTGTCGTATGGATCCAATTTTTCCTTCCGGCCACACGAATAGCAGTTCTCGTTGCTAGCAGGACTTGGAATGGGCCAATGAATCTGGGCTGAAGATTTTTTGTTCTTGCAAAATTTCTGATGACCACCTGATCACCCGGTTTCAGCTGATGGCCTGGACTCTCCGGTGGCTTTGGCAATGCATCGAAAACCTGTTGGTGAATAAGACTCAATTTAGCAGTCAAGTCGAAAAGGTAATCAATTAACATTGGGTATTCCAGCTGCTTAAATTCTTTCGGTCTAGGTACCCCCCAAACATTTGCAGGACGGCCAAAAACTATTTCGTAAGGACTAAGCCCTACTCTAGAATGTACAGTTGCTCTTGTTGATAGCAAAGCCAAAGGCAATGCGTCTGGCCAGGACAAACCCGTGGATGCTTGTATCTTAGCGAGTTTCAGTTTAAGGGTGCCATTGTAACCCTCGACTAAACCCGCGGACTGGGGATGATTCGCACTATGAAATTTCTGTCTAATCCCTAGGCCGGCACACACACTCTGCATAACTTTCCCTACGAACTCACTTCCGTTGTCTGACCATACAATCCGTGGCATTCCGTATCTGGGGAAGTATTCTTTAAGAAGAATTTTGGCAGTGGATAAGGCAGTATTGTCCTTCAGTGGGTATGCTTCGATCCATCTGGAGAAAGCACAAACTACCACTAGGACGTATTTCAGATTATTGCAACGATCCATGTGAATGAAGTCTAGCTGGATCACCTCAAAGGGGCAGGAAGGAGGAGCGAAGTGACCTGCAGGTGTGGGGATTCCCTTGCCAGGATTATGCATCAAGCATACCATACAATTTCTCACCACTCTCTCTGCACACTTACTAATCCCGTCATTCTTCCAGACCGGGGCCAACATCTTACAAATCCCTTTTGAACTGATGTGCGCTGTTCCATGTGCCATCGTTACTACTGCAAGCACATACGCATCAGGCAACATCCAACGCTGTTGTTCCGACAAGTCAATCCAACACCCACTCGAGTCCAATTTACCCGTGCTCTCTCTCCATGCAAGTTTTTCCTCCTCAGTCGCCTCTTTCTGAATTTCCTTCACGCTTTCCACTGTGTTCTCACACATTCCAGACTCAGAAATCCATCTTGCAGACGTTGCAACATACATTCTACTCATCATATTTCTAGCTGTCTGTTTTGCGATCTCATCAGCAAAAGCATTCCCACGACCAACATCATCCGTGATTGCTTTATGAGCACTGCATTTCACAATCGCAACTTCAGTCGGCAAGGTTAGAGATTCCAACAAGTCATTAACTAGCTGACCATGTTGAATCTTAGTCCCATGGGACGTAATGAAACCTCTTTCTTTCCACAAACGGCCAAAACTATGGGCCACGCCGAACGCGTACTGACTATCTGTGAACACATTCACTCTCTTTCCCTTAGCTAAAACGCACGCTCTTGTTAGCGCGATCAATTCTGCAGCCTGGGCAGAATTCTGACTCACTCTTGCAGTCTCCACAATCGTACTCAAAGTTGTTACTGCATAAGCAGCAGTCACATCACCATTCTCCAATTTGAAGCAAGACCCGTCAACATACAACGTGCCATCTGGTTCTGACAACGGAGTGTCTTTTAGATCGATTCGTCCTTTTGTTTCTTCCTCAGTTTTGAAACAACAGTCGTGTGGTTCGGAATCACTCGACTCTTCGCTAGTCGGCAACAATGTTGCTGGATTCAATACATTGCATCTTTTGATCTGAATATGACTAGCTAACAGTGTCAGTTCATAACCTGATAATCTAGCACTGGTAAGGTGTTGCGTCTTGGTTCGGTTCATGAGTGTATCCACAGCATGAGGAACCATAACTACTAGCATGTTGTTCATTACTAAACCAGCAGATTGTCGAATGGAAGCTGCAGCTGCGGCTGTAGCTCTCAAGCAACTAGGCAATGCTCTAGCTACTGGATCTAATGTTGATGAAAAATACGCACAAGGGCGTTGTTTATCACCAAATTTCTGCGTCAAAACACTCAATGCACAACCTTCTCTCTCGTGGACATAGAGCGTGAATGGCTTACTGTAGTCGGGTGTACCCAATACAGGTGCTGAACACAGTGCATTTCGTAACTCAGAAAAACTCTGCTGACATTCAGCAGACCATGGTACCGGACTCGGAACACCTTTCCCAGTCAAGGCTACCAATGGTTTTGCTAGAAGAGAAAAATTTGGGATCCATTGCCTACAATATGAGGTAATACCCAAAAAGGCACGTACTTCTCTCTGCGTGCTAGGAACGTTCATCTGTGTAATTGCTTTTATTCTCTCTGGGGTCAACTTCCTTCCCTCCTTTGACAAGAGATGACCTAGGTAGGTCACTTCTTGGCAGCAGTATTGCATTTTTGAAGGTGACACCTTGTGATTCAAATCTGACAAGTGATGCAATAAAGAAATCGTAGCTGTTTTGCAAGTTTCCTTGTCATCGGCAGCCACTAGAAGATCATCGACATACTGTACTAAAGCAGAACCACTAGGAAGTACGAAGGAATCTAACTGGCTTTTTAATGCTTGACTGTAAATGGATGGGCTTTCACAATAACCTTGTGGAGCGCGTTTAAATCTAAAACTTCGTCCTCCTAGAGAGAAACCGAAGATATCTCTGCTTTCCTCGGCTATCGGAATGCTGAAAAAGGCATTTTTCAAGTCGACAACCGAAAACCATGCTGCTGTAGCAGGAATCAACGTTAACAATGCAGTAATGTCTGGAACCACAGGGAACTGTGGGATCACAATTTTATTAACCTCTCTGAGATCAATTACGAACCTATATACTGGAGGCTTTGTAGGGTCAGTTCGTTTCAAAATAGGCAGTACAGGACTATTACAGACATTACCTCTAGTCTCTTCTATAACGTCTTTCTTGATCAGGTCTTGTACTATCAGTAGGAGCGCACGCTCACCTTCATTAGAGATTCTGTATTGTGGAATTCGTGGAAGTTTAACATTTGCTTTCAAAGTTACTACATAGGGTGGAATTTCCAATAGACCTACATCATTAGGACCAGTCGCCCAAAGAGTATCAGGGAGTGAACGCAGCTCTGGTGGGAGCGCATCCATCGACAAGTACATCGGGGAGATTATTCTTTTACCCAACGTAAGCTGTACTCCTGCTGGAGAACAGTACAATGTCGCGTACAGGCGTTTTAACAAGTCTAAACCAAGCAGATTTTCGTTACAACCTGTCGTCAAAATCAGGGGTGCTTTCAATTGACGTGGTCCAACAGAAATAGACAAAGGACCAGAAACAGGGTTGTGAACAGGGGCGCCCGAAAAACCTACTGAAACGTTTGTTGAGCCAGACAAAGGTGCGCCAGGGAGTTTCGCATGTATGATAGAACTTTTTGCTGCACCAGTATCCAACAGAAACGGTTCGACTATACCTGATGTTGCTACTGCGACATAAGGCCCACTCTGATCTACTGGAACTGATACTACTCCCTCTCTTTGTCCATGGCTGTCCTAGTACTCACTTTGCTGAACTTCCTCACTAGCTTCATAATAGTCTTCGACATGATACTGTGGAGACCTATTCTGTTGGGCAGATTGTCCATTTCGCTGATCGAAATAATTAGAGGGGCGATCACTCGTCTGCGGAGGCATAGCACCTCGTCCTCGACCTCTAGAGTTTTGCATAGAACTACCACGACCTCCCTGAGCTGCCGCAGCATTATTTTGCGTTCGAACTGGACATTCACTTTTGTAATGACCTTCCCTTTTGCAATAAGCACATTGATTCCATTGGTATTGTGGCCTTTGAAAATTATAATCCGTTCTTTGATATGACCCTTGCTGCATATTAGTTTGATTCATGCGAGGCGGATAAGCTTGCTGTAAAAGTACTTTAGTTTTTAAATCTTTCGTCTTTTTATCTGATTTTTCCTTCTCTTCTTTATCCCTATTTTCATAGTACTGAGCAGTCGCAAGTATTTGCGCAGTCGTAGAGACAGCCCACGCACTTTCAGAATTCTTTAATTTACCACTAAGTTCTGGCAACAGATTGTGCACAAATTTATCAACAAATAATCTCTGGCCTCCTTCTGTGCTCATATCCTGGCCACTATGATCCACGAAAGTCTCTTCGAATCTTGTGAAAAAGTCGGAGACGCTTTCGTCTTTCTTTTGTTTGCACGCGGACAATTTGTCCCAGTTAACGCGCAATGCTGGCATCAAGGTTTTCATTAAATCGATTATTCTACCAGGCAAATTAGCAATTAAAGGTTCAGGTTTGGAACCACCTATTTGTTGACCATCCGCTGCAATTATAGCTGCCCAGTCACCACCTAGGGCAACTGGATGATTCTCTTTACGAATTTTAGCCCAAATTGGTTGCGGTACTACATTACCAAATAGCAGATCTATGTCAGCAAGATTCAATACACAAGCGTCAACTGTTTGAGCCAACTCTTTGTAGTACCCTGCAGGATTTTTACGCGGATCTGGCAAGGCCTGTTTCACTGCTAATACTTCAGCTCGCTTCCATGGAATATGTATCCAGACTCTCTGGAATTGGGCCGGAGCGGCTGCAATACCAAGGTTTGCATTAGCTTGCACAGCTTCACGCCAAATTGGTGGAACCTCTCTCATTGGATATTGACGATTTCGTTTCGTACTACGTTTCTCTAATTCTCTCGGTGAACGAAGGGATGAGTCATTCCTATAACTTAAAATCAGTTCCATCGCTTCTTTTATATTTTGTCCAACTATCATACCTGCAGCAAACTCTTTCTGAACATTAATTAATTCTCCTAGATTTGATTCAGGGTCATCCTCTTCCAATTCCTCACGTAGAAGGAAACACATTTCATCGAACACATATCGTTGTGTCGGTTCGTTCCATTGCATAAATGTATCTAATACATCTTGTACATTATATCTTCCAACTTTCGAAACCCATCTAAGAGCAGTGGAATCTAGTATTCCTCTTTCTTCAGTACTGGGAAGCTGACTACGTCTCTGCACAGAGTCAGAGGTAGGAGTCTTAATCAGAGTTTTATAGAAGGGAGATAAAATATTAGAGACAGAATCAGTGATTCTTCGACGAACAGAAAGCGGAGTCATAATATTAACAGAGGCAGTGAATAGAGTAGCAGTTGGAACAGATAGATCAGGAACAGCAGGAGTAGCAGGAAAAATAGCTTGCCCCGGAGTAGCAGGTGTGAGCGACACAGGCATAGGTAAAGAAGCCGGCAACCCTAGACGAGGGGTTGTCGAAGGAACATTAATATTGACCACAGGAGGTACAGGAACTTGATTCAGGGGAGCGGGAACAGGGACACCAGGTTGTCCAGCAACCGGTAATTGAACATTCGGTAGTGGAGCCGTAGCACCCTGTGCATACGGTGGGGGTGATCGTAACAAGTAAGACAACAGGGGATCCTTTTCAGGGTCCTCTACTATCTTAGCCGTACTCGATGGCAAAGCAGGATAGCACTTGTCTATCGCTAAATTACGCTCTCTATCGGCCACCTCCATCGCTTTCTCAGACTCGTTGAGTTGCAGCTGTCTAGCAGACTGTTCTAAAGTCAACTCTTGCTCTTTCTGTTCTTTCTTCAACTTTTTAATTTCTCTCTGTTTAGATTCTTTTCGCCAATAACGGAAAGAATCAAACATGGCCGGCCGGGCTTTCTTCTTAAACAACCTTCTTTCTAGATTATCGAGAACTTCAGGTTCAAAACTACCATGTAGTGGCCAACTAAGGACACCATCTTTCTCTGTGTAGCGGATCCATATCTCGTTATAAGAGATAGGGCCCACACCAAACTTGCAATAAAGATCATAAAGGGGAGTTCCAATCGGAGGAACCAAACACGAGTCCTCCAACTGGGAATCACTGTTGCAACTAAAACAAGACAACATACAATTTTTCCGATTTACCATTTTATAATCCGGAACACAAAACAAACAAGACACAAACAGAAAAGATGCGCACTCGAACCAAGAACTTAGGCCTACCAGAACTGACAAATGTATCGATACCTGAACTGAACAGAATGATTATCGTAACCAGAATAACCAGTGATAACCTTACAGAACTGAACTGAACTGAGAACTAAAAGGATTATCCAAATAGGAGCAACCCTTACAAAATAACCAACTAGCAACCACTGAATACTTAACTGAGGCACTGAAGACGTCACCAAGGAGAAACCCGTCACGTTTCGCCGTACTGAGGACTGCACCTCGGGTCCAAGACAGGGCGACGGTCAAGGCAACGGACCACTGCAGCCGTCTGAACGGGAACCCTCGTGGAAGAGAACGTCGGGGCCACTTTTGCGATATGCCGGGATCGATGAAGTGGGGCGCCTCCCTCTGAAATCTTCACACGAAGCTCCTCGAACTCTTCAGGCTTTTGGACCGGTACCGAATGACGTCGCCCCACGTTGGGCGCCAATTGGAGTTCTGGACTTTTTGGTTCCGTCCAGAGGTGTCAGGGATAACACCCGAAGACCCCGGAGTTCCACCTGTCTCGGTGCACAAACAAACAGAAACACGGGCTTCTCGATGGTGGCGTCAAAGACCAAAGGTTTATTTCTGCAGGGACACAGAAGTCACAGAAACTACACATGGGCAGTATCTAGGAGCCTGTTCGATTTGTACAAAGAGGGTTGCTCCTTATATACTAAATATTGGGCTTCAGGCAAATTCTTTACATGTTACCACAGTTCTAAACATTCGTGTCTTAAACAATAAATATTTGGCGTTGCACGGGGATCGTCAACAGTATCTGATGTCAAAACATTACAAATGAGGGGTTCCCACTAGTCCATCATAATCCCATGTCAATTCTTCATTCAAGACCCGGACCGCCTCATCGTAAATTTCCTTACCTCCCCCTAATAAAGGCCCAGAAGGAAAGGAGCAGAGCCAGGTGCAGAAGATAGAAAGACAGGATAAGAAATGTTTGTGGGTCGTAAATGGGTACGGTTACCAGCTTCGGCCGCCTAATCATGATCAGGCCAACGAACACAAAAACCAGTATAGCAGGACTGGCCTCAGGCTGGGGAGGCAGTTCTTGCCGAGTCATGCTGCCACAGCGTTGCTGGCCTAAGGTGCACGTGTCACTAGCAAGGTGAATCGCCGGTTAAAGCCTACGTGTCCTTTAATGAAAAAGAGGTCATTGCGTGTCCATTGACTATGTGAGGGCAAGGAATACAAAATGGCTTCCGTGTTCTAAGATGGATGCCACGGGTAGAACAGAAATGTGTTTGTAACTGGAGTGCTCTTGCTCGTAGCATAGCGAAAACACCAGGATATACTAAATGGATCATTTGCGGTTCACTGATACCAAAATTATGTATTTACGACAATGTTACAAACACGAGTAAAATCGTCACGGAACCTCAGTGGTCCCCATGAGGTTGCGTGGCGTTGCGAATGAATCAGCAGTTACCCGCTAGGGAGAGGGGAGGACCAGCAGAATTAGGCTCAAATTAAGTGCGGAGTTAACTCTAAAGGAATATGCAGACAACCGGTTAGCGTATACGCTTACCGTGGAGAGGAAATCAGAACGACGTCTTCTCGTTCAGGTCGGGGAGTGGCCAGTAAACTTCCTATTTGGTGGGTAGCCATGGAAACAGAGTCAGGTGACCCGGAAACCCATGAGGCAATGGTGGAAAGACTTGAATTACAGCGCTCGCTATGTCGTGAACAATATACAGAACTGTCATAAGGAATTAATTCTAGGTTGACAATATTTAAAAAAAGGGGGGGTATGAATAAAATTAAATAATATTGGAATACATAGGGATGAGTGAGTGACTACGTTCTTGTCAGACTCCACCACGGTATATTGCTGTGGAGCAAGTTCTCAATTGGAAATAATAACATATAGCATGGCTAAATAGAAAAGTGTCAACATTATATAAATAGTACATGGTTATGGTCATGCAATGATTACCAATCCGAGCTCAATCAGCATTGAAAGAAAATTGCCATTGGTACATTGTAGTCAGACTAAGATGAAAAACAATTGAGATGAAAAACAATTGAGAGAGAATATACATCAGAGGGTGTACCTGTCACACGACGGTAAAACCTGGATATCTTGATGTATGATGCAAATACTTCGAATAGGGGGATTATATACATTCACAAAACAGGTCAATACAAGGATAAAATCACTGTTCATTAACACAACTGATAATAGTGCCACACATATAGCAGGGTTCAGAAAATGACCACAGATAGATATTAATAATGGTTACGGGGATCATGTCCTAGAACCCAGTATGTATAGTTCTGCAGATTAGGGCAATGTGGCTAGCTGGGAAAATGAATTATCATGTTCATTAAGACCCGACTGTATGGAGTTAAAGAAAAACATCCACTTAAGCTCTCGGGTGTTAAGAATAGCAGTGATATTGCCACCACGGGGTCCTAGCATCGCTTTTTCAAGTATCACCCATTGGAGACTTTCGGGTGAGTGGGAGGCTGATTTAAAGTGTTCCACTAGAGGTGCGCCCTGTACCTCGCATCTAATCCTGCTCATATGTTGGAGGATTCGCAATTTAGCCTTCTGTTGTGTTTGGCCAATGTAGATTAAATCGCAGGGACAGACTATTGCATATATAATGTTCGAGGTGTTGCAATTGCTGAACGATTTCAACATGACCTTCCAGTGTTTATAGTGGAATTCCTTCATCTGTACTGTAGAGTCACAGGCCTTGCAGTTTCCGCATCTATAATGGCCAATTGTTGGTGGGAGATTCCACATTGATGTTAACGTGGGTTCATCCGGAGTAGGGAGGAGAGAACGCACCACAAAATCTTTCACACTTTTTGCTCTTTTAAAAGCGTGTAGTGGAGTTGCTGCATGGTTGATGTCATCTGATATGAGTTTCCAATGTTGGTTTATGATGCGTTTGATTTTATTGCTCTTTGTCGAGAAAGTGGTAACACATACCATTCGATCATGTGGCTCAGTGGCCTGATCTTTCTGAGTCAGCAGTTATTCACGAGGGTAGAACCAGGCTCGTTTGCGTGCTTTAGTAACCGGCTTCTGGGATAACCACGTTGTTTCAGGCGATTTGACAGATCATCAGATTGTTGTAAATAGTGTTCTTTATTTGAGCAATTACGCCGGATTCGTGAAAACTGTCCAAATGGCAGATTGTCGCGCAAAGCACGAGGATGATGGCTACTATATTGTAGTAGAGAATTTCTCTCTGCCGGTTTACGATACAGTGTCGTCAGTAGGATGCCTTGATCCTCATAAATGGTGATATCCAGGAAATCCACAGTATGGTTATCAGATTCAATGGTGAATTTGAGGTGAGGTAACTGTTGGTTCAACCAAGCGTGAAAGGATGATAAGTCGGTTTGCGCCCCATTCCAAATTATTAAAATGTCATCAATATACCTCATCCAAAGATATAGATGATCTCTGAATGGGTTGAGTCCACATAGGACAGTGTCTTCCTCAAAGGCCGCCATGTACAAAATGGCCACATCCGGGGCGAAGGGAGCCCCCATCGCCACACCTTGGATCTGTAGGAAAAACTTGTTCTTAAACATAAAAAAGTTTTTGGTCATCGCTATCCGGAGCAAGGCAGTGATGAACTCTGTTGGAACTTGAACAGGAGCTGGTCTTGTCTGTAAATACTTCGTTATTACTACAAGTGCTTCCTCTTGAGGGATGCATGTGTAAAGTGACACTACATCGCAAGTAGCCAGGATTTGATGCTGAGGGTCAAATGGAAGATTTTCAATGATATTGATCGTATGGAGAGTGTCCCTGAGGTAAGTCTGTGTAGCTTCAGCCAAGGGCTTTAGAAAGAAATCAATGTATCTGCCCAAAGGTTCAAGAATAGACCCACACCCTGAGACGATGGGGCGCCCGGGTGGGTCCTCCATATTTTTGTGGATCTTCGGGAGGGTATAAATCGTAGCCAGCCGTGGGTGTTGTTGGTAGTCAAACTCATTTTTGGAAAGGAATGCTAGATCATACCCTTCCTTTGCTAACTCCAGAATTTCAAGAGCTATTGCCTTAGATGGATCAGATCTGAGTAGTTGGTAACTAGTACCGTCCATCAATTGTCGATTAATCTCAGATTCATACTTGGAAACGTCTTGGACCGCAATCGCCCAACCTTTGTCAGCCGGCTTGATGACAACCTGGGTGTTATTCGCAAGAGATTGTAAAGCTGTTCTTTCTGATCTGCTCGTATTGTATTTGATGAAGGTATTTTCAAGTAGCACCTCGTTGATATCTCTCCACACTACCGCCTCATAAGCAAGAATTTTATGTGACATAGTGCAAGAGGGAGGAACAAAGGTGGAAGGAATTCTAAGGCCTGTGTGTGAGGGATTTACATGAGGGCCGGCATTACGGAAGAAATAGTTCAACCTGATTCTCCGGAAGAATTTAAAAAGTTCCGTTCTGACTGTGAAATGATCCGGTCTACTGGTTGGAACGTAGGATAATCCTTTACTGAGTACTTGTAGTTCTTGTTCATTCAGAGGGTAATTAGAGATGTTAACAACCGGGTTGGTGGTTGGTGAGGTGACTACCAACGATAGGTCTTGTTGCAAATCACTCTCTCGCCGTGCTGGTCTTGCTGGAAGTGGACCTGCTTGGGCGCTTGACCTCGTCCCGTATCCCAATTGCTGGTATTCTGAGTCTGGCCTCGCTGTTGTCCTCGCGTTGTGTAGTTGCCTCGTCCTCTTGGGGGTCGCCATGGTCCTTGGCGTTGTCCTAAAAAAGGATTGTAATGAGGGGGTGGTTACCCGTAGTCTTGATAATTGTAAGAATGACTGGGACCTGCCTGTTCTTGTTCGCCCTCTGAACTGTAAGATGAGTCGGAGAAGGTATAGAAATTCCGACGGCCCCTGTAACCCCCACGGCCTCTGGAGGTGAAACGACCCTGTGTGTCTTGACGATAGTAGTCTTCTTGGAGGTAAGGATATGTTTTTTTCTTGTCGTATAGCCGGATGTCGCGGGCAAGTTTCTCTAATTTGCGGTTTTGTGTCGTAAGATCAAAGTCTTTCAATGATGCTTCCAGATTATTGAGGGTTTCTTTAGCACTTGAAAAGTTGGCATCAGCTGCAATTTCGGCTTTGAGTGTCTTAATTTCTGTGGCGATAAGTTGGACCTGTTCAGTAGCAGTTTCCACACCTAGCACCATCCAATGCCGCGAGCAATTGTTGGCAACATAGCTGAATCCTTCCTTGAACTTCGGTACCTCGACAAAAATTGCTGGTTCAATTTTGATCTGAAGATCTATCGGAATGATATTTTCTTTGAGGTATCTTGTGAGTAAATGGCCGTGCCAGCGGGTGCGGACCAATTTCTTTTCGAGCCGTTCCAAACGTGATATTTTATCTTTCAAAAAAAAATCTATAGTGGGAACATTGGTGGATAGGAAAATATTATCTGGATTCTCCAAAAGTCTGTCAATACACTCTTCTGAATAGGAGAGTAGTTCTCGTTCGACCATTGTGTGCTGATGCTGAGATTAGTTCAGCCAAAGAAAGAACCTCGCAGACCAGCGTCTGCACGAAGTAGAGTATAGAAAAAGGGTTTACCCAAAAGGAGTCACTGGGACCTGGGTCATACTAGGTACTAAGAAGAAGGGGTCCCAGTGTGGAGTAGAGCTAATTACCAAAAAATTAAATAATAATCATACTGCACTGAATGGGCCTACTATGTTTTATTCACAAAGTAGACACAGCTAGGATATAGTATCCCACAATAATCATTGTAAAACAGGTTGGTTAGTGCCCAGGATTAAGGGAGGTGGTAAGGTGAGGATAGTGCGGGTAGGGAAAAGTGACCATAAAATCAGACAATTATCTGACACAGTAGTACAATAATTGAAATGTACACATGAACATAAATCAAAATGGTCAATTAGACATCACATGCCCCATATAGTTCATAAATGTCGCAATTGTGGAAGAAGGGGCTGGAAAGTAGAGAATGTTGTCGACGTTTCGACCCACTATTATGCAGGGATTAATGGACTTCATCAGGACAGGTGTGGGACTAACAACCTATTAATAGCAAAGGATGAGTATATATTAATAGACAATTATGTATCAGGCCGCAGTTGTCTATGAATGATTGTGCACACAATGTAGAGAGAAGTGAAGAGCATACCTATCTATTCGGTGCTCTCCATCTTGCATGAAAGTCTGGGAATATCCAGGGAGGATTATGGTTGCCTGAGGAGTATGAACAGAATGTTTCATACGAGTATTAATTTAATTGTGCTAGCAAAAAAGGAATAATTCATATCGTAGCATGAGAAGTTAAAGCAGTGAAACTTACATATTAATTGCAGTCCACCACGTTGGAGCGGAAATCAAAAATGGCCCGGGGACGGGAGGCACAGGAGACTCAAGGATCTATTGACAAAATACGGGCCGCATTGTTAGAAGCCACCAAGAATCTAGCACGGTGTCGAATGAGATATCGAGCATACCGGCTTACCAGAGATTTAAGCGTTGGTCCGGGTGGTCCCCATGAGGTTGCGTGGCGTTGCGAATGAATCAGCAGTTACCCGCTAGGGAGAGGGGAGGACCAGCAGAATTAGGCTCAAATCAAGTGCGGAGTTAACTCTAAAGGAATATGCAGACAACGGGTTAGCGTATACGCTTACCGTGGAGAGGAAATCAGAACGGCGTCTTCTCGTTCAGGTCGGGGAGTGGCCAGTAAACTTCCTATTTGGTGGGTAGCCATGGAAACGGAGTCAGGTGACCCGGAAACCCAAGAGGCAATGGTGGAAAGACTTGAATTACAGCGCTCGCTATGTCGTGAACAATATACAGAACTGTCATAAGGAATTAATTCTAGGTTGACAATATTTCAAAAAAGGGGGGGTATGAATAAAATTAAATAATATTGGAATACATAGGGACGAGTGAGTAACTACGTTCTTGTCAGACTCCACCACGGTATATTGCTGTGGAGCAAGTTCTCAATTGGAAATAATAACATATAGCATGGCTAAATAGAAAAGTGTCAACATTATATAAATAGTACATGGTTATGGTCATGCAATGATTACCAATCCGAGCTCAATCAGCATTGAAAGAAAATTGCCATTGGTACATTGTAGTCAGACTAAGATGAAAAACAATTGAGATGAAAAACAATTGAGAGAGAATATACATCAGAGGGTGTACCTGTCACACGATGGTAAAACCTGGATATCTTGATGTATGATGCAAATACTTCGAATAGGGGGATTATATACATTCACAAAACAGGTCAATACAACGAATAAATCACTGTTCATTAACACAACTGATAATAGTGCCACACATATAGCAGGGTTCAGAAAATGACCACAGATAGATATTAATAATGGTTACGGGGATCATGTCCTAGAACCCAGTATGTATAGTTCTGCAGATTAGGACAATGTGGCTAGCTGGGAAAATGAATTATCATGTTCATTAAGACCCGACTGTATGGAGTTAAAGAAAAACATCCACTTAAGCTCTCGGGTGTTAAGAATAGCAGTGATATTCCCACCACGGGGTCCTAGCATCGCTTTTTCAAGTATCACCCATTGGAGACTTTCGGGTGAGTGGGAGGCTGATTTAAAGTGTTCCACTAGAGGTGCGCCCTGTACCTCGCATCTAATCCTGCTCATATGTTGGAGGATTCGCAATTTAGCCTTCTGTTGTGTTTGGCCAATGTAGATTAAATCGCAGGGACAGACTATTGCATATATAATGTTCGAGGTGTTGCAATTGCTGAACGATTTCAACATGACCTTCCAGTGTTTATAGTGGAATTCCTTCGTCTGTACTGTAGAGTCACAGGCCTTGCAGTTTCCGCATCTATAATGGCCAATTGTTGGTGGGAGATTCCACATTGATGTTAACGTGGGTTCATCCGGAGTAGGGAGGAGAGAACGCACCACAAAATCTTCCACACTTTTTGCTCTTTTAAAAGCGTGTAGTGGAGTTGCTGCATGGTTGATGTCATCTGATATGAGTTTCCAATGTTGGTTTATGATGCATTTGATTTTATTGCTCTTTGTCGAGAAAGTGGTAACACATACCATTCGATCATGTGGCTCAGTGGCCTGATCTTTCTGAGTCAGCAGTTGTTCACGAGGGTAGAACCAGGCTCATTTGCGTGCTTTAGTAACCAGTCTTCTGGGATAACCACGTTGTTTCAGGCGATTTGACAGATCATCAGATTGTTGTAAATAGTGTTCTTTATTGAGCAATTACGCCGGATTCGTAAAAACTGTCCAAATGGCAGATTGTCGCGCAAAGCACGAGGATGATGGCTACTATATTGTAGTAGAGAATTTCTCTCTGCCGGTTTACGATACAGTATCGTCAGTAGGATGCCTTGATCCTCATAAATGGTGATATCCAGGAAATCCACAGTATGGTTATCAGATTCAATGGTGAATTTGAGGTGAGGTAACTGTTGGTTCAACCAAGCGTGAAAGGATGATAAGTCGGTTTGCGCCCCATTCCAAATTATTAAAATGTCATCAATATACCTCATCCAAAGATATAGATGATCTCTGAATGGGTTGAGTCCACATAGGACAGTGTCTTCCTCAAAGGCCGCCATGTACAAAATGGCCACATCCGGGGCGAAGGGAGCCCCCTTCGCCACACCTTGGATCTGTAGGAAAAACTTGTTCTTAAACATAAAAAAGTTTTTGGTCATCGCTATACGGAGCAAGGCAGTGATGAACTCTGTTGGAACTTGAACAGGAGCTAGTCTTGTCTGTAAATACTTCGTTATTACTACAAGTGCTTCCTCTTGAGGGATGCATGTGTAAAGTGACACTACATCGCAAGTAGCCAGGATTTGATGCTGAGGGTCAAATGGAAGATTTTCAATGATATTGATCGTATGGAGAGTGTCCCTGAGGTAAGTCTGTGTAGCTTCAGCCAAGGGCTTTAGAAAGAAATCAATGTATCTGCCCAAAGGTTCAAGAATAGACCCACACCCTGAGACGATGGGGCGCCCGGGTGGGTCCTCCATATTTTTGTGGATCTTCGGGAGGGTATAAATCGTAGCCAGCCGTGGGTGTTGTTGGTTCAGGTAGTCGAGCTCATTTTTGGAAAGGAATCCTAGATCATACCCTTCCTTTGTTAACTCCAGAATTTCAAGAGCTATTGCCTTAGATGGATCAGATCTGAGTAGTTGGTAACTAGTACCGTCCATCAATTGTCGATTAATCTCAGATTCATACTTGGAAACGTCTTGGACCACAATCGCCCCACCTTTGTCAGCCGGCTTGATGACAACCTGGGTGTTATTCGCAAGAGATTGTAAAGCTGTTCTTTCTGATCTGCTCGTATTGTATTTGATGAAGGTATTTTCAAGTAGCACCTCGTTGATATCTCTCCACACTATCGCCTCATAACCAAGAATTTTATGTGACATAGTGCAAGAGGGAGGAACAAAGGTGGAAGGAATTCTAAGGCCTGTGTGTGAGGGATTTACATGAGGACCGGCATTACGGAAGAAATAGTTCAACCTGATTTTCCGGAAAAATTTAAAAAGTTCCGTTCTGACTGTGAAATGATCCGGTCTACTGGTTGGAACGTAGGATAATCCTTTACTGAGTACTTGTAGTTCTTGTTCATTCAGAGGGTAATTAGAGATGTTAACATTATTGTGGGATACTATATCCTAGCTGTGTCTACTTTTTGATATCTGTGTGTGGCATGAGGATTGTGGGGAGCACAATCTTTCCCGTGAAGAAACGAGTTCTAGAGCAGCTCAGGGCAATTCGTAACAATGACACAACATATCCCATGGCAAGACACTGTAACACCTTCCACGGCTCTGTTGATGATGAGAATCTCATAATTACATTTTTGGGAATAGACAGGGTGCCGGCCTATACCAGAGGAGAAGACAGGGAACAGGCCCTCAGAAGATTGGAATGCCGATACACAATCAGTCTCAGTAGTAAATGCCTGGGAGGCCTTAACCAGGATGAGGAGCTTCATGTACATTTGGGATAGCTCTTTACCGATGTGATATTAGTCTTTTGTCCCCCAGTATCGTAACTGCTGTTACACCGCCCACATGGTGTAAATTCCTACTTTTCTCACACATCTGGGGGGTTGGGGGCTCTGCTGTACCACAGTCCTGCACGTGCATAGAAGGAGCTTTTGGCTTTTGAGCCTTTACAGGGGTGGGTGGTCATAAACTTACTCAGGTTTCCATTGCCACTCTGGCTTTGAACAATCATTACACACCCCCTCCCCCCTCTCTGTGCAGAAGTGCCCTCCTCACCCTCTCCCAACCTTGCCTGCCCCCCAACAACACCCCCGCGCCCTGCACTCTCCCCCACTGTTTTGTTCCCTAGGTCACTGGACCGATGCTCTCCTTCACTGGACTCAGGTCCTGGCACACCAGAGAGTTACTGTATTACTAATGAGCACATGCTATTGCATGGTTTTGCATTATTTCCTGAATTGCAATTCCGCGCCGGAGCACAGCAGTCTCCGCTACTCAGAAGATCTTTTTAAAAATCTTGTTTGTTTGTTAAAATTGTACTACCTGTTGCAGCATTTTAAACTCACAAGCCTGATAGCCCTCACCTGCACTCCTGCACCCTCGGACTCTCGGCTACCCACACCTCCCTGGTCTACCACGGGATTCTTCCCGTTTGTTGTGGAGGGAGGCGCGGAATAGTGATTAGATCTCCGGGTTAGAGGGGAGGAGGGCGCAGCGCTATTGGCTGATCTCACGGGCACACCCAGCACCACCTTCAAAAGACATATGCCTTTTTCCGCGCGTAGCGGAAGCGCGCAGCGGGTGTGCCGGCGGTGCGTCGAAGGCACGCCAAAGGCAAGCCCGTCTGCACCCGTCCGCGTCCGGCCGGGGCCAGGGGCCATAACCCCTGTATCTCCGCTTGCCTGCCACCATGCCACCATGAGGACATATAGCCCAAGGTATTTACACCAATTAAGAAGAAGCCCACCTACCTCCTGCCATAGCTCTTGGGACTTAGCAGCTCAAGACTCCACCAGCTGTCCCAAATGTGGCTTTAGCCTCTGCCCCACAGTCCTACCTAAGGCAGTCCAGCAAGATATGTATCTGCTGAACTGTAGGTCCCTCCCTAAACACTTCATAGAAACCTCAATGTTGCTGGAAGAGCTTACACCCAACGTTCTATTCTTAACTGAGACATGACTGCATGATCGGTCGGAACCTGACCTCGTTCAAACTCTTCCCGAGGGCTTTCAAATCCTCCGTAGCGACCGCAAATGGGGAAGGGGAAGGGGGACTAGCAGTCATCTATAAAACCGGAATTAAATGCTGGATATCCCCTGTTTTAATCCCGGATTGTGAGAGCCTTGCCTTCACCTTTGAGCTCACACATACCAGCACCTTCTCGGGGATTCTCATCTACCGTCCACCGGGTCCGTTTGGACAGTTCCCCAGTGCCCTTCCATCAATTATTGCAAATCAGGCCTTCAGCCCATCAAATTTCACCCTCTTAGGGGATCTCAATATTCATGTTGATGACCCTACAGATGCTATCGCCCAAGAAATGACCAGTAATCTCGCGGCTCTGCAGTTAAAACAACGAGTTTCGACCCCACTCATAATAAGGGCCATCTTCTCGACCCTATATTCTCCAACTGTCCAAACTTGCACACCGAAACACCTCTCCCCTTACCATGGACCGACCACTTTCTTATTCCAATATCCTGGTGCACCTCCGAATCCCACCCCCTCACGCCTCCAGAAGCTCGTAGAGGGCGCGACTGGTCAAAACTCCCCTTAGATGAGTGGAAGACAGGCCTCGAATCCACTAGACCTCCTAGCTCCTCTGACCCCCTTCTGGCCAATGAGAGATTCAACAACTGGTTCTCCACGTCACTCGACCTCATGCTCGCTATCGAACCCATCATACCTAAACGTAGCAACAAGACAGCGCCCTGGTCTCAGAACTCAGAGTTCTGAGACCAGGGCGCTGAAGAACTCTGAACTCAGAGACCAGAAACGCGCCTGCAAAAAATTAGAAAGAAAATGGCACCTCCACTACTCCTCTTCTAGAAAAACTGAATACAGAGTAGCAATTAAAGCGTACAAAGCCAGTATTAAACTCACACAGGCATCCTTTTTTTAGGGCAAAATCGCTGATGCCGCGTGCAAGCCAAAAGAAATATATCTTATTGCTAAAACGCTATTACATTTACCAGAAAAACAGCAGGACGTCCCAGATGCCCAAACACACTGTGACAACCTGGCTGATTTTTTTGACCACAAAATAGGAAAAAACTACACATCCTTTCACCAGCCTCTGAACAATATTAAAATCCCACCACAATCCGAGCCCCAACCCCACGTCACTCTTGACCACTTCCCTTAGTTAGATGCAAACACCTTAGAGCTTATTATGCACCAGGTGAAATCTGGTTCCCCCAACGACTCAGCACCCCCTCGCGTCTTACTTTCAGTTGATACCCATATTCTACCCATCATATTGGAATTATTGAATAATTCCCTTGTTTCGGGCACTGTTCCTCTTCCATGGAAGCAAGCCATGGTAAAAGCTCTTTTTAAAAAGCCAAATTTGGACCAAGACAACCCGGCCAATTATCGAACAATTTCCCTGCTGCCATGGATGAGCAAAATCCTAGAAAAACACATAAACACTGTGGTAACGAATTACTTGGAGACTAATAACATTCTAGACCCCACTCAGACTGGCTTCCGCCCCCTTCACGGGACCGAGACTGCCCTAGTGGCCGTAACGGGAGAAGCTAGGAAGATCTTGGATAATGGAGGCTCTGCCGCCATTATCTTCCTCGACCTAAGTGCCGCCTTCGACACAGTGAATCACAACATCTTATTGCACAGACTGAGCAGCAGGGGAATCACGGGCTTGGCACTAACCTGTCTCAAATCCTTCCTGTCTAACCACTCCTTTCGGGTTTTTGAGGGCAACAACACATCATCCAGCAAACCCCTCGACTGTGCTGTACCGCAGGGATTCTTCCCTGAGCCCTACGCTGTTTAATATTTATATGAGCCCCCTAGCTGAGATCAGCCATCCTTTTGGCGTAAAAATCATCACTTACGCAGACGATACTCAGCTAGTGGTGGCTCTCAACCCCCCACAAGGCACACATAACCAACTCAAGGAATGCCTGGAAGCAGTCCATAGTTGGATGACCTCCTCCTGCCTTAAACTGAACGGGAAAAAACAGAGCTGATGCTCCTGGGTACCCCCACGAATAACACCATTAACTCACTATGGCCCCCATGTCTAGGAGCTCCCCCCATACCGAAGGATGAAATCAAACGCCTAGGAATATGGCTGGATAAGCCCATAACTTCAACTGCCAGGTGGCCAAGCTTTCTGCCACCTGCTTCGGCCTACTAAGGCTCTTGCGTAAAATCCTCCCCCTTCTACCTTTCCACGCAAGACGGACTATGGTCCAGGGGCTAATCCTGTCCCGACTAGACTTTGGAAACGCTCTGTATCTGGGTGCACCCCAGACCACTCTAAACAAACTGCAAATAATTCAAAACTGTGCTTCAAGAACCCTCCTTCAAATCCCTTGTCGCCCCTCAGTCAAAGCCAGATTCAGGGACCTACACTGGCTCCCAGTCAGGGAAAGGATCCAGTTTAAAGCAATGTGTATTACGCACCGATCATTTTGGGGACAGGTGCTACCATCAACCAACCCTTGATAACCACCTACCACCCAACCAGACAGCTTAGGTCAAGCACAGCTTTTTTGGCCCGCATACCCAAGATAAGGAGGTCCAGGTGTGGAGGTCGCTCTTTTTCTTACAATGCGGCCGGGCTGTGGAATTCCCTCCCCCTCCAACTCAGATCGGAACCCAAATTGCTTGTTTTTCGCAAACTGTTGAAAACCTGGCTGTTTAATGAATCTGACTAGCTCTGATTGCTATTAACCAAGTGTGACGTCTGAGCGCTAGGACGCCTGAGGGTAGCTACCGCGCTATATAAATAGTCTTTTCATTTCATTTCATAATTTGTTTTGAAATGCATTTATATATGCATGATGAAATACCATGTTTATTTATTTTAAGGGAAGAAACTTTTTTTTATGTTGGACACATGAGGTCTGTTTTCCAAATACTGAAGAGCACAAATTATGTAAGAGTGCTAATGTATTTTGCCTATATTTACTGATTATGCAACAGTGTCTCTCTGAGTATATAGAGAAGACTGTCACAATGTTTCCCAGCTTTGAAAAAGACCATTTGGTTGAAACGCGCCAGCAAGTGAAATAAAGAATCATAAAGAATCAATCTGGACTAACCTGGAGTGGGGGCTATCCTTGCAGCGCAGTGGCGTTAGCAAGGTATCTCTGAATATATACATATATACACACACACATATATATATATATATCACAAAGTCCAATGAATCCCCAACCTCCAGACGGCGATGGAGAAACACACGAACACCACTTCCTGTCATTCCAAGTTAGTCTTTATTTTTCATTTTCTGTATGCAGATATATATATATGTGGGTGGGTGTTTATATATATATATAGATATATAGCAGTCTGAGACAAGGCACTACAACTACCCACTTGGGATTACATTTTTTGTGACATTGGTGTGGAGATTCCTAATGCAACTCACTGGAGGAAAATAGGAGTGCACTACCGATACCAGCAGGCCACGCTGGTGGCCACGCCCACAGAGGCGGGTACCGGATTGAATCATGGTGCACTTAAACAGCGAAAGGCCCATCCACACTTTACGATCAGCCTATGACAAAGGGCAAATGGCCCGAAACGCATCGGCAAGAGGAACTCTGCTGATGTTGTCCTGCTCACCCATGCTGCAGTTAGCATTAAATTGGAGGCATTTACCTATTGTTGGGCTCTTCTGTTTGAGCCAACTCTTGCGATTTATGTTTAACGGCTTGCCCGGCGTAGAAGAGCCCCGCCTTGTTTCTGTGGACCCGGGAGGCGCCATCGGCGTGCTCCACATCGGGACAGGTGCTGTGAATGCAAACAATACTCAGTCAGCAGTCTGAGACAAGGCACTACAACTACCCACTTGGGATTTAATTTTTATTGACATTGGTGTGGAGATTCCTAATGCAACTCACTGGAGAAAGATAGGAGTGCACTACCGATACCAGCAGGCAACGCTGGTGGCCACGCCCACAGAGGCGGGTACCGGATTGAATCATGGTGCACTTAAAGAGTGAAAGGCCCATCCATACTTCACGATCAGGCCTATGACAAAGGGCAGATGGCCCGAAACGCATCGGTGAGAGGAACTTTGTTGGTGTTGTCCTGCTCACCCATGCTGCAGTTCGCATTAAATTGGAGGCAAATTTACCTGTTGTTGGGCTCTTCTGTTTGAGGCAACTCTTGATATATATATATATATATATATATATATATATATATATATATATATATATATATATATATATTCACTGAAAAAACCATAGGTTATAGACCATATATAGTTAGGAATTAGCATTTAAAAAACCTTATTTTACTCACACAAAACCATTGAAATTCCATATATAGTTAGTTGCACTAACTATATATCGCGCACCTGCAATCCACTGCTGATCATGTCACATATTACATCATTCATGACATGGTCAGTGACATCACTGATGACATCACTGATGACATCTCAAATGACATCACTGATGACATCACTGATGACAACATCCAGTGACTGTATGTTTCTGTAAAGTTAAAATATGTCTTACATATTGAAGAATGAGTGGATGTATAAGTGTCTGGATGAAGGATTTAGTAGGTGCGTGACTGACTGTATGAGTGAGTGATTAAATGTGTCTCACTGAATGCATGGGTTAGTGACTAAACTGTCTTAATTTGTGCATCATTATGTCTGTTGTTCTGTAAACTGCTGCATGTGTTGATCATTAGCTATACGAGAGGCTATATGTGTTATTAATTGGTTGCCCAAGTATTTCTATGGGAGATTGAGTTTGTGTGGGGGTGGCTGGAAGGTGTGTGACTCTATGCATAGATGTGTGAACAGTTTATTCACTAGGTGTATGAGTTCAAGAGTGCATGTGGAAACAGCTACATGGGCAGTTGACTGTGTGCATGAGTGTATTGATGAGTGAATGGATATCTCAATGCTACATGTCATAGTAAGTACATATGTAAAACACAGTACATGTGAGAGTTGGCATATATAAATAACTGTGCATGAGAGCCACCGAATGAGTGAGTGGTTGTATCGATCATTGTGAACTTGTATCAGGGATTGTATAAGAGAGTAAATATGTGTTAGTATATGTTTCAATAAGTAAGGTGTGTTTAACTGTATAGTTGAAGAAATGGAGATGAGATTGTTTCTTTGCATGACTGACTGGGTGTGTGAGTAACTCCATGGATGAGTGGCAGTGTGTGAGTGTCTGTATACACTGAGTGTATCTAAGGTTATATTAGAGTCTGAAGAGGTTTATCGTATTAGCACAAGAATGATGTCAAATGAGATGTCATCAGTGATGTCATCAGTGATGTCATTTGAGATGTCATCAGTGATGTCACTGACCATGTCATGAATGATGTAATATGTGACATGATCAGCAGTGGATTGCAGGTGCGCGATATATAGTTAGTGCAACTAACTATATATGGAATTTCAATGGTTTTGTGTGAGTAAAATAAGGTTTTTTAAATGCTAATTCCTAACTATATATGGTCTATAACCTATGGTTTTTTCAGTGAATTTTCAAGGTTTTGTAAATGCTAATTCCTAACTATATATGGTCTATAACCTATGGTTTTTTCAGTGAATTTCAATGGTTTTTTAATAGCAAATATCATAAGCTGTCGAATGTCAAGTACGTGGTAAGTGAAAACATTTTCGTGTTTATGCACACTGATCTGCTTTGAATGGTGCCCCCCCCCCTCATTTCTATTAGGAGTACTCTCTCTTTGCAGATAGTGAAAGGTAGTTAACGCAGGTCTTTGCCCCCATTGTAATCCGTCGTGCCTGCTTCTCTCTCCATTTGATTGATTGTTATCCAAGTATTTACTGTTTTAGAATTAGTTCTCTTTGGTTCATTCTCTATTTACAAACAAACACAGAGTCGCAATACTCTGTTTAGTCTTTGCAGATAACGAAAAATCGTGTAAAAAAAAAAGAAAAGGAATCGAGCAAAATCAGTATGCCACTAATGGGATCTCTTTTTGACCTCGCTAAAATAGAAACATTAGGAACAACCCCTCATGACAAATACAAAACTAGTGAGATGAACTGAACTCCACACAATGATGGCTGCAAAACAGCTCGGCTCCGCCACCCACCCCGCCCAAAATAACGATAAAGAACGGCTGCCATGATTGGTTGCGGAATGACCACGACGGAGCTACGAAATGGTGCTGCTCTCATGCTAACCCCAGCTTCAGTCTGAAACATCCAGAAACACTGTAGACTACCAATTCGATCAGTTCCGGTAGCGCCCCAATGTAACCCGGTAGAGAAGAACTAGCTCTCCCCTCTTTGACTGATGGTTCTTGTTGCCTGTCCCTTCTGTTGTCATTTAACAGAACTATTTAGCCTGCTGAAAGGGGTTGTGTTCCGACCGCTGGTTGGTGGAGACATTTTGACTATATTCTGTACCTGCGTTGTCGCGTAATGCGTCATATGACGCGCCGCGTTAGCGCATCCGGAAGTCATCCGGGGCGCGCAGCGCGTAACGTAAGCATAACAAGTCATGTGACTTGTTAATAAAACTTTTCATTGGTTCATTTTACTTTTCTTATTGTAATGATGAAAGGCTTGGTCATATGACCTAAAAATTACGCTTTTCATTACTTCCGAACATTATTTTTTCTTAAATATATGTTATAATGTTCCAGGCTAATGTACTTTCCCGGAAATTTTACAACTGTCCTGCAAGTAAAATATATTCTTTTTTCGAGAAAAAGAGCGTTTCTTCGTCCCATGACGGAGCCGTTGAGCAAAAGAGGGTCGACCTGCTGTCTTAGTCGCCGATACGCCTGAATATGAGATTCTTATCGATCACTTTATGTTGCAGGAATAGAAAACACAACAGCCCTTGAGCATTTATCTTTACTGCGTTCCTTCGTATTATACCTTTTACCCTTCATGTAATTGGTCTGCTTTATTTCACTTGCCTTTTAATGATTCTAAAACAGTCACTATTATTAAAAACTTTACCAATGTATATACTACTACCATGTTTTCTTTTAAAAACCTTTATTGTGAAAATTTCATTATACAAATACGAGCCTATAACCACGTGGGCCTGCCACAGAGCAAACTGTAATCGTATATGATGAATAGACATTTACACTGTAGAGGAACGTAACGGGCGGGCCATTAGGTTGCAAGAACTAAGGTGTCTAACAGTTACGGAATCGGTGGACGTACATTTTATAATTAAAATACGACAGGGCCAGTTACAATAAAATTATCTAGATATACATTTGCGGGCAAGTACCATGGGTGACGTTAATTCGAACTTTCAACAGTACAGTAATCAATAACACATCAGAACTTAATATCAATAGGGATGTCGAAATATTCAATCAATTCTCGTCCCCGCCCGCCATGTGCTTCAAAACTGCATACGTATCTCGTGATTTCAAGGTTCTGCAACCAGTACACAACAAGGAGTTACGAGTCCCATTTATTCCGGCGCCATTTTGGGCGAGGACGGGCAGGTCCAGGATATAGTCAAAATGTCTCTACCAACCATCGACTATGATGATGTTCATATGCTGTATTTATTAGAGTAACACTCATCTGTCCACATGAAATTAATTTGCCACAATCTAAACATGTCATTTTAATCTTTCCAAAGTTCTTCTAAATATTTGGGACCGTTTCCCTTGCCTCTGAAGCTCTCAGTGCCACTTCTTTGATGAATGTACTAGCAGGTCAGGGGTTCTCCTCCAAATCTCTCTTTTATGCAGCACTATAATTAATTGGTGCCACCTCTCCATATGACGATGCATGGTATAGTTACCACAACTATATTTTTTTTCGGTTCCTCTGGAGAGTTCATCGTGGCAGATGAAGCGTGTAACGTACCGGGCATTTACCTTTTTTTGCATGTACAGGAAAGGAAAAAAAAATCGAGCGTCCGAGTTCTAAGGTGTCCCAGGGCCATTTTGGTGGACCAGGCCCAAATCCAAAGAACAGCCATCTCACAGGCTAATGGGGCGACCCACGCCGAGTTTCAGCATTGTAGGATGACCACACAAGTACAGCAACTTGCTAGACATCACCTCGGTGCCATCCGGATCTCGGCGCCCCACTGCAGATGAAGTGCCTCTCAACTATGAAACCACCACGGTGACATCCGGATCTTGGCGCGTTGTGCTGCCTTCGGCCTATTCGCACATCGGTCCGCTACTGACGCCATCTCACAGGCTAATGGGGCGACCCACGCCGAGTTTCAGCATTGTAGGATGACCACACCAGTACAGCAACTTGCTAGACATCACCTCGGTGCCATCCGGATCTCAGCGCCCCACTGCAGATGAAGTGCCTCTCAACTATGAAACCACCACGGTGACATCCGGATCTTGGCGCGTTGTGCTGCCTTCGGCCTATTCGCACATCGGTCCGCTACTGACGCCATCTCACAGGCTAATGGGGCGACCCACGCCGAGTTTCAGCATTGTAGGATGACCACACCAACTTGCTAGACATCACCTCAGTGCCATCCGAATCTTGGCATCTCAACGCCTAGTGGTATCTTCCATACAAAAAATATTGTTACGCTGCCTTTGGCCCCATTCGCACATCAGTCCGCAACTTAGACATCACCTCAGTGCCATCCGGATCTTGGCATCTCAGCGCCTTGTGGTGTCAGTCAGAAAATATTGTTGCGCTGCCTTTGGCCCCATTCGCACATCGGTCCGCTACTGACGCCATCTCACAGGCCAACGGGGCGCCCCACGCCGACTTTCAACATTGTAGGATGGCCACAGAAGTGCGACAACTTACTAGACACCACCTCGGTGCCATCCGGATCTTGGCGCGTTGTGCTGCCTTCGGCCTATTCGCACATCGGTCCGCTACTGACGCAAACTCACAGGCCAACGGGGCGCCCCACGCCGACTTTCAGCATTGTAGGATGGCCACACCAGTGCTGCAACTTGCTGGACACCACCTCGGTGCCATCCGGATCTTGGCGCGTTGTATTGCCTTCGGCCTATTCGCACATCGGTCCGCTACTGACGCCGCCTCACGTGCCAACGTATTTTCTCCGCATTTTATACCCTATGCCGCATAACAGGTCATGTGACTTGTTTATAAAACTTTTCATTGGTTCATTTTACTTTTGGTTTCCGAATGATGGAAGGCTTGATCATATGACCTAAAAACAACACTTTTCATTGGATGAAAACTTTTTTTTTCCCCCAAACGATGAAAGCCCCACCTTGTTTCTGGATGTTTCAGACTAAACTGGCGTCAGCATGAGAGCACCACCATCTCGTAGCTCCGTCGTGGTCATTCCGCGAGCAATCATGGCAGCCGCTCCCCACCAGAAGCCTGCAGGAGTCGGGGCCCCCAAAACTTTTGATGAATTCTCAAGGCGGAGGGGACGCTTTCGAGAATGGGGTCCAAGACCTAGCAGACAAGCGTCCGATTTCCAAGGTGTCCCAGGGCCATTTCAGTGGACCACGCCCAAAAAGGAAAGAGCCTGCCGCCATTTTGAGAGTCCTGTGGCAGCTGCCTATCGCTGCACCGCAAGAGTGGGCGCAACTCAGCTGAATGGCGGATTTTGACACAGTCGACCAAAAGCGGACGGAATGGCAACTGAAACGGTAAAGGGGCGCCCCACTAAAACAGATGAGACTCCACCTGGAGAGGCCCGTTCACGCCGCCTCCCCCGGGGCGCTCCACGCCGTTATTCGGAGCAGCATTGTAGGATACCAAAACCAGTGCGGCAACTTACTGGACATCACCTTGGTGCCATCGTTCTGCTGCCTTGGAACTATTCGCACAACAGTTTGCTACTGATGACCCACCCCCCGCGACGCCCCACGCCGTTATTTGCTGGGTGGCAACTTACTAGACATCACTTTCGTGTCATCTAGATTTCGGCGCGTTCTGCTGCCTTGGAACTATTCGCACAACAGTTTGCTACTGATGACCCACCCCCCGCGACGCCCCACGCCGGAAATCTGGACGTTGTGCTGCGTTGGGACTATTCGCACAGCCGACCGCTACTTCGTTGTTTTTCCCTAAAAATGTTTATATGTTATTACTATTTTTGTTTTCTTGTATATATTTATAAATTATTAAAGTTTTATAATCTTACTACTTTGTCGGAGTGCTATATATTTTTAATGTGACACATAATTGTAAAAACTTTGATGTACAAAGAGTCATCCCTGGAATCTTCCGCTTCACGCTCGGTCCCCTCCCCAATCACAATACAGGATGGTTTTCAGATAATAGCAACGCTTCTGCTGTGACGGATCTCATCGAGTGTGGGCCTTGATCTACTATAACTCCTTTGAAGAGGGGTGATTCTTTACAGCTGTGGCCATAAACTACATCTGCAGGGCTAGCTGATAGCCTAGGACCGGCCTGGACAATCGGACACAGAGGAAAAGGAGTGTCAGAGGGTGCGGTAGTGAATAGGGCGAAAGGGAGGTGTCGGGCGGGCACAGGGTGTGATTCTCAGGGAAGAGCAGCGCAGATGGGGGGAGGTTTATTACCCATGCATAAGACAGAGAGCGGGGGTGACCACTGCCTGGGTGAGATGCTTGCGAGGGTGGGGAGCCATGCTAAGGATCGACAGCGTGCACAGAGTGGGTCTGGTCAAGGCATCTAAAATGGCTGCCGTGCACGACAAAAGTGTGGCATTTGAAAAAAGACAAGATGGCGCACACAATGTTTTTCAACAATTCCTGATTTCCTTCGAATCGAACGTTAACAGACGTTGGGGCATATTACCAAAGTTAAGCGATATTTATCCCTAACGATGCATTGCAAAGATTTTTTTACCGTCAGAAATTATCGCAGATAAACCTTGCTATTATCAAGGTTTATCGCAAATACGATAAAAAACGAGCGCAATGCATTAATATCGCTGAAAACTCCGCGATATTCATGCATTACCGAGCTAATGCTCTTAGCCATGTTATCCACCTCCCATTGGATAACATGGCTAAGAACTGCTCAGGGCAGCTGTTACTTTTTGGAGATATTCGCGCTTATCTCGAATATTTCCAAAAGTTGATAATAGGAGATAGCGATGTTAGCGACTGTTTCCAGTCGCTAACATCTTGGCATGCCCACTTTGCATGTCATTAGTGATAAATATCACTCACATGCAAAGTGGGACCCAAGATGGTCGCTATCTCCTACTAGCCGTCGCTAACTGGTGTTAGCAACAGCTAGGTAATACAGATATAATTTTATCTCCGCGAAGCGGAGCGCTGTTACAGATATATATCTTGTTTTTGAACGTTAATTTCTCAAAATGCACTGAAGCACATATATTGAGACATAGCAAAGGCACATCGGGCTACCAGTCCCTAATATTTTACCAAGTTTCGTGCAAATCCATTCAGCCGTTCGATTATTATTATTATTTTTTTTTTTTGCCCCGCGGGGCCCTTTTAAAACCTCTACATCAAACCTAGGGGGTCAGCGAGGATCTACTATGCCCCCTTATGGTCATTTGCCCCTTCGCTTTGGCCTCCTCTTGTCTCTCGATCCTACCGAGAGACAAGATGGCGGCCGCTACGTACTGTTTGGAATGTTTACAGACACCGGAGAGCCAATCAGCTTCGCTTCGCAAAGCTCCGTAACGCGAAAAGTACGCGAAGCGGTGCGCTGTTACAGATATATATCTTTTTTTGAACGTTAATTTCTCAAAATCCACTGAAGCACATATATTGAGACCTAGCAAAGGCACATCGGGCTACCAGTCCCTACAATTTTGCCAAGTTTCGTGCAAATCCATTCAGCCGTTCGATTATTATTATTATTATTTTTTTTTGCCCCGCGGGGCCCTTTTAAAACCTCCACATCAAACCTAGGGGGTCAGCGAGGATCTACTATGCCCCCTTATAGTTATTTCCCCCTTTGTTTTGACCTCCTCTTGTCTCTCGATCCTACGGAGAGACAAGATGGCGGCCGCTACGGACTGTTTGGAATGTTGACAGACGCCGGAGAACCAATCAGCTTCGCTTCACAAAGCTCCGTTGCGCGAAAAGTCCGCGAACCAGAGCGCTGCCCGGTCCGCTGTTACAGATATATATCTTTTTTTAAACGTTAATTTCTCAAAATCCACTGGAGCACATATATTGAGACCTACAAAAGGCACATCGGGCTACCAGTCCCTACAATTTTGCCAAGTTTCGTGCAAATCCATTCAGCCGTTCGGGCTAAAAGTGAGGCCAACCGCCCTATGGAAAACTCAATGTTAAAAACACGTTTTGGGACCCCCCTTTTTTCTCGGCCCCCACTGGACGAACCCCCCCCAAATTTTCAAGGGCTGCTCAGAAACGAAATGTGCCATTTTCCTGAAAATTTCAGCCAATTCCGTCCACAAACGCCAAAGTTATTAGACATAGAATTTTCAAAAAACCCATAGAGAAAAAATCCTAACTATATATACCTACTGGCGACCGCCAGTAGGTAATATATATATATATATATATATATATATAATATATATATATATATATATATATATATATATATATATATATATATAAATATATATATATATATATATATATATATATATATATATATATATATATATATATATATATATATATATATATATATATATATATATATATATATATATATATATATATATATGCTTAATCACTCCGTTCTCGTGACTTCTTTTCCTCACTCGAGCAAACGGACGCAGACCCAAAATCGGTGCAATACTAATTTATTGAAATAACGCCCTGCACCACCGCCATGACGCGTTTCGGGCAACACAGTGCCCTTGATCACATGACGCGCATGAGGAGGGCCTCCCATTTTAAAGTGACAGTGCAAGTGCAAAGCTAACCACACAATAGGCATAAACATGAAAAACATACTACATTATTTACACAGTGGAAAACAGAGTACACTATTAATCCCTTGGTTGTAATGCTATTTATAATGAAAGTTAATAAATAAGTGTTATCAACAATTTCATAAATACTTAGACATTAAATATGATAAAAGCATTTTAAAAAGGACCCTCGTAGTGAGTTCTTTTAAAACCTCTTAGTTCATAGCAACAACCATATACCATTACTTAATTGTTCTGGTTCATAAATTATCTGCAAATTTGCAAGACGGGAAGGATTTAAACATTATACTCTGTGTAATATTGCCCATGTGGGCCATAATTATTGATGTTTTCCATGAATGTAAATGGCCTAAAGTGCTCGTGCTAAAGAAATCTTGTGATATTCAGGTGGTCACAGCTGTGACCTACCAATGTGCAAATGTGCAAACAGAAAAAAATAGGAAGATAAAAGAAACATTCATTTTGGCAGGCAGCGATTGGATATGAACAGTTGTTATCTCATTTAAATCCAATATAGAAGTACAGTACAGATTACAAGCATGTATAAAAATCTTCACTAAAATTCAAACCCTGAGGTATCTTACTATCCAGTTCCAAAATGTATCGGGTTTCCAGCCTACCTAATAGGGCTTCCCGGTCCCCCCCCCCATTTCTGTGGCAAGATGGTATCAATGACAAAATATTTCAAATCATCAAGTTTGCTGCCATGGTGTTCTTTAAAATGGCGTGCAACCGGGTACGATACGTCATTATTAGTGATAGCTGTCAGATGCTGGAGCACTCGCCTATGTACTTGTAATTTAGTGCTCCCTATGTATCGTAACTTACATTTACATTCCAATACATAAACTGCATATTCAGTTTTGCAGTTCAGACTCTTATTGATTGGGACTGGATTGGGTTTGAATGGTGGGCTGTTGCTTGTTGTGTTCACCCCATATTTACATGCTTTACATATTTTACAGCAAGTGAAGCCATTCCTGGGGCTTAACCAGGTTTTAGCCATCAATACCTCCGGACTACTCTTAACCAAAGCATTGCTCATTGATTAAGCCTTCCTAAAAGTTATGCATGGTGGCCGGATGGCTTGATTGTTTAACACTGGGTCACTTTTTACCAATGACCAATTCTTATTAATGATTTTACGTATGGCTTTGTGTTGCAAACTGTATGCTAAAATCAATCTAGTGGAGGGTTCATCTCGTGTAACCTGTGATTTTTTACGCTCCATGAGTGCTTGTTTTTGATTGAGACCCATTGTTTTCTTGATAGCAGTATCCAGCACTATTTTAGAATAACCCCTACAGGAATCTATTCTTACTTGCTAGTTGTGCTACCTTGCAGTCATTGTCGTCACTACATATCCTGCGTATTCGTAGCATCTCCCCATAAGGGATGCTCTTGATTAAGTGAACAGGATGGTGACTGTTAGCATGTAAGATTGTATTTCCAGCTGTTGTCTTTCTATGTAATTTAGTACTCACCAGATTGTTTAAAATGTGAACTTCCACATCTAAAAAGTTAATGGTGTTCCTGCTCATTTGTGCTGTAAAACCCAAGTTAAAAGAATTACAGTTAATACATTTCACAAAACTTTGAGCACTTTCCTATATATATATGTATATATAAAAAAAAAATATATATATATATATATATATATATATGTATGTCACAAAAGAGTTGCCCCTACGGAAAAAGCCACTCTGGAAGATATAATTTCTTCATTTAATGAGGGTACAGACTGCCTGCATTCTGCAATAAAAGCCAAGTACATAGAATGTTTGCCTGACGCGTTTCATGCTAAACAGCATTTCTTCAGAGGCTTCTTTACACAACGTGACGCACCTGGCAGTACTTGAATGTTCCGCCACCCGCCCCAGTGGGCGTTGGCTCTCGCTGAGCACGATGGTTATTGTAGTGCCAATTCCATACTAGAGTGAGCTGCATCACGTTGCACAATTACAAAATGTTGAAATCCACAGTGGGTAGACTAAACAACAGTCCGCAAACAGTCTGCCCATACCACAGCCCTCATTGAAAAACCGCCAGTCCATTGTGCTGACACGGGAATCATTGTCAGCAGGATCTGCACACAAGCAGCGGGCAATTTCCACGGCCAGACGAGCCGTAATCCATAAGTCACAAAAGAGTTGCCCCTACAGAAAAAGCCACTCTGGAAGATATCATTTCTTCATTTAATGAGGGTACAGACTGCCTGCATTCTGCTCAAAGCCAAGTAGATAAAATGTTTGCCTGACGCGTTTCATGCTAAACAGCATTTCTTTAGAGGCTTCTTTACACAACGTGACGCACCTGGCAGTACTTGTATGTTCCGCCACCCGCCCCAGTGGGCGTTGGCTCTCGCTGAGCCCGATGGTTATTGTAGTGACAATTCCATACTCGAGTGAGCTGCATCACTTTGCACAATTACAAAATGTAAAAATCCACAGTGGGTAGGCTAAACAACAGTCCGCAAACAGTCTGCCCATACCACAGCCCTCATTGAAAAACCGCCAGTCCATTGTGCTGACACAGGAATCATTGTCAGCAGGATCAGCACACTAGCTCATTGGTGCTGTAAAACCCAAGTTAAAAGAATTACAGTTAATACATTTCACAAAACTTTAAGCACTGTCCTATATATATATAAATATATATTTATATATAAAAAATATATATATATATATATTCACTGAAAAAACCATAGGTTTCAGACTCATTATAGTTAGGAATTAGCATTTAAAAAACCTTTCAAATTCACTGAAAAAACCATAGGTTTCACACCAGTTATAGTTAGCTGAACATTTTACTCATACAAAACCATTGAAATTCCCACGTTATAGTTAGTTGGACTCACTATAACTCGCACGCCCGCAATCCACTGCTGATGATGTCACATATTACATCATTCATGACATGGTCAGTGACATCACTGATGACATCACTGATGACATCTCAAATGACATCACTGATGACATCACTGATGACATCTCAAATGACATCACTGATGACATCATCCAGTGAATGTGTGTTTCTGAAAAGTAAATATATGTTTTATATATTGAAGAATGAGTGGATGTATGAGTGTCTGGATGAAGGATTTAGTAGGTGCGTGACTGACTGTATGAGTGAGTGATTAAATGTGTCTTACTAAATGCATTGGTTAGTGACTAAACTGTCTGAATGTGTGCATCATTATGTCTGTTGTTGTGTAAGCTGCTGCATGTGTTGATCAGTAGCTATATGAGTGGCTATATGGGTTATTGATTGGTTGTCCAAGTATTTGTATGTGAGGGTGAGTGTGTGTGTGGGTGGCTGGGAGGTGTGTGCCTCTGTGCATATATGTGTGAGCAGTTGGTTCACTTGGTATATGGGTTCAACAGTGCATGTGGAAAGAGCTGTATGGGTGGTTGATTGTCTGCATGGGTGTGTTGGTGAGTGAATAGCTATCTCAGTGCTCCATGTCCAAGTAAGTACATATGTAAAACACAGTGCATGTGAGAGTTGGCATATATAAATGACTATACATGAGAGCCTGTGATTGTGTAAGTGACTGTATGGATCAATGTGTACTTGTATCAGTGATTGTAAAAGAGAGTAAGTATGTGTTAGTATATGTTTGAATAAGTAAGGTTTAGTGTGTATAACTGTATAGTTGAGGAAATGGGAGTGTGATTGATTCTTTGCATAACTGACTAGGTGTGTGAGTAACTCTGTGGATGAGTGTCAGCGTGTGAGTGTCTGTATAGGTGTAGGAGTGGATATGATAGTGTTCTATTGATGAGTGACTGTATGTATGAGTGATTGTATGGGTGAATGAGTGGATGTGTGTGTAGACCTAGGAATCAGTGAGTGCGTATGTAGTTATGGATATTGGTGTGTCAATAATTTCAGGAATGGTAGTTTGTATTTAACACTGGGTGTATCAAAGGTTATATTAGAGTGTGAGGAGGTGCATGGTATTATCACATGGATGATGTCATCAGTGATGTCATTTGAGATGTCATCGGTGATGTCATCAGTGATGTCATTTGAGATGTCATCAGATGTATGACCATGTCATGAATGATGTAATATGTGACATCATCAGCAGTGGATTGCGGGCGCGCGAGTTATAGTGAGTCCAACTAACTATAATGTGGGAATTTCAATGGTTTTGTATGAGTAAAATGTTCAGCTAACTATAACTGGTGTGAAACCTATGGTTTTTTCAGTGAATTTCAAAGGTTTTTTAAATGCTAATTCCTAACTATAACGATTGTGAAACCTATGGTTTTTTTAGTGAATTTCAAAGGTTTTTTAAAAGCTAATTCCTAACTATAACGATTGTGAAACCTATGGTTTTTACAGTGAATTTCATTCAAAAAGCTAATTCCTTTGTATATCGACTTTGTAACCTACGATTTTTTTTTTATTAGCTGTTTTTTATAAGTATTAATAATATGTTTTAAAAAAAAAAATATTTGTTCAGTGTATATTTTTTTTTATCATTTTTTCCTGGTGCGCTCAGGGTGCGCGCACCGGTAAGCTTACCCGTATCATTTTGTCTTGGAGCGCTCAGGGTGCGCGCACCGGTAAGCTCTCCCAAGAGTGCAGCGAGAGCGCTCTTTCTGCGCTCGTAAAACAAAATATGTATGAAAAGTAAATAATAATGCAAGACATTTAGTACCATACTTATAAAAGCAGTATTTTTGATTTACGAAATGAAAATGATTTTGCATTTCCGTAAAGCTACCAAGACGTCACTCAGGCGCGGCGCGTAAGCGCCCCCGGAAGCGCCTACGTTCGCGCAGCGTAGGCGCCCCCGGAAGCGCTCCGGTGCGCGTAGCGTAAGCGTGTCAAGTCATGTGACCTTAAAATAACACTTTTCATTGGTTGCTAACAGCTTTTTTTTACAAAGAATGAAATCCCCACCCATTTCCTTCACTTCTTCTTTCACTTTTGTGACTGCAAGACCTGTCTTTTTGCTGCTTAATCTTTGTTGGATTATCATGGCTGCCAGAGCATCCAGCAGCAGTGATGACTCAGATGGATTTATAGATGAAGAGGTTCCTCAGCCTAGAGTTAAGGAGCATTTTATCTGGAAATTTTTTTCCATACCTGCAGACCAAAAGAAAGTAAATGCTCCAAAGGTGGAGTGTCGAATTTGTCACACTGTCCTGTCACGGGGTGACCCTACCAAAAAATATTCATTTGGAAATTCGACCATGATCCGGCACGTCCAGAGGAGGCACCCTCAGAATTATGCCCGGAAGAGTGTCAGGGCTTTGGCACGAGAGGATCCAGGGGATGGTGCTTCTACATCAACTGGAGGACCAACTGCATCAGTGAGGGGGCGACCAGAACAGCTGATACCTAATATTCAGCCTGCTTTTAATGAAGCCACAATTAAATGCAGACAATGTGATCAGCTACTTTGTTATGGGGAACAAAGTGTTATGCTCATGGTTCGAGCAATAGAGAACCACCGCTGCCGCCCCCAGCCCTAATTTTGATTATTTTTTTTTGCTCCTGTTGAGCAGTTTCCCATTCCCTGTTTTTGTTTTTGTTCAAAAAAAAAGGAAAAAAGAAGAAAAAAAAAAGTTCTTTTCAGAACTACCTCCAATTCTCATCAAGAAGCTGTATTCTTAAAAAAATGAAAAAGAGTAACTGAAGTGGAGTGCAGTGAGAGAGGAGAGGAAAATGAGTGAGAAAGCAAAGAAAGGGACGAGAGGGGAAGGGAAGTGAAGTAGGGGGACTGAAAGAAGGTGTGTGTGGGGAAGGAGAGTGAGGAGAAGGAGAGTGAACATGGGAAATGAGGATAAGTGAAGAAAATGTAGTAAAGGAACGGGGGTGTGGAAGGGTAAGAAAAGAGCAGTGATGTTTAGGAAAGAGTGGAGATACAGACTTGATAAAGACAAGTGAGTGTGAGACAAGGTGAGTAAGGCAGTGAAGAGACAGAGAAAGGGAAAGAAAAAGTAAGAGTAGAAGACTGAAGACCTCATTTATGAGGCCATGCGTCACTTTTACGCCGCCGGTGTGTCACTTTTTGTGACGCACCAGTGGTGTAAAAAATGCACCTTGTTGAGTCATATTTACAAAGTGACGCATCTAGGCGTAGCACAGCAGGCGTAAGACTGACGCAGGCCCTTTCACATGGGGCTGGCCCCATGTGAAAGGATGCATTGCTGGAGTTGCGTCACTTTTGTGACACACTCCAGCAATGCATCACTTTTGCGCTCACAGATACGTCAGAAATACTGACGTATCTGTAACTCCTTGCAAGAGTGGAGATACAGACTGGATAAAGACAAGTGAGTGTGAGACAACGTGAGTAAGGGAGTGAAGAGACAGAGAAAGCGAAAGAAACAGTGAGAGTAGAAGACTGAAGGCTTCATTTATGAGGCCATGCGTCACTTTTACGCCGCCGGTGCGTCACTTTTTGTGACGCACCAGTGGTGTAAAAAATGCACCTTGTTGAGTCATATTTACAAAGTGACGCATCTAGGTAGATGCGTCACTTTGTAAACCCCTGCGCCATATTATACCTGCGCCAGGTGTAATGTATGCAAAGGGGGCGTATTGACGCAAGAAAGGGTCGTAGAAGTGACGCAGTGAAATCTATGAGATTACACTGCGTCACTTTTAGGACACCGTTGCGTCAAAATCTTGCGCCTGCCTCACAGCAGGCGTAAGACTGACGCAGGCCCTTTCACATGGGGCTGGCCCCATGTGAAAGGATGCATTGCTGGAGTTGCGTCACTTTTGTGACACACTCCAGCAATGCATCACTTTTGCGCTTACAGATACGTCAGAAATACTGACGTATCTGTAATTCCTTGCGAGAGTGGAGATACAGACTGGATAAACGCAAGTGAGTGTGAGACAAGGTGAGTAAGGGAGTGAAGAAACAGAGAAAGTGAAAGCAAAAGTGAGAGTAGAAGACTGAAGCGTCACTTTTACGCCGCCGGTACGTCACTTTTTGTGACACACCAGTGGTGTAAAAAATGCACCTCTTTGAGTCATATTTACAAAGTGACGCATCTAAATAGATGTGTCACTTTGTAAACCCCTGCGCCACATTATACCTGCGCCAAGAGTAATGTATGCAAAGGGGGCGTATTGACGCAAGGAAGGGTTGTAGAAGTGAC
The DNA here is from genome assembly GCF_964261635.1 of Lissotriton helveticus. NCBI lineage: Eukaryota > Metazoa > Chordata > Amphibia > Caudata > Salamandridae > Lissotriton > Lissotriton helveticus. Next base: position 1,982,971,703 of record NC_136065.1, read on the forward strand.
GCAGTGAAATCTATGAGATTTCACTGCGTCACTTTTAGGACACCGTTGCGTCAAAATCTTGCGCCAGTCTCACAGCAGGCGTAAGACTGACGCAGGCCCTTTCACATGGGGCTGGCCCCATGTGAAATGATGCATTGCTGGAGTTGCGTCACTTTTGTGACACACTCCAGCAATGCATCACTTTTGCGCTTACAGATACGTCAGAAATACTGACGTATCTGTAACTCCTTGCGACATAATGCGTCATACATTAAATATGACGCATCAGGAATGTCGCAAGGAGAGCGCACTGAGAAGTGATGCATCGCTGATTTCATGCAGCAATGCGTCATTTCTCATAAATGAGGCCCTGAGTGAGAGAGGAAAGAAACATAAGTGAGGGAGTGTGGCTGTGTTATACGGAGTGAGTGTGATAGAAGAGGAGTGACAGACTAAGGGGTCAGAGAGAATGCGGCTAACAGAGAGATAATGAGGTAAGAGGAGTGTAGAAGTAAGAGGAAAGAGGGAGTAAGAGAAGGAATTAGTGAAGTGGAGTAAGGACAGTAAGGGAAGGGAAAACAGTGAAAGAGCAAAGGATGGGAAAAGAGAGGAAGAAAAGAATAATTGCATAGATTCTTTCTCATTTCAGACCCATATTCTTGTACCTAACCGATTAAAATTGTTCCCACATAAATTCAAAACCAAACTTCACATTTTGATTGGTTGTACATTTCAAGACTTTGAAACTCACATAACATTCACCCATCCCCCCAGTGCTCATTCACCAAGTAACCATGGTAACTCACTCTTAAACCAGCACACAGTTCACAAGTTCATCATACTATGTTGCAAAAAAATCCATCAAGGTTGTTTGACCTCTCAATCTACTAGCTAATGAAATGCAATGTTTCTTTAAATGACTTTTTCTCAACCATTTAAATGACTTCTTACAAAAAAAAGCATGCAGCCTAATTTTCAGTGGAGATTTTTAAGAAAGCACCAATCATTTCTGGTTTTTCAACTGCACTGATTCCCAAGCACTTTTTTTCATAATCAAACTGCCATTTCATTTCCACAATTCATCTGACTAGAAGCACATCTTACATGCTTACTGACTGGATACTATTTTCTTCTGCTACCCGCCCTGGTCCATCGCGGCTGGTGCCGTTTGTGTGGAGGGTGAGGCGAGCCGCCATCTTGGGTGGAGCTGGACCGGATTTAGCGGTCTAGTTCTCCAGGGAGGCAGGCCTTAAAAACAATGTGCCTACAGGAGCGCAGCGTACGCGACGAATGCGCGCCGAAGTCGCGCATAAGTCAAGCCCGTCTGCGCCCGTCCGCGGCAGTCCGGGGCCTGGGGCCACAACCCCTGGACTAAATATTAAATACTCCTCCTCTACATTGCTGTCACTTAGACCCCCTGACAGCGCTGTACTTGCCCCGCCCGCCCACACCTTAAAACGTGCTGCCACATATGGCATTCTGAAGCCCGAATACATCTATGCCAAAACTTCCAAACATTGCTCCTCCCTGCCTTCTGCTACCCCTCATAACTCCACGACTTCTCTCAAATGCCTATACTTAAACACCAGGTCTATGGTCAAACACCATCTTGACATTTTTTCTCTTCTTCAGGCCGACCAGCCAGACTTCTTATTTCTTTCTGAAACCTGGCTCAATGAAGGATCCTTGCCTGACATCTTAGCTGCTGTCCCCTCGAATTATTATATCCTGCATGCCGACAGACCCGCCGGCAAAAGAGGCGGAGGAGTCGCTGCGATCATTCGCAGCCCCCATCAAGTCTCCTCTCTACCATCCTTAGATTTAACAGGATGTGAAAACCTGCTTTTTAAACTGGACACTGACTTAGGATCATTACTTTTGATCCTTCTATACCGCCCCCCTCAAACTTCGCCCACATTTACCACATCCTTTGCAGAACAACTCGCATCCCTGACTATTTCCCATGACAAAATCGTACTATTAGGAGACTTCAACCTATGGTTGGACTCTATTGAGTCTGATCCTCAGGCAGCCAGTCTTAAAGAAATGCTATTGGATATGAATTTCATTCAACATATCCATCTTCCCACCCATGACAAAGGGCATAGCTTAGACCAAATCTGGTCCCAAAACATTCTTCTTGCTATTAACTCCATCATGCCCTGCATTTGGTCGGATCATTACCTGATCAATTTCACCATCACCATTGCAAGCAGCAGAAGGCCCCAACCTCAGCCAGGAGGAAAAACTAGACTGTGGAAGAATGTCAATATTCCTACCTTCATTGGATCCTTATCTTCCTCCCCTCCCTCACTCGACCAGGGCATTGATGAAATGGAAGAGGCTTTTTCAGGTTGGCTACTTCAGGCAGCCGATGTTTATGCTCCCTGCACCAACTTTTCTCGTTCCCGCCCCAACGACGCACACAGGTGGTTTACACCTGTTTTGAAAAATTTTAAGCTCGAGGTCCGTCAACTGGAGCGAAAATGGCGTTTAGCCTATTTAGAACAAGACAAGGATAACTACCGTAAAGCTCGCAGGGACTATCACAAACTTATCCTTAAACACAAAACTGAATATTTCTCTGAAAAAATACTTAAAGCTCATAATAAATCCAGAGAACTGTTCAATATAGTGGAAAACCTTAGTACCAGTGACAGAACCTCCCCCCGATAACTCCTACTCAGGAACTCTGTAACTCACTCAATTCCTTTTTTTTCAATAAAATCTGCACCATCAAACAGAGCATCCCCACCATTCAGCCCCCCCTTTTGCTTTCCGACATCTTTCACAATTCTGCCACTCTGGTTTCATTCCCTCATATTGATAATGCCACCTTATCTAAGCTTCTTACCAAAGTCAAATCTGGTTCCCCTGACGACATCTGCCCTCCTTTTATCTTGAAAGAAGTAGGCACCCTCATCCCTGAGGGCCTACTTCCCTTGTTGAATGGATCACTCACTCAAGGGAAAGTCCCAAGCAATTTTAAAAAAGCCCTACTCATTCCCCTTTTAAAAAAGACAGGAGCCAACCCCTCAGACCCACTCAACTACAGGCCTATTTCTCTGTTGCCATACTGCGCCAAACTTTTGGAATCCCATGTCTGTGACAGTATCTCTACTTTTTTGGAGAAATCTGAGTACCTTGCACCCAACCAGGCCGGTTTCCGCCCCTGCCATTCAACCGAAGAAGTCATTCTCTCGGTGCAGAACTCCCTGAGGCGGAATGCGGACGAGGGGATCCACCAGGCTTTGGTGCTGTTAGACCTTTCTGCTGCGTTCGACACGGTCGACTACACCATCTTGGTCGACCGTGTCGAGCAGGCGGGCCTCAGGGGCCCGGCTTTGAGCTGGATCCGCTCGTTCATCTCTGGCTGAACTCAATCGGTCAGACTGGGCACTTTTACGGCCCCCACCATATCCACCAACTGTGGAGTGCCTCAAGGGTCTTCGTTGTCCCCCCTACTTTTTAATTTGTACCTGCGTCCTCTTCTGTTTTCCCTCAGAAACGCCAAGGCAACCATCTTCAACTATGCTGATGATTTGCAGCTCATCTTCCCTCTTAACACCAAGGACTCAGTGGTAGAATTTCAAAACACCATGTCCCACATTCTGAGTTGGATGAGCTGCAATCACCTAAAACTTAACCCAGGCAAGACCGAATTGGTCTTGCCTGGACAGAGCATACATAGTTGGAATCCCAGCTTTTGGCCTTCCTGCATGGGTGCCCCTCCATCTAAGTCATCTTCGGTCAAAAGTTTGGGCATCCACATTAGTGAAGACCTTTCCTTGAAGAAACAGGTGGGAGCAGTCGTTTCCTCCAGTTTTTTTCAGCTGAAAAAAATTTAAAAAATTGCACGTTTTTTTTCCTTCTCCGCTCTCTCTCAGATCGTCATCTCCTTGGTTTTATCCAGACTAGACTTTTCCAATAGTCTCTATCTTGGGCTCCCAAAAGGAGAGCTTAAACGCCTCCAGTTGGTTCAGAATCAAGCAGCCAGACTTCTTCTGAACATTACTAGAAGGCAATCAGTCAGATCTGGCCTGAAACAATTACACTGGTTGCCGGTGGAACAACGTGTGGCCTTTAAAGCGGGCTGCATTTCATTCAAATCCCTACACAACACTGGCCCCCAATTCATTAGGGATCTATTCCATAAATACAGCCCCTCCCGACATCTCCGGTCCACCCATAAATCACTCTTGATTGTGCCGCCGTACAAAAGGAAACGTCTCGGAGGCAGCTGCTTTGACCATCTCGCAGCTGCCTTCTGGAACTCTCTCCCCCTTCATCTAAAACTAAGCGATAATCTACTCAGGTTTAGACATCTTCTGAAGACCTGGCTCTTTTCTCAGGCACATCATTGAGCTGCTTCCTTCTATCAAATGACTGACGCGCCCTGTTCCTTCCTATAGCGCCATGAAGCCTCCGGGCGTACGAGCGCTCAATAAATGCCAGTTAACATTAACATTAACATCTACCTTCAACATGCAAAAAGTCTGGTTTGTGGGTCATAGCTATGTCCACTGGAGTCAAAAATACGCAGCTAACAGAGGTATTTACAACCTTGATTTACCAAATGTGGACATTGTATGGATTGGACAGAGAGGATTGAGAAGTCACCAATTGATACCATTGGTAAAATCCTTTATGCATTTACCACACCCTGACCTTATAATTGTGCACTGTGGTGGCAATGACTTGGGCACTTTGACTGGGGTAGGTCTGGAAATGCTTTTAAAGGACATATTTGGGCATTTGATGTCACTTTTTCCAAAAACTGCCTTGGTATTTTCTAATATATGCCAAAGGCAAAAATGGAACTGGTCCAACCAATTTTGTCCACAGATTGAAAAAGCAAGGAAACATGTACATAAATCTGTTTCTGCTTACCTCAGAGACTATGGTATGGGTTCCATTTACCACAACAACTTGTGTTACAACATGCAAGACATCTATAGGAGAGATGGTGTGCATTTTACAGATGAGGGGAATAGAGTTTTCCTCTTGAATATAAGACTCTGCATTGGTACCTACTTGTAGGTACAAAAAACACCCACATAACACAACAGCTCTTTTCAGAGCTACCCTACCTCTAAGCACTCTAAATTATTTTTTACTATAATTTTTTACACTGTTTTCCCTGTGGTGCGCACAGGGTGCGCGTACCGGAGCGCGCACCTGGGAACGCACCCAGCGCTTACCCCGCGACAATTTAAAAAAAGTTTTTTTGCCCTTCAGGGTCCTTCTAGGCCCCCCTCAGAAAACCTAGGGGGTCAGGGGGTGTCTACTCTGCCCCTTTTAATTATTTCCCCCTTTATTTTTCACCTCTTGTGTCTCGATTCTACCGAGACACAAGATGGCGGACTCTCTGGACTGTTTAGAATGTTGACAGACACCCGACAGCCAATCAGCTTTCCGCTCGCGCACTCCCGTAGCACGCCGGGTGCCCTCCCCGGTACGCGCACCTGTGAGCGCTCGGAGAGCGCCTATAGATATATATGTGTTTTTGAAGTTAATTTTCAAAAAAACCACTGGAGCAATTTTCACCAAATATAGCAAAGGCACATCTGCGTACCAGTCCCTACAATTTTGCCAAGTTTGGCGTAATTCCGTTCAGCGGTTCGGGCTGTAGACTTGTCAGACCGTCCTATGGAAATGAACATGGGGAAAACACGTTTTGGAACCCCCCTTTTTTCTCAGCCCCCACTCCACGAATCCCCCCTAAACTTCCAGGAAGGAGCGAGCGGAGCTGGCCAAAATTTAAGAAAATTACACGCAAATTCCTCGACCGGCGCCAGAGTTATTCCCAATAGAATGTTGCGGATTTCCTATGGTAGCCAATCCTAACTATAACTACCTACTGGCGACCGCCAGTAGGTAATCAAGCAATGTTCCTGGTCGCCAGTACACGGCGAGGAAAGTCAGGTGTAGACCTCAAAGTCGCCTCCACACACTCGAAGCAATCAGGATACGGTAGACATTTTTCAAATGAAGAGCAGAGTGAAAATGTATTCAATCCATGACGCGTTTCGATCCACGAAGGAGCTTGGTCACATGATGCACCCAGAGTGCATTGCAAATTTATAGTAAACACAAAAGTAAGCGAGAAAATAAACACACACCTAGAGTGATAAAAATGAAAAACAGACTTTTCAGAAACACCGCTTAAAAATAATCAACATAATGTTGAATGAGACTCGGACATTCAAAAAAAATCTCTAATTTGGCCAATTACTGTACATACGTCCACAAAAAATATGACAATAAAGTTGAGACAAGTATCAGAACTATAAATATTGAAAAGGCAGTTGATACATTTTCAAATAGCAGCATTTGAAAAAATAATACCGATCAGTGTCATATAATAACTGCACATTTCATGATTAAATAACCATTCTTAAACACTTTCTAATACATTTGCCAAATTTCAATTCCTAATGGAACAAGCCAATGTGGTCAGTAAAATTTCTCGGCCAAAAAAAAACAAGTCTATGTGAATAGTCTCTTGAAGGCGGCGTAGATGCTAACCAAAAAAGTGCATAAGTGCTGTACAATTGGAAAATTCTCATGGTGTTAAAAATAGTGGTAATATAAAAAGATTTTTTTAAATTAAGTGCCTACAGCTTATGAGGCAACTGAAGAGAGAAAACAAACCATTTCATAATAAATAGCAACATGATTATATCTGGAAAAAATTACTTAGCTAATCATTGAAAAAGAACATAAATAGGAATAACCTTTAATCGATATGCATTTAACTATTACCACATTAATATGGAATAGAAACACTGCTGTGCAATGAAACGAAATACCCCAATTATTCAAGCCAAAAAACAGACATGTATTAAATGATCCCAATTATTCTATAAGTCATTTAAGTATGGCTTGAAGCTAGAATTGAAAGACCCTGTAAAAACGTATGCATTATACTCAGAGGAAGTTATGTAAATCCTCTGTTAAATTTAATCCGTTAGGAGCCTTGGTGTCGAGAGATAAAATGTAGTGGGATTCTTTCTGTCGTAATGATCTTTCGCGGTTCCCACCCCATCCGGGATGTGGAACAGAGCATAAAACAGTATATTCAAGGTCCTTCAGTTCGTTATTGTGAACAGCCCTGAAATGTCTCGCCACCGGATAATTGGTGTCGGAGTTCACGATGGCCCTGATGTGCTGAAAAATACGTTTATGCACAGGGAGTTTAGTGCTCCCTATGTATTCAAGATTGCAGGTGCGCTTCAATTTATATATGACAAATTCCGACCTGCATGTTAAATATTCTTGAATGAGTATTTGAACCTCACTAAAAGCTGTTGTGTAGTGGGTGCTATTTTTCGCAAAAGTGCAGGCACGACATGATGTACATTTGAGAAAACCCATTTTACTGAGCCAGGCTTTTTTAGGAGGAACCTCAGGCATAGGTCTGTCTAGGGCATCACGCATGGAAGGTGCCCTCCTGAATGTAATTGCTGGTAAACTAGGCATGATTGTTCCCAAGATCTTGTCAGTTAAGACAATAGGCCACTCCGCACAGATAATACGGTGGATGGTTCTTTCTTGGGCACAAAAGGTGGCAATTAATCTTACTGAGCATTCAGTGGTGTTGGAAGTGGTTTCTTTAGGAGCTAATATAACTTCCCGATCAAGTGACTTTGCTTTAATTAAGACTTGATCGAGGATTTTCTGAGTATAACCCCTGTTACGGAATCGCAGTACTGAATCAGCTAGACAAATATCAGCTGTTGCCCTATCACTACATATCCGACGAATTCGGATTAACTCCCCATAGGGGATACTGTTGATTGTGTGAGTAGGATGGGCACTCCGGGCATGAAGAATTGAATTGCCTGCTGTGGATTTACGGTGAAGTCTAGTATTAAGCTCATCATTGTCCACATAAAGCTGTACATCTAAGAACTCAGCCAACTTGTTATTAATGGTGGCCGTGAATCTAAGATTGAGTTCATTGGTGTTGATATCATGTACAAATGCTAGCGCTTCTTCAGTAGACCCCCTCCAGATTATGCACACATCATCGGTGTAGCGCCAATAATGGACAATGTATTGTCGCCAGTGTTGGTGTTTGACACTGAGCACGTGCTCCTCCCACCAGCCAACATGTAAGCATGAATAACTGGGGGAGAAGCACGAACCCATTGCCACACCAGGTAACTGCTGGTAGATGTTACTCTGAAATCTGAAGAAGTTTGAGGTGAGACAGATTCTGATCATTTCAATCAACATCTCATTGTGACCCCGAAAAATTACATCACGTCTGCTCAGGTAATATTGGACAGCTCTAATACCATGGTGATGATTGATGGAAGTATACAAAGATTCTATGTCCATCACCAAAAATAAATAGTTAGAACACAAATTAACATTCTTGATCTTAACTACAAAATCAGTCGTATCCTTCAAATAAGAGGGTAAATCTGTCATATGTGGCTGGAGGTAGAAATCCACATATTTTGAGATCTTTTCATTCATGCTGCCTATAGCAGAAATGATCGGACGACCAGGGACAGGGGTAACCAACTTATGAACTTTAGGGAGGAAATACAGGATGGGAGTTATTGGATGTTCTACATTTAAAAATTTCGATTCATCCTTTGTAAGTAAGCTCATTCTGTACCAGTTGTTGATTTTTTTGCGTGTGATTTCATCACTCTTGTGCATCGCAAACTTTGTTGATAAGGCATAGCAAGAAGAGTTAGACAAATGTCTTTCCGCCTCAATCACATAATCAAGCCGTGACCATAGTACCGTATTACCTCCTTTGTCCGAATTTTTGATTATAGCATCACTGTTACTTTGTAATTTTTTAACCAACCGATGGTATTGGCTGTTATTGTAGTTGGTTTGCTTGGTGTTATTGAGAACTTTTCTGTTTAGTTCCTTAAGCTCTACAAAGACCCTGTCGCTGAAAACATCCACCGCATCCCTGGGCATAAGTGGACGGAAAGTTGACTTAGGCCGGAATGGACTGGGAGCTGGTGTGTTGAGATTTATGGTCTGACTGACTGTAGGAGCAGGTTGTGAATCATCTTCACAGGCAAGATCGTAAAGATTCTGAAGACTAGTGATGTCCATCACTCGCATAGATGTTGTAGTATCTTCTGCTGCAGTATCATTAGAAGATTTCTTGCGCGAAGAATTGAGTTGGAAATACTTGATAAGTTTGATTTTACGATGCACAATGCACCTTCAGGCCATGGCACTCGCAGGTGGGTGCTTGTTGTGGTGGTGCCCCACGTTCCAATCAGCGCTACACAGGCTTCGTTAACCTTCCCAACAAAGGTGAGCACTCAGGAGGGTATTGTAACTGTTCTTTAATCAGCAAAAAACAAAACAGACGCCTTTCGGATATTCCTTCGTCAGCGTCAACTGTGATCACTTCGAAGAGGCTTTTTAAATTCGTTAGCGTCATCCATGTATCAACATAGATGACGGTGTACATTGCTGTTACATTGCATTGTTCATGGTGGCTATTTTAACACACTACTTTCGTAGTACTGTGTTAAAATGGCCGCCGATAATGTTATCGCCAGCCCTTGATAATATGCCCCTTAGTATGTAGTACCTAGAATCTTTGCCTTGCTGTAAACTTTTTCTGCAGTACCAAAACATTGTGTGGAACATAATGAACACAAGTTGTCAACTGTCACCTGAAAACGGAGTTACTCCACAATACAAAGGTTTATAATGTGTTCAATACCTCTACACACCTATGGTGCAATAGAAGCACTTGTTTTGTAAACACGTACACTGATTAGCTGGACACAGACTGTACACAATTAGGTAGAATAGTTATATGGTAGCTGCTCGCCACTATGTAAACTATATAACAAAATAACACTCTCTGTGGATGATGTCATCAGTGATGTCATTAATGATTTCATAGAACATTTAATGAGTGATGTAATATGTGAGGTCATAAGCAATGCATGGCAGGGCCTAAGTTATAGTTAGCTCTTCTAGCTGTAAGTGGTGAATTTCTGTGTTTTCTTTAGTTCCAAAAGTTAATGTTGTCACTGAGATATTCTCCTAACTATAATGTTACTTTAACCTTTGGTTTTTGAGTACTTCTAAGGTTTTATTTGTTTGACAAACAGGTCTTTGTATCACAACTAACTATAACGTTGGTTTTTAAGTGAATTTCTAGTTTTTTTTAGCTCAAAGTAATATTTTAATACCATACACAAATCCAACCCCCAATGCATATGACCTTCGGCTCTGCGCAGCAGGAGTTGGTCACAGGATCCAACGTTTTTCAAAGGGAGGGGTCCATGTGCCCCTCTACCTGAGCCTTATTAGGTCTTTTTTTTAAAGAGGAGGTGTCCATGTGGCCACTCTTCCCAAGCCTTATTAGGCCCTGGGAGCCTAATCCCACAGATACTATTTTTTGTTAAAAGGGTTGGGGCTATGCAGCCCTCTCCCCAAACCTTATTTGGTCCTGGGTACTTCATCGCTCCAAGGGCTGTTTTATTGTTTTTTAAATAAAGGAGAGGAAGACCACCTGCCACCCTCTCTGAACCTATTAGGCCCTGGGGAGCACATTCCCAAGGACCACTACTTAAAAAAGGGGAGGGGCCAGGTGGCCCCCTTACCCAGACCTTGCTAGGGCTGGCAACCCCATCCCACAGGGCCCTTACTACATTTAAATGGGCAGGGGGAGCCATGTGCCCCACTCCCGAGCCTCGATAGGCTCTGGGGATCCCTAATTAAAGTAGAGGGGTGCCGTGCAGCCCCCTTCAAGCCTTTTCTATCTCCGGGAACCCATCCACCGGAGCCTGTACTATTAACAGTGGATGCCCTGGTTCCCACCAATCAATGAATCATTTGTAAAGTGCACTACTCACCCATAAGGGTCTCAAGTCACTGTGGGGGAGGTGGGTGCTGCTACTGCTCGAATAGCCAGGTCTTGAGCTGTCTCCTGAAGGTCAGCAGGTCCTGGGTCTGCAGCAGGTGAACGGGGAGGGTGTTCCATTATTTGTTGAACGCACGTTCACCAGCGGTTTCTTGGCACTTATGCAGAGAGGCATTGACAGATGCGGTGGGAGGGAACTAGTTATAGGCCTGGGAAAAAAGCCATGTTGTGAGCGATTTCCTAAACAGAGGATAGGAGGGGATTTGGCGCAATTCCGGGGGGAGGGAGTTCCAGAAATGTGGTGCCAGGGATGAGAATCTTAGACCACCGTGTTTTTTCCGTTTGAATAAACAAGCGGTCAAAAGGTTAAAACTGGACGAGCATAGGTCACGAGATGGAACGTAGCACTGTATTCTGGAAGCGATAAAAACAGGTCCGTGGGAGGACAAGGCTCTGTGAATCAGGCAGCCAAGTTTGAAGAGGCTGCGCTGGGTCACTGGGAGCCAGTGCAGACTCTTAAGCAGGGGTTTCGCGTGGCTGAATTTTGGCTGGCCGTGGACAAGCCTGGCGGCTTGATTCTGTACCATTTGCAACCGGTGTGATTGATATGCTGGAATTCCAGTGAGTTGGCGTAATCGATACGTGACATTACTAGGGCCAGAGTGACTTGAATAAGAGCCTCAAATAATAGGAATCTGCTAATTTTCCAAATTCTTCGCAAGTGGAAGAAGCAGATGAAAACCACCGACTTGATCTGGGCCTTCATGGTGAGATTGCTACTAATAGTAACACCTAGGCTCTTGACCAAGCTGACTGAGGAAGGCGGGCATCCCAAGGAGTGGGGCCAGAAGTTAGAGTTCCATGGATTAGCTGAGGTGGGAGAATGATCTGCCACCGACGGTCATTCTGTGGATGTGTGGAATGGTGGCGAGGGCGATGTCACTGGAGCGAAGTTGGTGGTTTCGGGTGTAGATGGTGAGTCGTTTGTTGAGGTATGCTAGGCTGGTGTTGTGGAGTGCCTTGTAATTGTGGGTGAGGAGCTTGAAGGTGTTCATCTTGTTGATGGGGAGCCAGTGCAGCTCGCTCAGGTGTGCTGTGATGTGGCTGTGGTGGGGGATGACGAGCATGAGGTGTGCGGAGGCGTTCTGTATGCGTTGTAGTCGATTCTGGAGTTTGACCGTGGTTCCCGTGTAGAGGGCGTTGCCGTAGTCCAGTCTGCTGCGGACGAGGGCCTGGGTGACCGTCCTTCTGGTTTCAGTGGAGATCCATCTGTAGATCTTGCAGAGCATGCGGAGTGTGTTAAAGCAAGAGGCGGAGACTGCATTGATTTGATGGGTCATTGATAGCGATGAGTCTAAGATAAACCCCAGGTTGCGTGCGTGGTCGGTGGTTGTCGGTGTAGCTCCCAGTGTGGCCGGCCACCAGGAGTTGTCCCAGGCGGAGGGGATGGAGCCGAGTATGAGGACCTCTGTCTTGTCTGAGTTCATTTTCAGGTGGCTGTTCTTCATCCATTCGGCAACGGCCTTCATTCCTTCGTGGAGGTTGGTTTTGGCGGTGGTGGGGGCCTTGGTGAGGGAGAGGATGGGTGCCGTCAGCCTATGAGATGATGTTGAGGTCATGCGATAGGATGATGTTGGTGAGCGGTCCAATGTAGACTTTGAAAAGGATCGGGCTGAGGGATGTTCCTTGGGGTACGCCGCATATGATCTTGGTGGCTTCAGATACGAATGGAAGGAGGCAGACACTCTGGGTTCTGCCTGTGAGGAAGGAAGTGGTCCAGTCCAAGGCTTTGTCAGGGATCCCTGTGTTATGGAGGCGTGTGTGTGGGGTGTGGTGGCAGACGGTGTGGAAGGCAGCCGAAAGGCCCAGGAGGAGAGGGCCGCAGTTTGTTCGTTGTCTAGCAGGGTTCTGATGTTGTCTGTGGCCGCGAAGAGGGCAGTTTCGGTGCTTTGATTGCTGCGGAATCCAGATTGGGACGGGTCCAGAGCATTGTTCTCCTCGAGGAAACGGGTCAGTTGCCTGTTGACAATCTTCTCGATGACTTTCGCCAGTCACAGGAGCAGGGAGATGGGCCGGAAGTTCTTGAGGTCCTTAGGGTCTGCCTTGGGTTTGTTGAGTAAGGCATTGATTTCGGCATGCTTCCAACTCTCCGGGAAGGTGGCGGTCTCAAAGGAGTTGTTGACGATTTTCCGGAGATGGGGTGCGATGATTGAGCTTGCTTTGTTGAAGATGTGGTGTGGGCAGGGGTCAGATGGTGAGCCGGAGTGGATGGTGTTCTTGATTTTTATGGTGTCTTCATCATTGATATGGGTTCAGGAGCGCAGGAGATCGGTGTGGCTGGGGGGCGGGGAGTCTGAGGTGTCGGCGGTTGTCGGGGGGGGCCTGGTTGTTGAAGCTGTTCTGGATGTCTGCGATCTTGCAGTGAAAGAAGATGGCTAGGTTGTCGCAGAGGTCTTGCGACGGCAGGATGTTGTTGGAGTTGGAGCTGGGGTTGGAGAGTTCCTTCACGATGTTGAAGAGCTCTTTGCTGTTGTGTGCGTTGTTGTCAATGCATTCCTTGAAGGAGGTCCTTTTGGCGGTTTGGATGAGTTGGCGGTGCCTGCGGATGGCATTCTTGTGGGCTGCATTGTTGTCCGGTGTCTGTTCATGGTGCCACTGCCTCTCGAGTCTTCGGTAGGTCTGCTTGGAGGCCTGGAGATCGGCGGTGGACCAGATGGCTTTTCTGTCGGTGCATCTGTTTGAGGATTTCTTGATCGGGGCGGGAGTGTTGGCGCAGTCGTCGATCCATTGCCTGAGGTTGCGGGCGGCAGTGTCTGCGGTATCTGTTGGTGGGTTTAGGGTGAGGGTAGCGATTAGCTGGTCTTCTGTGACTTTTTTCCAGCTGCGGCGGGGGCCTATTGTGGGTGGTGGTGAGTGATGGGTTTCTCGAAGGTGAAGTGGATGCAGCAGTGGTCGGTACAGTGGAGTTCGGTGGTGTGTCTGAAGGTGACCAGAGTCATTAAAGGCTCAGGGGGGCTCCTCTATCTATTTTCAGAACTTTAGGCACCAGGTGTGGGCTCCCGGGGCTTCATATTGCTCGGAGAGAGGGGCTGCATCGGCCCCTCCCCATTTTTAGAATTTTCAGCCCAAGGGTGTGCTCCACGGGGACTCTGATGGCTCAGGGAGGGGGCGGTGTGGCCCCCTCTTGTTATAAATTTATTTTGACCCCAGGGGTGGGCTCCCCATGGCCTGTCTAGGCTCAGAGAGGGGAGCTACACGGTCCCCTCCCCTTTATTATTGAAGTTGACCCAGTGTGATGGGGGTCTCTGTGGCCTCCGAAGGCTGGAGGAGGGGGCAGCATGCCTCCCCTCCCTTTATATGCACATTTCAGCCACGTGTGGTCTTCACTGGGCCTTTCATGGTTTAGGGTGGGGGCCAAGCAGACCCCCTCCCCTTATTAATACGGCCCCAGGGGGGCACTGTCTGGGGCTGTAATTAATTAATGTGACTGGCCGCAATTTTTTTCCAATCCTGCAGGAGTCCCGCATGATCATGGCAATTTATGCCAATTTTGTTTTGTGGTTGGCCCTGGGGGGTGTCCCTTTGGGTTCTCTCCATGGGGACTTGGGGGTCAGGGTATCCCTACCCTGCCCTCTTATATTACTTTCAGAAATTTACTTCAGGACAGGGTACTAAGTCTCCGAGTCCTGAAATGCCTACCAGCAACATTTTTCTCAAGTTCTTGACAGCCAATCCGAGTGCTCACTCCCGCGGGAATCTGACTCCCAGGGGAGCGAGATAATCAAAGGGAAGTAAAGTATATATATATATATATACATTTTACTGTGTTTCTTTCTCAAATCGTGTTTTGCGCAACACCAGCCATGATCATTTTGAGTAGTGAGTCGCTTACTCAAATGATTTCTGCAGAATTTTGGGTACAGGTTTCTTGAAGAATCAAAATTTACACTCTACAGCAATGTGCCCTAGTGCAGTGAGCTGTGTACCTGTAGCATGGTCTGAAGATCTTTCTGATGGGACATATCAGGACTTGTGCAATGCCCTTCCAGGGTGTTTACGAGGGCTTTGCCACTGTTTAATTTGAGTCAGTGGTTTCAGTGCTAGGCACCGCCAATTAATTGTCAGCACTGGCCATAGTGACAGTCCTGACACATGGTTGAGCTGTCTGTTTAACTTTGAGATGAGCACAACAACAGTGTTTAAAAGGTCAATATACATTAAAAATAAAATAATACCTGCCACTCACTGCATACTTATGGCTTTGGGTGGCCTGGAATACTGGGCATGACCAAATTGTATTATTGATACGGACAGTAGTTGTGTTGTTACTGCCATTAGCAGCACTGGCAGGGGCAATGGGTGGTGCAGGCTGCAGTGGCGTCCCAAGAAGGGCCCTGCCACTTATGTTTTTAGAACTTAAGCCTAGGCTTTGCACATATTTTATAAGCTAGCTGGCAAAGTTGTAAAATTGCTGCTTAAAAGGGTTTCTATGTCCCAGCGGGAATGACCAATGCATTTCTTCTGTGGCCCTCAGGTCAATGAGCCCTGATTATCTGTGTGACTTCCAGGAACAATTACAATAGTAGGGTGAGGTCAGACAACCATTTTTTACGACACCGGCCAAACTTTCCCGACTAAGTTTGTGGAATAAAAAACTTGAGCATATTTTAGTAGCAGAATCTTACAGAACCAACTGATTTTGGGCCACACAGAAAACTATGCTGGATACGGTTGGATACCCTTGTGGGTGACAAGTAGCGATTTCCTAATCTACTGATTGATTGATGTAACACTTACAACTTCACCTTTTTCATGTATTCCATGATCTCGATAACAAGCAGCTGTAAACCTTTCCTTCTAAAATGGGATTATGGACCAGATGTGCATGGTTTTGACAAACTCAAAGCTTGCACAATAGAAATATGCAAACTTTGAAACTGCATAAACACTTTGTGATACATTGATGTGCCAATGCAAGATGCTTGTGACCTTGCAACTCTGAATGTCAGCACTGCAGCACTGCAGTCCTTTGCAAGTTGCAAAAAATGGGGTGTGTCTGCCCTCTTGGCTGCTCACATGGAAATGAATATAGTCAATCAAGGAAGATAGAAGCTGAGATCCATTTAGGTTCCAAGTGATAGTCAAGTTATCATATGAGAATGGATCACTTGTCCTGTATTGTTACCAGGGTCTGGGTTGTTAGCTGACTTAAAACACCCTCATTCACATAGAAGGTACCGTGGCGGTATATCTTGATTCTCCGCTTGTGTACCGACGTGAAAAGCAATATTATTGGGTCTTTCAGTATGCTTTCCTCCTCCTGGAGGAAGACCTACTGGTGATTACAGTAGTGTCAAGAAATGGTGAAAGTGTGATTAAAGTGAGTTTAAAATTGCCTCCATCTCTCAACTACGTATTGTATTCTATTGGAGGTGGGGGAAGGATAAAACAAAGGGCATTGCGTATTTAGGAGGGCTACCGTTCTATAGCACCTACTTTAAAAGAGTGAGTGGTCGACATCTTTCAGCACCATCGGTGCCCAAGATGGTCGGGTGGCTTTCTTGAGGACCAGTGTTGGTGTGTGTTGATAGTGTGCGTAGGTAAGTTATTGCACTTACCCTTCTTCTCTGATGTTATGGGTCAATAGTACCTATAAATGGAAAAAAACACAAAAGACCATAACAACAAGGTATCAAGTTAATTGAACATGAAACTAGATCAATTGTGATCAAAGTTTGTCTTAGAGGATGCTTAAAACATTAGTGATGAGCTTAGTTCTCGGGAAGAGGTGGGGAAACACACAATAACTGCTGTACATGTTATGGGGGCCTACTGCATATATGCAGGCCTCCTTTTAGACAATAATTTCAGCTTGAGGCCATTATTCAAGTAGCCTTGTGCCCAGTGATGTATAGCCGACCAGAGTGTCTGGTTCCATGTATAAATGTGAATAAAACACTTGTGGTGGTCCAAAAGTGCGAGCTCTTGGGTAGCCCACTTCTTATTGAATTACTGGTAGTAGCGGTATGCGCTTATGATGTAGTTCCTGGCAAGGGACTGCTCATGTTTATTTCATGACTACTAGAGACTATTTAGTCCTTATTATAAAAACAGCCACTAGACTAGCAGAAGACCTGACCATGAAATAAGTGAAGCCAAAATTAAGACAATGGTCCACACCTCAGTCTATATGAAATGAACGAAACAAAAGAGTACATCACACAAAACAAAATACAAAAATTGGGAAAAGACCTGAAATGATTCTCCCTAGAGAAAAATGCATCCCTACACTTAAGGCACTTATATTGCTTCTGAACTACACTGCAACAATGATTCTACTGGGGGAACTCTACCGAGAACTCTGACTCGAGTGGTGATGAAATACCCTATCAAAGAGGAAGTAGAGGACAAAACAGACGCCACCAGCGATGATGGCATAATCCATTGTGAACACCTCAGTTTGGAGATCATCCTCAACCACTCTATCAACCACACGCACAGAATTTCCAAGGTTGGATGAATCCATATAAACAAGCCCTCCTCCGATGGGACCACCAATGGGATCACATCAAACACAAAGGGCACCCTTTAAGGGAGAGGCCCCAACAACCGGAGAGGAAGAAGAAAAGGGGCGACCTGGACAGAACAAGATCAACAAGTGCTAATGCGCAGCATGTCCAAAGAGAGACCGGGTCCCAGCACGACAACATACTAGCGTGAACTAGCGGATTTCTATAGAAATATTAAACTGAAAGTGTTCTTCAAAGACAAAGGAAACAACACTACTAAAAGTGACACCAGCCTACGGAATAAATTTACCTTCCGCCCTGCTAACCAATTGGTCCCAGTTGAAGTACAAGCCCTCTTAAAAGAGGTGGAAAATCTGAAAAATACAACAAGAAAGCCCTTCATGAATGTCACCAAGTAAATGTAAATGTAAATGTAAATGTATGTGTCTTGTAAAGCGCACTGCTGCCCTGAGGCGTCGTGGCGCTGTAGACCGCTGGGGAGCCCGTCCTGGCTATCCCTGTGAGATGGTCCCTACTGGGTATCTCCAAGGTGAAACCAGGCATCCCCGGCGAATGTGGGGGGCCGTTGTAGAGATGAGGCAAGCTAATGCCCAGAGTTGCCAAGTGTGATCCCTGGTTAGAGTAGGCACCGAGGCGAGAATTATCGAGTCCGCTGACCCTGGTCCACGACCCTGCCGCATCGGGAATTGAACCCTGGTCCCGGGCCGTTCTCTGCTTCTGGGTCTGCTGCCTCTAACCAGTGAGCCACACCACTCCACGAGCCACACCGCTCCAAGCAGGAGCGCTTAGCACTGGAGGAACTTCAGAAACACGCAGGACTAATAATTAAACCAGCGGACAAAGGAGGGGGCGTAGTCATCCTCACCAAAGAAAACTCCTGTCTGATAGTAACTTTTACAAAATTCTAACCACAGATCCGACAATGGGATTACAATGAACCATTCAACTTATGGTGGATGAAGCCGAAACTAACCTTTGGATTTCAAAAAATGAAGCACATTTTCTGAAGACAAAATCACCCAGAACACCATACTTCTACTCCTTACCCAAAATACATGAAACAAGAATATCTCTACTACGACACCCGATAGTCCCTGGCATTGGCTCGGTACTGGAACCCCTTTCTCAATTCGCTGATCACTATTTAAGACCCTTAGTGCAAGCGACTCCAACATATCTAAAGGACACCTGGGATCTTCTAAACCAACTAAAGGGTTTAACATTTCAGGAAGCAACGATGTGCTTAGTTGGACTCGAAGTAGAGAGCTTATGCACTAAGGGGCCGATTATGATGGCGGATGGACCTGAGTCCGTCCGCCACCATAGCGTAGGAGGGAACCTTTGCATTGCCTGCGGAGTTCCCTCCTGTGCAATTAGGATGTGACCGCCACCCTGGCGGTCACATCCTCAATCTTTAACATTGCGGCGGGTGCAGCTTCAAGCTGCACCCGCCGCAATGTTAAAAGTGCATGCACGGCATTTGCGTGCACAAAGCAGCAGGCACCGCGCGGTGCCTGCCGCTTTGTCCACGCAAATGCAGGGGGGTACCATAGGTACCCCCCATGTGCACCCCCCACCCCCCTTCACCCAGGGGGCCCGCCACGGGCCCCCGAAGTGAAGCTTCGTATGCTTTTCCATGGGGGAAAAGCCGCCGCGGAAAAGCATACTTTGTACTCCATCATAATATGGATGGCGGTGTCTGATAGACACCGCCAGCCATGTTAATGCTTTTCCGCTGCGGGCGGAATCCGCCCGCGGCGGAAAAGCGGAGGACAGATTCTAAGACACACCAGCCATCCTAATATGGCGGTGGGTCTTTCAAGGCTCCGCGGCGGATTTCCCGCATCCTCCGGGCCGGCGGTGGCTTCCGCCGGCCCGGTGGATGCGGGAAATCCGCCATCGTAATAGGCCCCTTAGTATGGGCGAATTTTGCAGATCTGCAATCCGCAAATTCACGCGAAATCGGCAAAAAAATCTGCGAGTTCGCTGGAAAATCCGCGAACTCGCAGATTTTTATAGTAGAGTACTTTCTGGCTAATCAGTAAGTGCTACCTCGTTGGGTAAATGTATAGTGCTTTTCCTAATACTACAGCTGCGTAAAGTGCCAGAAGAGTTGTCTCCAGTAACCATGTGTGTGTTACTATGCCATCGCGCCGAAGGGTGCAGGGGTCCCTTGAATGAGCTGTCCATCATAGTGGGTAAATGGCGGGAAGACGGTGACACCGCGAGTGTGTGGGCGGGGCCAAACGGGCGGACCCTCTTTGCGAGTTCACATGCCTCTTGTGTGTAAAAAAAGGTCAGAGACCGATCAGAGCAGCAGATGAGGAGAAAGAAGCTCTTGGTCACAGGAACTGCACAGGGGTTGCGCTCGTGAAAGTCAAGGATGCAAAGGCCTCTATCCAGCATCACAGCTAATTTTCGACTGTAGATATGGGGAGATAGCACAGCCTGCCCTGCCTCGACAAAGCTCACGATTGTTTTTGGGCTGATGAATGCGTTACTGACCTTGACCTTCAACTTGGGCCCCGGCTGTAAGTGCTTCCTGTTGAGGTTTAATTTTTTTGACAGGAGCATCATGCCAGAATGAACCCTGCCCTTCATATTTATCCAAGAAGACGCCACCGTTTTGTGCGATACCTCTACTCACCTGGAGTACTTTCTACTGGCTAATCAGTAAGTGGTACCTCGTTGGGTAAATGTATAGTGGTTTTCCTACACTACAGCTGTGTAAAGTGCCAGAAGAGTTGTCTCCAGTGACCATGTGTGTGTTACTATGCCATCGCGCCGATGGGTGCAGGCAGGGGTCCCTTGAGTGAGCTGTCCATCATAGTGGATAAATGGCGGGAAGACGGTGACACTGCGAGTGTGTGGGCGGGGCCAAACGGGCGGGCCTTTTTATGCGAGTTCACATGCCTCTTGTGTGTACTATGCCATCGCGCCAAAGGGCGCAGGGGTCCCTTGAGTGGCCATAAAAAAAAATCAGCCTGCTCCCGAATTTGCGAATTTTCGGCAATTTTGCGATATTCGCGGATCGCGAAATTACTGAAAATCCGCAAATTTCACGAGCGTTATGGATTTTTTGCCCATGCTTATTATACACTAGCCTACTGCAAGGAAAGACACTCCAGATGATTGAGGACATCCTGTACACTCAACAGAGGGAACACAAACACTGAGACACTTTGTATTAGAATGAAGCCATCTACCTCTAAATGAGAACTTTTTTTAATACAATGGAATGCTATTCCTACAGTTCCATGGAACTTCAATGGGAAGCACGTTCCCTCCCATTGTGGCAGGTTTGTATGTGAGTAACTTTGAGACCATCAATATCCTCAATGACACCAACCCATACAGAGCCAAAATACTCTTTTGGAAGCATTACATTGATGATGTGATAATGATTTGGAATGACACACCTGACAGTTTACCGGAATTTCACAGATGGTTCAATACCAGGAACCAATTCCTGAAATTCATGTACACAGCAGATATCTGAAAATTGGATTTTCTTGACATAAGGATCTTCATAGAAAATGATACCATCAACACTAAGACATTCTAGAAAACAACCCCCATCAAAAAATAGCTTGCTTTCAAATATCAGCTTCCATCCATGTCCCCTAAGGGAAAATCTCAGAGAAATTGCAGCAAAATAGAAGACTATTAGACAAAAGCCAATGACCTGGGCCGTAAACTTCAAGTAAGAGGCAACCCATACAAAGTGATACAAACATGCCAGAAGAGAGTGAGGAATCAGCACAGGGACAACCACTTGGAGACCACAACGAAAGCAGAAACTGCAGAAATCCTCACCTGCGTGACAACCTATAGTACAGATTCCAACACTGTGAAAGAAAAAATCGTGAACAGAAACTGCCGCATCCTTACGTCAGGGTCCTTAAAATGGCCAAAACCCAGATTCGCCAACAGATGACAAAAAACATCAGAGATATGCTAGTAGATACGAGACCACCCTCGGTAAAATCCACTACAGAATCGATTACAAATGCCTGGAACCTAGCACCTATAAAGGGTCACTACCCATGTGGATCCAGCTCTGGTGCAAATTTACCAAGGCAACCCAAGCCCTACAACTGATGCAGAATTTTAAATGGACTTTATGACATCATACAAACTAATACTTCCCATGTAATCTACATGATTACCTGTCTTGGAAGCTTAAATACATAGGGATGACCTGCCGCAAGATCGAACAAAGAATCGGGGAACGCAGAGCAATATTAAATGCAAAAGAAAAACAACGAAAATGAGCACACACTTTATTAATACCAAACACACAGTCGAGACTTCAGAACGAATCATATATGAAAAGGAACAAAGATGGGTGTACCGCCTCAAAGCCTATGAAACAGGGCTGAATGATAATATCCCTTTGCACACCATACAGAGCTGATCAGGGTCTCAAGCACAAAACAATTGATAAGATGAACAGTTACTAGATGACCTAATGCTTTTCAACTATCATCAATCATGTAGACCAGTTGGGGGTCTAAAATAACTAAAAGGTGAACGAGCAGCCAACATTTATGATATTAAGATAAGTGACACCTCGACGTCACCTATGATGAACGAACCCCAGAAATGAAACTCTTTCCCTCAACATTAAACAACACGACATACACCACAGGAGGAGACGATAAGTGGATCTTCCACAATTTTCCAGCAAAATTTTTTCCAATCTTTATGATGAGTCACCCGCTGAAATTTAAGCAAGAAGAGACACATACATTTCCCTTCTTCGTTGCCTAGCGTGGAAAAAATTTCGTAATGAGTAAAATTCACAGATCAGCATGAGAAAGCATAGTCTCACTACCATGCCTACTACAGAAAATCCGCTCCTCAGCGAGTGCACTCCACCAGGGCATAGCAAACGGAGCAAGCACAATTCGCGACCTCGACTCCACGAGGTATTTTCCATCGTTAAGAGGCTGTCTAACACAAATACGTGGCCACGCTATCCATCTAAATGATTTCTTCCTCCTTGTCCTACAGTAAATGAGCAGGCCTCCGTACGACCCATGAGGAAGCACAAAATCTGAACATTAAGGTATTTGAATGCCTGTGAGCCCTCCAAATTAGTTTAAATGCTCTCCTGGGCACCTGGTATTACACGAGTGAGCATATAAAATAGCACTGTTTAACTAAGTGCATCATCTATCAAGCACACTCTATTCATTTATTCAATATCCCCATTGAGAACTTTGGGGCCCATTAGGATGTCGGGCGGATTGCCGCCGCCAGGCTGGTGGTAGCCACCGCCAGCCTGGCGGGGGCATTCCGCCCGACATCCTCACTAGTTCCCCCCCCCCTGCCATATTAGTATGGCGGGGGGACCTCGGCGGACGGAAAGACCGTCCGCCGCTTTTCCGCCCCGGTCGCCTTGCGGCCGGGGGGGGAGGAGGGAGGGGGAAGGAATAATATGGTGGCGGTGTCTATCAGACACCGCCAGCCATATTAGCATGGGCATTTTACAATGCCTTTCCGTGGCGGCAATGCCGCCACGGAAAGGCATGCGGTCTTCACTCTGGGGGCCCCCTGTGGGCCCCCAGAGTGAAGGAGGGGTGGGGGCTGCACACAGGGGGGTACCTCTGGTACCCCCCACATTTGCATAAACAAAGCGGCAGGCACCGCGCGGTGCCTGCCGCTTTGTATATGCAAATGCTGCAATGCATTTTTAGCATTGTGGCGGGCGGTGCAGAGAGCACCGCCCGCCACAATGCTAAAAATACAGGATGTGCCCGCCACTGTGGCGGGCACATCCTAATACCCTCCACGGGACCCCCGCCCTTATGGCGGGCGGTCCCTATTACCACGAGGATGGCGGACGGGCAAAGTCCGCCCGTCATCCTAATGACCCCCCTATGTAGGGCCTTACGTGAGTAAACATAGATTTTACAAATAAGCGCAGTATATATACCAGCACGTTCCTATGCCAATTTGAGATCTTTTATAGCTCCTACTTGCACCGAACCTACACCTATTACGCAGAAAGGAATGAGGCTTAACGTCTAGCACGAAAACTGATAACGTTACCAATCAGCACAGAATACAGCATTGGCTAATATGAAAACAACTACGTGTTCAATATTACGATCACAAAATAAAGCAGAGCACTCCCTTGCCAGGAACTACATCATAAGCGCATACCGCTACTACCAGTAACGCAATAAGAAGCGGGCCACCCAAGAGCTTGCACTTTTTAACCACTGCAAGTGCATTTTTCACATTTATACATGGAACCATACACTCTGGTCGACTACACATCACTGGGCAAAAGGCTACTTAAGAAATGGCCTCAAGCAAGAATTTTTGTCTAAAAGGAGGCCTGTACATATGGAGTAGGCCCCCATTAGAAGTACAGCAGTTATTGTGTGTTTCCCCACTTCTTCCCGAGAACTAAGCTCATCACTATTGTTTTAAGCATCCTCTAAGACAGACTTTGATCACAATTGATCTAGTTTCATGTTGAATTAATGTGATACCTTGTTGTTATGGTCTTTTGTCTTTTTTCCAGTTATAGGTACTATTGAATCATAACATCAGAGAAGAAGGGTAAGTGCATTAACTTATCCACGCACACCATCAACTTGGTAACGTGCCCAACACTGGTCCTGAAGAAAGCCCCCCGACCTTCTTGGGCACCGATGGGGCTGAAACATGTCAACCACCCACACTTTTAAAGTAGGTGCTATAGAACAGTAGCCCTTCTAGATACGCACCGCCCATTGTTTTATCCTTGCCCCACCTCCAATAGAATAAAATATGTAGTTGAGAGATGGAGGTAATTTTAAACTCACTTTAATCACACTTTCACCATTTCTGGACTCTACTGTAATCCCCAGTAGGTCTTCCTCCAGGAGGAGGAAAGCATACTGAAAGACCCAATGATGATGCTTTTCATGTAGGTACACAAGCGGAAAATCAAGATATAGTACCACTGTACCTTCTATGTGAATGATGTTTTTTTAAGACGGCTAACAACCCAGACCCTGGTAACAATATAGGACAAGTGAGCCATTCTCCTATGATAACTTGCTCACAAGGAAAGCAAGAATTTTTAATAATAGGGGTGTGGGCTAAGAATATCCATGCCAGAATATGGACAGGTCACAATATCATGACTAGAACGTTTGCTCTGTCATAATCAAAAAGGATTGAATCACATGTCTTAATATCCCAAGGTGTTTGAGTTTCTTTCAAGAAAAACCTCATTCACACTAGCTCAGGGTACACATATGTTGATTTTCTGTTCTTTCAGTAAGGTGAATTGCATCATCATTAGGTCTTTATCACCTGAGTTTTCGAGTCTTGAGGTGATCTACATTCCTCCACCTGGAGGCAGACCATCTGGTTTGCGACAGTTGTGAGTTAAAAGCAGATAGTGCAAAAAGTGACATTCTGCTCTCAAAATATGGTGTGTAATTGAGAAATTAATATTTTTCACCTCTAGGTCTTTCTTGAATATTATTAGTCTGTCATTCAAATTGCAATACCCAAAAAATGGAACTCACACTTATTTGTCTAAGCCTCTCAAATCTTAAGGCCAGTCATTTCAGTAACAGACTTCTAATTGTTTTGCCAATGTTATTTCATTATGGATTGATGCATATTTGGCTTTTCATATTGGATCAGATCCAAGTGTAACTACGAGTAACACCAAATTATTTGGCAGAAAATACCATCAGCTGTGATGTGTTCTAGTGTGAAAAGGTAAAGGTGCCTTCAAGGGAATTCGTTTAAATAGATATTATGACTTTCAATGTGATTTGTTAAGAATCAATTAATAATCCTCATCAGAATTCAATTCAACTAAATGTAATTTAAATCAGACAAACATTACTACATGTATGACAAACATAAACACAAGCCAGGTGTATAGAAATAGAAGTTTATCAAGCATTTTTAAAACAATTCATCTGATATACAGAAAATAATATCATAGGACTGCAGGTTGACACTTAGTGTATGTACAAGCAACTCAACAGAACCTATTGACGCCTATCCCAAAAGCATAATGAAAAAACAAACAGGATGAAGCGGAGGTCGACGTTTCGGTCTCCTACAGAATACTTGACGAGACCATCTTCAGGACTGATGATACTTTAAATCTGTATATTACAAAGTGTAATAGCGAGTATTGTATCTGTTGCAGATTGAATTTCGACAACAGAGGCACGTCACGTCATTTAATATTCGATAGAGACAGGATCCCCGTCTTGTGGACCTCCGGTACTACACTATCGTATTGACGGAAGCCTCTTGAAGTTGATGCAAGGTTACGTCTGATCATATGACGGTTCTTTCTGCTTGATCTATTCGGCCGAATTGCTGTCTGACTGACGTCTCAAGTGAAAGCGGTACTCTGCATTCACGTAGCTTACCAAAATTAAAGATTGGTTGATATCAATAAACTTACTGAAGTACCCATGTCCACTATTAAATGACGTGACGTGCCTCTGTTGTCGAAATTCAATCTGCAACAGATACAATACTCGCTATTACACTTTGTAATATATAGATTTAAAGTATCATCAGTCCTGAAGATGGTCTCGTCAAGTATTCTGTAGGAGACCGAAACGTCGACCTCCGCTTCATCCTGTTTGTTTTTTCATTATGCTTTTGGGATAGGCGTCAATAGGTTCTGTTGAGTTGCTTGTACATACACTAAGTGTCAACCTGCAGTCCTATGATATTATTTTCTGTATATCAGATGAATTGTTTTAAAAATTTTTGATAAACTTCTATTTCTATACACCTGGCTTGTGTTTATGTTTGTCATACATGTAGTAATGTTTGTCTGATTTAAATTACATTTAGTTGAATTGAATTCTGATGAGGATTATTAATTGATTCTTAACAAATCACATTGAAAGTCATAATATCTATTTAAACGAATTCCCTTGAAGGCACCTTTACCTTTTCATTTAATTACCCAAGCCCTCAAGGGTAATCTGGGTTGCTCACTTCTTGTATCAGTGTTCTAGTGTGAAGCACTGCTACTGCTTTTGTTATAGGGAGCCGATATTGCAGCATGGCTGCAAAACTGGCTCCCAGTAACAAAAAGGCCCGCACTGCTCCAAAACCTGCCCCCACTCTTCAAGCCTACCAGGAAAATGCCTCATGTCTGCTACGGCCAGTCCGGCCCTGGCTCTAAGGCAGTGCGACCGGTGCCACCACTCCAGGTGCTGACTTCAAGAGGGGCTGAGTTTGCAAATTTATTTTGGGTTTCAATGCACCTGCTGCCACCTTCCTGGCATCCTGCAATTTCAAGACAACAATATAAATGTCAAGATGACTCCAGTGATTAATGTTCTTCCTGGAAAGAGATCAGAGTTATGTCTAGTTGAGATTTTGACTGATCATAAAATAGCACAGAGGATTAATATGTCTGCTGCAAAGAATGTGTATCATGCAGATCACAAAGAGCATATAATTTAAATAGGTCAGAGCGTTACTGTTTTTCTAAGAGACATCCTTTTGTTACTTGCACTTCATAAGGTAAAATACTAATAGAACAGTGAATTAATAACTGTCATCAAAGAACTGCATGCACGTTGCAAAGTATAGATTTAGAGTGTATATTAATGTTGTAAAAAGGGTTCCTTTGGGTAGAAATTGCTTCTTATTATTAAAGAGAATGTCCAACTGTGGTGTTTACAAGAAAGTGACTCAGTGCATTCTGCAAGCCATTTGGCTACGCCTCACTTAGACACTTTCAAAGCAAAGGGAAGCAACATATTCACAACAATATGTTGCATCTCTGTGCAACCCCTTCGCTGGCACACAAACTGCAGCCATGCACCGTCACAGGCACCCGTGCACCATGGTGCAAGGATGCCTGCGTCGTGGGGAGATTGTTTTTGTTTTGAGATATTAAGGTGCTTGGTTACGGGGCGCATTTAAAGGAAAAGCGCCCCCACCAGGCACCTTAATTCCACATCAAAACACTCAGTGCCTGCGATATTATTTCACTGTGTAGCTTTCACGGCGCTTTGTTTTCTGGTGGTTTTCCTTGAAATGCGCACACACATGTTGCCAGTGCCCCGTCACCAGGCACCTTAATTCCACATCAAAACACTTGGTGCCGCGATATTACACAAGCGTATCTTTATTACATTGTTTAGCTTTGCTGTTTACTTTCGCTCGGCACTTATATAGCCGCAGCCATAACAGGCAACATATACTAGTCATTTTGCTTGCTGCAAGCTTTACTTCACGCACAAAAACCTGGGGCTCACAAAATTAACAGCTACTTTTCTGTATTAAGCACCTTAATTCCACAAAGGAACACACTTAAAAACACAGGGCAAAATGCAAAAAACTGTGATAGGAGGGGAGGGGAGGGCAGCGCGCATAAACTCATATATGTTCAAGCCCGCTCCGTTCATCAGCCTCCTAATGTTTCAAAATCCACAGTAGTTCACAAATCCCCAACTTAATCCACCATTGTCTCACTTGTCCTCCTTTCCGCCTCTTTTATGTTTTCACAGATATGTGCACCTGCGATCCTTTTCACTTTTTCACCAACAACTCGCTTTTTTTGTGTTTTTTAAATTGTCCGCGTAGGCACTTTAATAAGTAGTAACTTATTGTGTGCGAGGTCCACATATCGGCCAACTGTTAAGCCTTTTTGTACCAGGAGTTTGTGCCACTTTTAAACTTGTTACGGTGCTTCGTTTTGTAGTATGTTATGTTTTGCCGCAGAAATATTGGGCCTCGCTCAATAACAGATACCTTTTCCTAATTCACCGCTTAGTATATAAATGCGCCGGCCACGCACATAAATCAACATATAAACACACTTATGAGCACAGCTCAAACTACAAAGATGGGACAAGGAAAAGGGAGCGCGCACATGCTCAGATGCATGCAAGGTCACTCAGCTCATCAGCTTCCTAATGCCGGGAAATCCACCTCAATTTATCAAACCCCCTTCCATAACAGGCACCATACACTAGCCGTGTCGCTTGTTCTTCTTGTGTTGGTCCCTCAAAGGAGAACAACTTCTGTAACATTCTTTAGATTGGGAACCTTATCCTACCTGTGCTTACATTTAGAAAATTATATTTTAGGTCTCTCCTGAGACAGCGCATGCGCGGTTGCTTGTGAGACATTTTGTTAGCATACACATTGGTCTTACAGCCCGCCCATTGCTCACTAATGGTTGACTGCATCATCACTCTCATTTCCACAATCACCACACCCACCACCACTACATCCACCACCACTACGTCCACCATCACCATGTCCACCACCACCACCACACCCACCTCGACTTCCACCACTTCCACCACCATGTCCACCACCACCACATCCGCCACCACATCCACCACCACCACATCCACCGCATCCACCACCACCACATCCACCACCACCACGACCACCACCAACACATCCACCACCACCACCACATCCACCACCACCACGTCCCCCATCACCACATCGACCACCACCACATCCACCACCACCACGTCCACCACCACCACTACCACCACATCCACCACACCCATGTCCACCACCCCCACATCCACCACCACGCCCACGTCCACATCCACCACCACCACATCCATCACCACCGCGTCCACCACCACCACCGCGTCCACCACCACCGCGTCCACCACATCCACCACCACCATGTCCATCACCACGTCCACCGCCACCACCACCACGCCCACCACCACCACCATGTCCACCACCACTACCACCACCACATCGTCCACGACCACCACCACCACATCTACCACCACTACGTCCACCACCACCACGTCCACCACCACGTCCACCTCCACCACGTCCACCACCACCATGTCCACCACCACCATGTCCACCACGTTCACCACCATGTCCAACACGTTCACCACCATGACCACCACGGCCACCACCACGGCCACCACGAGGCCACCTAACTCTATCTATCTATCGCCCTCACTCTATCTATCTGTCGCCCTCACTCTATCTATTGCCCTCTCTCTATCTATCTATCGCCCTCACTCTATCTATCTGTATCTATCTATCGCCCTCACTCTATCTATCTGTATCTATATATCGCCCTCACTCTATCTATCTGTATCTATCTATCGCCCTCACTCTATCTATCTTTATCTATCTATCGCCCTCCCTCTATCTATCTGTATCTATCTATCGCCCTCAATCTATCTATCTGTATCTATCTATCGCCCTCCCTCTATCTATCTATCGCCCTGCCTCTATCTATCTATCTCCCTCCCTCTATCTATCGCCCTCCCTCTATCTATCTATCGCCCTCCCTCTGTCTAACTATCGCCCTCCCTCTATCGCCCTCCCTCTATCTATCTATCACCCTCCCTCTATCTATCGCCCTCCCTCTATCTATCACCCTCCCTCCCTCTATCTATCGCCCTCACTCTATATATCGCACTCAGTATATCTATCGCACTCACTCTATCGCATCACCATAGCATCACTCAGCACCACCACAGCATCACTCAGGGGGACCACAACATCACTATGCGCTACTACAGCATCACTGAACGCCACAGCATCACTCAGCACCACCACAGCATCAATCTGTGCAACGATTCAACAACAACTGGTTCAAATATGTTCTCTCAATGTTTCAAGCTTTATTACAAATGTCACAAAAAGATGTTAATATTTCACTTCTGTTCTTGGATTTTCGTCACAATAAAATACACTGAACATAATCTTCACAAAAGTGTTTCACAAAAGTTTAACCTTTGCCATTATAAATTACAATAGCTTTTATTGAAATATTAATTATTTAAAAAAATGTAAAGCCATTGTTTTTTTTTTTTGTTTGTTTTTTAAAAAAAACGTTTATTGAGCAATCAAATAAGGGTTACAAGGATGGGCCTACAACCACACGGGCCGGCCGCTAAAAACAAGGCACAATGTAAAATCATACGATCACTCCCGTGGTCAGGCACAAATCAGATATCAAATGTTACTCGAAGTATAGAACAGGACACAACAATTTTCTATTATATACATACAAAAAACAACAAACCACAAAAAGGCGAATGCATACTAATCAAAGTCAGCCCAGTAGGCGGAGGGGAAACTCACTAATCAGGAACACAAAATCACAATCGATAGGACTCGGCAAGGTGGGGGGGGGGGACAGCGGGGAGGATAGGCAAATCATAGAACAGCATGAGAAATTTCGGGAACCCCAGCCTAGGGAGATAGGGTAACATCGGGTGCATCAACCAAGGGAGGAGTACAAATATTCCCACGATATTCGTTCCACTGACCCCAAATCTTCGTCCACGCCCTGGGTCTGCCCCTAGCTATATAGACGGTCTTCTCGCGGAACATGGACCAGTCCATGTTGTCCTCCCACACCGAGACGTCGGGAGGTCGAGATGCGCCCCAGAGTTGCGCAATGTCCCGCTTTGCAACCATGTATCCCAAGGTCGCCCATCTGGTCTGGGCCACAGAATAGTCGGTGGGTTCCCACACATTCAACAGGCATCGTCGGGCCTCAGGCCGTAGGGCAATTCCAGTCACAACAGTCATCACCGCAAGCACATCAGTCCAGTAGGCCGCCACCCCCGGGCATTCCCAAATAATATGCAGAAACGTCGCACTCATTCCACATCCACGTTTGCATAGACCGTCCGGGGAAAAACCCATCACAACCAGACGCGGACCAGTAACATACACCCGGTGGAGGATCTTAAGCTGAACCAGACGAAGACGGGCAGGGATGGCGACCTCTTTCGGAGAAGAGAGTGCCGATTGCCAATCCTCGTCATCTAATTCCAGCCCGTCGCTGACCCAAACCTCCCTAAGTCGGACAAGTAAGTCAGCGCGATTATTGATCAGCTTCTTGTAAATCAGGGAGATAGTGCTATCAGGAAGGTGGCCATCCAGAATGCGATCCTCGAGGGGGGAGGACTCGGGGAGGGCCACACCAGGAGTCAAAACAGAGGCCAGGGCATGCCGGACCTGCAGATATCGAAAAAATTCCCTATCACTCAGGTCATATTCGGTCCGAAGGGCCTCAAAGGACTTCACTCCACCATTCACACAGACATCACCCACTCTACATATTCCAATCATATCCCAGCGGTCAAAGCCCTTAGTAGACCAGAGACATCCCAGACGCTCGGAAGCATAAAGCGGAGTCGCCAGTGTCAGTCGATTCTCCCATCCCAGACTCACATTCGCGGCGCGCCACACACTGACTGCAATCCTGGACGGGCCCGTAAGATGGCGCCCAGCCGACCTGGAATAAAGCGCTCTATTAAAATCCCCTCCCGGCAGCTGGAGTCTGTCCATTTCAAAGGCCGGATCCCGACCCGGGGAATACATTGCGTGGTTAATGGCAGACAGCTGGGTAGCCCAATAATATCTCTTGATATCAGGGAGCACCATGCCCCCGTCATACCAAGGGATGGTAAGTTTCGCAAGGGCGATACGTGGACGCCCGTCCCAAATCAGTTGCCTTTGGAGACTCTCAATCTCTCGGAAATAGGTAGCGGGAACGTCATCATAGGAATTCTGAAGTGCGTATAGGAATCGTGGCAAAGACATCATTTTGAAAAGGGCAGCCCTGCCCAGAGGAGACAAGGGTAACTTACGCCAGCGAGCCACATCCAGTCGCGGTCTAAGAAGCGGGGGGAGGAGATTACGTTCTTACCGGAGTGAGGAGTCCAGCATAATAAAGATCCCCAAATATTTGAAGCCAGACAGGACAACCTGGATAGGAAATCTATCCGGCAACGGGGGCAGAACACCCGAAAGAACATACACACAGGACTTAGCCCAATTAATAACCAGACCGGAGTTAGCGCCAAACGAAGTAAGAACGTCAAATAGGACATTTAAAGATTTGCGCGGGGAAGTAAGGTAAAGAAGAATGTCATCCGCGTAAAGCGAGACGCGGTCTTCAAAATCTGGTGACCAACGGATCCCTTTGAGTGAAGATTCCCATCGAAGCCACGCAGCTAACGGCTCCAAAGCAAGAGCAAAAAGTAGCGGAGACAAGGGGCACCCCTGTCTGGTCCCCCTACCAAGGCAAAAGGGAACAGAAACTCGACCGTTAACCACAACCTGCGCCAAGGGTTCGGCGTATAGCAACTTCACCCAACCAATAAATCCAGGGCCGAAACCAAATTTCTCAAGAGCCGCCCAAAGATAGGGCCACTCTATCGTATCAAAGGCCATCGAGGCATCCAGCGAAGCCAAAATGGCCGGCTCCGCCAGAAGCCCCGCCCTCGCAATGGCTCCGTGGAGACGACGCAGATTAAGAGCCGTGTTACGATGCGGGATAAAACCGGATTGATCCGGATGAATCAAGCCGCTAATAACCGTCAGGAGGCGGGTAGCCAGTAGCTTAGCCAGAACCTTGGGCTCAACATTCAACAGGGAAATGGGCCTATAAGACGAACAAAGGTCCCGGGGTTTACCTTCTTTAGGAATAACAACGATCGTAGCCAGACGCTGATCATATGGGAGAATACCCCGCTCCCGGGACTCCAAAAACATGGTACGGAGATAGGGCGCTACCCTATCAGGACGTAGCTTGTACAACTCAATTGGCAATCCATTCGGGCCCAAAGCCTTGCCCGAACGGAGTGAGCGAATGGCAGTCGCTATCTCGTTCGAGGAGAAAGGAGACTCCAAAGAGACTCGGTCTAAATCGGAGACACAGGGCAGAGCTATATCACGCAACAAGAGGCGAGAGTCATCCACATCCCGCTCAGACACAGGGGAATAAACCACACGAAAATAGTCGGCAAAACATTCCACTATTTCAACCGGGTCAGTCACTCTCACACCATTCAAAGTCTGAATCACCGGTACACCTATTATAAACTTGTCAACCAGGACACTCACCACTGCAGAACAACAAGTGCTAGGGATGGGTTTTAATTTTGTACCAACTACTGGCATCAGTAAATTTCAATTAGAGAAAGACCTGAGAGCTTTTTTCCGAAAAATACGACTTCGCCGTTTCTTTGAAATAGACCACCCAGAGAAGCACCACTAGATTCTGGGCTAAGGGTAAAATCTACCTTTACGCCCAGTCTAGGGATGGTGGATAAAAACTTGGAGATATTCGAGTCAGTAGTGAAACTAGAGATAGGTATTCTTTTAAATAAAAAACACTTTCAAGAGCACAACATTACTAAAGCCCAAAGGGATGCCATAGACTCCCTATCCAAAGACACGCAAATAACGATCAAACCCGCAGACAAGGGCGGAGGGGTAGTAGTCTTCAACACGGAAGACTATGAACAACGAGTACTAAGTCTATTATTGAATGAATCACACTATACGAGAGTGTCCCAAACGAGACTCAATAATTTGAAGAAGGAAGTGGAAAAACTACTTCGGGATGCAAAGATAAACGGAGACATTACAGAGGAGGAATGGAAATTCCTCAACAACATGAACCCTAAAACTCCGGCATTCTACGGACTTCCTAAAGTCCACAAAAGCTTAGATAATCCCCCCCTCAGACCCATAGTGTCTTCAATTGACTCCCTTCTTGAACCCTTAAGCAAATATGCCGACAGGTTCTTGAAACCCCTGGTGGAACATCAGAAATCATATATCAGAGACACGTCCGATATGATCGCTAAAATAGAGGGAGTGGAGTTTGATGGTGAAAATGAGATCATGGTGACCCTCGACGTAGAGTCACTTTACACCAATATACCCCAACATGACACCATAGAGGTAATAAGGACCCTCTTGGATGAGACAGAGGTCGTAGGAGGTAGCAAAGAATTCATAGTAAAATGTGTCTCCATGGTACTCCTCAATAACATCTTCCTGTTTAAGAAAGACCTTTATATCCAACGACAGGGCACCAGCATGGGCGCAACATGTGCGCCGAGTCTGGCTTGTATTTATGTCAGTATGTTCGAGAATAAGCACATCTACAATGAAGTCAGCCCATATTATGAAAATATCCGTAATTGGGTACGGTTCATTGACGATATCTTCTTTATATGGTCAGGCCCAGTGGACCATTTGGAAGATTTTCTGTCGTGGCTGAACTTAGGAGACGTGAACTTAAGATTCACGGCAGCATACAGTAGAACCAAAGTACATTTCCTGGACATTTGTATAAAAAATGAGGACAAAAAACTAGAAGTTGAACTGTACAAGAAAGAGTCGGACCGCAACACAGTGTTGCACTATAATAGCTACCACCCCAGAAGTCAGAAAGACTCGATACCTTTCGGGGAATTTCTCCGCTTGAGGAGAAATTGTAGCACGATTGATGACTTCTATAGACATGCTGGAGAGATGAAACAGAAATTCAAAGAAAGAGGCTACCCTAAAAAACTAATTGACCATTCTCTAAAAAGAGCCCGCTTTTATGATAGGGATTGCTTGTTAACAAAAAAAGATAAAAAGGTTCAAGATCAAATAGTGATGGTAAGCCAATACTCACAAGTAGCCAATCAGGTTAAGAATATAATAAATCACAACTGGAAAATCTTAAATGATGGAGCAGAAACCACCCTACAGCGCCCGCTGTACGCGTATAGGAAAAATAAGAACCTGAGATGTAGTCTAGTACATACCTACAGAGACGATGTAATAGAAAGTCAAACAACATTAACAGGAACAAAGGCTGTAGGGAATCACAAATGCGGCAACTGTTGCATTTGTGAACTATGTATAGTCACGAAGGACGTGGAACTTAATGGAATAACACACAAAATCACTACTTTGAACAACTGTAGAACTAAGAATGTGATATACCTAATCCTATGCCCATGTAATCATGGATACATAGGAGAGACAGGGAGAGAACTAAGGCTCAGGATAGGTGAACACAAATCAGCGATCAAAAACAACAAAGAGAATGCCCCTTTGGTGACCCACTGGAGAGAACGGGGACACAGTGAGAAAGAGATTAGATGGGTCATCCTAGAGAGGATCAAGGAACAAACGAGATTAGGAGATAGTAAGAAAAGAAGGAAGCAGCAAGAGCAATGGTTCATGATTAAATTTGATACGATCAAACATGGCCTGAACTCCAGGGAGGAGTGGGAATCCATGATATGAGAGGAGTACCCTAACAGAAGGTAATATAGAAAGGGATGAATACTGAGAATGGTACATGCCATATAAAAAGCCAAATGAAACATAGAATTGAAGATTAAAACCATAGTTAAAGTAATAAATACATAATAAGCAGGGAGTATGTGTGACTATACAAGAACACTACCGCCTATACAAAGTATAAAATAAGAACAGGTGTGTATAGAAAAATAGACCTGTCCGAAAAAATATAAACGAGACCTTCCTGTAAAGATAAAACATAATATAATGTTGGATTAACAAGTGTTTTAAAAATACAATAAATAACCACAATAATTAAGTAAGGGAGAAATATATACATATATGACAGCCAGAGCACATTCAGGAAGGGACATGAAGCCATGGTATTAGAACTAGCTTCCATTATTAAACAATTACAAGATCGCGATAACTAGGAATGTCACACGGATCCATGAAAGTAAAGCGAGGCATAGGAAGGATAGATAGGTTTTTCCATAAATGTAAACCACGCATGGGGAACTCACGATATAGAGTATAAAATAAATACATTGGAAAATTAGAATTAAAAAATTACAAGTTACATTCTAAAGCGCCGCATATATAGGAAATGTCAAGCCCAAAAGAATCTTAACGATAAAAACATCATTCCAAGATGGCGCCGTTTCTAAGATACGATAAACGTGAGCCAGCCACATATAAGATAAACACGAGATTACATCTAGTGGGTATGTTTACTTAACAAATGGAAATAAAATCATGCAATACGATAAGCGCAGAATGAGATAGGCACATGATGCCCCACTATCAGATAGTGATTTATTCACCACTTTAAAATGGCGCCTGATTCGTAAAGCGCAAGGGTGAAATATGCGCATGCGCAATATACAGCTGAAAACAATCAGCGAGGGAATTTGAGCTTAAATATAGTGCGCCCCGTCCGCTCATTCACATCAGGAAAGAACGAGGCAGACGCGGAGGCACCAAACCAGAACGGTAAGCGGAGAGGAGAGAGGTGATCCCGGGGAGCATAGGGGCGAGCCCAGGCAGAAAAGACAGCGAGGATAGCAGGGGGGAAGCAGGCTCCTATACCGCTAAAAACACTTAATAAAGTACAAAAAGAGGAGGAAAGCAGCTCTGTTATGCATAGGAAAGCAGCCCTTTTATACATAAGAAACCAAGAGCGAGATGGGGCCTTTGGTTTAAAGAGAACAGGGTGACAAATGGACCCCCACAACTTAGGATGAAT
This sequence comes from Lissotriton helveticus, assembly GCF_964261635.1. NCBI lineage: Eukaryota > Metazoa > Chordata > Amphibia > Caudata > Salamandridae > Lissotriton > Lissotriton helveticus. The sequence goes on from NC_136065.1 coordinate 1,983,008,379, forward strand.
GAGGTAGAACGGAGGGAAAATAAGAGCGCAAAGGGATTAGGGACTCCCCCTAATACAACCCGGTGAGATCACGATTTGGGATCTCGAGTAAAAACAAGAGAAGGGAATGAGGGGCCAGGCCTAAGGGAGATAATAAGGAAATATAACAATATATGGCACCATAGCACCCAATATAAATAAACCTTTCTTTGTCAGCAGAACATATCCAGTTCTTCAGCTAACCTATGCGAACATATGCCCGTTCAGGAGGAATTTTAATCTTTTCAAGGTAAGAGGAGGAGGGATAGACCCAAGTAGCATATTTACTACATCAGATAAGGGAAGCACCCTAATCATGGCCCCCTCTTCTTGACCCTAGAGATACTACGCATAAACAACCAGAGGAGCCAACCACGCCTCACCCGACAATATTCTATAGAAAAATCCATTTACCGACTAGGAATTTTAAAAGAAGGTAAATATGATTATAAAATATACACTGACCCATTCAAGTTAGATAAACGATAAGGAAAAGTACCTAGTATATACATATGTCCCCCTGCAGGAGGAAGATCCGACATTCGTATTCACAGGGATTGTCTGGAGGTGTCCTTCTCAACACTCACGTACCAGAGTGTACAGAGCAAACAATCCAGGGGTAAGATGACAAAGGGAGGAGGGCAGACTTCCATAGGTACCCCATGGGGGGGGAAATAAGAATGAATGTGATCCCTGAGGGCTGCCCCCTTGTCCATGGGGGGAAGCATGAATGAATAATGACACGGGGGGCTATCCCCATTTCCACACTGAAAGTGAAAAGGAGGGCCTGGTTACTTATAAAAAATCGGGAACTTGGAGGAATAACAATATATAAAACCTATACAATGTATAGAGCCAGAGCCCATCCGAGGAGAAGATGATCCTTAAACACCAAAATGCTTCACCTTAAGTCCAACAAGGGTGTGTGAAATAGTCCCCAAGGCAAATGGGAGGGAAACCAATACGATGCAGGGATCGAATATAAGAGAGGTGGGAGGTGTTGACCCAAGATAAGAGGATAGGGCCACAACCTAAAGAGGCGCAACATAGAACTAGGTTGATGTGATAAATCGCCTCAGAATAGTGATACCATGTTTCTTCTCTATATATTTGTACAGAGATTGTTACCAATAGTCTATGAAGCCGGTGACCCCCAAAGAAACGGCAAGTCCTGAAGAAGGTGTTAACATGTCCAGAGACAGAACACCGAAACGCGTCGACGCATTTGTTACTATATAAAATCCAAGTAGGGTCTTTGGAGTAACAGATATTCATATAGTGATGATACTGTATACTACACCACTTATCTAGAAAAAGGCCATTGGATTTAGAAAATTAGAGTGGTGAGAAAATATCAAGGCCACATTGTGTTAGGGGTTTTTGTGTGTAAGGATTCAAATGTAATTTTATTTTGTAAAGAACTGCATTTATTGTTTTAATTTGAAATAATATTCTCATTGTATAAATTGAATGTATTTGGTGTTACTTATTTTTATGCATGTAATTAATTGTAATTAACTGTTGATTTTATTGGTTATGCTCAAAGACTGTTCTTTGAATTTTTAATTTTCCTTGGAGAGAGGGTATCCCTCATGTATATTTTTAAAAAAAAGAATAAAACAAGATTGTGAACGTTCACCTTCAGTGTGGAAATTGATCCCTCGCACGAATTCTAGAACTAGAGTATGTGTGTTAGCGAATAGAACTTGTGTAGAATCACAACAAACTAGAATGTTAGTATATGTATGTGAGTGAATAGAACTTGTGTGGGAACACAACAAGCTCGTATGTCAGTAAATACCCAGGGATACTCCCTTGACTGTGAATCACCGGTACCACACGATTCGCCCTCTCCTTCTTGTCCAACCACGCCAGCAATTTACCCGCTTTGTCCCCCACATCATACAAACGACCCTGTTGCTCCCGAAACATCATTTTAGCCGCGTCCGTAACCAGAGACCTATAAGCAAATTGTTTCAGATCCAGGGCGTGGAGTTTATCAGGAGTAACATTCAATTCCAAGTCAGCCTCTAACCCAACAATTTCCCTCTCGAGTTCCACCACCTCCCGATTCCTCGCCTGTTTGGAGTCAGCAATAAGGGAAAGGGCCTGCCCGCGGATCACTTTCTTAAAGGCATCCCATAGGGACACCGCAGAGGAGACGGACCCCTCGTTGTCTAGAAAATAATTGTCCAACGACTTAATCAAGAGACCACGGGTCTCGGGGGAGGTTAGATACCATGGATTGATAGGAGCCACCCGGCCCGCCGCCTCCACCCCCACCTCAAAACAAAGCCAAAGCGGAGAATGGTCAGAGATGCCCCGGGGGAGGTGTCTAATCTCCCGAACAGCCGACGACTGCGCCGCAGGCATCAGGAAATAATCCAGTCTAGACAGACTCCCATGGGCCCCGGAATGGAAAGTGTATTGAAGCTGAGTAGGGTGCATGAGTCTCCAACAATCCACCAAACCAAAAGTATCCAGAAACCCACCCAGCCATTGTTGGGCCGAAGGAGTGTCCCTAGGGGGGTGACGATCATGTAGACCTGAGAACACAGAGTTAAAGTCACCTGCTATGAAAAGAGTACTATCTGGGAGGCTCAACAACATTCGGCCCAAATCGGAAAAGGTAGAGGTCTGTAGACCGGGGGGCACATAAACGGCAAACAGGGAAAGGGTCCGACACTCATAGCGCCCCACGAGGACGGCGTAACGCCCCCGATCATCAAGGATCACATCATCAATTGCCAGGGGGAGGGAAGCCCGGACAAGGATGCCCACCCCCCTGGAACCCGTGGTAAACCCCGAATGTGCGACGAGGCGATAGCCCCACCTGTTCATTGCACGACAAGTATTGCCCACTAGATGAGTCTCCTGCAGAAAGACAATATCAGGAGACAAACGTCGCAGACATCGCAACACCACACCCCGCTTTATACGATCCCCCAGACCATTGACATTCCACGAAATAAACCTCAACCCGCTACCCCCCATCCCACCCAGTGATGCCGGAACCCTCCCCCAATGAGCATGACATCGAAAATACCATTAGCAAAATAGAATCGCCTTGAAAAAACAAAACACAAACATCAAACTTCCCATCAACCCACCCCCCAACGACCAAGAAAACACCCCCCACCCTGCACCCCTGCAAGAAGCTAAGAAGCCACCCCAACATGCAGTGTGCCTGTCGCCCAAGAACCCCCATTCTACAAAAAGACCCCGGAGGAGGAAAGGCCCTGTCCCACCCGCCACCCCGAGCAAGATAAAGAAAGAGAAGAACACACAGAAAATAGAGGCACTTAGGCATAAAATCCCGGAAGAAGTTACGTGGCACGGTGACCGGGGCATAGACAACAAGTTCAGCTCTCTACACCACCCTCGGCACCACCCAGGTGTTCGGCGGGCTCAGTCCCAGGAGGTCGTCCGGCAGAGAGTCCAGCCAGTCATTCACGGAATCAGGCAGATCAAAGAAAAGGGTCCGGTCATTGTATTCAACTCGCAGCCTGGTTGGAAAAAGCATAGCGTAGCGCAGTCCCAAGTCCCGGAGACGCTTCTTGACTCCTCGGAAGCCCATACGCTGTTTCTGCACCAATTGAGAAAAGTCCGGGTAGAAGTTCACCATGGCATTCTCAAAGGCCACCGGGCCCTTCACTCGCGATGCCTGCAGGATAGCGTCCCGGTCCCTATAGTGAAAGAGTTTTGCAACAATAGGCCTCGGCGGGGCGCCCGGCTTGCCCTGGCCTCCCGGAACACGATGGGCACGTTCCACTGCGAAGAATTTACTCAACCCAGACGGAGAGAGGTAGTTCTGTATCAGGTCCTCGACCAGGAGATCAACAGAATGCGGGTCCGGATTTTCCGGAACACCAACCACACGCACGTTACAACGACGTGCTCTGTTTTCAAAGTCCTCCAAGCGCCGGGTCATGAAATCGTTCACCCTTCGGAGATTGCCAATCTCCGTCTGTATCTCCGAGACGTCGGCCGTGAGGCTGGATGACTTGAGATCCAATGACCGATTTTGAAAAAGGGGGGTGGTGATGGACAGAGTTTCTGAATGATGCAGAATACTCTTACCAAGTCAAGAGATCATGGTTTTAATCCATCACCGTTTTTTAGCTCACTGCACCATCCCAGCTCAGAACCTGGCTATATGCAAATTAGTCTGTTACTGTCCCAGTGCATGATGGGAACAGGGCAAACCAAACTACCAAGCCAATTCGTATACTGGGGATGGTGCAGTGAGCTAAAAAACGGTGATGGATTAAAACCATGATCTATTGACTTGGTAAGAGTATTCTGCATCATTCAGAAACTCTGTCCATCACCACCCCCCTTTTCCAAAATCGGTTTTATCCACACTATGTGTGGGAGGGTATACTCAGACGTGAGTCCCTTGCTCATTGCACCATCAGGATTCAAGCAAGCCGGGCCGAAGAAGGCTGTGATGCCAGAAACCGGTCCCCGGAAGCTTGTTTCCTTCCCAGTATAAGAATTGGCTTGGTAGTTTGGTTTGCCCTGTTCCCATCATGCACTGGGACAGGAACAGACTAATTTGCATATAGCCAGGTTCTGAGCTGGGATGGTGCAGTGAGCTAAAAAACGGTGATGGATTAAAACCATGATCTATTGACTTGGTAAGAGTATTCTGCATCATTCAGAAACTCTGTCCATCACCACCCCCCTTTTCCAAAATCGGTTTTATCCACACTATGTGTGGGAGGGTATACTCAGACGTGAGTCCCTTGCTCGTTGCACCATCAGGATTCAAGCAAGCCGGGCCGAAGAAGGCTGTGATGCCAGAAACCGGTCCCCGGAAGCTTGTTTCCTTCCCAGTGTAAGAATTGGCTTGGTAGTTTGGTTTGCCCTGTTCCCATCATGCACTGGGACAGGAACAGACTAATTTGCATATAGCCAGGTTCTGAGCTGGGATGGTGCAGTGAGCTAAAAAACGGTGATGGATTAAAACCATGATCTATTGACTTGGTAAGAGTATTCTGCATCATTCAGAAACTCTGTCCATCACCACCCCCCTTTTCCAAAATCGGTTTTATCCACACTATGTGTGGGAGGGTATACTCAGACGTGAGTCCCTTGCTCATTGCACCATCAGGATTCAAGCAAGCCGGGCCGAAGAAGGCTGTGATGCCAGAAACCGGTCCCCGGAAGCTTGTTTCCTTCCCAGTATAAGAATTGGCTTGGTAGTTTGGTTTGCCCTGTTCCCATCATGCACTGGGACAGGAACAGACTAATTTGCATATAGCCAGGTTCTGAGCTGGGATGGTGCAGTGAGCTAAAAAACGGTGATGGATTAAAACCATGATCTATTGACTTGGTAAGAGTATTCTGCATCATTCAGAAACTCTGTCCATCACCACCCCCCTTTTCCAAAATCGGTTTTATCCACACTATGTGTGGGAGGGTATACTCAGACGTGAGTCCCTTGCTCATTGCACCATCAGGATTCAAGCAAGCCAGGCTGAAGAAGGCTGTGATGCCAGAAACCGGTCCCCGGAAGCTTGTTTCCTTCCCAGTATAAGAATTGGCTTGGTAGTTTGGTTTGCCCTGTTCCCATCATGCACTGGGACAGGAACAGACTAATTTGCATATAGCCAGGTTCTGAGCTGGGATGGTGCAGTGAGCTAAAAAACGGTGATGGATTAAAACCATGATCTATTGACTTGGTAAGAGTATTCTGCATCATTCAGAAACTCTGTCCATCACCACCCCCCTTTTCCAAAATCGGTTTTATCCACACTATGTGTGGGAGGGTATACTCAGACGTGAGTCCCTTGCTCATTGCACCATCAGGATTCAAGCAAGCCGGGCCGAAGAAGGCTGTGATGCCAGAAACCGGTCCCCGGAAGCTTGTTTCCTTCCCAGTATAAGAATTGGCTTGGTAGTTTGGTTTGCCCTGTTCCCATCATGCACTGGGACAGGAACAGACTAATTTGCATATAGCCAGGTTCTGAGCTGGGATGGTGCAGTGAGCTAAAAAACGGTGATGGATTAAAACCATGATCTATTGACTTGGTAAGAGTATTCTGCATCATTCAGAAACTCTGTCCATCACCACCCCCCTTTTCCAAAATCGGTTTTATCCACACTATGTGTGGGAGGGTATACTCAGACGTGAGTCCCTTGCTCATTGCACCATCAGGATTCAAGCAAGCCGGGCCGAAGAAGGCTGTGATGCCAGAAACCGGTCCCCGGAAGCTTGTTTCCTTCCCAGTATAAGAATTGGCTTGGTAGTTTGGTTTGCCCTGTTCCCATCATGCACTGGGACAGGAACAGACTAATTTGCATATAGCCAGGTTCTGAGCTGGGATGGTGCAGTGAGCTAAAAAACGGTGATGGATTAAAACCATGATCTATTGACTTGGTAAGAGTATTCTGCATCATTCAGAAACTCTGTCCATCACCACCCCCCTTTTCCAAAATCGGTTTTATCCACACCATGTGTGGGAGGGTATACTCAGACGTGAGTCCCTTGCTCATTGCACCATCAGGATTCAAGCAAGCCGGGCCGAAGAAGGCTGTGATGCCAGAAACCGGTCCCCGGAAGCTTGTTTCCTTCCCAGTATAAGAATTGGCTTGGTAGTTTGGTTTGCCCTGTTCCCATCATGCACTGGGACAGGAACAGACTAATTTGCATATAGCCAGGTTCTGAGCTGGGATGGTGCAGTGAGCTAAAAAACGGTGATGGATTAAAACCATGATCTATTGACTTGGTAAGAGTATTCTGCATCATTAAGAAACTCTGTCCATCACCACCCCCCTTTTCCAAAATCGGTTTTATCCACACTATGTGTGGGAGGGTATACTCAGACGTGAGTCCCTTGCTCATTGCACCATCAGGATTCAAGCAAGCCGGGCCGAAGAAGGCTGTGATGCCAGAAACCGGTCCCCGGAAGCTTGTTTCCTTCCCAGTATAAGAATTGGCTTGGTAGTTTGGTTTGCCCTGTTCCCATTATGCACTGGGACAGGAACAGACTAATTTGCATATAGCCAGGTTCTGAGCTGGGATGGTGCAGTGAGCTAAAAAACGGTGATGGAATAAAACCATGATCTATTGACTTGGTAAGAGTATTCTGCATCATTCAGAAACTCTGTCCATCACCACCCCACTTTTCCAAAATCGGTTTTATCCACACTATGTGTGGGAGGGTATACTCAGACGTGAGTCCCTTGCTCATTGCACCATCAGGATTCAAGCAAGCCGGGCCGAAGAAGGCTGTGATGCCAGAAACCGGTCCCCGGAAGCTTGTTTCCTTCCCAGTATAAGAATTGGCTTGGTAGTTTGGTTTGCCCTGTTCCCATCATGCACTGGGACAGGAACAGACTAATTTGCATATAGCCAGGTTCTGAGCTGGGATGGTGCAGTGAGCTAAAAAACGGTGATGGATTAAAACCATGATCTATTGACTTGGTAAGAGTATTCTGCATCATTCAGAAACTCTGTCCATCACCACCCCCCTTTTCCAAAATCGGTTTTATCCACACTATGTGTGGGAGGGTATACTCAGACGTGAGTCCCTTGCTCATTGCACCATCAGGATTCAAGCAAGCCGGGCCGAAGAAGGCTGTGATGCCAGAAACCGGTCCCCGGAAGCTTGTTTCCTTCCCAGTATAAGAATTGGCTTGGTAGTTTGGTTTGCCCTGTTCCCATCATGCACTGGGACAGGAACAGACTAATTTGCATATAGCCAGGTTCTGAGCTGGGATGGTGCAGTGAGCTAAAAAACGGTGATGGATTAAAACCATGATCTATTGACTTGGTAAGAGTATTCTGCATCATTCAGAAACTCTGTCCATCACCACCCCCCTTTTCCAAAATCGGTTTTATCCACACTATGTGTGGGAGGGTATACTCAGACGTGAGTCCCTTGCTCGTTGCACCATCAGGATTCAAGCAAGCCGGGCCGAAGAAGGCTGTGATGCCAGAAACCGGTCCCCGGAAGCTTGTTTCCTTCCCAGTGTAAGAATTGGCTTGGTAGTTTGGTTTGCCCTGTTCCCATCATGCACTGGGACAGGAACAGACTAATTTGCATATAGCCAGGTTCTGAGCTGGGATGGTGCAGTGAGCTAAAAAACGGTGATGGATTAAAACCATGATCTATTGACTTGGTAAGAGTATTCTGCATCATTCAGAAACTCTGTCCATCACCACCCCCCTTTTCCAAAATCGGTTTTATCCACACTATGTGTGGGAGGGTATACTCAGACGTGAGTCCCTTGCTCATTGCACCATCAGGATTCAAGCAAGCCGGGCCGAAGAAGGCTGTGATGCCAGAAACCGGTCCCCGGAAGCTTGTTTCCTTCCCAGTATAAGAATTGGCTTGGTAGTTTGGTTTGCCCTGTTCCCATCATGCACTGGGACAGGAACAGACTAATTTGCATATAGCCAGGTTCTGAGCTGGGATGGTGCAGTGAGCTAAAAAACGGTGATGGATTAAAACCATGATCTATTGACTTGGTAAGAGTATTCTGCATCATTCAGAAACTCTGTCCATCACCACCCCCCTTTTCCAAAATCGGTTTTATCCACACTATGTGTGGGAGGGTATACTCAGACGTGAGTCCCTTGCTCATTGCACCATCAGGATTCAAGCAAGCCAGGCTGAAGAAGGCTGTGATGCCAGAAACCGGTCCCCGGAAGCTTGTTTCCTTCCCAGTATAAGAATTGGCTTGGTAGTTTGGTTTGCCCTGTTCCCATCATGCACTGGGACAGGAACAGACTAATTTGCATATAGCCAGGTTCTGAGCTGGGATGGTGCAGTGAGCTAAAAAACGGTGATGGATTAAAACCATGATCTATTGACTTGGTAAGAGTATTCTGCATCATTCAGAAACTCTGTCCATCACCACCCCCCTTTTCCAAAATCGGTTTTATCCACACTATGTGTGGGAGGGTATACTCAGACGTGAGTCCCTTGCTCATTGCACCATCAGGATTCAAGCAAGCCGGGCCGAAGAAGGCTGTGATGCCAGAAACCGGTCCCCGGAAGCTTGTTTCCTTCCCAGTATAAGAATTGGCTTGGTAGTTTGGTTTGCCCTGTTCCCATCATGCACTGGGACAGGAACAGACTAATTTGCATATAGCCAGGTTCTGAGCTGGGATGGTGCAGTGAGCTAAAAAACGGTGATGGATTAAAACCATGATCTATTGACTTGGTAAGAGTATTCTGCATCATTCAGAAACTCTGTCCATCACCACCCCCCTTTTCCAAAATCGGTTTTATCCACACTATGTGTGGGAGGGTATACTCAGACGTGAGTCCCTTGCTCATTGCACCATCAGGATTCAAGCAAGCCGGGCCGAAGAAGGCTGTGATGCCAGAAACCGGTCCCCGGAAGCTTGTTTCCTTCCCAGTATAAGAATTGGCTTGGTAGTTTGGTTTGCCCTGTTCCCATCATGCACTGGGACAGGAACAGACTAATTTGCATATAGCCAGGTTCTGAGCTGGGATGGTGCAGTGAGCTAAAAAACGGTGATGGATTAAAACCATGATCTATTGACTTGGTAAGAGTATTCTGCATCATTCAGAAACTCTGTCCATCACCACCCCCCTTTTCCAAAATCGGTTTTATCCACACCATGTGTGGGAGGGTATACTCAGACGTGAGTCCCTTGCTCATTGCACCATCAGGATTCAAGCAAGCCGGGCCGAAGAAGGCTGTGATGCCAGAAACCGGTCCCCGGAAGCTTGTTTCCTTCCCAGTATAAGAATTGGCTTGGTAGTTTGGTTTGCCCTGTTCCCATCATGCACTGGGACAGGAACAGACTAATTTGCATATAGCCAGGTTCTGAGCTGGGATGGTGCAGTGAGCTAAAAAACGGTGATGGATTAAAACCATGATCTATTGACTTGGTAAGAGTATTCTGCATCATTAAGAAACTCTGTCCATCACCACCCCCCTTTTCCAAAATCGGTTTTATCCACACTATGTGTGGGAGGGTATACTCAGACGTGAGTCCCTTGCTCATTGCACCATCAGGATTCAAGCAAGCCGGGCCGAAGAAGGCTGTGATGCCAGAAACCGGTCCCCGGAAGCTTGTTTCCTTCCCAGTATAAGAATTGGCTTGGTAGTTTGGTTTGCCCTGTTCCCATTATGCACTGGGACAGGAACAGACTAATTTGCATATAGCCAGGTTCTGAGCTGGGATGGTGCAGTGAGCTAAAAAACGGTGATGGAATAAAACCATGATCTATTGACTTGGTAAGAGTATTCTGCATCATTCAGAAACTCTGTCCATCACCACCCCACTTTTCCAAAATCGGTTTTATCCACACTATGTGTGGGAGGGTATACTCAGACGTGAGTCCCTTGCTCATTGCACCATCAGGATTCAAGCAAGCCGGGCCGAAGAAGGCTGTGATGCCAGAAACCGGTCCCCGGAAGCTTGTTTCCTTCCCAGTATAAGAATTGGCTTGGTAGTTTGGTTTGCCCTGTTCCCATCATGCACTGGGACAGGAACAGACTAATTTGCATATAGCCAGGTTCTGAGCTGGGATGGTGCAGTGAGCTAAAAAACGGTGATGGATTAAAACCATGATCTATTGACTTGGTAAGAGTATTCTGCATCATTCAGAAACTCTGTCCATCACCACCCCCCTTTTCCAAAATCGGTTTTATCCACACTATGTGTGGGAGGGTATACTCAGACGTGAGTCCCTTGCTCATTGCACCATCAGGATTCAAGCAAGCCGGGCCGAAGAAGGCTGTGATGCCAGAAACCGGTCCCCGGAAGCTTGTTTCCTTCCCAGTATAAGAATTGGCTTGGTAGTTTGGTTTGCCCTGTTCCCATCATGCACTGGGACAGGAACAGACTAATTTGCATATAGCCAGGTTCTGAGCTGGGATGGTGCAGTGAGCTAAAAAACGGTGATGGATTAAAACCATGATCTATTGACTTGGTAAGAGTATTCTGCATCATTCAGAAACTCTGTCCATCACCACCCCCCTTTTCCAAAATTGAGATCCAATGACTTCACCTTCTCGTTGGTTTTAGATAGGTCGGCCCGAATCAAGTTCACATCAATGGCCACGGTGTCGATTTTGTGGGCCAAAGCTTCATACTGTTGGCCTATTGTTTCCTTCATGCCAGAAATGGCACCCATGATGTCCTGCAAGGAAGGCTCCGTCGACGCTTCCACAGTGTGGTCAACTGCACTCGGGCCAGGCAAGGCGGCTCCAGGGGACCCCTTCGAATGGGTGTACCGGTCCATGACGTTAGACTGGACCGGGCCCCCGCGAAGGGGCGTTTTGGTCTTCCGTGTCTCTCGGTCCCCTCTGCCCGCCATGTTGGAAACCGCGTCCCAGGGGACTCACTTGACCCGGTGAAAATAGCCGCAGGAGAGCAGGGCGTTGTAGCCAAAAAGCAGCGGCGAGGGTACCTCTAGGTGTGAACCAGCCTGGAAGGATAATAAGCTAGCCAAAGGCACAACAGCAGTCTCGTGCCGCTGGACCCAGCAAGGGCCAGACTCCTCTACCAGACGTCGCAGTCTGAGGCAGAATCGAAACCGAAACTTAAGAGGGGGACCCACAAGTCGAATCTCCCTGCCGCTGTTGTTCAATTCAGACACGGCCACAGTGCCTCACCCAGACCAGGGCGCACCTACAGGGCGGACCCCGAAAGTTCGAGTCGTCGTATCTTCGGTGCCCCTGGTCCAAATCAAAATCCAAAAACCACAGGAAGATCAGCCCAGTGTCCTCTACACAAATCCTCTGGAAGAATCAGGATATGTTCAGGATATTATGCCGGGAGTGGCGGGGGTCCGGAGAGCGCTGTGCTCACGCGGCCATCACGGATGCCCGCCAAGCTCCTCCTCCTGTAAAGCCATTGTTATTTGTAATATTAAGACATCTAAGTCACGTAAATACAACACATATTGCATTATAAATGCTATAGGTGTTACATTTGCGAAAGTTACAACAATTGGCATTGTAAATGACAAACTGGCAGATGCATCAACATAGCCTTTTGCAATTCCTAAATAGCGATTTTTAAGGAATCGCTATTTAGGAATAGCAAAAGCCTATGCATGTAGGAATCGCTATTAAAATAGCGATTCCTAAACATTCCTTAATTGCTACTCGCAAATTGCTAGTCGCAATTAAGGAATGCTGTCCCATTCATTCCTATGGGCCTACAGGCCCATAGGAATGTATTGGAGATTGTATGAGCAATTTGCGAGTACCAGTAGGTAGTCGCAAATTGCTCATTCAATTTCAAGGGTGCAAGGGTGTCAAAATGACACCCTGTTGCACCCCTGAAATTGATATATACACATATGTTGCACACACACATGCCCTAAGGGCATGTGTGTGCACAACATGAAACTTTGAAAAATGCACAAAAGTGCTTTTTTCAAAGTTTTAGCAAATTATCATTAAGTCCAACTTCATGGTAATTTGCTCCCCCTATTAGCGAATTCGCTATTTTTTTGACTTTCATGCATCACATTTAAGGAATCTCAATTTGGGATTCCTTAAATGCAATCGCAATTTAAGGAATCTCAATTTAGAGATTCCTTAAATTGAGATTTTTACATTTGGGATGATGCATCCCAAATGCAAAAATACCGGGAGCAAAGGGGCAGATTCTGAGAATCTGCCCATTTGCTCCCGGTATTTACTTTGATGCATATGCCTGAAAGCTATTAGTTTTGCTATTTTCAAAACGAACACATAAATAAAAAATTTGTCATTTACAATACCAATAGCTCAAACGTTCCTAATGCGAGACCTATTGCATTGCAAATGCTTGTGTTTGTTAGGCATTGGGTGATTAAGTGGTTTGCCCTGAATCACAGGATGTTGAGCGTCCCTGCCGAGATTCGAACCCAGGTCCCCAGCTCTGAGGTTAGGCAAGTGTTTCTGGAAAAACCCGCATTTCTGTTTATTTAAGTAAATAAGACGGTAAGTGCTCTCATGGAAGGCTGTGCCCTTATAGCAAGCTAGACACCTGTCAGATGCCGTGCTTGCACTGCGTGCATCATTTTAGAAGCAGCGCTCTCTGTCACCCTGCATAGATGCTTGTGAAAGTGACCTGAGGGTACTGCCTCTTGTCTTTGCAAGAGCAAAGCATTATTTATTCATTAACTGTTCTCGACACAATGCCAAGTCATCGCCACTGGAGGGGCAGGACAGTCCTTTACAAAGTATTGGAAAACCAATCAAGGCACAATCAATTTACAAATGACAAGAGCAAACAAAGAGAAAGAGCACTGGTACATCAGAGAGACTGCTGAACTAGGATCTGTAGCCACATAACACACAAATGTGCATTTAGGAGAACTATATTTGCTTGGAGTCTGGGGGATTAGTAAGTTTTTTTGCAAAACTGTAATATCCTGAGCTCCATATCAGAATCTGGGTCTGGGTTTCTCTGAGATAAAGGGGACGTATTTCATGTGATTCCTTATACAAATGCCGGATGTCCCTGTAACAAGGCGGTCCCAGGCTTCCTTGGACGTTGTGATGAACAAATAGTAAACATTATAATGGAAGTTAGGTTGATTTATTTTTGGCAAGGTAGGTCTGCATAGATATCGTAACTGTTATTACAGCCGCTGGGTGACTGTGTGTCCAGCACCTCTGTCCCAACTTACTCACATGCAGTCTGTTCATGTAGATGCAGAGTGCAGTCGAGTTCTAGTGAAGAAATTAAATGAATGAATGACAACATTTTTATAAAGCGTGCACATACCCGAGGGTGTCCTAGTGCTAAAGAAAGAAAGAAAGAAAGAGAGGGCGAAAAATAGAACACTGTAAAGTCAGTAGCACCGAACCTGGTACATGCAGCAGACTATTCTACTACTTTTGTGAACGGCCATGTTTTCAACTGCTTCCTAAATTGCATCAGGAAGGCTTCACATCGCAGCGAGAGAGGGAATAGGTTCCACCATTTACCTGCACATATGGAGAAAGCCCTACCCCCCCCCCCATTTAGCTTTGTTTAAATCTGGAAGTGTTAACAAAGGGTAAAGAGCTGGATCTAAGGTTTCTACTTGGCATATACCAAGAGAAACACTCTTGAAGGTACTTTGGGCTAGTCAGATGAAGGGTCTTGTGAACCATGCACATGGCCTTGAAGAGAATCCTTTTTCGTACTTGGAGCGAGTGAAGATTTTGTAGTGATTTAGACACAGAGCTAAATTTAAGAATTTTTAGAAGTACCCTCGCAGCTGCATTTTGCAAAGCCTGCAGCTTCCGTACAACACACTTCCGAGCACCCATAGCATTGCAGTAATTCAGGTTAGAGAATATAAGAGTTGATATAACTGTCTACTGACGGTCATGGGGGATAAAAGGGAAGATATTTTTCAGAATCTTCAACGCCAAAAAAACAGAAGAGGTAATAGAGTTTATTTGTTTAGGAAAAGATAGTTCAGTGTCAAATATGACTCCTACATTTTGAACTTTCTGGACAGGAGTGGGTAACGTGCCTAGGATCAGTGGCCACCATGTGTCGTTCCAGAAAGAGGTTCCCATTCCAAAAAGCAGCACTTCCGATTTTGCCGGTATTCAGTTTCAGACAATTATTCTGCATCCACAATGCCACTTGGGACATGCAGTTACTGTAATTTCTAGCCTCTTTATCCACATCCCATGAGATAGAAAGCACTATCCGTGTATCATCGGCATAGGAGAACACAGCTAGTCCTTGACTTTAAATGAGCTTGATAAGGGGGCTAACATATACATTAAACAGCGTGGGACTGAGGAAGGACCCCTGAGGAACACCAGAAGTATGATCCAGTCTGCCCCAGAAACCAGAGTCTGGCAAAATCTCTGTCCTTTGCAAACGCTGCCCTAACCTTTCCCCTCATGACCGCGTTGTTCCCTCATCTCACCATTCACAACCCTTAGTCTCTACGGCTACCTTCATCCCTGGCCTCTACATCTCCAACACTCAATCAATCAATCAATCAATCAATCAATCAGAGCATTTGTATAGCGCACTGCTCACCCGGAGGGTCTCAAGGCGCTGGGGGGGAGGGGATCCGCTACTGCTCGAACAGCCAGGTCTTGAGCTGCTTCCTGAAGGCGAGGTAGTCCTGGGTCAGGCGGAGGTGGATCGGAAGGGAGTTCCAAGTCTTGGCGGCCAGGTAGGAGAAGGACCTTCCTCCAGTGGTGGCTCTTCGGATGCGGGGGACGGCGGCGAGGGCGTGGCTGGTCGATCGAAGCTGGCGTTTGGGAGCGTAGAAGTTGAGGCGGCTGTTGAGGTATCCTGGTCCTTGGTTGTGTAGGGCTTTGTGTGCGTGGGTGAGGAGCCCGAAGGTGATTCTCTTGTTGACCGGGAGCCAGTGCAGGTCTCTCAGGTGTCCGGAGATGTGGCTGCGGCGGGGGATGTCCAGGATGAGTCGTGCTGAGGTGTTCTGGATCCGCTGGAGTCTTTTCTGGAGTTTGGCGGTGGTTCCGGCGTAGAGGGAGTTGCCGTAGTCCAGACGGCAACACTAACCTCTTAAACAATAACATCAGTCTGCGATGTCTCCATCCCTAATCCTTCAGACACAGAAATCTCCGAATCAACCTCTCGATCCCAGATTTATCCATCACTTGCCGCTTGCCAAATCCCTAAAATCTCCAATATACAACCTTTCCTCCATACCCTTTTGATCCTTATCCTCTCCTCATCCTCCTCCTCTCTATCCTCGTTTACCATATCCCCTCCTTCCCAATCCTTCTTCTCCCTATCCACTACCCCCTATCCCCTTCCCCCCTATGCTCTACTTTTCTAACCTCTTCCTCCCTATCCACTGCTCCTTATCCTCTCCCACCCTCTTTCTCCCTATCCTATACTCCCCTTCCCTATCCTCTTCTAATCTATCCTCTTTCTCCCTATGCTTTACTCCCTTATCCTATTCTTCTCTTTCTTCTCTATCCTTTTTCTCCTATCATGTTCTTCTCTATCTTATTTCTCCCTATCCTCTTCTTCCCCATCCATTCTACTCCATCCTTTTCTTCTCATATGACCTCTTCCTATCTATCCTTTCCGTCCCTGCCCTCTCCCCCCTTTCCCTTACCCTCTCTTTTTGGATCCTCTCCCTATTCATGTCATCTACTCTCCCATCCTGTCACCTCATCCCTCCTCGGCATCTTCTCCCCACCGCCTCCATCCCTGTCCACCTTCTCAGAGCTGGCACCTCTTATGGCACCCCCTCAATCCTTCTGCGCCTCATTTTAACCTCTCTCTCTTCAGTCCTTTGTTTCTTTGGTTCCCCCTGTCCTCTCTCCCCTCCAGCTGTACCATATGTGCCAGAAACAATGAGAAAGGGGTTTGTCATTGTTGACCTCTTCCCCCTCTCTTTCTTACCTCCTCCTGTTCTCGATACCCCTGCCCTCCCTCCCCTCCAGCTGCTGTATGTGTGAGAGAAGCCCTGTGGTGGATATCTCCTTTTCCATTGTTTACCTATTTTTTGCCTCTCCTTCATCAGCCGTTTCTGTACTTTTCTTTTTCTTTATCCTGCTGCTCTCCTCCCCTCAAGCTGTGCCAGGTGTGGCTCGGGTGCGCCCCTCCCCCCCCCCCCGCCCCCGTGTGCTGATAATCCCCAGCAGGTCTTGTCCTACGTAGGATTCATTCTGTTCAGGAGCGGGGGGCTGAGGGGCGAGCCTGCCCCTCGCATGCTGACGTCATCCATCAGAATCTCTCCCCAGCCAGGGGCGAAGCTTCCGTTGGGCACCGGGTCCCAGAGATATGAGTTGCCACCGAACTCCGATTATTAATGCATTTTGCAATTCAAACTGCAGTCTGGGGCTAATTTTCCTCCTTGCAGTAGGGCCCTTGAAACCGGCTACTCCTCCGTCTCCATCCCACACTGTCTGGGTCCTTTGTGCCTCACCCCCAGGGGCGGATTGGCAAGGCGGGCATTCGGGCATGGGCCGAAGGGCCGGTGCCTCAGTGCCCTCTGTGGGCCGTTTTTTTCTACCCTGTCCCAGTCCACAGAGAGTGGACTAGGAAAGGGGAGAAAAAAAAACGGCCCACAGAGTGCACAGAGACAGACAGAGAAAATGAACGCAGCCTCGCTGTGCGGCCAGACAGCGATTGTCAGCTGTGGCCTCCTTCACCCCTGCCCTGCCAAGCAATCAAGCTGAGGCTGGGCTGGGGAGGGGTGATTGTTTGCAAGAATCGGCCTCCCTGGGGGTCAAGTGTTTGTCAGGCCTTTGAGCCATTTGCACCTCGGCCCCCTGGTGCCCATGCAGCCCAGAAACGGTGTTAGTCTTAACACCTCGCCCACAGCCCTTCACATTCAGGGCATAGTGGGTGAGGAAGAATGGGTCTTGCTGTGGGGCCAGGTGATGTTTGGAATTTTTTTATTTTATTTATTTATTTATGTGATTTTATATAGCGCTGACTTTACCCGAAGGTGTCGGAGTGCTTCACACTAGGAACAGCAATAATACATGAGGAGAAAAATTACAAGTGGACAAATTACAAAAGCAAACGTTAAGTTACATGAATCAAAAGTGACAATAGTGAGCAACCAAAATACATGAGGTAGCAATCGGTACATTACAGGAGGAAAAAGTGTCATGTGTGCAGGTTACAAAAGCGTACAAAATACATGGAGAGGTATAATACTGCAATAAATGGCAGACACTCCAGCACAAGAACAAACGTTACGTAGGCAATGGTGGCACTTGTGCAAGTATCTAAAGCAAACAAAAGTGAGAGGTAGCATACAGTGTGATACCAGAGAAAAGTGACGTGTGTAAGTTACAAAAGGGTACCATACACAGGTACAAGGGTAATACTACAGTAAATGGTAAACACTCAAACTGCCAGAACACACCGGGAAGGCACTTCCCATGCACCAGCTTCACCTCAGCCTCCCCCCTGGCTACCTGGCTACCTTGGATGACCCAGAAAGCTGTGTTTTGTGCTCCCCTGCCAGGACATTTTCCCGAGGCCTGGAGGGCTGATTAATTTACTAATTGCAGGGGCCTTACCTCTGTTCATGTGCTCCTGAGCTGAAGGTCTGGGGAGGGCTAAGTAGGTTAGTAATAGCAGGGGCTTTGCTGCTTTTCAGGTGCTCCTGTGCTAGAGGGCTGGAATAATTTTGTGACAGAAAGGGGTCTTGCTATTTTTTTTAGTTGCTCAGCATGTAGGCCATTGTCACCTTGGCCCTGTGTCCTGTGCAAGAACAGTATCCTCCCACTTTCATGCCTTGTCTGTGCAAATGGTGTTTCATGAAAGGGCACGCCCCTTGAATGTGGGCCACGCCCCTTAAATATGGGCCACGCCTCTTCAATGTGGGCCACTTTTTTCGTCAGTGCCTGGGCCGAATTGTGATCCCAATCCGACCCTGCTCACCCCCCCACCCTCCAAGTCCCAGTATTTTTATTTATTTATTTTTATTTGTGCGATTTTATATAGCGCGAACTTTACCTGAAGGTGTCAGAGCGCTTTACATAGGACCCAGTTTCAAACATAAGGACTGAAGTTTACAAGCGGACATAAAAAATTTGCAAATTTTTGACTTACATAAGAACCAGTTGAAAACATACGGATTTAGGATTACATACGTTATAAAAAAGGTACAAACAGAAAAAAATTGCAAATGTACAAGAGATAAAGTCACACAAGGAGGAGATTCAAATGGATAAATTCTAGGCATATACTAGTGATATCTCTAACTACTTAGGGAGGGGATACACATGGATATACTCTAAGAGTCACATAGGAATGGTAGAGAGCACAGCGGACTCCTGCATAAACTAGTGATTAGAGTTATCTCTATATACATAGGGAAGGGGTAAGACTGGATATACTCTAAAAGTCACATAGGAATGGTAGAGAGCAAAGCGGACTACGGCATGTTCTAGTGATTAGAGTTATCTCTATATACATAGGGAAGGGATACACATGGATATATTCTAACAGTCACATAGGCGACTAGTCGTTAGAGTTATCTCTATATACATAGGGAAGGGATACACATGGATATACTCTAAAAGTCACATAGGAGACTAGTCATTAGAGTGATCTCTATATACATAGGAAGGGATATGACTGGATATACTCTAAGGGTCACATAGGAATGGTAGAGAGTACAAAGGTCTACTGCATACACTAGTGATTAGAGTTATCTCTATATACATAGGGAGGGGATATGACTGGATAAACTCTAAGAGTCGCATAGGAATGGTATATGTTGCAAGGTCTAAAGCAAATACCTTTGATAGAGTTTAATCTATACCAATACCAATATTCAATACCATTGATTAGAGTTATTACAATAGGTCAAAGAGCAGAGTTCCATGAGTGTGGATGACCAGCTCCCCACCCCTCTCTGAACCCTGCCTTGCTTCTTCCCTCTCTCTTTGTGCAGGATTTGTGATGTCACACACATTACTGTTCCGCATCTACAATGTTTACACCAGAATGTCATCTCCACACTCCCACCTCTTCCTGCCCATTGATATCGCCTTTCATCAGACTATCCCTACCTCCCCCTACCTTTTCTTTCGCCCTCACTGCCCCCTCATTCCTAATGTGTATTGCACTCAGCCCTGGTATGCTTGTTCCATTAACATCTCCATTTAGCCTCCTCTTGTCCCCGCCCCAGTCCTTTTTCTGCCTCTTGTGCCCGCTCACCTCTTCGCCTCTTCTCTCTCTTGTCCCTCTCTCCCTCTCCCACGCGCATTCCTATCAGGAGAGTCGTCCCTACCTCCAGCGTCCCTTTCACATCCTCTTTCTGTGTCCTTTCTCTCCACTCCTCCTCTTCATCCCCTCGCTCCCCCTTTCATCCCCTCGCTGTTCCTTCTCTGTCTCATCTTCCCTCTCTCCTCCTGTCTTATCTCTTTTGTAACGTGTTCCATATCTCTCACCACTTACATCCCTCCTCTCTCCGTCCTTCCTCCCACTTCCCTCCCCATCTTCTCTCCTCATCTTCTCGCCCCATCTCCTCTCTTCTCTTCCCATCTTCTCTCTCCTTCCTTCCTCTCCCTTCTTTCCCCCTCTTCTCCCTTCTTTCCCCATCTTCTCTCCCCATCTTCTCCCTACTCTCCCCATCATCTCTCTTCTCTCCCCATCGTCTCCCTTCTCTCCCCATCTTCTTTCTTCTCCCACATCTTCTCTCTTCTCCCCCATCTCCTCTCTCCTTCCTCCCTCTCCCTTCTCTCCCGTCCCTCCCCATCTTCTCTCCCTATCTTCTCCCTACTCTCCCCATCGTCTCCCTTCTATCCCCATCTTCTTTCTTCTCTCCCCATCGTCTCCCTTCTCTCCCCATCTTCTTTTTTTTCTCCTCATCTTCTCTCATCTCCATCTTCTCTCTCCTTCCTTCCTCGCCCTTCTTTCCCCATCTTCTCCCTTCTTTCCCCATCTTCTCTCCCCATCTTCTCCTAACTCTCCCCATCTTCTCTCTTCTCTCCCCATCGTCTCCCTTCTCTCCCCATCTTCTTTCTTCTCTCCCCCTCTTCTCTCTTCTCCCCCATCTTCTCTCTCCTTCCTTCCTCTCCCTTCTCTCCCGTCCCTCCCCATCTTCTCTCCCTATCTTCTCTCTTCTCGCCCCATCTTCCGTCGTGTGTTATCCATTCTCTGTCCCTTTCCTTTTATCCTTCCATATCCCTCTCCCCTTCTCACGCTTTTCTCTCCCATTCTGCGTCTCTTCTTTCCTTCTTCCTCTTTGACTATTCTTTCTCTTTTTGATGTTTTCCCCTGGTCTTCCCTCTTAAAGCGTTTCTCCTTCTAGGTCCCTCTTTGTCCTCTCTCTTGTATCCCAGCCCCTCACTCATTCCACCTTGCATGCCTGTGCCCGCTCACATGGAGGTCTGGATTGTAAGACTGGGTTTTTCTATGGCTGAGAAGGTGGCTGGGATGTGGCTGTACTGCTAAGGCGTGGAAGAGTAGCTGCTGGCCCCTTACTGAGAGGAGGTGCTGGACTGCCTGAGCATCTGTGGTGCATGGCCTCTGTGGGTTGGGTGAACTGAAGACAGTCTGCAGATGGAGTTTGGAGAGGCCCTTAGAGGGCCACCCTAAGGATGTACAAAGCTTCCTTCTATTGTGCGTGCATGCTTTTCCATGGATCACGATTATTGGTCTACATATATTTTGCAGAGTCTCTTGCTTTTCCTGTGCTTAGTCTCTGCCCCAGCTGTAGCTGCCAGCTGGCAATATTTCCTCGATAGTGCTGGTAGTCACTCACAATGGATACACCATTTTCTTGCAACTTAACTGTAAAAGTTTACTAAAATTTCACGCAAAAATGTATATACAAGAAACTTGTGATCTACCAGTAGTTACCGTAGTTTTTTTCAACGTTTGCCTGAAGTTTTCAAAAGAAGAGCATTGCAAATGTTTCCTTCTCTATTCATCAGGGATGGAGGGTTCCCCCTGGTTTTGCCAGGCTCCAGCACCTACAAGAAATGGACATGGCGGTCCTAGAGGTCAGTTCCCTGGAAGAACTTGCCCGTCTTCTTTGACATTCTAGAAATGGCCTGGACCCTCAGCTGCTGGCACGGAGTGGGGCGAGACCACCCAGCAGGACCCACCCTGTGTATGCATAGAATAACAAGGGTGGCTCCAGTTTGTGTCCTATGTGGAAGCTAAACTCGAAATAATGGTTAGGTGGACAATCTAGCACCAGGACCTCTGAGCCTGAGGATGATGGTATTCCAGTACATGGCCCTCCTCAAGCCAGGAGTGAGATCACCAGAAAACCTCCCTAGTACCCTTAGGTCCATTATAGGACGCCCACGCAATATTGCGGAGATCCAGTGGCCTCCACGTTAGATCTGATAAAGTTATGAAAAACTTGTTTTGAATATACAGCACTTTAAGCCATACTCAGTTTACCGGCCTTGAAATGCTGTAAGACGAAGTCGGCCTTACCAGAAATTGAAGCTGTGACCTGCTGATTAGTGCATAATTCAGCAGTGATTATATCACTCCCATGAGTCAGGGAAATGTTTGGTCCCTGCCTAGTTTAGTACAGAGAGCAATGCAATCCCTTCAGATTGCCCTTTGAGGGTCCTTAACTCTCATTTCCCTGGTCAGATGCCACCTGGCTTTGTACGGATGAATCGACGCAGCGCATTACTGTAGCTTTCTGGCACTGCACCAGCTACATGGCTCAAGACAAATCTGTTTTAAAGCTCTCTGTATCACCCATCAAGAAATCTATACCACTGGGCCAATTTTTCTGCACTCCAAATGTAGGTTCTTTACCCAAAGATGGGACCTTGGGTGAAGAAAGGTACCACTCCTAACCACCCCACACCTCGGAAAAATCGCTTAGGTGGGCATTCCTGCTCAGATCAACCCTGCAAACTATGTAAAGAACGATTATTAGCAATAATGTGGCTTGTGCAAAAAATTATTGAGTAACTCACCCTAAGCTGTATACGTTCTCAGGTTGGTACACTGTATACAATGGCACATGACCAGCAGGATCATCCTTTTACTCTTAGCAGCCTCACATGTCACTTTCCACTGTCTTAGTGCCTCCAGTGGACCTCGGCATTGTCACTTCCTGTCTAATGGCTATTGGACCAGTGGAAACAGGCACATCCACATCTGGAAACAGACACACACATCTGGAAACAGGTACATCCACATTTAGAAACAGGCACACCAATATTTGGAAACAGACGCATCCCCATCTGGAAACAAACACCCACATCTGGAAAAAGATACATCCACATCTGGAAACAGACGCATCTTTTGCTGGGGTGTAAGCAGCAGTATGGGAAAGAAGGGACTTCAGCTTTGAAAAGACCCCAGTGTATGAATGACCAATAAGAGATGTTTCACCCCCTGTGTTTTGGTTTGTCTTTGAGGAGGCCCTTCATTCATTTGTCATTTGCATTACTTTAATCTCTGAGCCCCTATCAGGTACTAGCTCTAAGTGATTACCTACTGATGGACTCTAGGGATCGATTAGGATGGTGGAAGGACTGCCAAGCCAGCCTAGTGGTGGCAGTCCTTCCGTCTGCAAGTTTCTCGCCACCAAATTAGGATGGCAGGGGAATCATCTCCTGACCGCGGTGGATGGAAAGACCGTCCGCCACTTGTCCACCAGAAGCAATCATTCATATTGCCTGGCAGACAGTCCAGGGCCCATAAAATGGTGGCGGTGCCTAGCAGGACCGTCCACCAAATTATGATGATTGAAAATTCAGGCCTTTCCATGGCGGCACGGCTGCCATGGAAAGGCATGTAGGGATTACTTTGGGGGACCCGTCGCAGGCCCCCATGTGGTGGGGGGAGGTCAGGGTGCACTTACGGGGTACCCGTGGTACCCCCCTACATTTCACAGCACTACTTGGCAGACACTGTGTGGTGCCTGCCATGTAGTGCAGTGAAATGCACAACATGGTTTTTCACTTTGCTGCGGGTGCCACTGTGAGCAGCATCCCCTGTGATGTTAAATACTAAAATGCGACTGCCAGGATGGCGGTCACATCCTGATTCGGCACGCGGGACCGCCGCATGTATTGCGGACGGTCCTGGTTTACCACAGGATAGAGGATGGATTCAAGTCCATCCGCCATCCTAATGACCCCCTTAGTTTGGTCTGGCTAGTAAGGTCACCTAAACTTCCTCATTCCCCACTCTAAAACAATAAGGTCCATTGTCTTCTTCTAGCCCCGAGGCGCACTTCCAGGATTGTGGCAGTTTAACAATATGGCAGTTCAGCTGTTAATTTTAGGGTCTGCACCCCTCAGCTAAAATCTATTCAGGGCACCCATAAGTGGGCCTTCCTCCCAATCCGAGGTGTGGTAAGTTTGCGTGAATGCATTCCTACTGCTGCTGGTTGGGAGGTACCAACAGCATCACAAATTGAGCGGCATATGAAGTGTTTATGACTCCACACATTACTTAAGCATCAAAATTGGTCAAACTTAAAACGTAATATTCAAACCGACTGAAACACAATTGTCATTGGGGGAGGGGTGTCGGACACATTAATGCATTTCTCCTCCACACTCGTGTCAGTGCCTAATCTTACATCCTGACACCATTTGGATACCCACTACACAACCTCAACTACACTCACACATGCGCATGCTTTCCAACACACAGCAGAAATTAGCGGTGCTATTTATGATCCGGTTTGCGTCTCTTGCACCACGAAACGTGGTGCAAGAGTGGTGCAAACGGTGCAGAGTAAGAATATCGATGTAAAAATATCCACTTGCACAAATATCGAGGTAAAAATATCGTGGGTCAGAAATATCGTCAGACAAAATATCGTGGTCAAGAATATCGATTTTAGGTAAGTAATATTGATGTAAAAATATTAAAGTGTTTAATATAATGTGGAAAAATATTTTTTGTGTGTAATTTTTGTTTTTTGTACAAAGAATTGTTTTTATTTTTATCATAAGTGTTAACATTTTAGTAGTTATTAATTTTTTCATTGAATTTTGTGTTTTTAGTTCTTCAGCAGGTTCAATCAAACAATCAATCAGTCATTTGTTAAGCGCACTACATACCCGTGAGGGTCTCAAGGCGCTGGGAGGAAGGTGGGGGCCGCTACTGATCGAACAGCCAGGTCTTTAGTATCCTCCTGAAGGTCAGCAGGTCTTGGGTCTGTCGTAGGCTCAGTGGGAGGGTGTTCCATGTCTTGGCGGCGAGGTGGGAGAAGGATCTCCCACCGGTGGTTGTTCTTTGGATGTGCGGGACGATGGCGAGTGAGAGGTCGGCAGAGCGTAGCTGGTGGTTGGGGGTGTAGAAGGAGAGCTGTCTGTTGAGGTAGGCTGGGTCGGTCTTGTGGAGTGCCTTGTGTGCGTGGAGCCAGTATAGATTTCTCAGTTGGAGGGTGATGTGGCCGTGTCGTGGTACATTGAGGATCAGTCGTGCCGAGGCATTTTGGATGCGTTGTAGTCGATTGATGAGCTTGGTCGGGGTTCCCGCGTAGAGGTCGTTTCTGTAGTCGAGTCTGCTGCTGACGAGGGCCTGGGTGACTGTCTTTCTTGTATCTGTCGGGATTCATCTGTAGATCTTGCGGAGCATGCGGAGGGTGTTGAAGCAGGAGGAGGAGATGGCGTTGACTTGCTTGGTCATTGAGAGCGTTGAGTCGAGGATGATTCCCAGGTTGCGTGCGTGGTCGGTAGGGGTCGGGGCTGCCCCCAGTGCCGTTGGCCACCAGGAGTCCTCCCAGGCTGATGGGTTGGAGCCGAGGATGAGGACCTCCGTCTTGTCCAAGTTCAGCTTCAGACGGCTGATCTTCATCCAGTCGGCAACAGGCTTCATTCCTTCTTGGAGGTTGGCTTTGACGGTGATGGGGTCCTTGGTGAGGGAGAGGATCAGTTGAGTGTCGTTGGCGTAGGAGATTATGTGGAGGTCGTGCTGTCGGGCGACGTGTGCGAGCGGGGCCATGTAAATGTTGAACAGTGTCGGGCTGAGGGAGGATCCTTGAGGTACGCTGCAGATGATCTCGGATGCTTCGGAAGGGAACGGGGGGAGGCGGACGCTTTGGGTTCTGCCGGAGAGGAAGGAGGTGGTCCATTCCAGAGCCTTGTCTCGGAAAGGTTGTGGGTTTATAGGGGAATAGGGTGGGAAGTAATTTAATGATATAAAATTAATTTAACTATATAAAAGGCATTGATTAATTATAGTAGTTATTAATTTATCTTAAATTGCGTTTTTAGTTCCGTAGCGGGTTGTGGGTTTATAGGGGAATAGGGTGGGAAGTAATTTAATTATATAAAATGTATTGAATCATTTTTATTTATTAATATGTGTTTAATTATGATGTTATAGTGTTAAATGTGTAAATTATGTATAAATATATGTTTAATAATTAGTTGTGATTTAATTTAAATTATTAATTAGAAATAATTATGGTAATTGTGTAATTAATTTTAGGTGTGTTTTGTGGTGTTTATTGGTGTAAATGATGTGAAGGTTGGGAAGTAATTTATTTTTTATTGATGAATTATTAATTATTCGTTAATTAATTAATTAGTAAATCATTATGGTAATTGTGTAATTAATTTTAGGTGTATTGTGGTGTTTACAGGTGTAAATGGTGTGAAGGGTGGGAAGTAATTTATTTTTTATTGGTGAAATATTAATTATTTATTAATACATTTAAATTAATTAGTAATTCATTACTGTAATTGTGTAATTAATTTTAGGTGTGTGTTGTGGATATTATAGTGTTAAAGAATGTGAACTCAATGAATGTGTATTTTTTTATTAATAATATATTTTTAAATCATTATTATTTATGTTAATTATGGAAATAATTTTAAATAGAAATGTTGATGTCTTTTTTTATTGGTGTGGTGTTATAGGGTATGAAATTAAGTAAATACATTTATGTTTGAAATAATTTGTTTGTTTGTGAACATTTGCTAAATATTTTATCAAAATAATATTTGTATCTTTTTGTTATATGTAATTAACATTACAATATGTGTTCTTTTTATGTTTAATACATTTAATTGCATATTTTTAAAATATTATTTACTTATTTTTAAGATTATTATTTTTTTTTAAATTGTTTAAATGTTAATAGTAATTTTTGTTTCTCCACTGTCCAATAATTTGCCTACTGTTGCACTCATTGGAGTGGGAATAGTAATTTTTACCCCTCTGCTATCCAGTACGTTCCCTACTGTTGCACGCACTGGAGTGGGAATAGCAATTTTTACCACTCCGCTATCTAGAATTTTCCCTACTGTTGCACTTATTGGAGTGGGAATAGTATTTTTTACCCATCTGCTATCCAATACTTTCCCTACTGTTGCACTCACTGGAGTGGGAATAGTAATTTGTATTCTTCCGCATCCCAGCACTTTCTCTACTGTTGCACACACTGGATTGGGAATAGCCATTTTTACCCTTTCGCTATCCAGCACTTTCCCTACTGTTGCACTCACTGGAGTGGGAATAATATTGTTAAGCCCTTTGGTATCCAGCACTTTCCCTACGGTTCTACTCACTGGAGTGGGAATAGTCATTTTTACCCCTCCGCTATCCAATACTTTCCCTACTGTTGCACTCATTGCAGGTGGAATAGTACATTTAATTATTATTTCGCTATCCAACATTTTCCCTACTGTTGTATTTATTCTATTGTGAAATGTACGTTTTAATTTTGCTTTAATAGTTCAATGATTTAAATAATTATAGAATGTTTTTTTTTATTTTTACACTATTGATATGTTTATATATTTTAGTTTTATATATTTCAAAAGTTTAAAAATTAAATAAAGGTAATAGTTAATAAATTATTTTAAAGTAAATATATGCATTTGTATAAATTATTATGTATGCGTGTTTAT
Organism: Lissotriton helveticus; assembly: GCF_964261635.1. Taxonomy (NCBI): domain Eukaryota; kingdom Metazoa; phylum Chordata; class Amphibia; order Caudata; family Salamandridae; genus Lissotriton; species Lissotriton helveticus. The sequence goes on from NC_136065.1 coordinate 1,983,035,646, forward strand.
ATTTGTTAGGTTAGGTTACATTTTTGTATTTTAAATGTAATTCATTTTGTTAAAGATAATATTAATCCTTAGTGGCCCATTATGATGTCGGGCGGATTGCCCCCACCAGGCTGGCGGTAGCCACCGCCAGCCTGGCAGGGGCAACATGCCCGACATCCACAGTCGTTTCCCCCCCGCCATATTAATATGGCGGGGGGGCCTCGGCGGACGGAAAGACCGTCCGCCGCTTTTCCGCCCCGTCGCCTTGCGGCCGGGGCGGAAAAGGAATAATATGGTGGCGGTGTCTGTCAGACACCGCCAGCCATATTATGATGGGCATTTTCCAATGCCTTTCCGTGGAGGCAATGCCGCCATGGAAAGGCATGAAGCATGCGGCATGCGGAGACTCCCTGCGGGGGGGTGGGAGGTGCACATGGGGGGTACTTATGGTATCCACCGCGCGTCGCCTGTCATGTTGTGCTTTGAAATGCACAACGTGCATTTTTACCATTGCGGCGGGCGGCTCTTTCTGCACCGCCCGCCGCAATGGTAAAAATACAGGATGCGCCCGCCACTGTGGCGGGCGCATCCTAATTGTCAAGGCGGGACTGCTGCACCTATGGCGGGCGGTCCCGTTTTGCACTGGGATGGCAGGCGGACTAAGTCCGTTCGCCATTCTAATGGACCCCTTAATATTTATTATTTATATTTTTTAATCAATTTTTTTACATCTGTAGTTTTAACTTCGATATTTTTGATGCCATGTTTTGTACTTAATTGTTTAAGTATAGGGAGTCAATATTTTTACTATCTATATTTTTTTCAATATTTTTACCATCAATGTTTTTACCATCGATATCCTATCAGTTAACCTGTGCCCACCTTACATGTGATTCCTGATGCAATGCAAAACCACTTTGAATGGCCTTGAGTGGCTCCATAAATCTGGAGTAAGTCAAATGCAGCGCAAATCGCAGCGTTGTCTTACTCTGCGCTAGCGGGGCGTTCCATGGGCGTTACGCGGGCGTTCCTATGCAACTCCCATGGTTTTTGATGCATTCTCAGGATTGTTTTTGTGCATGAAGGTGTCACTTTTCACAAAAACAATCCTGCATGCAACACAGGCAACCTTGCCCAATGATGAAAGGGTGCCTGTGTTGAAGCTAGGCTCCCAAAAGGCTGCAGGCACAGAGAGAAAAGCTAGGAATGTGCTTTATTACTTCAAATACAGTGCATTCTTGCCCTTTCCCTGTCGCGCAGTGCAGCGCAGAAAGGTGGTGTGCTGCGATGCACTGCGTGAGTCAACATGCTGTGCTTCACTGCATGACATTCTTGTAAATAGGCCTCTTGGTCTCTTGATATCACAATTAACTTACCATAGTAATAATGGTGGTTTCCTAATACTTACCAGATTTAGTGTGCCTTAGCTTGCAGTGAGTTACACAAATTTGCCCTGTCTTGCACTGCAAAAGGTTATACATATTGACCTCACTATGACCCCTGCATTGTAAACAGGCATGTACATCTTTACAGAGAACCTAAGTGCATGTGAAGCTGGGATCCTGAATTTTTTGTTTGCAGGTTTATATAGTGCAAACTTGACCCAAAGGTAATGTAACACTTTACATGAGCACAAGTTACATTATACAAGGAACCGTTCATTTTCTGTTTTTTTGGCATGGGAAGATTAAGTGATCTACCCAGAATCACAGGATGTTGAGCCAATGCCAAGACCCACCAGGTTCCCCAATTCCAAAGTCAGCAGCTCTGGCCATAGTGCAACATCTTTTCCCAAACTTTTGTTTGGGCATATCTGGAAAATGAGTACTAAACTGAGAACTAAACCAATCCACTTTCTTCCAGTTCTGAGTTCCTCATGACCAAGGAAGGAGGACTCCTCACTTTTGTTTTGGCATGTCATTACGCTAATCAAGTTTGCGTGCAGAGGCCTAAGCATGTCTCTGGTAATGCAAGGTCCACAACCTGTTCTGTGGCCTGGAGGGGCGCACTAAGCATACCCTTGTAGAAAGCATAGGACTACTGCCTATGCCAGGGTAAGTCACATACAGTGGTGGTGGTAGTGAACCAAGATTTTCTGCATCATTAGTTTGACTAGACTCTTTTTCTGTGTTAAAACAGAAAGTGGTCTACTGACTGGCTTTATGTGAAACACAGACCCTAACTATGCTTTTTGAGGGCATGTGTTGTTGTAGACAAATCTAGGACTCTAATTAAATATTCCCGATTTATGCCCTTATGTGGTTATATCAAATAATATCTTTATATAGGCATAAGAATCATACCCATATTAAGGCATAGCCAATGCAGTCCAAATACGGCAAGGCTACTCTCATAGACTCCTAGAAAGCACAACGTGTTCTTAAACAAACCAAGCCTCCAGCAGCCCGGGAATTCCCCCTGCTTCTGTATTGATTTGTCCTAGAACTCCTGAAGTCCTGAAAGAACTGCGAGTTCTTAGTGACGTCTTATATCCACCCTTACGTCAAACTCGGCACCTTCCAGGTATAAATATGCCAGCATCTGCCCTAGCCAAACACACAGTGGTTTGGAGCAGATCGGCTATCTACTTGCCCGACGCCCTGCTGAAGCGAGTGCCGAAGGAAGCCGACCCTCCCATTGACGCACTGAGAGAGACGCTGTCTTTTCTCCTGCCGAGAAATCAAGCTCCAGTGTTTCCCTGTCACCCTTGCGGGTTGCTGGGATATCGAATCTTGAGAAAGAGATACAAGACCTCCTTCATTCTATAACCAAGGTACAGAGCTGATTAGACCCTTAGAGATTTCTTGATTTAGATTCTTGGCAGAAACTATTTAAATTCAAACTATATCTCATTTACTCCTTCCCATGTACTAGGCTTAGGTTAGGTACACCGGGGTAGGCATATCTTAGAAGCACCAGTTGAGTATGTTTAGTACTTATTTTATCATGGTATGTATTGTACCCATTTTAAACACCGTATGGCTTAGAAACCATACCATGCTTTTACAGTATTACTTTGTAATACTCCTTTTACTGTACGCACTTTACTTTACAACAAGTATTGCAATTGTAGCAATTCACTTCTCTTGCATGAGAAAGAAGACTGCTCAATAAATAAACATTTTATTGAAAACGCCCGTCAATCTGTTTCTCTGCACTTCTGGTGAAACTAAGCATGCACGATTGACTGAGTAAAATAGCTATCTATTGTTTCCGCGACTCTGGAGGTATACTCCTTATTCTGGAGGGAGCAAAGTTGTCATGTTTATGCGGTTGTCAGAAACTAATCCCTTCTTGGGTACTCGAGAAAGTTTCTAGTGACCTCTGAGCTAGCTGGCATCCATAATTAAGTCTAACATATTCAATAGAGACCTAGTCGACCTAAGTCCTACGTCTAAACTATCGTTTATGTTATTCCAATGCGCAGAGCCTATTGGGAATATAGGAACTACACTCCATGGCGCCCAACGTTTGGTAAGGCGATAATTTAACGCTAGATACTAGAGTAACTCAGTCGTGCTTTTCACATAGATCCCTTGTCCCGTAAAAACTCCAATAGACGTCTGGAGTGGGTAAAAGGTTAATATCCGCCAGGACTAAGTAGGATGAGACTCCTATGAATTAGTTTTTGTTTTAGTCAACGTTGAAGGATACAGTGTTCCAAAATATTGTGCACCTAGGGGCAGATTTATGAGGCACTTGCGCCACGTTTACGCCGCTGTTGCGTCACGCAAGGCGGCGTAAACGTGGCGCATCCCTACGAACGATTTACAACGTGACGCATCTAGGCAGATGCGTCACGTTGTAAAGCCCTGCGCCGCTTGTGGGCGTTCCGGCGCAGGGTGGGCGTTCCGGGGCAGGTGCGCCTCGCAAAAGTGGCTGAGTGAAATCTATAAGATTTCACTCAGTCACTTTCAGGCCAATGCTGCGTCAAAAGCCTGCGCCTGCTTGAAGCAGGCATAGGTCTTGACGCAGCATTATGGAGATGGGTCACCCCCGAGCCTTGCTGGAGCTGCGTCGCGCTTGCGACGCAACTCCAGCAATGCGTCACCTTTACGGCACAGATGCGTCACGCATCTGTTCCGTTTTTGCCCCATGGTGCGCCGCATCATAAATGCGGCGCACCATGGGTGGCGGAGCTGTGGCGCACTGTGGCGCATGTTAACTGGCGCATCCCTGGGGATGCGCCACTTAACATAAATCTGCCCCCTAATCTTTGTTTCCTTGAAAACTTGCTCTGCAAACTTTCTGTCAGCAAAAATGTCGGAAAGTGAAGACCAAAGAGAGAGAGCTAGAATAGCAGCTCAACTTTTAGCGGAAGACACAAGTCTCCAACAAAATGACCCAGATGCAATACTAATCCCGGTCAATGTAAGAAAGAGTGTAACTTACAATCTTATAAATAATGGAGTGTCATCAAGAGGTGGTACAGTCATATTTGTGGTAGAGGCATATGAAAATCGGCAGACAGAGGTATTCTATTCATGGATTTATTTTCCAGCAGCAAATGCTGTGACACACGATTTCCACTACTATAAAGCAGAGGAACATCCAGCGGAATACGTCCCTTTCGATGACGTTGAAATTTCACTAACTTACCAAGAGCATCAGCTCTGGTTTAATGGCGCCCTAAAACATCAAAATCACATCACCAGGCTCGGTCTACTAGGTAGACCAGGAGCAACATGGCCGGTTCTAGCCAGCTATACACCACATCCTGACATTGAAGGAATGTCAAACGGAGAACTTTTAGTTCAGCTAAAACAATTAATCAAAATACATAGACAATTGGTCCGATATGTCATGCGGACTTTAACAGTCCTACCAGCAATAAAAATTCCACAGCACACCCCTCACCAGGGGAACACAAATAAAATTACACCACAGACTATACAATCAGTCATTGGCAAACTACCAGCAAAACGGGAAAACATTTCGTTTTGGTTACCTAAAAAAATTACTCAAATAGAGGCAGTATTTCCTGATACTACACCTCATGAAAAACACAGAATTCTGACAATCTGTCTACCAATGGGGATCGCACCACATGTGGAGGACTGTGACACTTGGGGAACAGTCTTTGCTTCAATATACAAAAAAACACATGGTGTTCCGTCCATGGCGGTTATACCAGGCGTACTAAGACAGATTCAAAATGAATACGGTCCGGAGCCTGCTTTAAATCTAGGTATGAAATTACTGAAAGACTTTAAGCAAGCTATATTACTAGCCAACATAAAAGGAGAAGCAGCATCTGTGGCGATCCGCCAAAAACTAAAAGAAACAGAAGTAACAGAGCAACCTTTTGAACTTGCCAGAATAATTGAAAAGTGCTATGAAGTATTAGGCAGAGATAGTTTGGGAGGGAAACCACTAAACCCACATCTAACTGAAAATCATGAAAAAAGCTTTATTAAGAATAATCTCAATACTTCAAAAAATAAGTGGGAGGGTAATAAACAAACCACTCCCAGAGAAAAACAGTTTCAGTCCAGAGGAAGGTCTCCCCAACGGAGAAATAGATCTCCAGGACGAGGGGACAGGTCTCCACAACGGGAGCCCTCTGAAAAAAGATACAACCTTAGAAATAGGGATAATTTGAGAAAACCTGACAGATATCAAGATAATGATACACGTCCCTCTCGATCTTTTCAGACTTCCTCACAGAAATCGGAAAGAAGAGGACGGTTAAAACATAAAGAAGAGCGCGTCAAGTCCAAAGACAAGGAACCTGCTCATCAAAGTAAAAAATTACAATTTCCCCCAAAAAAGGTAGGTAGTATTAACATAAAACATGCCGAGGATTCTGAGGACACAACTCAAAAACGGAGAATGGGCCCAGACAATGCTAGACAGCGCAGCAGAAGTGACCATAGCTCGCAAGATCCTGATGAATCTTCTGGAGACAGTGGACACAAATGAATACATTCAGGCGGAAACTGCAGACACCAGAATTAGTGTACCCCATAAATTATATGAAATAACATTACGTACAGAGGGGGACAAAACTAGGAAAATAAGAGGTCTCTTTTGGGAGAATCTATCTAAAGGCTATGATATCCTTCTAGCAGAAAAAGACTGGCCCCCAGAGTTTGTCAGGGAGTGCCCACATGGCGAAGAAATGATTATGCCTGCCTTCTGAAATCACATTCCAATTCATAAAAAATACACATATGCTAGAAAATGGGCAGTTGCCCAAGCCCCTGCATTATATAAAAATCATGTAGGATGGAATGAGGATTCTCCTCACCATAAAATTCAGTTAAAAAATCAACCTACTGCACAGAGGCAGTATCCTGTTAAGCAAGAAGCTAAAAAATAAGTCAGGGAGATCTTAGATCAACTTGAATACCAGGGGGTGATTGAAACATGCACCTCTCAAATGAACAACCCTTTGTTTCCTGTCTTCAAACCAGATGATTCATATCGTCTAGTTTTGGATTACAGACACCTAAACTCTTGTTGCAAAACATTTGCAGTACAAAACTCACCCAGTGCAGCACTAATGAATAACATTGTGCGCAAAAAATATAAAACGACATTAGATATTTCAAATGGTTTCTTCTGTCAAAACATTGCACCAGAAAGCAGGTATTTGACCGCTTTCTCCTGTATGGGGGCCCAAAAGCAATTTTGTCGTCTCCCCCAGGGACTCAAGACCAGCCCAGGATTATTTTCAGCCAGGGTAACAGAATTACTACAAATGTATGATGATGAGGTATTATCTTATGTCGATGACATCTATCTCACAGACGATGACTTGGAGACACACTTGAAAAGAGTGAACACCATTATACTTGGGTTTGCATCTGAAGGGTACAAATTCAACTTAAAAAAATTACGAATTGTCCACCTCACAGTCCTATTTTTAGGATATGAACTATCAAGTGAAGGCAAAAGCCTAGCAGACAACTTCTTAGAGAAGTGTGCAGTACTCCAAGCTCCAAAAACGCTGAAAAACTTACAATCAATTCTAGGCTTCCTGAATTTCGGAAGAACTTACATTCTAAACTACGCAGAGAGGGTTAAACCTCTCTACGAATTAATAAAACCTGATTCCAAACCAATAAATTGGACACAGAAACACACAAAAATTTTACGATCAATACAAACAGACATGTTAACTAAAACAAAACTTCAAACACGCGCAAACGAACGCAACCTTGTAATCCGAGTCATCCCAGGAAGATCCGGATTTACGTACCTGACCTCTAGTGAGGGAGAAACTGTACCAATAGCTTATAAATCACACTTGCACACACAAGCTGAAATGAAATTCAGTTCTACTGAAAAAATTCTGACTGCGGTCCAAAGTGCAGTAGCAATATAAAGAGCCCAAGTCCAAGGGAATAGCATATCTGTTTTAACAACAGTATCAGCCTTTGAGGCAGTAACAAGACCGAGCATTCCAAATGCTATGGCATTAGATCCAAAATGGATACAATGGGTTAATTCTCTTGCTGCATCAGACGTAGTATATGAATTTGATCATAACTTAAAAACGCAAGAATTTCTCCAATACGAATATGAATGTCCTCTGCCAACTGAAATCATGCCCCTAGAACATTACGGCTGTATAATATATACAGACGGTTCAGCACAACCCGCAGTTGGGGGTAAACATACATATAGTGCTGCGTGCGCGATTGTTAAAGGTCATTGGCACGAAGAAAAATCTAGACCCCTGGTCACTAAAACTCAATTACTTGGAGACTGTACAGCTCAGCAAGCTGAACTACAGACTTTTAAGATGGCGCTTGAAAATACCGACTTCAAATTCCCCACACTAATAGTGTGCGATTCGTATTATTGCGTCCATTCTTACAATGAATATTTGCAGAACTGGGTTCAAAACGGTTTCAAAGATGCAAAAGGTGGCACAATCAAGCGTAAAATGCTTTGGGAACAAGTAGTTCTTTTACAGAAAGAACAACAAAAGACTCACGTGATTCACACACTGAGTCATCAACGTGATGGCGTTCATGTTGCAGGGAATTCATTGGCTGACGAGGCCGCGAAAGCAGCTGTGCAAACGGCTTCCGTAGCTGCCATTACCCAGTCAAAAACAAAAATAGACGGCGAGATAATGCAAGCTGTTAGTGCTTCAGTAAAAGAAAGTGGTAAGACACTCCCGAAAGGCACTCCAGTTAAGTACTCATACAAAACTGATGCAAATAATGTTCCTTTTGCTGTACTCCCTGGAGTGGGAGATAGAGCAATTCCAAACATGGAACACAGGTTAGGACTAATTTTAGCAGCACATGAAGGGCTCGCTTCTGCACATGATGGTATTTCCGCCACGGTATCATTATTAAAACAGAGAATGAAGGTATCAACAGTGAAACGACCAGCACAGACGCCCCTTCTAATCTCAGATAAACCATTAGCATGTGTTTACCTGGACCACTGTGGTCCCTTACAAAGGGATGGCAACTATAAATATATCATGGTCGCAGTGGATTCCTGCACGAGATTCATTTGGATGTGGCCCCCGCGCTCGGCTGATGCCAGAACTGTTATAAAAGATTTGCGAGTCTTTATCGGCACATACGCAATTGGCATGCTACATTCTGACCAGGGTCCTGCGTTTAGCTCTCGAGCTTACAAGGAGGCCATGGCCAGCTTGGGCATTGCATTGCGGTACTCTAATCCATTCCATCCTGAGGGAAATGCGGTAGTGGAGAGAAAAAACCGTGACATAAAGCAATCTATAACAGCGAGGGTATTAGGTTCGGGTGATGGGTGGGTCAAACATCTAATAAGTGTCCAACGTAGTCTTAATAATCTGCCAAAACATTCTCTGGGTGGAATCACTCCGTATGAACTTTTGTTTGGTACAAGAATGATAATCGAAGACCTCGATAGTCAGACTTCAGTGGTGGAACAAAAAACTTTTGACATCAAAGATCGTTTGGCTGTTTTACAGGACTTAAACTAAACAAGAAGAAGTCTAAGTAACACAAAGAAAAAGCCAACGGCCACTGAAGAAAAACCACCTGTCACAGCAAGACCTGTCTGGAGATTGGGGATCTGGTCAGAGAAAAGATCACGGTGAAGAAGGAATTTGGGCCTTCTTACAGAAAAGCAGTACCTGGCTTAGCAATCAGCGGAACAAGATCAGTAGTACTACCGCCTCTTGCTGGTAAAAAGGAGAACAGAGTTGTATCAATCGACCTGGTAAAACCACAATCATGTGGCCAATAATAAGTAGTACACCCAGTGGACTCCCAAAATGTAGCAGAAGACCAAACCTTGCTACAATCCAAGAGGTTCAAACTGAGAGACTTATCACAATTGATAAACCTGCAGTGAATAAAAAAGGACTATGCAACAAAGCCATGGAACTTGTACCTCTTGAAACCCAAATTGCAACAGCTCATCATGAAACACCCGTCTAAAATGATGTAGCCTTTGACTATACTAATATGACAAAGGAAGATCCAAAGATTAATGAAAATCCGGAAGCAATTCCAATAATTGACAGAACTGCATCTGGCTACTTCATCAATTTTGATGACTTTTCAGAGTTGTGCTCCTGAGGCGGAAAGCCGGGAGCGAGGCATCTTTTTTTAAAACTTTGAGTGTCACAGATTGAATTGTGTTTTAAACTTTAAACTGTCACAGAATACTTGTGTAGTTTTTAAAATTTCACTCACTTGTTGCTAGCAAGCAGTCACAGCGTAGCAGCGCTCCCTCGCGCCATCGCCATGAGCGGAGGCCACGCCCCCTGCTTAGGCCACGCCCCCAAGCCGCTTAGGCCACGCCCCCAATCCGACCACTACAAAGGCGTCGATTTTGGGCGCCAGGCAGATTTCAGAGTTGTGCTCCTGAGGCGGAAAGCCGGGAGCGAGGCATCTTTTTTTAAAACTTTGAGTGTCACAGATTGAATTGTGTTTTAAACTTTAAACTGTCACAGAATACTTGTGTAGTTTTTAAAATTTCACTCACTTGTTGCTAGCAAACAGTCACAGCGTAGCAGCGCTCCCTCGCGCCCTCGCCACGAGCGGAGGCCACGCCCCCTGCTTAGGCCACGCCCCCAAGCCGACTCCTCCCCCACCTGCAACGGTACAAATTATGTGCATATCTCGGTCGCGCAGCGGGCACGCCGTTTGCGCGCCTAAGGCAAGCCCGTCTACGCCCGTCCGCGACCAGAACGCGGCCGGGGCCGGACACGCTGACGGTGAGAGCGCTCAAATAGATAGAATTGTCTGGTCGAGGGATAACCTATGGTCTCTCAATACTTTGGCGGAAACCTGTGCACACAGCATCGATCTTGGGTCCTCCACTCTCCCTTATACCTGTAGGACATGTGGGCTACAACTAGGCATACCGGCCAGTACAAAGGCTGGAGGATCTACTAAATCCAAGCCACCAATCAGTAAAAACCTTAGCGCGGGACTTGTGAACTGTAGATCCCTTGCAAAGCATGCAGATGATATATGGCTGCTGTTGGAAGGTCACCAATGGGACATATTGTTTCTAACAGAAACCTGGCTTAACGATGATAACATGACTGCCATTGCACTGGCTATCCCCTCTGGATATAAAATTTGTTTCTCCAATCGACTAGGTGATAAAAGAGGGGGGGAGTGGCAGTTATATTTAAAGAACAGCTCACACTCACCTCCTCCGCCCCCATATACACCCAGGGACTAGAGGGACTACACTTCTACTTCCAGGTGGGATCTCAGCTATCCCTAGCAGGACTAGTTATCTACAGGCCTCCGGGGGGGAAAGAATCCAACCTCACTACTCTGATGGATATGATCATACAAAGCTCCCTCCTTCACCCTCAGTTTCTTGTTGTCGGAGACTTCAACGTTCACATGGACAGGGCAGATTGTCCTTCAGCAGATTTACTGAGATCTACATTGATCTCCGCTAACCTCAGACTCGTTAATAAGGCCCCCACACACAGAGCGGGCCACACGCTTGACCTAATAATAACCAACATTCCAAACGTGTCGGCAAATTTACCGCTACCTCTAATTTGGTCAGATCATTTTCTGATACCATTCCTAATCAAAATAACAGTTGATAAACCGGCGCCAAGCAAGTGCTCTTTTATGAAAAGACAATGGAGCAAACTAGTCCCCGATATCATGGGTCCAGTTCTTGCCCAGAACCCTCCGACCCTCACCTCCAATGTGGAGACGGATGCCCGACTACTCAATGACTGGATTGGCAATATGGTAACATATATTGCCCCGGCGACGGCCGCTACATCTAAACGAGACTCTCCATCTGCTCCCTGGTTCTCTCAGGAGCTTAGACTACAAAAATCAGATTGCAAAAAACTGGAGCGCTTATGGAGGAAAAACTACGAACCTCTACAGAAGACTTACTATAAGGAAGCATCCAAAAAATTGCATAGAGCTATTAGAAAAGCAAAAAAACAGTTCTATGCGAACTCTATTCAGCAAGCTGAACACCCAAGTAGGGAAACTTTCAAAATAGTACAGTCTTTCTTTAAACCTATGAGTGTTGAGAGGGATGTCCTCCCATCGGTCTCATTCTGTAATAGCATCTCTGACTTCTTTGACTCTAAAATAAAGAAAGTCTATGAGTCCTTTGGCCCAGAGAAGATCACGGAAAAAAACGATCTAGCTGGCACTACATCGGACCGCGCTATCTTGACACAATTTGCTCCGATAGACCTGAGTACAGTTAAGCTAGAACTCAGCCGATGCAAATCGGGCTCGCCGGACGACCCATGCCCTCCCAAACTTTGGAGTCGCATAGCCGACTTCGTGGCCCCCACTATTCAGCATATATGGAATTCATCCATCTCTTCGGGGACATTCCCGAATATCTGGAAACATGCTACTCTACTCCCCTTAAAGAAAAAACCAAATGGGGACCCCAAGGACCTCAACAATCTTCGCCCGATCTCCCTCCTGGCAGCACCAGGCAAAATGCTTGAGAAAGTTATCCAGCGCCAATTGAATCAATTTATTGAGCAAAACAAAATATTACACGAGACACAATCAGGCTTTAGACCCGGCTTTAGCACTGAAACAGCACTAATTGAGGTGGCCGAGTCAGTGAGGTGGTCGATGGATTCGGGAGACTCAGCTATATTGGTGCTCCTGGATCTGTCGGCCGCCTTTGATACGGTCGACCACAATATTCTGCTGCTGCGACTGGCGAAGCTAGGCATCCAGAGCCAGGCTTTGGAGTGGATACAATCATACCTGACTCAAAGGACTCAGAAGGTGGCTCTAAAGAATGTCTCCTCTTCTCCAAAAACCCTCAGCTCTGGTGTCCCCCAGGGTTCGGCCTTGAGCCCACTCCTATTTAATGTTTACCTTGCTCCACTCTTCACGCTAATTGCCAACTGGGGGATCAAGGCAATTTCATACGCCGATGACACCCAGCTGGTGTTCCCATATTCAGAGGTGTCAGAGATATCCTTTCTGAGTCTGAAGGGGTGCCTACAAGAATGGCCTGCTGGATGAACACCAATAAACTAAAACTCAATGCCAGCAAGACAGAGGTGATCTTTTTCGGAAAAAGCCCCCCTCCACCATCTGAACTATGGTGGCCGGCAGAGATGGGACACGCCCCCTCGCCCAGCCACTCAGCAAGAAATCTTGGAGTCCGGTGGGACGACAAGCTGTCATTTGCTTCACACATCCAGCAAGTGGCTGGTTGCTGCATGAGCAAATTGAGAAATCTCCGCAAGATTCTCCGATTTTTACCAACTAGCTGCCGAAAAACTGTAATCCATGCCACAGTTACTTCAAGGCTGGATTACGCCAATGGCATGTATCTGGGCTTACCAAAGTATCTTATACGACAACTCCAAATGGTCCAAAATGCGGCTGCGAGACTTTTAATGAGGATTCCTTACAAACACTCTATCTCTCCGCATCTCCTTTCCCTTCACTGGTTACCAGTGGCAAGCAGAATAAAATTTAAAGCACTCACCCTGGCTTTTAGATCTCTGTTCGGCAACTGCCCAAATTACCTGAAAGCTAGACTACCAAGATACACCCAAGCCCGGTCCCTTAGATCCAACAACAGTGTACGCATTACAGCCCCTAGAGCAAAAAGAGCCAGGTTAGGTGGACGCACCTTCTCGGCCAATGTGGCGGCACTATGGAACTCGCTACCCCCTGCTCTCCAACAGGCTCCATCCGAAGCATGTTTCAAGCGATTACTGAAAACCTGGCTGTTTGCCCAACCACGCTAGGCACCACGTTAGACTCCAGCTTTCTACCTAAACAGGCACAACACTGTTGCTATAGCGCCGGGACACCTCCTCGTGAGGTAGCTGTTCGCGCTTTATAAAACTCTGTATTATTATTATTATTTTCTGATGATCCAAGTGAACATGAAGACAAGCCAGCAAATAAAACTTTCAAAGACAAAATTACAGAACTCTTTCATCAACTTGGAGAAACATATCTGATTTCACCATGGATTGAATTGTGGATTGTGTTAGGTGTACTTTTCCTCCTGCTCTGGCTCATTTTGGTTTTAAGCTTGGGAAGAATGATTGATGAAAAATACAGTACAATGGACACAGCAAGTCAGAACATCAACTTGGTTCTAAAGCCTCACAGATCATCTCATATTGAAAAAAGAGAACTATCATCAGTGAACATCACAGCCATTCCTATACCTGGTGGTGTAGCGTGGTACGCAACTGATTACGACATCTATTGCCCGGTTGAACTATTGAAATATCGACATCAGTTCAAGGTTTCTTTAAGTGACTTTGTATCACCTAGTACTTTCTCTGATGATTGGGACTTTGAAAGTATTAATAAGATGATGTTAGACTTAAAAATGTCAGCAATATTTACAGAACATGATTATTTAGAAGGTTCATCAGATTATGAAGAATTGTATTGCTTTATTCATTATGGGCACCACTATTTGCATAAATCTGCTAATCCTAGAAATGTTGTTACTTATAATCAATGGGAACATTGTCCAACACCGCCAAAAGGCAACTCGAAAACATTTTATGAGAAATTCCCATACTTCTCAGGTTTTAATAACATTGATCCAGAAACGTTTTATTTTAAAATTATGAATACGACAGGAAATGAAAAACATGTTGACAAATACTAAACTGATATATTCTACAAAATGTTATGAAAAATTGTCTACATTTGGTTTTTGGAAAACAACATTGAGACAAAAACTGTCTGGGGTACAAAAGACTGGCAGGTACAAGGTATAGAATCATTATTTAGAGCCTGCATGATCCCAGAACAAATAATGTTCCTGAATGACACCATTCAACAAACAACCTGTCTTGGCTTAGCCAGGATAAAGGACTTAAAAAAAACATCTATTCCGAAACCCATAACTGATAGTAATAGCACTACAGATGTGGAGATAGACGTATCCCATATTTTACACCAAAACAGAACTAATCCTGATTGGAGAAAATGGTTGATCTGGCCCACAGACACTAATAACTGTCAAGATAGATTCCTGAACAAAACACAGGGGTTCAAACCGGACAGACCAGGTCCAAGATATTCCCAGAGACAACATCCAGGGATAATAACAACATACAGTGTAGGAAAACTATGCCTCGAATGGCTACAGAAATCCACACTACCTGAAATAAAGCAACACTTGACTTTACCTAAAGAAGGTGCTGACTTGCGAGATTTCTTATCAGGACCTCGCAAACAGCGTCAAAAACGTTTCATATTCGCTGGTATATATGCTGCTTACAACGAAGCTTGGAAAGAAAAGCAAAATGAAACTGCTGAAAAAATACGAGAAATTGATCGTATTAATTTGGAAAAATCACTTTAGGTGATGGACAATGGGTTAATGACTCTGTCCTCCAGAATTTATTCGCTGAATAGCATTGTATCATCTGCTATTGATATAATAGAACAGGATATGCTAAAGTTACAACATGGCCAGTCCCAATTACATTCTATTGTACAGTTAGGCTGGACGTTACAAAATCTCCGGTCAGGCTACGTGCCAAGGCGTCTAATCAACACAATGTCATTGTTTTCTGTCTTTAACCATAAAGATAAACAAATCTCTTTGGCACAAAGAGGGGCAGACTATACGGTGCTAAGCATTGAAAAAATTGAAAGATTACCATTTACAATCTCCGAAAGACCTGTAATTGAATGGATAATACATGGCACCATTACAATTCCGATAACGACTTTTCAGTTTCAATATTGCCAAAAGCATATACCAGCGGGCCTGTATGAAAGGTTGGGTAAAGGGTACATCAAGTCAACCTGGAATTTACCTTACACACATAGATGTTATAGTTTGCGGAAAAAAAGGTATTTCTTAGACGTAACAACTATAAAAATTCACTAAGCGGTACACTTCTGTGCCAAGGCATTAACTTGCATGGAGCCTGCAAAGGTTCATCAAATAACCTTTCATGCCACCTTCATGGCACCCCTGCTACACAAATAGAGCCTTTTTTCAGACAACTTTCCAACGGCAGTTACATTATGTTAAATGACCGCAGCTGTTGTGGCCAGGAAGGGCCTATCTCGTCAGTGTTACATCCAGGGGCACATGCTGTATGCAAGTATTGTATCCAAACAGCAAACCAGACAAGGAGGCAACAATATGGCCTTCTCTGAATATCTCTTCTATTCGAATTGATACTTTAAGCAGAATGAAGTCCATTCTTTTACAAACAACTGTGCCTTTAACCTCGTCTAGAGAAACGTGCGATCTGCAAGTCGCAAGGACAGCAGTAGAGATACATACCTTATTATCAACAAATGGCCCGTGCATTTCGTAGAAATGTTAAGTCAAATCTTGAACATGTCTGATACCAGGGCCATCGCACATGTATTTAAGACAATTTATTCGGGACTGTTAGCACCCTTTCAAGCAGTCCTGGGCATCTTCCCGAATTTCGTGCACTCTGTGTTCGGCGGCCTGCCTCTCATATTGGGACTCGTAGCAGGAATCTTATTTTTGTTCCTTCAGCTCCGATATGGCAAGTCAAGTCACAGACAAAACTCAGGCTACAATGGAAGAAACGATCCTAGCAATGCGATACCGAGATCGGATTACTAAATTCCTCGGCTTGGCTAGGCTAAGAGATCTGAATACTACCTGGTTTCTTTCATTCAGACCAATCTGGCAAGATTGCATCCTACCTGTTCTACGATGCCTGCTCTGTGGAGAAGAATGCATGTTAGACGTCTGTCTCACACTCCCATCAGCAGTACCTATGGATGTCGATACTTTGCTTGGTTCGGTAACGGCTCATGCAACGTGTTGTCCCCAGCGGCTACCTATTCTGATGATGGCATTCATTGAGACCTCACCATTACGACTAGGTGGCGGTGAGGTACGAGATGAAAGCAGCACACAGGTACAATCTTCTGTGACCATTGCTGATCTAGACACCGATGACGGCAATGCATCTCACATATGCACTATTTCTACTTTTTCGGACATGGTCCAACTTTCATCTACTGTTGTAGACAAATTCTTTGCCAGCCTATCTGAGTTAATGTTCTCTCCTAACAACGAGAATACCTTTTTTTAAAAAAAAAAAACCTTTATTACAAGCAAAAAATAATACAAATACAGACCTACAACCACAGGGGCCGGTCAGGTACAATAAATATTGTGAACAGAAATAGTACACAGCTCATCAGCCGACAACCCTGGGGTCCGGCAGTGATACTATATAGCTATGCGAGGATCAAAAGGCCTGCAGGAGGATAAATGAAAGGTTTCACATTTTACATTTTAAAAACAAACATACAAACAAAAATCCGAGGTCACAGCTATAATATAAGTGGCCGTCTCAAGTAGCAGGGGGAGCAGCCCAGTCAAAAGGCTAGTTTGAGAAAGGACAAAGAATCTTAAGGGACGGAAGTGGGGGTCAAGAGTGAGCAAGCAAACTCTACATTATAGAAGACGGATGCAAGGAATGTACGGTCACGGGGACGGAGGAATATATGTGGTGTCTACGAAAGGGGGGGTGCAAACCTCTCCACGGTACGCATTCCATTGACCCCATATCCTCCCCCATTTCTTGGGCCTGCCACGGGCTATGTATACAGTTTTTTCTCTATACATGAACCAATCCATGTTTTCTTTCCATGTCGAAACCAGAGGTGCCCTTTGGGATCCCCACAACTGGGCTATGTCTCTTTTCGCAATCATGTTGCCAAGGGTGGCCCATTGAGTCTGTGCAACGCTGTAATCATTCGGCTCCCAAACGTTTAAGAGGCACCTTCTGGCCTCAGGCAATAACAAAACACCCGTCACCTCTTCCATAATAGCATGCACACGTCTCCAATATTTCACAACATCCGGACAATCCCATAGAATATGGAGAAAAGTAGCAAGCATACCGCAGCCGCGTCTACACAACCCATCCAAAGAATTGCCCATTCTCATCAGGCGTGGACCCGTGACATAGACGCGGTGTAAAATCTTCAGTTGCACCAGCCGGAGACGTGCCGGAATCGCGACTTCCTTAGGGGATGATATCGCGGCCTGCCAATCCTCATCATCCAACTCCAGCCCATCACCTGTCCAGGCCCCACGAAGTTGCACAAGAAGATCCGAGCGGTCATTAATAAGCTTCTTATAAATGAGAGATATGGTACTATCAGGAACATACCCGTCAAGCACCCTATCCTCTAGGAGAGAGGACTCCGGGATAACGGTCCCAGACGGGAACACCGACGCAAGTGCATGACGGACCTGAATATAGCGGAGGTGTTCCCTATCACTCAGTTGATATTCTCGTTGGAGTTCAGCGAAGGTTTTGTTCGTATCGTTAACCCAGAGGTCTCCAACCCGACTAATGCCAATAAGATCCCATTTGTCGAATCCCTTTGTCGTCCAAAGATTACCCAGCCTCTCCGTCGCGTAGAGCGGGGTTGCTCTAGACAGCCTGCCTGCCCATCCCGTAGCAGCCGTCGCGCTGCTCCACACTCGTACCGCAACCCTGGTGGGACCAGTAAGGTTCTTCCTAGCCGCTCTAGAGTAGAGCGCCCTGCTATAATCGCCTCCCGGCAGCTGCCATTTATCCATCCCAAATGCGGGATTCGGGCCCGGACCATACATAGCATGATTGACTGCACTCAGTTGAGATGCCCTATAGTACCGTTTAATATCGGGCAGTGCTATGCCGCCATCATACCAGGGCAAGGTCAATTTCGCCAGCGCAATGCGAGGCCGTCCGCCCCACACCAGCTTCCTCTGAAGGCCCTCGATTTCGCAAAAAAAACTGGCCGGCACCGAGTCGAGCGTATTTTGGAGGGCGTACAGGAACCGGGGGAGAGACATCATCTTGAACAGGGCCGCCCTCCCCACCGGGGATAGCGGCAACCCACACCAAGCCGTGACATCCGACCGAAGCCGGCGAAGCGGCGGAAGCAAATTCCTCTCATACCGAACGGCTGAGTCCAAGGAAATATAAATCCCCAAATATTTAAAGCCGTCGCACGACACAGGTATCGGACAGACACGGGGCAATAAAAGCAAGTTTCCAGTAAGTGGATAAATACAGGATTTGGTCCAATTGATAGCTAAGCCAGAGTTCCTCCCGAAGGAGCTCAACACGTCAAACAACACTCCTAATGATTTACGAGGGGAAGTTAGGTACAACAGAATATCGTCGGCATACAATGATATACGATCCTCAAAGTCAGGGGACCAACTGATGCCCTTAAGCGATGGCTCCCATCGAAGCCATGCAGCGAGGGGTTCAAGAGCGAGCACGAAAAGCAGCGGAGACAGAGGGCAGCCCTGCCGCGTGCCTCTTCCAAGAACAAAGGTTTCCGAGGCCCTACCATTGACCACCACCTGGGCCAGTGGTTGTTCATAAAGAAGTCTGACCCACCCGATGAAATACGGGCCGAACCAAATTTGGTAAGGGCCACCCACAAATACGGCCATTCTATCGTGTCGAAGGCCATCAAGGCATCCAAAGAAACCAAAATGGCCGACTCACGAAGTGATCCCGCCCTGGCCAGCACGCCATGAAGGAGGCGAAGGTTGAGCGCGGTATTGCTGTGGAAAAGTACATTTTGCCATGTTCTGTGTCCCTACGTGTCATCCATCATATGTTATGTGTGCATGATTAAATATGCATATGTATTCCCCATGTTCGATTCAAGACGCAATTACAGTTGTGTCCACCTCTAGTATGCCAGTTTCCAGTTCTCGTGAATACTACGAATATCAGGCCTATGTAAAGCTACGTTGCCACGTTTCTCAGTGTGCACGTTATTCTATTGAAAAATCCCCGTTTCTAGGCCTCAAAAGGGCCTGGACACCAGATCCGGCTTCTGTCTCCTGAACCCTCGCTGAGGAGCGATACAGCCCCCACCTGTATCCTCGACCCTTCACTTACTTCCTGCCTCGCAGTGCCCGGCTCAGCTTGGCCCTGCCTCTGAGTCTGCCAAGAGTATGTTATGATTCCAGTTATCAGTTCAGCCCTCCTTCCCTGCATTCCTAAGCTACTGAACTGCATCAATAGTTTCCGTCATTGTCTAGCCTTTACGGCCCCACGTTAGAGAAATACTGTATTAATGGTCATTTAATATTCTTCATCACGCACTACATGTAGAATAATGCATGGTCCAGTCTTAGTGTCTGTTAGCCTTTCCCCTCCTGACTTCTAGTTTATATCAACATGTTCTCTAAACATCAGATACTAGATACTGTTTAGGTACATGTCGCCCTGACTCTCCAGACTTCAGTCTCTGCTCCTAGCACAGAGTTCGAAGCCCCCAGCTTCTCCTAGTGATACGTCATTGCCAGTTTGCGCGCACCATCAGGTTAGAGGTCCCGGCTCCTTAGGTAGCCCCCTCCATGGTTTCCGCCCCATTCATGACATATTCTGTTACGTTTGTATCACATGTCTATGTATACGCCCTGTTACACCTCTTTTCACCCTTATCTTTCGCGACTGCTACGCGTCACGCCTTTTGCTCCACCCACTGCTACGCCTATTGTAATGTAATGCTATGTGTTTGCGTTATGTATATATGCTCATGTATTGTTATTAAAAGTTAGCCGTTACGCCGTCATTCCCGATCCTGTCCCCGGCAGCTGCCATCCTATTCCCGTGCAGGTCGTCCTGTTCCTGTCCTTATGCTGTATTAAACCTGCAAAACTCCTACTACCTCGAATCTTGACTCTTATTTATTGAGCTATCTGTTATTCCTTTATTCATTCAAAAATAGGGTATTATTTATTTATTTACCACATAATGGCGCCCGAACAGGGACTTGCCCTTTCCCCACGCGTCGGTGAAGCCACGCCGACCCCCTGACCCTCTGCAGTCGTGACGGAACTCTTCTGCGCACCGGCAGATATTTCTGCTTCAAGTATCCCTCAGGCCCACGGAGGAGACGGAGGAGGCGGTCCAGCATCCAGACGAGACGGTGGAGGAACGCGGCGAGTCCCGACCAGAGCCCAAGCCGAGAGTCCAAGGTCCGAGGTATCCGGAGGTCCACCCGTAACAGAAGTCCGAAGTTCGTCCGTCCGGCGTCCAAGCAGTCCCGTCCAGTCTGAGGCCTTCCGTTCTTGCTGCCCGGTGAGTACCGTTACTGGGGTAGTATCTAGACAGGGTCAATTTAATTGACTCTGGTCCGTGGGTTGGTGGTACACAGACCCACAAACGAAGTGTCCACTTCGGTGGATGCGGGTCCTGACGTGTCTCTTTATGAGACCGGTAAGTTTCGTACTGTTTCAGCAGTGCATCTAGTTCCTGTTCTAGTCAGTTCTGTTCTCGAGAAAACTCATGTATTCTGTGTTCCGTATTCCAGGTAGTATTCTGTTCGAACTGTTATTTTTAAATGTTCTTCATGTATTTTAATGTCGTGGTATGAATGGGGAATAAGTATCGTGTTCATTGTGTATTGTATTGTGTCTAGATTACAGTCCAGTCATGCCCTTGTTTTCCAAGTTACGTCAGTTAAAAACTAGAAAGGGTCTGCTGGAAGCAGCAGTTCCAGTTCCGCCTAGGGACAGTCCAGGTCATTTTATGTATCAGAAGCATGGCATAAGCGCCATATTGTATCTAGATTTATGGGTAGAGTATACCAAACAGTTAGAAGAAAAGTATAGATGGCCCGTATCGGGCACATGGGATGCCGAGTGCATCATGCGAGTAGAAGAAGCATTATGGAAAAAGAAAGCCAGACAGTCACAGAAAGATGCCATCGAGTTATGGCGCAAAGAAGCTCATAAAAGAACCGAAAAAGAAATCAGAAAGTCAGAATTAAGTAGAGAATCCTTGGAAAGAGCCCAAGAAAGGGAATTAATCGAGATTGGTGAACGAGTTAAAGCCGAACAGTCAGACAGACAGAGGCATGCCCTTATTAGGGGTATGTATCCTCTCCTTGCCGAGGGCTTGCCAAAAGCGACCCCAGAGGCATCCAGTAATTTCCCGCCACCATTAGTTCCGACCAAGCTACGTCACAAACAGACCGCAGCTGATATTTTTATTTCGTCCTATTTGGACGACACAGTCCCAGAATATGCAAATCCTGTTCGCGCTCCGCCAGTCCCTGTAAATCAGGCACTTCCCGCTCCTCCAGACACCGGAGTACCTGTTACGGTACCCCCGGTCCAGCCCGCCATACAAGTTCAGCCTACATTTCCATTTCCCACTCTGCCAGGACGAAGAGCCTCAGTAGACGACTCTAGTTTAGGGGCAGCAGGGGGAGGTACTCCTCAAACCCCGCCGCCACACAAGCGTTTAACAACAGCCGAATTACATATACAAGCATCACAGCGTACGCCCAGACATCAGACTGTAGCAGAAATAAGAAAATCCCTTGCCGAATGCTGCTATGACCCAGTCCCAGGCGAGGATAATATGGTTTTATATTCATTCCGCGTAAGAAAGGTGGCCGAGTATCTAGTCACCTTACCGAATATGAAAGAAGATCTAGACAGAATATATCGTTTCATCCGTACAGGGGAAGATCCAGAAAGTATTAGTGATGTCATGTCCCAAAGGAAAGCTGAGACCCAGCTCATGATATTAAAGTTTCTGATCAATTGTCTAATAAGAGAACAAGATTACCCGTCTAAAGATCCGGCTGAAATGAAAACCCTGACAAGGTGGAGTGATAATATAGCCGAGGGTAAGCACAAGACCGTCGGTGCTATGGAGAGTATGTACAAGAAAATTCGTAAAGAAATAATAAGGTTACACGATCAGCGTAAAGCAGCACAAGTAAGCGAGAAAGAAAGTAACTCTGATCCTGAAGAGTTAGACGACGAGAATCCTGACAGAATAGCGTATGTAGGAAAATCTAGATTTCCAGATCGCCATTTACGCCTAGAACACAAGTCTATTTTTCATCATCCAGCACCAGAACAAGGTTCCCTAGAACAAGTGTTTCAAGCTACCGATCACATTCTGAAATCACGAATCGGTTACAGTGAGTTGAGTACCATGCATGAACAAGAACTAGTCCGATCAGCAGTCCGATGGATTACTGATTCTACCACTTTTCCAGACGAAATAGTGGCACAAATGTTTCTGAAAATGCCCCCAGCCGAACAGCGACTGGCGGGTATGTATATGATTCAGCACCTCATTACATTGTATGAGGGTCAGCACTCTGATCCAGGTCCGTTACACGATATCCTGAACGAGTTACTCCAGTATAGATGGAAAGGTTTAGGTACCGACTTAATTAGTGTCATTCTAGAACAGCGTCACAAATATAGAACGTTTTTGAACCCGCATTTTGTTCATGTCTCACCCCCAGAAAGGAAACCATTTTACATGGAGAGACAGAATCCGTTACGAGAAGTCCACCCAGTTAGAGGAACGGGTGGCGAACTAGAACGAGTGTTTGTTTACACTCCGATTACAAAGATGGAACTCCTCGAGATGAAGAAATTAATCCCCTGTCATGATAAAGATCCAGCAGGGTTCCACCGAGAATTAAAAGACATGCTCCGTATGGGAGAATACACGTATCCAGATATAATTAAAATGTTAAAGGTTCTGCTGCCCGCAGGGGTGTATGAAAAGCTCAAGGAAAAAGAATGGGAGGTGGGAGAGAAAAAGATCGATTGGGCAGTTCTAGAAGCTGAAGACAAGGCACGAGTACCAGGTACCGGTCTTGGAGCGAAATGTAAAGAATTACCAGAATTATTAATACAAGTTTTACCTAGATTATTGACAACTAGAAAAGAAGACTGGGATGCAATCTCAGCCTGTAAACAGAAACAAGATGAAGATATTAGTGATTTTTATTCTAGATTTGAGAAATGTTTTAGCATCAACAGTGGTCTCAAGACAAGTAGTGAGTCATACCCTCACCTTTTTGTTACTAAATTAGTCGAGAATTCAAGTCCACAAATTAAAAATCGAGTTTTGAAAGTTGAAAGTACCTGGCAAGCTAATACCCCGTCCCAGATGTTGCAGATGCTCCAATACCACCAGAATAGGATCAGGGAAGAACTAGAACACGAGAGAAAACGTATGAAAGACATGAAAATGAAAGTACTAGTTGCACAATCTGTTCCTCAAGACAGTCAGAAGAGGGGTCCAAATCAAGCCAGTCATCCTGCAGCTCCCGTTAAAGGGAACTGCAATTATTGTAAACAGCCAGGTCATTTTATAAATGAGTGTGCAGTTCTGAAACATAACATAGCTACTGGTAAGACTAAAGAAAGACCACGTCCGCCTAGACAAGAACAAGTTTCACAGATTCCTCAGCCACAGAATGCACCACAGACAGTTACAGCACCGCAGCCCATCGCTGCAACACAGCATGTTACACAGCAGATGTACCAGTATGCACAGTCTGAGTATCCAGAGTACCAGCAGTATTCATGAAACAGCCTAGAGAGGGAGGTAGGCTTGCCTCTCATCGAGATACCTGTAGATCAAGAAGGTCCCTATGTTCACAGTCAAGTATTAGGGAAAGATAGGAAGTTTTTGATTGATACAGGGGCAAGTAGGACCACAATTAGTCACGCCGAAGTTCCAGGGGCTCCGCTCTCAGGCTCAAGAAATGTTTCCCTTGGATTTTCAGGAAAACCTATCGTAAATGAAATTTCAAAGCCAGTTACTCTAGAAGTAGGTCCATTGTCCCGTACCACTGATCTGTTACTTACTAAGTCATGTCCAGAAAACCTATTAGGCATTAAAACACTGAAAGAGTTAGGTGCAGTTATATGCTGTTCCCCAGAGGGAATACGTCTGTTCCTACGTGACTTCAAGGGTCACTATGTATTACGAGATTTTGATCCCAGATTGTCTAATGTTCCGCAGCATTTATGGGCGCAAGGTCCAACTGATGTAGGTTACATGCAAATCACACCCCATCGTGTGACTCTTAAGCCAGGTGTAGTGTTACCACGAATCAGACAGTACAGATTGCCACCTGAGGCTGTAGCAGCCTTATCCAAAATTATTGACGAGCTCATCGCTCAAGGAGTAGTTGTAGAAACTGACTCCAATGTATGCAATTCTCCGATCATTCCAGTCATGAAACGTACTGATCCAAATGCACCCCCAGTATATTGATTAGTGATTGACCTACGAGAACTTAATAAATGTATTATTCCCCAGTATCCAGTAGTCCCAGATATCTCTTCCCTATTAACAGCCATTGATTCCGAAGCTTCATTTTTCACTGTCATAGACCTCAAGAATGCATTTTTCAGTGTCCCCATTCATCCAGACAGCCAGTTTCTTTTCGGATTCTGTTTAAATGGAAGGAGCTATATGTTCACACGAGCTCCTCAAGGTTTCACAGAAAGTCCAAGTATCTACAGTCAAGCACTTAAGAGACAACTAGACAACATTCACATGCCAACTGACACTGCCCTGCTCCAGTATGTCGATGATCTACTGATCACAGCCCGTTCTGAACGTGCTTGCGAGCGAGCATCCCTTACAGTCTTGTATTTCCTAGCCGAGATGGGGCACAAGGTGTCCCCTTCTAAGCTTCAATTCTGTGTCCAGCAAGTGGTCTACTTAGGACACTTACTGTCCAAGAGGGGTAGGCAGTTGACACCAGACCGTATCCAGTTAATAGCGAGTCTTCCTCAGCCCAAGACCCAGAAGGAGGTACGTGCTTTTATCGGCCTCACTTCTTATTGCCGACAATGGATTCCTCAGTATGCATTTCTAGCCAAGCCACTGATACAGTTAACGACACAGGAGGCAGCCGTATCGACTGTCCTCCCTTGGACATCTGAACATACACTCAGTTTCAATGAGTTAAAGAAAGCCCTATGCCAAGCTCCAGTTCTAGCTACACCAAACTACAGTAAGCCTTTTACACTTTTCGTAACTGAACGGGAAGGTACAGCGTTATCTGTTCTCACACAAGATCAAGCAGGACAATACAAGCCATGTGCTTATTTTTCGAGCACATTAGATCCAGTAGCCCAGGCTCTGCCTGCGTGCCTCAAGTCAGTTGCAGCCACAGCCCTAGCTATCAGACAAAGTGATTCCATAGTCTTAGGACATACCTTGACAGTACAAGTTCCACATTCCGTGGAAGTTCTTTTAAACCGAACACAGACTCAGCACTTGACAATTGCACGTTTAACAGGTTATGAATTGACACTGTTCCAGCCACACATAGAAATCAGACGCTGCAACGTTTTAAATCCTGCTACACTGTTACCATCAGTTGATTCAAATTCTGACACACACGACTGTGTGGAAGTAGTTAACATTACGACAAAGCCAAGACAAGATCTGACAGATATTCCGTTACCAGATCCCGACCTGACACTTTATGTGGATGGTTCATGTATGAGAACAAGTACAGGAGAACTAGTCGCCGCGTATGCAGTGACTACCGACACCGAAGTTATTGAAACACACCGTATTGACACTCTGTCCGCTCAAGCAGCAGAGCTAGTTGCTCTGACACAAGCCTGCCTACACGCTAAGAACCGGAAAGTTAATGTTTACACAGATTCACGCTACGCATTCGGAGTCGTACACGACTTTGGAGTGCTCTGGCAGGAGAGAGGTTTCATGACTTCTCATGGAACCAAGATTCAGCATGGTCTCCTTATTCAAGCTCTGTTAGATGCCATACATTTACCGACATCCATTGCTATCATGAAGTGCAAAGCACATACGAAAGTTACTGACATTATTTCCCAGGGTAACGATCTAGCAGATCGCACAGCCAAGCTTACAGCACAGACTCCAGACATTCCAGTTAACATGACACACACTCCAGATCCGACTACATGCATGACAGTTAAGGACCCTACTCAAGATGTCATAGATATCCAGTTACACGCTACTCCCGATGAAATCAAGAAATGGTCCGAACAAGGAGGGGTCCCGACAGATCAAGGATGGTTAACGAAGGGTAGAGCCACATGGTTTCTCCCCGACTCTATGGTTCAAGTCATTATCAATACCGCACATAGTCCAGCACATTTAGGAGAAAAAGCTATGTTAGACAGTATCCAGAACATTTGGTTCAACAAGCATTTACGAGCTGCAGCCAAGCAGAAAGTCCGTACCTGTATGATATGTTGTCAGTTTAATCCAGGTAAAAGTGTCCCGGTGGAACAAGGTGGATTCCAGCCCCCTGACCACCCTTTTGAAGTCCTCCAGATGGATTATATTCAGATGGAGCGATGTCGAGGTTTCAAGTATGTCCTTGTAGTTGTATGCGCTTTGTCCAGGTGGACAGAAGCATATCCAGTCCCAGATTACACAGCTGCGACCACTGCCAAGCAGTTGGTTCGTGAGTTTTTCCCCCGTTATGGACTCCCTAGAGTCGTATATTCTGATAACGGCCAGCCATTCTCATCAGAGTTAATGAAGCACGTTTCCCTATTGTTAGGGTACCAGTGGAAGTTCCATTGTGTACGCCATCCTGAAGCAGCAGGTCTCGTAGAGAGACATAACCAGACCCTGAAAATTCCCATCGCAAAAGTATGTAAAGAGAAAGGTGTGGACTGGCTAGTAGCTCTGCCAGTTGCCTTATTCTATATGCGCATGGTCGCACATTCCAGATCAGGTCTGTCCCCGTATGAGGTCGTTTTCGGCCGCCCCCCTAACATGTGGGGTACTCCTAGACCCCGAAGTATTACCGATGTTTCAAGTAATATGCTGACAGATTACCTAGCTTCCTTGATGTCTGCCCTCAACTCTTGTCGTTCACAGGTTGCCGCCGCATTTCCAGACAATACCGAGGTGGCACCGCATGAAATCGTTCCAGGATCCATGGTCCTTGTCCGGAATTTTGACCGCTCAAGTCCGCTGGAGCCACGCTGGAAGGAGCCCCGACAGGTCCTCCTCGCCACCCGTACAGCCGTGAAGTTGGAAGGTCGCAAAGGCTGGGTGCACCTTTCGCACGTGAAGAAGTTTTATGGACTGAAACCGGTCTCAAAGAACATTTCCCAGGATTTGAAGGATTGCCAAAATATTGTTCTCAAGGACTGTCCCGCAAAAGACATTGCTACAAACCCTCCCCTGTTAGAGAAAACTCCGCAGCAGGAGTATAAACTGAAACTCCGGTCTAGTAAAATAAGTCAGCCAGTTTGATTGTCTAAGTCCTCCCCTAGGTGAAACGGTTAGACTGTTTCTGACATGTATAAAATAGACCCCCATAGTGAGAGAGTTAGTCAAAACTCAATCCGATGTATTGTTTTTCTATGTTTCATATTATTTCTCAGCATTATGATTTCCTGCACCAGTTACGCATTTTACCTGTGTTTCCCAGTTTCTCATGTAAATACGTCTTCTAATGCTACAGTAGAGCATATGTTTAGTGATCTGCCTCCTCATGAACTCTCTTACCGCCTCGCTATGCGAAATAA
Organism: Lissotriton helveticus; assembly: GCF_964261635.1. Lineage (NCBI taxonomy): Eukaryota > Metazoa > Chordata > Amphibia > Caudata > Salamandridae > Lissotriton > Lissotriton helveticus. The sequence goes on from NC_136065.1 coordinate 1,983,063,399, forward strand.
TTCTTTTATCCGCATGCTACATTACTCACACCAAACCAGCAATGCCACTAATTGTTGGGTGTGTGGTCGACTCCCCCCTTTCCAGACACCGAAGGGAGTTCTGCCACTTTTTCCTTATCCGTTTTCACATAATGGTTCGTGTGGAGCATGGTCCACGTTAACGTCATCCTCAACAGATATGTCTTTTCTTAACAGTACATGTTTTCCAGACAAGCAAGGTCTCCCCCACAGAACCGGGTTAGATCTAGAAAATGAAGTGTATAATTTAGGTAACTATTCTTCGAATTTCATGGTCCTGAATGTTCAGTCTGATTCCACTCCAGATTTACCTGCTATTTCAGTACTACCAGTTAAAGGCGAATTATGTGTCCGAAATAATGGTTCCGTACACGTAGGACATAGTGATTGTACTACTATTGTCAAGTATAGTGACAGTGGGAAATCTATTTTCAAAGCTTCACGTCATTCTTATTTTATTTGTGGTCAAACTGCATATGTTCGTCTGCCCCTCGATTGGGAGGGAACCTGTTACATTGCCTTCCTACTGCCACCAGTTTTCCTAGCCCCACCTGATTATCATAGAAATACACATCTAGTACACATTAGACATAGAAGGGAGTCCCCAATTGTCGATTATACTGAAACTGCCCTAGAACAGTATACAGATTTCAACAGAGGTTTCTTTTTCTTTATAGGACCTATCCAGAATAGTAAACTAATCCGTAGGTTAACCAGAACCCTTGAAGCTGTAGTAAATGAGACTGCCTCTGCTCTAGGTAACTTAACCGAAGAGCAATCTGCTATGAGATTTGTAGTTTTGCAAAATCGTCTCGTCCTTGACGTCATACTGGCCGATAGGGGCGGGGCCTGTAGAGTCATTGGATCTAGTTGCTGCATTTTCATTCCAAATAACGCGCCGTCTGTTTATTCAGCTATAACCAGACTTCATAAAATTGCCCATCTGTTACACCAAGATCCAGGCACCTGGACATGGTCCGGTTGGTTCTGGAATATAATTTCCGCCTGGGGATGGAAAGTCTTGTCCTTTCTAGGTATTGCAGTAGCGATTATATTCAGCTGCTGCCTCTGTATACAATGTGGCCCTGCGATTTGCGGCATCTGTGCTACCTCTTGTATTCCTAGTCCCAAGCCCCGTTCTAAATCCCGTTCCAGGATAATTCGAGACGAGCAAATGATACTGTATGAAATGATAGATGGTATCATGAATATTGATGTTTCCTGATGGAAACGTAGTGACAAGGAGGGAATGTGGAAAAGTAAATTTTGCCATGTTCTGTGTCCCTACGTGTCATCCATCATATGTTATGTGTGCATGATTAAATATGCATATGTATTCCCCATGTTCGATTCAAGACGCAATTACAGTTGTGTCCACCTCTAGTATGCCAGTTTCCAGTTCTCGTGAATACTACGAATATCAGGCCTATGTAAAGCTACGTTGCCACGTTTCTCAGTGTGCACGTTATTCTATTGAAAAATCCCCGTTTCTAGGCCTCAAAAGGGCCTGGACACCAGATCCGGCTTCTGTCTCCTGAACCCTCGCTGAGGAGCGATACAGCCCCCACCTGTATCCTCGACCCTTCACTTACTTCCTGCCTCGCAGTGCCCGGCTCAGCTTGGCCCTGCCTCTGAGTCTGCCAAGAGTATGTTATGATTCCAGTTATCAGTTCAGCCCTCCTTCCCTGCATTCCTAAGCTACTGAACTGCATCAATAGTTTCCGTCATTGTCTAGCCTTTACGGCCCCACGTTAGAGAAATACTGTATTAATGGTCATTTAATATTCTTCATCACGCACTACATGTAGAATAATGCATGGTCCAGTCTTAGTGTCTGTTAGCCTTTCCCCTCCTGACTTCTAGTTTATATCAACATGTTCTCTAAACATCAGATACTAGATACTGTTTAGGTACATGTCGCCCTGACTCTCCAGACTTCAGTCTCTGCTCCTAGCACAGAGTTCGAAGCCCCCAGCTTCTCCTAGTGATACGTCATTGCCAGTTTGCGCGCACCATCAGGTTAGAGGTCCCGGCTCCTTAGGTAGCCCCCTCCATGGTTTCCGCCCCATTCATGACATATTCTGTTACGTTTGCATCACATGTCTATGTATACGCCCTGTTACACCTCTTTTCACCCTTATCTTTCGCGACTGCTACGCGTCACGCCTTTTGCTCCACCCACTGCTACGCCTATTGTAATGTAATGCTATGTGTTTGCGTTATGTATATATGCTCATGTATTGTTATTAAAAGTTAGCCGTTACGCCGTCATTCCCGATCCTGTCCCCGGCAGCTGCCATCCTATTCCCGTGCAGGTCGTCCTGTTCCTGTCCTTATGCTGTATTAAACCTGCAAAACTCCTACTACCTCGAATCTTGACTCTTATTTATTGAGCTATCTGTTATTCATTTATTCATTCAAAAATAGGGTATTATTTATTTATTTACCACATTGCGACGAGGAATGAACCCAGATTGATCTGGGTGTATCAGATCACTGATCACTGTAACCAGACGATTTGCTAGAAGTTTTGCCAAAATTTTGGGCTCGACATTCAAAAGCGAGATCGACCGGTACGACGAGCATTGGTCGTGGGGCTTTCCAGCCTTGTGAATGACTGCAATGGATGCCAGTCTCTGATCTAGAGGAAGGGTTCCAAGATCTCGCGACTCCAGAAATATACGGCGAAGGTGCGGCGCCATCTTGTCCGGACACAATTTGTACAGTTCTATCGGAATACCATTCGGGCCGGAGGCCTTCCCCGAGCGAAGGGAGCGGATAGCAAGCGCTATCTCATCAGCGGAAAGGTCCGCTTCCATAAGCTCCTTGTCGGACTCTGAAAGGCTAGGCAACGCAATATCCCTAAGTAGCAAATGTGAGTCCTCCTCTGGTCTGTCCGAGACCGGCATGTAAACTTTCTGAAAGTGCTGGGCAAAGGCCGTAACTATCTCAATCGGGTCCACAACCTGCGCACCGTCGTCTTTTTCCACAACAGGCACCACCCGATTCAACCGTTCTCTCTTATCCAGCCACGCAATCAGTTTTCCCGCCTTGTCACCAACATCATACAAACAACCCTGTTGCTCACGACTCATCATCTTGGCCGCATCTGTAACCATAGCTCTCTAGTCAGCCTGTTTAAGGGCCAAAACATGCAGCCCCTCAGCTGTAACCCCAAATTCCAACTCTTCTTCCAAGGCTGTAATTTCATTCTCCAAACACACCACCTCCTCATTCTTGCTTTTCTTCACGCTGGCAATCAAAGACAGGGCTTGACCCCGGACCACCGTATTATAGGCCTCCCACAAGGAGATGGAAGAGGACACAGACTCCACGTTCTCAGCAAAGTAATAATCTATACATTTAACCAACGCAGCCCTAGTTTTCGGATTACGTAGATGCCAGGGGTTAATCGGAGCAATCCGGCCCGCAGTTCCCCACTGTACATCAATTGTAAGCCAGAGTGGGGAGTGATCTGAAATCCCCCTAGCCAGGTGTCGAATTTCCTTCACAGAGACCATCTGCACCGCTGGCACTAGGACATAATCGAGCCTCGAGAGACTCCCATGTGCTCCCGAATAAAAGGTATATTGTGCCTGTCTGGGGTGCAGGCGTCTCCAGCAGTCTACCAAACCCAGCGTATCTAGGAAGTCACCCAACCATGACTGTGATCTCAAGAGAGTCCTAGGGGGGCTACGATCTTCGCTGCCACAGACTACCGAGTTAAAGTCCCCACCCACAACCAACATGCCCTCAGGGAAACTCAAAACAACCCGTCCCAAATCAGAGAACGTGGTAGACTGTAAACCCGGCGGGACATATACCGAGAGAATGGAGATCGTCTTCCCCTCCCAGCGGCCCGTAATGGCCGCATATCGGCCTCTATCATCCAACACAACGTCATCTATCTCCAAGGGGAGGGAATTCCGAACCAGGACGCCCGCTCCCCTCGAACCAGTAGTAAATCCTGAATGTGCCGCAAGACGATATCCCCTTCTGTTTAATGCATGGCAATTGTTCCCTATCAGATGCGTCTCCTGAAGTAGTACTATATCCGGTGAAAGACGCTTCAAATATTGTAAGACTATCCCCCGCTTGATCCTATCACCCAGACCTTTCACATTCCAACTCAGCACCCTCAGCCCCCCACCCCCCATTCCAGAAACGTGAACTGTGTTCCCCCCACAATGAAACAGGCACAATAGACCAAATATGCAGCGAAATGAAGCCTCGGAATGAACAAAGAAACAAAGTCCCCCCCCCACCCCCAGGAAGTCCCCACACCCCCCCACCCTGCACCCCTGCGTCAAACCAAAAAAAACACCCCAACTTGCAGTGTGCCTGTTGCCCCATGAAACTAATTTACGAGAAGAGAGAAAGAACCCCCTAGAGGAGGAAGAATCCCGAGCCCTCCCACCCCCGGGTAATCAACGAGCAATGTACAAAGAAAGAATCAAACCACTGCCATAAGTCCATATAGCCGACACACCGGTAAGGATTCACTCCACTCGTTCCTCCAGGCCACCCTCAGCTCCTTCCGATTGTTCCGGTCGCTTACGATGTGTCGGCAGGGTATCAAGCCAGTCACTGACAATCTCCGGGCGATCAAAGAATAGTACACGCTCCTCATATTCGACCCTCAAGCGGGCCGGGAACTACATGGCGTACTTCAGTCCCAAGTCTCTAAGGCGTCGTTTCACCCCCGTGAAGCCCATACGTTGCTTCTGCACCGCTTGCGTAAAGTCTGGATAAAAACTGATCGACGCGTTGCCAAAATGCGTAGGTCCATTAATGCGCGAAGCTTGGAGGATAGGGTCTCTGTCCCGAAAATTAAAAATCCTGGCTATGATAGGTCTCGGTGCAGCGCCCAGCTTAGGCCTCCTGCCTGGCACCCTGTAGGCGCGCTCCACGGTGAAGAAGTTTCTATGGCCCTTAGGCGCAAGATGATGCAGCACGAGGTCCTCCACTAAAAGATCCGTGGACAATTCCGTGGAATTCTCCGGGACACCAATAATGCGGATGTTGTTGCGCCTGGCCCGGCTCTCCTAGTCATCCAGCCGACGGGCGTACAAGTCATTAGATGTCCGGAAATTACGGACTTCGGTCCGAGACATCGGTAGTAAGACTCGCAGTCTTAATGTCCAACGACTTGACCCGCTCGTTGGTCTTTGCGAGATCCGTTCTGATGAGGTTGACTTCAATCGCCACAGTGTCTATCTTTGCAGCCAGTGTCTCATACTGCTGACCCATAGAGGTCTTCACACTGGCAATGGCACCCATGACATCGCGTAGCGTCAAGTCTTCCGTCGCAGCAGAGCCATCTCCGGTGTCCTCCGAAGTTTTACCCACCCCACCAGGGGATCCCTTCGGGCGAGCGAAGTGATCTATAGTGTTAGTTTGAGCAACACCCCCTCGGAATGTGCCCCTGGTGGCCCGCTTCTCACTCTCCGGCTTGCCCGTCATAGTGGGTAACAAGTCCTATTGAGCCGCTTTGAGATCTGGCGAGAAAGGCTCTCCGCAGAACCGACTTGTGCAGTCAGGGATGAAAGCGAGAGACAGGGGATAAGTCAGGAGCCAGCAGCAAGTCGCCGGCCAGCAGTGCCAACAGGCAGTGAGCCGCAGTAGAAAGTGACCAAAAACGAAACGGAAAGTACCACCGGGGCTACGATCAAACCTCAAAGACCGTTGTTGTTCAATTGCCACCTGGGTACTTCAAAGACTCGAGTCCGTGGACAGTTGCCGATGCAGGCCAAAGGGTTCCGAGATGCAGCGAATTTGGTTCCCGGCGGCCAAATCGATTTTTGAAAGAAGATGTCGTATCAGCAGGGCATCAGCTAGAAGAACCCGTCACCAAAATCAGGATATCTGGCAGGATAAATGCGGGAGGCGGAAAGGGTCTCGGGAGCCCTGTGCTCACGCGTCCATCTTGGATACGCGCAAAGCTCCTCCTCCGAGAATAACTTTTGTAAACATGAGCACTCAGCGTTCCCTGAACTCTGAATTCGGCCTTCAGTTTTGATAAACAGAACTTCTAAAACAACTTTTGGAACTATTTTTTGCCCTGAAAATTATTTTTCTTCCGTTCCCAAAATATTTACCTTTCTGGCACATGTTACTCTGCCTAAAGTAGAATTATTCTTAAAGAACAAGATTTCTATTTTGAATAACTCTAGAGACAATATTATGACTTAGCCTCTAGCAGATGTACAGTCTTGTATAAATATGTGATGAAATGGTCTCGACCTTCTCTTCTGTATTAAGAGCCATTTCATAAATGTAAATTTCGTGATTCATTCAGTCAACATTCCAATGTACAAAATATGCATTATCTGAATGATACTACTGCTTGAAAACGTACAGTATAATACTCATTTTTCGTGTATATACCATTTCAAAAGCATTGGAGTGGGTGTTGTAGACGAATCTAGGACTCTATGTAATATTCCCGATTTATGCCCTTATGTGGTAATATCAAATCATATCCTTATATAGGCATAAGAATCATACCCATATTAAGACATCGCCAATGCAGTCCAAATACGGCAAGGCTACTCCCATAGACTCCTAGAAAGCACAACGCGTTCTTAGATAAACCAAGCCTCCAGCAGCCCAGGAATTCCCCCTGCTTCTGTATTGATTTGTCCTAGAACTCCTGAAGTCCTGAAAGAACTGCGAGTTCTTAGTGACGTCTTATGTCCACCCTTACGTCAAATTCGGCACCTTCCTGGTATAAATATACCAGCATCTGCCCTAGCTAAGCACACGGTGGTTTGAAGCAGATCGGCTATCTACTTGCCCGACGCCCTGCTGAAGTAAGTGCCGAAGGAAACCGAGCCTCCCATTGACGCACTGAGAGAGACGCTGTCTTTTCTCCAGCCGAGAAATCCAGCTCCAGTGTTTCCCTGTCACCCTTGCGGGTTGCTGGGATATCGAGTCCTTCATTCTATAACCAAGGTACGGAGCTGATTAGACCCTTAGAGAATTCTTGATTTAGATTCTTGGCAGAAACTATTTAAACTCAAACTAAATCTCATTTACTCCTTCCCATGTACTAGGCTTAGGTTAGGTACACCGGGGTAGGCGTATCTTAGAAGCACCAGTTGAGTACGTTTAGTACTTATTTTATCATTGTATGTATTGTACCCATTTTAAACACCGTATGGCTTAGAAACCATACAATGCTTTTACAGTATTACTTTGTAATACTCCTTTTACTGTACGCACTTTACTTTACAACAAGTATTGCAATTGTAGCAATTCACTTCTCTTGCATGAGAAAGAAGACTGCTCAATAAATAACCACTTTTATTGAAAACGCCCGTCTCTCTGTTGCTCTGCACTTCTGGTGAAACTAACTAAGCATGCACGATTGACTGAGTAAAATAGCTATCTATTGTTTCCGCAACTCTGGAGGTATACTCCTTATTCTGGAGGGAGCAAAGTTGTCATGTTTATGCGGTTGTCAGAAACTAATCCCTTCTTGCGTACTCTGGAAAGTTTCTAGTGACCTCTGAGCTAGCTGGCATCCATAATTAAGTCTAACATATTCAATAAAGACCTAGTCGACCTAAGTCCTACGTCTAAACTATTGTTTATGTTATTCCAATGCGCAGAGCCTATTGGGAATATAGGAACTTCACTACAGTGTGTGCAGTGAATAAGTAGAAAATCACTCAACGTAACCTTACCGCTGGGCATTGGGTCCATCACTCTCCCAAAACTGGAGGAGTTGGTTTCCTTCTTTTTTGAAAAAACTAAAACCATTGAAAGTGACCTACAATCAGCAAGGGTACTACTTCCCGCTGCCTTGTGCTTCTTTCCGCACTCCCCCCAGATCGTTGGAAGGAGAGACCCCCCAGGCAAGTCTCCAAAAACAACGCCGCATGGCACACTTTCACATCAACCAAGGAAAGTGACATCTACAACATTGTTTCATCCTTAAACCCATATAATCACTTCATCGACCCTCTACCTCTGATGATCTTCAAAGAGACACAAGCCACTATTCTTCCATTATGGTCTGAGATTGTAAAAGCCTCACTATTGTGAGGCACTATCCCTGACTGCCTCAAGTAGGACAGGTAACTCCCATTTTAAATAAACCTAATGCAGATTGCTCAGATGTCAACAACGTCCACCCTATCTCCAACATCCCCACTTTTGTGAAGCTTCTGCAGAAATGTGTCCAGATCCAACTCTGCAACCACATAGATAACTTTCAACTCCTTGACCAACACCAATCCGTCTTCCATCAAGGTCACAGCACTGAATCAGCACTCACACACATTGTGGAGGACATATTAAAAATGCTGGACTTAAATGAATCATGCCTTCTGATACTACTTGACTTTTGCCTTCAAAACTGTTAAACACGACAGTCTACTGAACCTACTTGAACGGAGAATGGGCTTATCGGGGGTTGTATTGCAATGGTTTACTTCATTCCTCCACAACAGATCACAAAGAGTCAAAATGAATCAATCCCTATCTAAGTCCTCCGCGGTCACTCTTTGTGTTCCACAGAGATCTGCAGTCTCACCTATTCTCTTCAGACTATTCTTAGAACCTCTGGCAGATGCCTTGAAATCTGCTAACATTCACTATCACATGTATGCAGATGACACTCAATTGTCTCTCAAAATCTCCGCCCCAGAAGACATCATATCCCTCAAATCTACGTTACAAAACACTCAACTTTGGCTCACTGACAACCATCTCAAGCTCAACACTGCCAAAACTGAATTCCTACTCATTACTCCTCTGAATAACACTCTCAAGATCTACCTTTAAATGAAGCATCCAACAGCCCTCAACTGCTCACCTCACATCATAGATGCGGCTAGATCCTCGGGAATTACATTAGACAAACACCCGAACATGCAGGATCACATCAGTACAGTCACCAAAGGAGCAAATTCCAGATGAGCATACTACAGAAACTTAAAACCTGCCTCCTACAGGACGACCTCTAGCAAGCGGTTCAAGCTCTTGTGTTGTTCAGGCTGGACTACAGTAGTGCCACTCTATGTGGCCTACCTAAATGCAAGCTGGCCCCTCTAAGGGCCTCCCTTAACGCTGCTGCTAGATTGGACTCCGGAATAAAAAGAACTCTAAAATCCCTGTACTGACTCCCTTATGATGCCTAAATACAACTAAAGTTTGAATGCAAGACTCATAAAGCTCTACATTTCAATACCCCTAGATATTTGGCTCAAAAGCTAGAAAAATCATGGGGGTTTGCAGAACTTTGCGAAGCACTAGCTCTTTGTTTCTGAAACCACAGTGTTTCCTTAAAAGGAGAACGTGCTACAGAGCCTTTTCTGGTGTCGCCCCGAAGATCTGGAACTCTCTACCTCTGGATGTTCACCTTATCTCGTATAGCGAACCCGTCAAAACAGAAGTAAAAACATTTCTGATGAACAAGTTCCTGCCCTAAGATGACACCTCGTGTTTCTTGATTGTATTCATGCCTGCTATTCATTTATATCTGACTACTATGCTGCTGACCAACTTTAGAGGTGAAACTTATTATCCTCAATGTTTTGTCCTTCGTTCATATATGTGAATAGTTTTTGTCATTAAAATTATACCCCACCTTCTCTTCATGTAAAGTGCCCTGATACCCTGTACAATCATGTGTGCGCTATACAAAACTTTATAAATAAATAAATGGTAGTGGGTCTCTGGGTGTGGTGAGAGTCAGCGCTTTAGGCTCAGTGGGATCCATTCTGGATAGCCCTTGGATTTTTCTGGCACAAGATGGAGGGTGGATACATTTCAACATTCCCAGACAAGGGAAGTGTATTGTCTAGGCTTGGGCGAAATTAAAATTACAATGGTGTAATTGTAATTTTGGGAATTTCTCTTTATGTTTGTATTTGCAAAATTCCCCAAATTACGCTATTACTCAACTCCTTATAGTTGCACTCCGTTTGCAGTACCAAATTTACAGTGAGTGCACAATTTATGGAAAAAACGCAGATGTGTTGTTTAAAGGCGTCCTCACCCCAAAAATTGATGTGAGGAAGCATACCATGCTGAAATAGAGCAAGAAATTATGGATTTATATTTCGTGTAGATGTGCATCTTTCTGTCATAATTTTGTATAATTACACAAGAAATTACGCAAATCTTACAAAACCCTAATATTGACTGTTTTCCTATGCCTGAAGTTTGGGATCCATACACTGGAGTGAGGGGAAGCAGACAGAGCTACCCTTAGAAATTCATTGTGGTCCTTTTTAGAAAAGGGTGCTGACTAGTTCTTTCTGAGCACTGCTATTTGGCATATGAACAGAATTAGGGTGAGACTGCAGTTTCTGTGTTCTAGACAGGGCGTGCATTTTTCTCTGTCCCTGATTACTGGAAGGCTGATGATAGCCAGGTGTAGAGATCTCACACTTCATTGTGCCCTTTTTTTGGAAACTGCTTGTTGGAGCTAGTATTATCAAAACATGCTGGGAGAACAATTAGCTTGCACAAAGGCCTTGTCTCATAAACAGTGTCAATTAGAGATGTGAAAAAGAACCAACCCACTCCGATTCTGAGGCTTTAGACAGTGGGTTAACATCCTGTGTGTCGGAAATTAGTATAGTAGTCGAAACCAATTCAATACACTTTATTCCAATTCCAAGTTCTTCATGAGCAAGTAAAGGAGTTCTCCTTGGAGTATTAACGGGACAGCTGTGTGGCCATGGCTGGGGCTTGCATGACAGCCAGTCTTCCAGTGGTGAGTGGTGAAGTCTAAGGAGATGTGTGTTTGCCTAGAATCTAGAAAAGTCCCTGTCTGCTGAGAGAGGGAGGAAGCATGCCTGGCACTGCAGGAGCAGGAACTGTGTAGGAGGAGAAGCCCAGTGTGTTCCCAGCATGAGGAACATGCAGAGGAAGCTGACTGAAAGAGGAAAGGAAGTCAGGAGCTCCCCATGTGTGTGGTGGTCCCCCTATCTATCAAAGCTGCTCCACTGTGAACTGCACCTACGCTTTTCACATCAGTTCCAGGAGTGACCCCTGTTGTGAGGGGTCCTCTACCTGCTGAGCAGTTTCTGTGATGATCAGCCACAAGACGTTCATCAGTGAGGAGTCAGCATGTTATCTGGCATTCAGCCATGGGATCAAGGGACTGGTGCTTCTGACGTTCCATCAGAAGTTACTTTGTTGTGGCTTAAGCTGTCATCAGCCCAGAAAACACAACCACCAAAGATGCTGCTAGCCTTTCTTGACCATGGTTCATCTGCTTCCAGCCTGGAAGGCCGGAAGAGCTGTGACTGAGCCCTGTCTGGCCCCAGTGTGGGAGGCTGAAACTGCTGTGACCTAACACCTGCCACAACTCGGTCTTGGAGGAAGCCCCCACTAGGCCTGCAGCTCTCATCCTGCTCAGAAGCTCATGGTTTTTAAGAGGCCTCCACATCAACAAGGCCATTGCTGCAGGCGCGGCCCCTGGAGTCTGACCATCAGCTACATCAGACCTGTATCTCCACCCACCAGACAAAAGTGGGGCCTAGCTGTGCTTGGCACAAGAGACTGGGTATTCAGTAAAATCTCCCAAATATAAAATGTAAGACTTTTGCACAGGTGAACTCTAGCTGGTGAAAGTCACTCACCTTATTTACACATCTCACCAGGGGGTAATCCAGAGTGAACTGCGCTTGTGCTTAAAAATGCCTGTACCCATCCCATACTGAGGACTGTAGACATTAGTGAATCCTAGAGCGGGGAGAGGTAACCAGATGGTATAGTGGCTCACCAAGAAGCATAGATGAAATTACAACCCTGTACCTGAAACTGCTATTGAATTGTGTAGTATTTCGTTCTGCTGTGAAATTAATTCATTCTTTACAAAAAGATAAGCACTGGGCTGGACATCATGGTATTGTGTCTGTTGGCTGGGTGTGGAATTCTGAGCTTTTTCCCCCCACATTACCTCCCTGAGATGCCTGTGACTGCTCAGCCTCGCTACCATGAGAGTGAAGTGTGGAAAGGACCTTGGACCCAGTGTGCAGAGCAATAGTAGTACAGACCCCAGGACACCAATAGAACATGATTTCAGCCACAACGGCTGGGCCCCGTAAGCCCTCCCTGACCTGAGCCCCCCTTGAAAATTCTGCTCTTCTTACCCTCCCAGGACAAGCTGCCAAAGTCAAGCAAATGCCCCAGAAGGTTGAGAGGTGGAGACTTTGGCTTCATTTTAAAGTTGGATGCCCAGGTGAGGGCAGTCATAAAAGCAAGATTAGCGCCACCTAGGGGTGACTGGCGTGGTCTGGAAACTAAGGGCCTCATTTACAAGCTTTTGGCTAGGGAAGCGCCTTAAGCCTTCCTGCTGCGTTGCCCTACATCAAAAGAAGAGGGCAGGAATGTGCATTCCTGTTCTCTTCCACAGCGCTGGCGCACAATTGGCTGCCATGTGCCAATGCAGGCGACCTTGCACCATGATGCAAGGCTGTCTGGTGGTGGGAATTATTGTTTTAGATCAGGAAGGGACCCCTTCCTGTACAAAAACAATCAATGAAGGTGATTTCCTCCTTCTCTGTGTGCTGCTGAATGTAGCACATATAGCAAGAGGGAAAAAAACAAGGAGAAATAAAGTTATTTCTCCTCCTTGAGTATCCCCTTTGCCTCCCCTGGGGAGGTTCGGCTTTTGATGCATTCCCAAGTTTACAGATTGTTGTAAATCTGGGAATGTTTCAAATGCCAGGGCTGTTTCGTGGAAACACCCACCATAACGCCCATGACACACCTCCTCATCGCAGCGTGAGGCAACGCAGCCACAAGGCTTCATTTACAAGCCCCTGTGCACTGCTGGAACATCACTTTGACATTCCGGTGCACACCGTGCAGTGCCATATCTACAAGGTCACGGAAAGCGCCCCCCTCCGAGGCTTTTCATGGCCTTGCAAATATGGTGTGAGGCAACGCAGCGCAAGTTGCTGTGTTGCCCCACACTATTGTGAGGAGGCGTGTCATGGGCATTACGGTGGGTGTGGCATTTGACACATTCACAGATTTACAACGTTCTGTAAACCTAGGAATGCATCAAAAAGCTACGCCTCCCCAGGCGAGGCGCAATGAGGAGGAATAACTTTATTTCTCCTCTTTTTTCCTCTTTCAATGTGTTCTGCATTCAGCAGCACGCATAGAAGGAGGAAATCGCCTTCATTGATTGTGTGTGTGCAGGAAGGTATGCCTTCCTGCACAAAAAAAATCCTTTCCACAACGCAGACACCGTTGCACCGTGGTGCAAGGGTGCCTGCAGTAACGCATGGCAGCCACTTGTGCACCAGCACTAGGAAAGAGGACAGGAATGTGCAAATCTCATAGATACAGTGCATTCCTGCCCTTTTCTTTTGACATAGGGCAGCGCAGCAAGATGGCTTGCAGTGCTGCTCAATGCCAAAAGCTTGCAAATGAGGCCCTCAGTCCCTTTTTTGTCAAAGTTTTGTTGGGCGCTTGCACCATGTGACGCAAAACACAGAGCAATTTACTAACCAGCTTAAATGTACTAACCATTTTAAAGGTCCATGTGCGTAACACTAAACTGCAGTGTGGCTAGTGTGCGAACGTGCAACCTTTAGTCAAAAAGGGCATAAGCTTCTTTCCTTTTCTGATTCCTCCGTTGATTAAGGCAGATATAGTTTCTGCTTCAAGTGGCTCACCCTGCTATAGAGACGCACGAGCCAATAAGAGAAAGTCAAGCCAAGAGTCGGGGCTGGCTCTAACCGACCGTGCACGAGCCGAGCCCTGTAAATATTTGGTGACTTTCCCTAAGAATAAAAGTTTATTCTTTAACACAATGAAACATTTCTCCTTATTACATCAGATTATATCTCTGTATCCAGAAGCATTTATTAAAAGTGCCACTGTTCAAACAGAAACTCAGAAACATTCATGCCCGAGTTGACAATGCTATTAGTGAACTAAGAGGTCAGTCAGTTTTCAGATGTACAGTATAGGTGGCCTTGAGCACAAGAAATATTTTTGCACAGTGCTCGAACTGCTCTCATATGGGATAATGAGCAAAAAGGAAGTTCGGTGATAAAGCATTTGCCTAAGATCACTCAATTTGATCAAGCAGGGAAGCTGGAAGCAATACCAGATTTTCCAGGCTCACACTGTACAATTTAGCTGCTCGATGGGTATCTCTTTCTGACATCAAATGTTTAAGCGGTGTCCTTAATTTATGGAAAATGAGATTACCGTATATGTGACAGCCAGATTTCCCATAAAATGTTTGGATGTTTGACATAGCTCAAAGCTTGCCCATGAACATACAACTGCTTCTCACGAGATTCACACTATGTTACACTTTTTTATCAGCACAGGGTGATTCGTCAGGAATCAACACAGTAAAATTTGCTGGCATTTACATGCTGCAGATCCAAGGCTAGGATTCAAACCTGGTTCCTCATATCACAAGGATGCCATTTGTAGACACTAAGGGGCACATGAGTATGTCCGCCCGCCATACCAGTGGGAAATGGGACCGCCCGCAATGGTAGTGGCGGTCCGGCACATCCCATTAGGATGCGCCCGCCACACTGGTAGGCATATCCCACATTTTTAACATTGCGGCGGGCGGTGCAGGAAGCACTGCCCGCCGCAATGCTAAAAATTCATGTTGTGCTTTTCAATGCACAACGTGACAGGCACCTCGTGGTGCCTGCCACGTTGTTCATTGAAATGCAGGTACCCCCCCATGTGCACCCCTCACCCCCTCGGAATCCATGGGGGCCCGCAACGGGCCCCCCATGCAGACTCCGCTCCCCTTTCCGTGGCAGGCCACATTGTAATATGGCTGGCGGTGTCTTTCAGACACCGTCACCATAAAAAACCCTTTTCCGCCCGGTCGACTTCTAGACCGGGCAGAAAAGCGGTGGACGGTCTTTCCGTCCGCCGTGGACCCCCCTCCATGGTAATATGGCGGGGGGTCTTTAATGGGAGGATGGCGGGCGGATCGCCCCCGCCGACCCGGCGGGGGCGATCCGCCCGCCATCCTAATGGGGCCCTAAGTTACACGGCCTCGTGTGAAAGCTCGTCGGCTCGGCTTGTGTTGGGCTAAAGGCAGGGACATCTTGAGTATTTTATGGGCCGCAGGCCAAATATAATTTGGGAGCCCCTGCTCAATTCAAACTCTGAATTTATTATACAGTTTCATCTCACCCTCAAAGACTTTGGTTATATCATTGATGACCCTCTTCTTTGGTCAGCATACATCTGGGACAAACATTAGAGCAATCCGTTTCTCTTTGGCGGCCAGCAACAGAGAAACAGAAAGTTTATCAGTCTGTACCAGCCCATTGCATGTGGTGATGTGTACTATTGTCTCACCTTTTGACCCTAGGCATATGGAGGTTGTTTTTTGTTCACTGCACTCCAGTTCCTACTTCATGCCAACGTAATGGTCACCTGCTGGATAAAGTTTAAAGGGCAGTGCAGCAAGGCTGAGCCTCTACACTTTAAAAGGTTATCATGCTTGGTAAATCAAACCAGAATAAAATAGGCATTTTATTTAAGTCTCTCTATCTCTAATGAATTGGACAGGCTGGCTGGACAGCATGAATTGGCTAAAAAAAACAGAAAGTAAGTAAACAAACAGGTTATTTTGTAACTCTAGACAGTGTGTGAGCTGTCCTGAAAGGTTACTGAGGGAGCCTCTTTGAAGGTGGGGGCAAAAGACCACTTTGTGCATGCCTTAAAGCGTCGCTGACGAAAGGTTCCAAGAATGCCTCGAGCTGAGTCAGAGCCATGCATGTAGCTTGTAGTAAAGGAAAATACACAGTCCAGCTATATAGTAAGATAATCCTTTATTGTAGCTCTGTTCTAGGATAGATGAGTAGGAGGAGATAGGAAGTAAAGATGTAACCCCACCAGGATCAAGCTCCAAGCAGCTCAGCCTGAGTTGACTAACTGACACTGTGAGCCAGAGAGGCACCCAGACATTCTATGATGTCATGTCATGGACATTCTAGTAAGTGGAGAAGAGTAGAGAAGTAATTTACTACACATCCTCCTTCCTTAGGGAATGACAGCAGAATAGAGAGAAAGATAGGCAAGATACCTCAAATATAACATTTGCATGAAAGTACAGAATGAGATACAGAAATCTAATAATGTACCTCAAATACAACATTTGCATGAAAGTACAGAATGGGATGCAGAAATCTAATAATGTACGACATGAGATAACAGCATGAGCAGAAAATCAATAAGATCTTAAATTTTACAACTATATGCCTCATCCCCCTCCCTTAGGGAAACAGCATGGTTTAAATGAATAAAGACCAATGCAGTAAAGAAAGATGGTCACACTCACAACATCCCCATACATGGGTACACCACAGGGTAGGCACCCTGGTAAACAAAGATGAGCGTAGACACAGACCCATAGGAGAAATACCACATTCCCAATAAAAAAAATTCTTTAAAAAGTACAACGGGGTAAAATTCACTCTAAACAACCGGAAGAGTGTAAGCCCCATAACAAAAAATTCAAAGCTCTGGAAAGAAGCCAAAAGTTCCCCTAGTCAAGACATGCTGACACTGAAAATATGATAAAACTCCTCACCCAAAGTCCTACCAACATGAAACCCTTGGCCACGAGTTTCAAGCAGGTAGACTTCGACGGAAGCTTAGTGTCAAAATGAAAAGGAGTTTAAACAATCTCCACCAAAATAGGGAACAAATCAGGGTACTAACCCCAGTAAAATAACACAACCTCCCCTGAATAGGGTACACCCAGGATACTGACCCTGAAAAACGGAACCACCAAAAATTGGAAACAGCACAGAGTATTAACCCTGTAAAATAACACAACCTCCCCTAAGAAGAGTACACCGCAGGATAGTCACCCTGGGAACTGAAATGGGGCATTGACTACCCACAAACACACAATCTCCCCTAAGTAGGGTACACCGCAGGATAGTCACCCTGGGAACTGAAATGGGGCATTGACTCCCACAAACACACAACCTCCCCTTAGTAGGGTACACCGCAGGATAGTCACCCTGGGAAACCGAGATTACAACATCCCCTACATAGGGTACACCATAAGGTACAACATCACCCTAGGAAACAGAAAAGAGCTGTGTTCTTCATACAGTTGCTTGTGTAGTCATCCAGAGCACAGTGAACTTCAGCAAACAAGTGCAGCCCAACCTCGTCAACCAGCATGTAGTAAGCACCACGGGAATCGATTTCTTATGCTCCTGGTGCTTGCGAAACAATGTCCTTTCTTGTGCCGAATAATTATCTTCTGTCCAACTGGTAATCCCGGACTAAACCAGTTAGAAAGCACTGGGAAAGCACTGAAGGACAATGTCGCCACATATATGCCAAAGTGACAGATGCTGCCACGCTGTTTACTGCCTCCCACTAACTCGAGCACATGTCAACAATCTCCACCAAAATAGGGAACAAATCAGGGTACTAACCCCAGTAAAATAACACAACCTCCCCTGAATAGGGTACACCCAGGATACTGACCCTGAAAAACTGAACCACCAAAAATTGGAAACAGCACAGAGTATTAACCCTGTAAAATAACACAACCTCCCCTAAGAAGAGTACACCGCAGGATAGTCACCCTGGGAACTGAAATGGGGCATTGACTACCCACAAACACACAACCTCCCCTAAGTAGGGTACACCGCAGGATAGTCACCCTGGGAAACCGAGATTACAACATCCCCTACATAGGGTACACCATAAGGTACAACATCACCCTAGGAAACAGAAATGGACATTGACTATCCACAAGCACACAACCTCCCCAAAGAAGAGTACACCGCGGGGTTAAATGATGTCGCCCTAGGAATCACTCCAACCTCCCAAAAATGGAGCAACCAAGACAAGAGACTATGCCCAAACATGCACCCACCCAAAACATACACTGAGATGCTAAACACCACCAAAATAAATAAATAAATAAAAGACTTGAACCCCGGTGAGCGATTTCTCACCCGGGGTCCTTTCACACAGATGATACACCAAACAGGACATGCATTATGTCAAGATGCTCTGTCTCCCAGTAAAAGAGCTGTGTTCTTCATACAGTTGCTTGTGTAGTCATCCAGAGCACAGTGAACTTCAGCAAACAAGTGCAGCCCAACCTCGTCAACCAGCATGTAGTAAGCACCACGGGAATCGATTTCTTATGCTCCTGGTGCTTGCGAAACAATGTCCTTTCTTGTGCCGAATAATTATCTTCTGTCCAACTGGTAATCCCGGACTAAACCAGTTAGAAAGCACTGGGAAAGCACTGAAGGACAATGTCGCCACATATATGCCAAAGTGACAGATGCTGCCACGCTGTTTACTGCCTCCCACTAACTCGAGCACATGTCACGGTTCCTTAGTTGGCCTTTCTCCTTAGTTCACGCGTAGGTTCATCCAGTTAACAATCATCACCAAATTGTAGTAAAGGAAGATACACAGTATAGTAAGTATAGTATTGTAGCTCTGTTCTAGGATAGATGAGTAGGAGAAGATAGGAAGCAAAGATGTTACCCCACCAGGAGCAAGCTCCAAGCAGCTCAGCCTAAGTTGACTAACTGACACTGTGAGCCAGAGAGTCACTCAGACATTCTATGATGTCATGTCATGTCATGGACATTCTAGTAAGTGGAGAAGAGTAGAGAAGTAATTTACTACATAGCTCAAGCCGCATTCAAGCTTTCAGTGGTTTGCCCACCTCTAATCTGCTGCCTCTGATGGGTTCCACTAACTGATGGAGTTCATTGGGGGGCACCATGGGTCTACCGTTACATGCAGACAGGGCTTAGTCCTGCATGTGTGTGTGCCAAACACCCAGTGCGTTCTTGGGATACTGCTTGATACCAAGTGGGCAGCCTGATGGTGGCTAAGCAGCCCTGCTGGATGCTTGTTTGCAAGGGGTGATGATCAGTGAATGGAACCTGCCACTGGGACATGGAGACTGAGGACACAAGTGGAGAGCAATATAGCTGGAGGGACAATGTGACATGGGGACAAAGAGGCAGTGTGAGAAGGACACAGACATGAAAACTTGAAACGTACATACAGCAGGAGGGAAAGCAAGCAGGGGACAGGGAGGCAGGGGGCAGAGGAAGGGTTTGAAAAACTGTGAAACAGAACAGAAAAAAGGTGGGGAGGGGTAAGAAGATGCAAAGACTAGAATCCATGATGCTGCATGCTGTTTGACCTACCTGATCAAGACACAGCAGTTTAAAGGATACCCAAACCAGTCCTTAAATTGTAAAAAAAAAAAAAGTGCCGGCCTAAAGCTGTGTGTAGAAGCCTGTGGACACTGCTGCCAAATATTGGGGATTACCGAATACCAAGACTGTCTGGTGTTGATTCTACTTCATACCTCTTTTATCCACCACCGAACATTCCCCGAGCATTTAATGGACTCTTGGAGGATCCTTTTAATTTCTTCTTCATCACCCCTTTCCTGGCTTTCTCTTGTTCTGTTTCAATGTCTGATGATGAAAAATAAGAGCTGGTCCCCAAAAACGAGTGCTACTGGGCCCCACTTGCAACCCCAGGTTCAAATTAAGAATTGGATGAACCTGACACCACTTGTTTAGGGACGTGTCTTGGGGCATATCTAGGAAATGCAGCAGTCCCAAGCCTTCCAGGAGTCTTCTTGCCGATTCTTTTTTTACCTATTCGGTTCAATACAACTCTCCCCCCAGATCATTTACCAGATCAGTTACCTCCTGCCACGTTCTGCTTGCCACCTACAGTGAGGTCATAGGATGCCATTGTTCCCAGCAATAAAACACTTCTCAGACTGTTACAGCCAGTTGAAATGCATTTTTAGACCTGTTACATTATGTTAAGACAATTTGTTGAGTTCAGACGAGGGTATCCAGGTGCTTAAGTGTGTGTAGGTCGAGCTGGAGTAGATATGAGCTGCCTGGAAGAGATTAACGGGGTTAGTTGAAGAGCCAGGTCTGATTCTTCAGCTTCTTGCAGCAGTCAAGTAGTGAGGACAAGGCCCTGATACATTGCGGAGATCTAGGCACGGGTGAAAAACTCTGCTCCGCTCACAGAGTTTTCAGATTTCAGGGACTCCACGATACATGAAGTAGCATGGAGTTCCTGGATGCTGCCATCTGACACGAAGCAGAGTTTCTGTCACTTTTCGCACATTTGAAATTTGTTTTTGCCGCTCGCTCGCACCCCAATATTCTTAGGCCACTCGTAAGTGCGGGTCAGATTTCATGTCCGCTTGCACAGCTTCCGGCAACAACGGCGCCAGTAAAGCGTTGCTCATGATGGCGAACGCACCTCGAGTAGATTTTCTACTCGAGATGCAGCTAAATCTACTTAAAAATAGGTTTTCTAGTGGATTTTATTCTCCAACTGACTGTTCAAGTTGCTTTTTAGTGCAGGAAGCCTTTTCTTTTTACTTTTTGTTTTCCAACAGAAAGGAAGTGCCCCAGACACTCTAATTTCCTGCTCATGTCCAGTAGGCTCCTCAGGGTGCTTTATCCATCTCCTGGCCACCTTTCATTTGATTTGGAGCTGGAAGGATTACTCTTTTTGTCTGCTGCATATATACCATTGTATTAAGACGTCATATTTGAGATCATTTTGCAACTACGTTAAAAAAGTCTTCTATAAGGGTGTTGTTTGCTCGATAGAGGGCATCCAAAAGTATTTATTTGTACTTTGAATATCGATTTTTCAAATTTATTATGGCGAATGGCCTACAGTTTTCAGTAGTGATCTAGTAATATATTTGCATTTAATTTTTCTTCTTTTGTAAAGGAACAATGTTGTACAGTTCAGTACATTTTAGCCATGTTCCTTAAATTTGCAAGATGTATTTATTTTACTATGTGGCCTAGTCTGCCAATGGGTCATCCAGGGGACGCTCTGCTGAACCGCTTGTTTTGGACCCACCGGGAGTTCCTTCTTTGCATCAACTTCTTGCGGAACCCGCTCCGCGGGTCCCGCCGCGCCAGGAGTGCCGCCTGCAGTCTGAACCAGCGGAATCTACGTGGAGGCTGAACCTTCGGGGCTGCGAGCGTGCGTGTGTGCTCCACTGGGACTGCATATCCCAGGAGCGCCCGCCTGCCTGACTCGCCACACCTGGGCCGCTCTCCCCGACCCCTCCCACCACTTGACCGAGCCCTTAACCACAGAGCTCGCAGTACAGGCGAGCGGGACGCTCTGCTGAACCGCTTGTTTTGGACCTACCGGGAGTTCCTTCTTTGCATCAACTTCTTGCGGAACCCGCTCCGCGGGTCCCGCCGCGCCAGGAGTGCCGCCTGCAGTCTGAACCAGCGGAATCTACGTGGAGGCTGAACCTTCGGGGCTGCGAGCGTGCGTGTGTGCTCCACTGGGACTGCATATCCCAGGAGCGCCCGCCTGCCTGACTCGCCACACCTGGGCCGCTCTCCCCGACCCCTCCCACCACTTGACCGAGCCCTTAACCACAGAGCTCGCAGTACAGGCGAGCGGGACGCTCTGCTGAACCGCTTGTTTTGGACCTACCGGGAGTTCCTTCTTTGCATCAACTTCTTGCGGAACCCGCTCCGCGGGTCCCGCCGCGCCAGGAGTGCCGCCTGCAGTCTGAACCAGCGGAATCTACGTGGGAGGCTGAACCTTCGGGGCTGCGAGCGTGCGTGTGTGCTCCACTGGGACTGCATATCCCAGGAGCGCCCGCCTGCCTGACTCGCCACACCTGGGCCGCTCTCCCCGACCCCTCCCACCACTTGACCTACGTAGTTGAACTCCATTTAAGGCACCTGGCACTCCCGCTGCGCGGGAGCGCGCGGGAGCGACCGGGAGAAGCCCGGGACAAGGGCGGGACCGTCCAAGGCCGTCACAGGCCGGAGCAGGCCGGGCTGGGCCTACCCTCTTGGTGTTCCATATTGTACAGGTACTTACAGGTTATATAATTTTGTTGCACCCGTTTTTGGTAGCATTACTGACTGACCCTCCTGGAGTTTAACCATGCCTTCACCAACAAAGGAGAGTACCCCTCAGAAGCCGGGTGGAGTGAAAAATGGGACTCTTGAAAATTACTTTACCCGGGCTGTGGGGGAGGTGGATAAAGAGGGAAATTTGTCAAGGCTAAGGGCGGAACGGAGACGATCAGTGGACAACTTGAAAAACACCCCCATGGGAGATCTATCCATTACTCTAAGGGAGGAGTCAACTCGTATTGAGGATGTTCCACTCTTGTTAAGGGAAGGGACGAACACCTCCCCAATTGAAATCACTAGCAGTGCTCCACCTATTAGTATTAGTCCCGTTAGGGGGGTTACAGTTTTAATGCCACAATCGCCCACAACCCGTAACGACAGATATTCCAAATTGAAAGCAGTCACCACACAAGCAATCCCAGGACCCCCCCCCAAAAAACGTAGAAGAAGGGCTAAGGGAGCACAGGGTGGCAGTAAACCCAAGACTCTACACTTAGACTTCGGGAAATCCTTAAAACATCAGGTACCCACAGTAAAACCATTGGTAGAGTCACATTCTAAATCCAATGTGCAGGAAGTTATAGCTCCCGCCTTGAGTATAGATGTAGGAGCTAGTAGTGATATAGTCCCCCTCTCTGTTGTACCACTGGGAAACTTGGAATTTCTCTTAAGGTCTCTGTTACTCCCGATCAGCGAAAGCGTAAAAAAGATCGAGATTAGATTAACCATACTGGAGGCCACATTGGGAAGCCTGAAAAACCGCAGTGGTCGACAGGATAGTGACTTAACAGCCATCACTAGCCCCGTAGCCTCGCAAGGGTTAAAACACAGGGTGGTTAATCCAACGCCAATTCCACCTCAGGACGCAAACGGGGTAGTCCCCCAAAAACCACTAAACCCAAACCCTGTAACCACCAATGCACTCCATGCCAACACACCTAAACCTCCCCCTGTATTAGTATCTCAGGCACACACGACAGAAAATAACATCCCGGACAATCAAAAAATGCCCCCGGTAAGACCTCGTCGTCCTAACCTACCACCTGAGACTAACGACTTTACAGTAGTTATGGCAGGGGTCCCTCAACTTGATGAAGGGGAAATAGAGGATTTTTGTACTCTAAAAACTAGGGTCATTAAGTGGTTAAACAGAAACAGACCTCTCCCGAGACATCTTAACAATGAGATTATAATGGTAAGAAGGGTCCCATGGGTGGGGAGAAGGCAGAAATCGATCACGGGGGACTGTATTTTGGTAAGCTTTAGGGACAAGGGCACGGTGTCGCACATTTGTCAAGGGGGAAACATATCAAGGGAATCTACCATCCATACCCTCCGTGTGTCTTTCTTCTTCCCAAGTACCCCAGGCCTACAACATCCACCCCAACGACATGAGGGAAGAAGAGGGCGCCATCAGGCTTCTCATCCCTGGCCGCTTTTGGGTAGAACGGCATCATTCCTCCCAACTTACAACCGGTTTAATTGCTTAAATAGTCTAGAGGGGGTGGATTGACAAATAGATAAGGCCCCTAAGGAGACCGCAGAAAAGGGCACCCAACCAGAAACATTAGTGGTGCAAAGACACTTGGCCCTGCAAACCCAACCAGGTAGGGCGGAGGATTCTATGTCTGTAATTAACGAAGAACTAATACATACTCAGACACCATCTGTAGCTCCATTAGGGGAGGTGGAACAGACTCCATGTCGGTTTCTTAGCTGGAACGTGGCAGGGACTAGAGCCAAAAGACTAGATCCCACGTGGATGGACTTCATAGCCAGTAACCATGTAATTGCCCTACAAGAAACATGGGACACCGCACCAACTTTCTGGCTGGATGGGTTCACAAGTTTTACTATCCCAGCAACTCCAAGTAGCGCAGGAAGAGCCAAGGGTGGACTAGTGCTCCTCTTCTCGCTTAAACTGGCAGGGACGTTTAAACAATTAGAGTCTGGGTCCCCAAATATCTTAATGGTAGAATGGACTATCTCACCAGGGCGGGTCCTAGTGGTCTCAAATTTTTATAATTCCTGGGCTAGACTAACAGATACAGCCCATGTGGATCATTTGGAAAATGTTCTTATTGATTATAGTCACAAATCTTGCACTAATTTCGATTTTTTAATCCTAGGTGATTTTAACATCCAAAAATGTGTTTTAAAATGCAACTTAGGCAACTTAGATGGTCAAACTGAAAATGGCAATTTGCACTTTGCTCACACCAAAGCGGGGGAGGCGCTGGAATTTCTCCTTGCTAGCCTTAATATGTCTGAACCCCTTAGCACTGGTAGTGACGAATCGCCTCCCACTTACAAAGGGTCTGAAAGTGGGTCTGTGATAGATTTTATTTTCGTCTCTCAGGGCTTAACCTCTAAGATGGGGATTTACGAGGTAACTGCCTCTCCACATAGTGATCACAACCCAGTCTCTGTACAGGTTCATTGGAGTGACTTATGGAGCAAACACCTGGGTCTTCCCAGGGCTTGCACATCGACGGTGCCCAGTGACCAGGGCAGACGGCTCAAGTGGGGTAAGGTGGTTCAGGAAACCTTTATGGCTTCCCTGTGCCCAAAGATAGAGGAACCCATGCGTATTTGTTTAGACCAAAATGCCTCCAATGAAGAGATTGTTTCAGCTTTTAATTTAATCTGCTCACAAACGGCTGAAGAACTAACAGTTCCCAATTCCAATCTGCCACCCAAGCCATTTAAATGGTTTGACAGAAACTGCTCTAAAGCCCATAAAGAACTGAAAAATGCCCTTAAAATAAAGCCGAGGGATAAAACTTTAATCTCTAAATTAAGGCGAGAGTATAAACTGGTTGTTAAAAATAGAAAAAATATAATTAAAAAGAATGCCTGGAATGATTTGCTTGACGTGGATATACTACGGAATAGTAAAAGATTCTGGGACATCATAAACAACCAATTCTTCTCTGGGGAGATCAACACAATCTCCGACTGTATTATCAGTGATGAGAAATGGGTTGATCACTTTAAAAATATATATGGCGGTAATGACCCTGTGAATGGAAATGAGACAGGACTGACCAGGGGCTTAGTGGCAGTAGAATTTAACGAGGAGGAGGTATATAAAGCTATAATGGACTCCACGAAAAATAAGGCTCCGGGCCCGGATGGAGTCCCGGTAGACTTCTTCATATACGCCCCAACCACCTGGTCTAAAGTCCTTACAAACGTCTTCAGGGCAACAAATGATGGATGTTTTCCAGAAACCTGGAACACATCTGTCATAGTACCAATTTTTAAAAAAGGAGACAGGGAGAACCCGGGATGTTACCGCCCAATTTCTTTGATAGACTCTGCCTTTAAGATCCTGGGCAGAGTACTACTGACGAAGTTGAGAACAAACCTGGAGATTTGTGGGGATCTCGCAGAGATTCAATATGGCTTCAGGGAAAAACGGGGAACCTTAGAGCAATGCTCAAATTTACACCTTCTAATATCGAAGTACACGGTGGCCGGGGAGGGTTCATTATATTTGGCCTTTATGGACCTCTCCTCGGCCTTCGACTTGGTTAATAGGGCCAAGCTCTGGGCTATATTGCGCGAGCTTGGTATTGAGGACCCTTTGGTGGCCCTCATTGCAAGCCTGCACCAAGGACTTACTGCGAAGGTCCGGGTAACCAGGGAAGGGCGATGCTCTGACAGCTTTAGGTCAAACAAGGGTGTCCGTCAAGGCTGTATTTTAGCCCCACTTTTATTCACCATTTACATTAACGATCTAGGGAAGTCTTTGTTAGCAGGCAACGCCGATGTCCCGCGGGTAGGTGGGAAGCAGATTCCGGCCCTTTTATATGCGGACGACGCTGTTCTCATCGCCCGTACGGGCATTGGGCTACAGACCCTTTTGGAACTTTTTGGCTCCTTTATGGCCAAACTGGATCTAAAAATCAATGTGACTAAATCGCACACAATGATTGTGGGTCCACAAAAAAATAAATCACATACTAAAACCTTTTTTTGCAATGGCGAGGTTCTCTCCAGGGTCCCGGTTTTTCCTTACTTAGGGGTCCTGTTTGATGAGAAGGGCTCCTGGGCCCCGCAAATTAAGGCCAAACATATTTCTTTAGCCCGGTCCACAGCAGCTCTGTTGGATTTTACCAAAAGACTAGGGGCTAAACCAATGGATGCTGTGTTAAAAGTTTACAAAAGTAAATGCATTTCGATAGCCTCATACGGTGCAGCACTGTGGGGTTATACTAATCTGGATAGTATGCAGATAGTAGAGAATAAACTTATTAGACGAATTTTGTCGGTCCCAAACTCCACACCTACCTACTCCATACATGAGGAAGCTGGCCTACCCTATATTATAGATGGATTGAAAATGGCACCCTTACTTTTTTGGGCCAATACCTGGATAAATACTGAGTTGTCTTTAAACCACACAATTCTTAAAGACGTGACTGCAAGGGAGGGGGCAATGAAAATAGCTTGGCTAAGATACATAAAGTCATCATTCACTGCCCTCGGGAGACCTGATTTATATACAACTCCGTCAAAAATCAGGAAAGCGGACATTGCATGGATCAAGAAGGAATTCCAGGGGAGGACACGCTTAGAGAGAGAGGAGTCTGAAGTTAATAAACCGCTAGTAAGAGCACACCTGGTTTTGTCCTCTTCCTCCTCGATGGAACCTTACCTGCAATATGTCTCCAAACCCTTGCATAGATTTTTGTTAACCAGACTCAGAATGAATTTAATCCACTATTCACTAGGTATCTTCCCTGTGTGGGGTAAACCGGAACATGCACCACCCTGTGAGTGTGACCAGTTCTCTGATCAGGACACTCTCCATTTCCTGTTTTTCTGTGCATTTTACAATACTGAGAGGAGAAAATATCTAATTCCCCTCCTGAAAACACTGGGCTTTATACAAGTGAGACCTGCCTTGCTTTACCTCCAAAGATTGCCGGATGCACATGTCACTTTCTGTGTAGCGAGTTTTTTAACAGCCGCATATAGAGGTAGAAACAAAAGGATCCCTAGAACCGTACTGTTTAAAAACTAAAAACCAATACATTAACTGTTACTTTATTGTATGTATTATGGTGACTAATTAAGTGATTCTTTTTTGGACACTATGTAAAAACAAAATGAATTGTGGGTATTTTTAAAATGTCTTTTTTAAATATATGTATGTTTTGCCTTTTATGATTTTAACAAAAATCGAATAAAGTGTATTTTGACTGACTGACTGGGTCATCCAGTCAGTAGGCCCAGGCCAGTACTATTCATGAGTGCACGAAACAACTGCTTCTGTGGTATATGTTGTTTTAAAATATCATTTAGGGTTGAGATTTCATTGGAATACATTTAAAATGTGGTGTTTTTTTTGTATTGCAATCTTTTTTATGTACAAAAGTGTATATGTGGGGTAGCATTCCCTCTTTGTAGTCAAACAGGTTTATACTTAGGTGTATTGAGGCTATCTGGTCTTTAAATATCACCCCTCAGACCCTCTCACACATTTTTTTGTTTATAGTAGTATTTGATGCCTTGGGAGGATGTGTGTTGTTTTTACATTTTCATAGCTCAGTTAACTTTAGTTTTTTGCATGGCTGAATTAAAGGTAGTGTTTTCTGCAGTGTTACAGTGTCTCCTTTGTCTGATCAGTGAGTGTGCTTGCCATAGGCCACCATTTTTCTTTGTTCTGCATGCTGTGTGGCCATAGGTCATTTTATGTAGTCTGTGTTCATTGGCCTGAATGTGTTCTTTGTTCCCCATGCCCCCTTGCTCACTGTTGTTGTTTGACCATGTTGCTGGCAGCCATTTTGTGCATCCAACCAGTGTGTCTTTGCCATAGGCATGAATGTGTTATTTGCTCCCTGTGCCTCCTTGCTCGCTGTTGTTTTTTTTTACCATGTGGCTTGTAGCCATTTCGTGTATCCAGCTAGTGTGTCTTTGCCAGAGGCTTGCATTTGTTCTTCAGTCCCCATGCCTCCTTGCTCTCTGTCCCCATGCCTCCTTGCTCACTGTTGTTGTTTGACCATGTGGCTGGCAGCCATTTGCAATCAGCCATTGACCCTTTGCCATAGGCTTGCATGCGTTCTTTGTTCCCCATGCCTTCTTGCTCGCTGCAGTTATTTGTCCATGTGGCTGGCAGCAATTTTGTGCATCCAGCCAATGTGTCTTTGCCATAGGCTTGCATGGATGGATGTGATATCAGTTTAATAATATGCTTGAAGATCATTGTAGTATATGTATATTAAGTAATTGATTTAGATGAATAGCGCTTATACATTATATGCATTTTTTTAGCATTATTTTATTTTGCACCTCTTTGCCTCATAATAGGTTTCTTCTCACCCTCCTAAACAAACAGCGAAAACTATTGACTTTTTTGTATTTTTATTTTTTATTTACACTTTTAGTTTTAGTTTTTTATTTTGATTCTTTCACTGCTATTTTCTTAATTTCAATTTCAATTTTTTTAATTTTATTTATTTTCATTTTTATTTAAGATTTTTTTTAATGTTTTA
Source organism: Lissotriton helveticus (assembly GCF_964261635.1). Taxonomy (NCBI): domain Eukaryota; kingdom Metazoa; phylum Chordata; class Amphibia; order Caudata; family Salamandridae; genus Lissotriton; species Lissotriton helveticus. The sequence goes on from NC_136065.1 coordinate 1,983,091,831, forward strand.
AATATTAATTAGTGTATTTTTTTTGCATTTTTCCTTGATCCATCCCTCCATCCATAAAAGTGGAGAAGTGTGGTTCACTGGTTAGAGGAGGCAGACCTGGAAGCAGATGTCAGCCCGAGACCAGGGTTCAATTCCCGGCTTGGCGGGGTCTTGAGTCCTAAAATGTCCATGGACTCGACAATTCTCGCTCCGGTGCCTACTTGATTCATGGGTTCACACTCTGCGACTCTGGGCAATAGCTTGCTTAATCTCCACAACGGCCCCTCGCGGTGGGATGCCTGGCTTTCACCTTGCGGATACCCTGCCGGGGTTATCTCACAGGGGAATACCAGGACGGGTTCCCTAAGCAAGCGCTTAGAAACCGCTTGGTGATTTGCGCTATATAAATTCCTGTACATTTACATGTACATCCATCCATCCACCACAGGCTCACAACCGTGCAACAGAATTCAGGATTTTTTGTTATAATTCCATTACCGCCTGGGCACCCTGGATGCGATGCACTGCAGACAAATCAGTATCATTCTTTTTTGTAATTATTCCATTTCCCTGATCCACATTGCCTGTCATAGGCACACACTAACCTTCATTTTTATTAAAGATTATTATTCCATGAACTTCCATGAGTGCCACGGGTGTCTCCTTTAGAATAGACGGACTTAAAGGAATGAGCTATATCTGTATGTAGTGTTATCCTGATTGGACATTCAAATATATTTTGTGGTGCTGTGGTTTGGCTTCAAAGTGGTTGATTTATTATTACCTAAGTAACCAACCACACTAATATTGCCTTTGTCTGTACTAATTCAAACGGCAATAATGCCACGTTTCACTAAATATTCTTCTTGCTTGTTTGCTTTTATGTGCACAGTAGAGGAAGAGACATCACTCGCAGTACTGCCAAACAGAAGATCTGTACAGTGACATCAGTCCTTCAATCTCCTCCGCTTGTGAAGCTCCACACCACTGCCATCTGAGAGCTTTAAGAGGGTTACAAAGAAAGTTACTCCCAAAAAAGAAGTCAGTGAGAAGAAGCAGCTTTCCACCGGTGGCATGCCAACCACAACCAGCCTACCAGGCCAGCCTGAGGGGAGGAACCTGGGAGCAGCACTTCTGCATCAACAGCACCCCCCCATCGTAAACCTAAGACCATGTCTGTCATTTAGGCAGGCACTGCAATCAAGGTGACGCAGATGAGTAGTGAGGCTGAATTTGATTTTTGTTGGCAAAGTAGTACACAATCGTTCAAGGAAACACAGCAAAGTGGTCAGTAGTCGCAGCCAGCAATAGTAGATCTTTCTGAAGTTGGAGCAGAAGAAGAGTTCAAGTTTTCTGCCAAGCAAGAACCTCCTCTTTTTTTGGCTCCCAGATTTCCAGCAAGGAAAAAAAAAGGGTACTACCCCACCATCTTCTTCATGCACCACTTCTGATGATGATGATGGCAGGGACAAGGAGTGGACCCCGACAGATTCCTGGAGACACCAGGAGAGGCAAGGGAAAGGAAAAGTTCCTGAAAGCCTTGGAATTATGGATGCGCTTGATTAGGAGTCATTGTGGAAGCTGTCACAGTGAAGTCTGGCATTACTATACAACCTGCTTCGCAGGATGTGGCACAGGTAGCACCTCTAGCTTCCATATGTGCAAAGCCCCAGCTGAGACCTGCATCACCCCCCTACCTCAGTACACATATGCACTGCAGAGAGGCAAATGATGACACAGCCACCTAACCCCAGTTCTTCATCAGGCATTGGCAATGACACACTAGGAATGTACTCCTCCCCAGTTTGGGATTTTCTACACGTAAACAGGAGGAGAACATTGAAATATGCACCATTTGCCAGCAAAGTGTATGTCGAGGTAAGCCTGGTTCACATTATGGTACTGGAGGTCATTCGACCCATATGAAAAAGCATCATGTAATCCAGTGGGAGAAGCTTCCTAAAGAAATTGCTGAATGTGGTTGTCATGGTGAAGGTCAAAGAGTCTGGAAACATCAGCTATAAGTTCAATCACGGTGGGAGGTGATGAGGAAAAAGAGGGTGACATCCTCATGCAAAGCAGCCCTGTCATCAACAGTGCACCAGCAGAATCATCCACCTTAGTCAGGAATGATGGCACAAGAAGATTCAGAGTCAGACGGAGAGACCATGGCATAGAGTGACTGCCCCACCACAACGCACATTGAGTCTCCCACCACCCACTTGTCACCTGCATCAGTGGCCCCAGAAAAGATGAAAATTCAGGCTACTTTTATGAGCCTGTTTAGGAGAAAATGCTGCTCCTCTCTTTTTCTTTTATGGAGGGATTGGAATTCTTAGAATTGTGGTAGCCATCTGCCTGAAATGGAAGGTTTCAAGTAGGACCTATTTTGCCAAAGTTGCTTTTCCAGTGCTGCATCAAGATGTGCTGCAATTGGTTGGACAAGCTTTGCAGCAAAGTGTTGTTCACACTATCCACCTTAAGGCAGACATGTGGACCAGTTGTCAGGCTACTGATTACATGTGCATCACTGCACACTGGATCTCATTGGTCGTGGTAAAGCAAAAGATATCTACCGTTGTCCTTGAGAAATCACATACAGCTGCAAACATCTTGGACAAATTTAACAGCAAGGTGTCTGAATGGCTGCAACTCAGCAGTTGCAGAATTGGATCTGTTGCCACAGATAATGGCAGTAACATAGTCAAGGCCCTAGCAGACAGTGGCTATTTCAGGGTCCTATGCTTGGTGCATTGCATCAAGCTGGGTTTGCAAGACTTTCTCAAAAAAGAAGACATAGTCTGCAACATATTGACCACCTGCAGAAGAATCTGCACTAATTTCAGCCATTCTTTGAGGCCCGGAAGCAGTTGCAGATTATTCAGTGTGCTAATAGAGTACCAGTTAAAGCCCTGATATAGGAGGTGCCAAGACGTTGGAACTCGACCTATTACATGTTGCATCATCTGTTTGAGCAGTGCAGACAGAGCAATGGTGATGTCCTTCAAAGAGGAGGGGATTAAATTGGGAAAGCTATGACTATGGATGCGGACAAATGGGGTCTAGTCAAATGCCTGACACAGATGCTACTCCCTTTTGAGGTTTTCACACCGGAAGTTAGCAAGAAGGACAGTAAGATGGGCCAAGCTATCCAGTTATTGCGTCTGCTACAGGACCAGCTAAAGGAGGTGTCTGAAAGGTTCGCACTCCCCGGAGTGAACAAAAACCCAGAAAAATATGCCTTGGTAGAGAACTTAGTTATTCGTTTGGCTTGTAATGCAAGGCTGCAAAATGACATCATCTTGTACAAAGAGTACATCTGTGCCACACTATTTGATCCATGGTACAAAGCAGTTCTGCCCACTTTCATTCCTTTTTCTGAAGGGGAAGTTTCAAAATACAAGAGGTGAATTGTTGAGCAAGCCAGAGATCTGGAAGAAGAATGGCTGGAACTAAGAGTCCCACTCCACAGTTCTAGGGTGCCACCTTCAACTTCCTGAGAGGGCAGTCTTGTCTCACAGCAGCCAACAGCAGTAACAAGAACACTAGCATAGTATCGGACCCAACCTCTGCATTGGCTTGGCTTCAAGTGGGAGGTCTTGAATCCAGTGCAGAAGTGAAGGAAAAAGATGTCGAGTAATTGGCAGCACCAATGACCATTCAGAAGATGCTCCAGCAGTATCAGGATGATCCGAAAGAGGTCTATGTAGATCAAAACCCATTGATGTATTGGTATGGGAAGATCCTCCAATGGCCATAGCTAAGCAGACTGGCAATAAAATATCTGGCATGTCCCGTAGCCAGTGTGTCTGCTGAGTGTGTGTTCAGTGCAGCTGGTGCAGTTACAGTGAGAAAGACCAGTCTCTCGTCTTAAAAGGAGGAGAGATTTATCATGAAAATTAACCAACATTTCATACCACACGATTACACAGTTCCTGAAACAGAATAAGAGAAGGAGGAAAGTGATTGGTCAGAATCAAGTATGTTAGCGGACCAACTTCTAGGTGAACTAAAAAAAATAGATCATGGAACATTATGTTTGCATCAGATTTATGTTGCCCCACCATTTTTTGGCACATAAATGGCCAGATTGGAGTTGAACCACTGTAAAATTAAGAAGCCTCCACAATTCCTTCCTGACATTGGAGACAATGTCTGCCTCCCTCGTATTCCTATCCTTTTTTGCATCACTTAGCTGGGCTGCCCCAGAAGATCATTCATTTACAAGAGTGCCAATACCAAATTCCAATGTGTTACCTGTATCAAAGATACGATTGTGTGCCTAACCTACTCATGCTTGCATTAGAAGAGGTAATTTCAACTACTGCAACAAGGAGTGAGTGATGATTGATTATTTAGGTGGCAGACAGTGAAGGAGGGTGTTTAATTAACAGTAAACTTGATTTGGATGAATTGCAATGTGTGGTGCCATACGGGTGATCATTTTTCATGAAGATGATTGGCCTTTACAAACTTACTCAGTGAATATCTACCTATACAGTCCACTCTTTTTTTGCACTCTTCAGAGACCTGACTAGTCACTTTAGTTAACAAACACAAATCTATACAAAATACTACAATTCTGTTTCTCTACTGGTTCTTCAACAGGAGTCTACTACATGTCAATCTTGCCCAGGTTGGGACTAGGATGGAGTTACTCTGAGTCAGGAGGAGGATGGAAGACCTCGGGGTGGGACTAATCCCGGGTGGAGCTGGCGTAGTGCCATTACGCGGAGTTCCACAGAGTTGGAAAAAAACTCAGTGGATCTCCGCTCCATTTTGCTGCCTTCCACCCTCTCTAATTTAACTATAATTAAAAAAAGGCACTTACCTGTTATGACTGCCTCCTTCACGCCATTGTCTCTGTCTCTTTCCTTGTCCTTGTCGTCCTCATCCATGGAAACCCATATAGTGTACGTTTTGCAGTATGTGCACAAGACGTACAACATAGGGGTTTTCATTGACAAGGAAGAGGAAGGAGAGAGAGACCATGTCATGGAGGAGGCAGCCATTGGAGCTAAGTGCCTTTTTAGAATTGTAATTAAATTAGGGAGGGTGGAGGGGCCGGCTAACTATGCTCCGCCAAGGAGTCAGAGTTTTGACTGAACCCAGCTTTCTGAATGAAGTGCGGAGTAGGCAAAACTCCGTAAACTCCGCTGGCAGAGCGGAGTTACCCACCCGGGCTTAGGCAGGACTACCATATGAACAGCTAGAAGAAGGAAGTTATCAACTTCAAAGGAAAACCATGACACGGAGGCCTAGTACTCAGCTATGTGGAATGAAGAGAGGTGTGTTGATTTGGGAAATACTGCTGAGTGTGTGTTGCACTGTTGGCAAAAGTGAAACTCAGAGTCTTCTTGTTTTTTGTTCTACCTCTGAGTCTTCTTGGTACCTTCCTCATGAACCTTACCTTCCTTCTGCCCTTCTCATTGACTCTACAATACAGTATCTGTTTTATAATCTGCAGGCCTTCTCCTCTCCTTCATAAACGAAAGGCAAAAGTTGAGCTCAACACTCCTGCTTACCTACCTCACTGGTTCAGACAGACACCCAAGAGTGAGGGAAATTCCTGAGAAGAATAAAGATGCACAGCCCAATTTGGCGATACAGTATAATTTTTCTTTTAATTATATTTTTAGAACTGGATGTGTTCAATTCACTCCTCATTAATTTGATTTTGTCAAACCTAGATGAAAGTACATTTAGATAGCTAATAACTTGGTTCTCTGGGGCAGAAGGACTGTTTACAATGCATTTAACGGAACTGTGTCATACAAATTTCTTTGTTTACTTTACAATAGATTGATGATGATGATGTGCTGCTCATCACCTTGATGAATATTGTTCTCGTGTTGTGTTTATCTTTGTCACACCTTTCTCCAAATCCCCTTTTTCATCCATTCTTAAATCCCCTAACCCTCTTTCCCCGGGCTGTGCTATTTTTTCTGGAGTTGTGTCTTAATTTACACCAAATATATCACACACTTGGGGCCTGATTCACAAAAGCAATCTGAGACAAAATCCTAACTTTACGACTTTCTGTATTCACAAAAGGCATTTAGGAGTAGTAAAGTTAGGATTTTGTCTTAAGTCTGTCTTAAGTTTGTCTTAAGTTTGTCTTAAGTCAAACTTAAGTCACACTTAAGACAAAATCTTAACTTTACTACTCCTAAATTCCGTTTGTGAATGCCAAAAGTCGTAAAGTTAGGATTCTATCTTAGATTCTATCTTAGATTTTTTTTGTGAATCGGGCCCTTGGTGCGGCGGATGTGGTTAAATGCAACACCAACTCACTGCTTGATCTTCTACTACCTGAGCAATAGCCCACACCAGCCCCACTCAACCCAATCACGCATAAGTAGGAAAGTCATTCCTCAATGTAAACATCATCATTCAGGCCTTTGTTATGCGTAAATAAAACGCTTACCTTGTTGACTACAGCGTACAGACTTTGGGTGCCTTTTTCCTGTTGTGAGGATTTCATAACTTTGGATTTCAAATACAATGCTCACCATTGCTAAAGAATAATTTACTATTGCTAGTTTATGTTGTATTATGTGGTAATATTTAGTGTGTCAGGCTGGTAGTAATCTGTCCTTGGTCTTTCTAAAGCTATAATATACATTTGTATGTATAACCTACTAACTCTTGTTTTTTCTTTCAATTTAGTTGCCTTTAATTCTTTTGATTAATCCAACTTTTGGAGTTCTCCTAGGTGGGGGTGGGACCTCACTGTGATGCCTTCCCACTCGCGCATTACCTTAAGGAAGGTACACTGGGAAACCCTCCAGTAGGGTGTTGGAAGAGGGACAGAGAGAGCAGCCACCAGCCATCACTTCATCTATTTAGGTAAGAGAACCATGGGATGAAGTGAAGTACTTTACTTTGTACGTAACTAACTTGTAGTATAGATGAGATAAGTAATTGTTTATTCTATAGGCAATACAGGGAATGGTAGCATACCCTCCTAACTAGAATACACTTTTAGAACCAGATAAAAAAAATACAGGCGGCGTGAAAATTCAGTGCAAAGTTAAAGTAAAACATGAAAAAAACTTCAAACATAAAGTGGATTTTAAAAGATTTCCCCTTTACTAGCGTAGATATATTAAATATAAACCCACCCTCTCCACCCACAACAGGTCTACCCCTTTCCCACATCTTTCCCCCCTTCCCTACCAATGTCCATAATAAAAGTCCAAAATGCCTTGCCCAAGTCCCCACCCTCTCCACCCACAACAACTTCCTCCCACCAAAATAAAACATTTAAAAAAGGGCTACTAGAGGGCATTCTCTACAAGGATCTCCAGATGTTTAATTCAGGCCTTTAGAGGTGCCAGGCTATGACCCATGGGTGCCAGCTTGCACAGCACACAGTGAAGGTGGAGCAGCTCTGAAATGTGGCAGCTTGGCGACGGGCATGGGCTGCTCCAAGTTGCCGGCAGAACTGGTGTGGCCTGGTGGATGATGGCACAGGTGTTTGGCCGGTAAAACTGGGCCCAGAAGCGGGGGCATGTGCTGGGGCCTCTTCATCCACCAGCCATTGATAGGGTGCCCAGGTGGCTTCCAGCCTTGCCGCCGGTCACGATCTCCTGCCGGGTCAGCGGGAGCAGCCATATCAAGAAAGGAAAAAAAACAATTACTAAAGAATACTCTGTGCAAACACTTGCGGTTTTAGGGCTCGTGCAGCGAGGAGCCCTTTTGTAGGGAGTTTCAAAATGTACCTAGAAATTGCACATGCTCGTGCATGTGCTTTTTCTTTTGTGTTTCGGGATTGGCTTGTGCATGCGTGTATTTCACAAACAGAGCACGCAATAGACCAAAGGCGGGCGCATTGCTCCGCCCATGGCCTATTGGTGTCTGTTACGTTCACCGGCCATCATGTGGTTTCAATTATCGTGCCCAGACACGGGCGCGATAATTGAAGCCACATGTCTCGCTGTGGAGCAAGACCATTTCACGGGGAAGCAAGTAAATGAAATAACCGCTGACATCTTGTTAAACTTCCTGGGTTCCAGGCGAAAGTTCGAAATGAACAGTTAACTCTGTTTCCATCTATAAGAAGTGAATCATTTTCCCAAAGCACCATTACGCTGTCAGCTATATTCACTGAGACAGGCACTAGATGCCCGTCTAGGATATTGAGAGGGCATATTATACCATGCATTCTTCACTTAACTTAATGTACACACTTTTATGCAACATCAAACAAAACCGAAGTTTACCCATGCATATTTATTCCCACAGCTTCCAGTATTTCCATTTGCTTTAATGTAGGTTTTCAAAAGTAACGTTTAAGAATTAGTAAATGGGAGTCTTTCAAGCTCCCGTTTCAATGTGTGTGAGGTGCAGTTTCTCACCTTCAATATTTACAGATCTAGGACTGGAGCAAAACCTCCCTCCTGAACAGTGTTCTGTTCCACGCAGGGCATTTAACCAAACCGGGCATCATCAGAAAGAACATTTTATCCCTGGCGTCAGATTCGCTTAACGGAGTAGCATGCCCGACTCCTCGCTGTTCGAGGACACCTGATGCTCTCTGCTCAGTGCGACCATTTTACTCTAATTTTGTTACATAATGAAAAGTCCTTGCAAGGCCTGTGCTCATTGCAGGCCGGGGCCTGAATAGCGTACGTTCAAAAACCGAATTGCTTTGTTTTTTATTTATATAGAGTTTTATAAAGTGCTACGCATTCCATTGAGGAACACTTCAGAGCACTAGACGGTATGTAACACGTTTACAAATGGAGTGAAGGCGGGGAAGATCAATCCGGATTTGCAAAAACCCAACCATGATCGGCTTTGATTGCAACCACTGATATTTGCATAGTAAAAATTCTTTAACAAACTTTAACATAAGCACAGGCACAAAATGAGATGTAACACTACAGGCCTCCATTTACGCATAGGAAACAGGTGTTGGCAGCACAAACTTCCATTGAGCATATTTGACTTGTCATATAGTCACCCAAATTGGGATCTCCCTATATGAGAAGGCCTATTGTGGAAAAGTAAATTTTGCCATGTTCTGTGTCCCTACGCGTCCTCCATCATATGTTATATGTGCATGATTAATATGCATATGTTATTCCCCATGTTTGATTAAAGACGCATTTACAGTTGTGTCCATCTCTAGTATGTCAGTTTCCAGTCCTCGTGAATACTACGAATATCAGGCCTATGTAAAGCTACGTTGCCACGTTTCTCAGTGTGCACGTTATTCCATTGTAAAATCCCCGTTTCTAGGCCTCAAAAGGGCCTGGACACCAGATTCAGCTCCTGTCTCCTGAAGCCTCGCTGAGGAGCAATACAGCCCCCACCTGTATCCTCGACCCTTCACTTACTTCCTGCCTCACAGTGCCCGGTTCAGCCTGGTTTTGCCTCTGAGTCTGCCAAGAGTATGTTATGATTCCAGTTATCAGTACAGCCCTCCTCCTCTGCATTCCTAAAGCTACTGAACTGCATCAATAGTTTCCGTCATTGTCTAGCCTTTACGGCCCCATGTTAGAGAAATACTGTATTAATGGTCATTTAATATTCTTCATCACGCACTACATGTAGAATAATGCATGCTCCAGTCTTAGAGTCTGTTAGCTTTTCCCCTCCTGACTTCTAGTTTATATCAACATGTTCCCTAAACATCAGATACTAGATAGGGTTTAGGTACATGTCGCCCTGACTCTCCAGACTTCAGTCTCTGCTCCTAGCACAGAGTTCATAGCCCCCAGCTTCTCCTAGTAACACGTCATTGCCAGTTTGCGCGCACCATCAGGTTAGAGGTCCCGGCTCCTTAGGTAGCCCCCTCCATGGTTTCCGCCCCATTCATGACATATTCTGTTACGTTTGCATCACATGTCTATGTATACGCCCTGTTACACCTACTTTCACCCTTATCTTTCGCGACTGCTACGCGTCACGCCTCTTGCTCCACCCCCTGCTACGCCTATTGCAATGTAATGCTATGTGTTTGCGCTATGTATATATGCTCATGTACTGTTATTAAAAAGTTATTCCGTTCCCTTGTCCTGATCCTGTCCCCGGCAGCTGCCATCCCATTCCCGTGCAGGTCGTCCTGTTCCTGTCCTTATGCTGTATTAAACCTGCAAAACTCCTACTACCTCGAATCTTGACTCTTATTTATTGAGCTATCTGTTATTCATTTATACATGCAAAAAGAGAGGTATTATTTATTTATTTACCACATAATGGCGCCCGAACAGGGACTTGCCCTTTCCCCACGCGTCGGTGAAGCCACGCCGACCCCCTGACCCTCTGCAGTCGTGACGGAACTCTTCTGCGCACCGGCAGATATTTCTGCTTCAAGTATCCCTCAGGCCCACGGAGGAGACGGAGGAGGCGGTCCAGCATCCAGACGAGACGGTGGAGGAACGCGGCGAGTCCCGACCAGAGCCCAAGCCGAGAGTCCAAGGTCCGAGGTATCCGGAGGTCCACCCGTAACTGAAGTCCGAAGTTCGTCGTCCGTCGTCGTAGCAGTCCAGTCCGATCCGAGGCCTTCCGTTCTTGCTGCCCGGTGAGTACCGTCGCTGGGGTAGTATCTAGACAGGGTCAATCTAAATTGACTCTGGTCCGTGGGTTGGTGGTACACAGACCCACAAACGAAGTGTTCACCTAGGTGGATACGGGTCTTGATGCGTCCCTTTATGGGACCGGTATGTTCCGTACTGTTTCAGCAGTGCATCCAGTAACTCTAGTCTGTTCCGTTCTCGAGAAATTCTTGTGTTTCTGTTCTCAGTATTCCAGGTAATATTCTGTCCGAACTGTTATGTTATGATGTTGTTCAATGTATTTCCAATGTCGTGGTATGCCTGAATTGTTCTCCCAATTGTTATTGTTCCTCGTCTATTGTATTGTGTTCCGATTCAAGTTTACAATGTCTCTCTTTTCGAGATTACGTCAGTTAAAAACTAGAAAGGGTTTGTTAGAAGAAGCAGTTCCAGTTCCGCCTAGGGATAGTCCAGGTCATTTTATGTATCAGAAGCATGGCATAAGTGCCATATTATATCTAGATTTATGGGTAGATTATACCAAACAGTTAGAAGAAAAGTATAGATGGCCCGTATCGGGTACATGGGATGCCGAGTGCATCATGAGAGTAGAAGAAGCATTATGGAAAAAGAAAGCCAGACAGTCACAGAAAGATGCCATCGAGTTATGGCGCAAAGAAGCTCATAAAAGAACCGAAAAAGAAATCAGAAAGTCAGAATTAAGTAGAGAATCCTCAGAACGAGCACAAGAAAGGGAATTAATCGAGATTGGTGAACGAGTCAAAACCGAACAGTCAGACAGACAGAGGCATGCTCTTATTAAGGGTATGTATCCTCTCCTTGCCGAGGGCCTGCCAAAAGCGACCCCGGAGGCATCCAGTAACTTTCCGCCACCATTAGTTCCGACCAAGCTACGTCACAAACAGACCGCAGCTGATATTTTCATTTCGTCCTATTTGGACGACACAGTCCCAGAATATGCAAATCCTGTTCGCGCTCCGCCAGTCCCTGTAAATCAGGCACTTCCCGCTCCTCCAGACACCGGAGTACCTGTTACGGTACCCCCGGTCCAGCCCGCCATACAAGTTCAGCCTACATTTCCATTTTCCACTCTGCCAGGACGAAGAGCATCAGTAGACGACTCTAGTTTAGGGGCCGCAGGAGGAGGTCCTCCTCAGACCCCGCCGCCACATAAGCGTTTAACGACAGCCGAATTACATATGCAAGCGTCACAGCGTACGCCCAGACATCAGTCTGTAGCAGAAATAAGAAAAGCCCTTAATGAATGCGGCTATGATCCAGTCCCAGGAGAGGATAATATGGTTTTATATTCATTACGTGTAAGAAGGGTGGCCGAGTATCTAGTCACCCTACCGAATATGAAAGAAGACCTAGACAGAATATATCGTTTCATCCGTACAGGGGATGATCCAGAAAGCATTGGCGAGGCCATGTCCCAAAGGAAAGCTGAGACCCAGCTCATGATATTAAAGTTTCTGATCAATTGTCTAATAAGAGAACAAGATTACCCGTCCAAAGATCAAGCCGAAATGAGAACCCTGACAAAGTGGAGTGATAATATAGCCGAGGGTAAGCACAGAACCATCAGTGCTATGGAAAGTATGTACAAGAAAATTCGTAAAGAAATAATAAGGTTACACGATCAACGTAAAGCAGCACAAGTAAGCGAGAAAGAAAGTAACTCTGATACTGAAGAGGTAGAGGACGAGAATCCCGACAGAATAGCGTATGTAGGAAAATCTAGATTTCCAGATCGCCATTTACGCCTAGAACACAAGTCTACTTTCCATCATCCAGCACCAGAACAAGGTTCTCTAGAACAAGTGTTTCAAGCTACCGATCACATTCTGAAATCACGAATCGGTTACAGTGAATTAAGTACTATGCATGAACAAGAACTAGCCCGATCAGCAGTCCGATGGACTACTGATTCTACCACTTTTCCAGACGAAATAGTGGCACAAATGTTTCTGAAAATGCCCCCAGCCGAGCAACGACTGGCGGGTATGTATATGATTCAGCACCTCATTACATTGTATGAGGGTCAGCACTCTGATCCAGGCCCGTTACATGATATCCTGAACGAGTTACTCCAGTATAGATGGAAAGGTCTAGGTACCGATTTAGTTAGTGTCATTCTAGAACAGCGTCACAAATATAGAACGTTTCTGAACCCGCATTTTGTTCATGTCTCACCCCCAGAAAGTAAACCATTTTACATGGAGAGACAGAATCCGTTACGAGAAGTCCACCCAGTTAGAGGAACGGGTGGCGAACTAGAACGAGTGTTTGTTTACACTCCGATTACAAAGATGGAACTCTTAGAGATGAAAAAATTAATCCCCTGTCATGATAAAGATCCAGCAGGGTTCCATCGAGAATTAAAAGACATGCTCCGTATGGGAGAATACACGTATCCAGATATAATTAAAATGTTAAAGGTCCTGTTGCCCGCAGGGGTGTATGAAAAGCTCAAGGAAAAAGAATGGGAGGTGGGAGAGAAAAAGATCGATTGGGCAGTTCTAGAAGCTGAAGACAAGGCACGAGTACCAGGTACCGGTCTTGGAGCGAAATGTAAAGAATTACCTGAATTATTGATTCAAGTTTTACCCAGACTGTTAACAACAAAAAAGGAAGACTGGGATGCAATCTCAGCCTGTAAACAGAAACAAGACGAAGACATTAGTGATTTTTATTCTAGATTTGAGAAATGTTTTAGCATCAACAGTGGCCTCAAGACAAGTAGTGAGTCATACCCTCACCATTTTGTTACTAAATTAGTCGAGAATTCAAGTCCACAAATTAAGAATCGAGTTTTGAAAGTCGAAAGTACCTGGCAAGCTAATACCCCGTCCCAGATGTTACAGATGCTCCAATACCACCAGAATAGAATCAGAGAAGAACAGGAACACGAGAGAAAACGTATGAAAGACACGAAAATGAAAGTACTAGTTGCACAATCTGTTCCTCAAGACAGTCAGAAGAGGGGTCCGAATCAAGCCAGTCATCCTGCGGCTCCCGTTAAAGGGAACTGCAATTATTGTAAACAGCCAGGTCATTTTATAAACGAGTGTGCAGTTCTGAAACACAACATAGCTACCGGTAAGACTAAAGAAAGACCACGTCCGCCTAGACAAGAACAAGTTTTACAGACTCCTCAGCCACAGAATGCACCACAGACAGTTACAGCACCGCAGCCTATCGCTGCAACACAGCATGTTACACAGCAAATGTATCAGTATGCACAGTCCGAGTATCCAGAGTACCAGCAGTATTCATGAAACAGCCTAGAGAGGGAGGTAGGCTTGCCTCTCATCGAGATACCTGTAGATCAAGAAGGTCCCTATGTTCACAGTCAAGTATTAGGGAAAGACAGAAAGTTTTTGATTGATACAGGGGCAAGTAGGACCACAATTAGTCACGCCGAAGTTCCAGGGGCTCCGCTCTCAGGCTCAAGAAATGTTTCCCTTGGATTTTCAGGAAAACCCATTGTAAATGAAATATCAAAGCCAGTTACTCTAGAAGTAGGTCCATTGTCCCGTACTACTGATCTGTTACTTACTAAGTCATGTCCAGAGAATCTGTTAGGCATTAAAACACTGAAAGAGTTAGGTGCAGTTATATGCTGTTCCCCAGAGGGAATACGATTGTTCCTGCGTGACTTTAAGGGTCACTATGTATTACGAGATTTTGATCCCAGATTGTCCAATGTTCCGCAGCATTTATGGGCGCAAGGTCCAACTGATGTTGGTTATATGCAAATCACACCCTATCGTGTGACTCTCAAGCCAGGTGTAGTGTTACCACGAATCAGACAGTATAGATTGCCACCTGAGGCTGTGGCAGCCTTATCCAAAATTATTGACGAACTCATCGCTCAAGGAGTGGTTGTAGAAACTGACTCCAATGTATGCAATTCTCCGATCATTCCAGTCATGAAACGTACTGATCCAAATGCACCCCCAGTATATCGATTAGTGATTGACCTACGAGAACTTAACAAATGTATTATTCCGCAGTACCCAGTTGTCCCAGATATCTCTTCCCTATTGACAGCCATTGATTCCGAAGCCACATTTTTCACTGTCATAGACCTCAAGAACGCGTTTTTCAGTGTTCCCATTCATCCAGACAGCCAGTTTCTTTTCGGATTCTGTTTAAATGGAAGAAGCTATATGTTCACACGAGCTCCTCAAGGTTTCACAGAAAGTCCTAGTATTTACAGTCAAGCACTCAAGAAACAACTAGACAACATTCACATGCCAACTGACACTGCCCTGCTCCAGTATGTCGATGATCTACTGATCACAGCCCGTTCTGAACGTGCTTGCGAGCGAGCATCCCTTACAGTCTTGTATTTCCTAGCCGAGATGGGGCACAAGGTGTCCCCTTCTAAGCTTCAATTCTGTGTCCAGCAAGTGGTCTACTTAGGACACTTACTGTCCAAGAGGGGTAGGCAGTTGACACCAGACCGTATCCAGTTAATAGCGAGTCTTCCTCAGCCCAAGACCCAGAAGGAGGTACGTGCTTTTATCGGCCTTACTTCTTATTGCCGACAATGGATTCCTCAGTATGCATTTCTAGCCAAGCCACTGATACAGTTAACGACACAGGAGACAGCCGTACCGACTGTCCTCCCTTGGACATCTGAACATACACTCAGTTTCAATGAGTTAAAGAAAGCCCTATGCCAAGCTCCAGTTCTAGCTACACCAAACTACAGTAAGCCTTTTACACTTTTCGTCACAGAACGCGAAGGTACAGCATTATCTGTTCTCACACAAGATCAAGCAGGACAATACAAGCCATGTGCTTATTTTTCGAGCACATTAGATCCTGTAGCCCAGGCTCTGCCTGCGTGCCTCAAGTCAGTTGCAGCCACAGCACTAGCTATCAGACAAAGTGATTCCATAGTCTTAGGACACTCCCTGATAGTACAAGTTCCACACTCCGTGGAAGTTCTTTTAAACCGAACACAGACTCAGCACTTGACAATCGCACGTTTAACGGGTTATGAATTGACACTGTTCCAGCCACACATAGAAATCAGACGCTGCAACATCCTGAACCCTGCTACACTGTTACCATCAGTTACTTTAAGTCCGGACACACACGACTGTGTGGAAGTAGTCAACATCATGACAAAGCCAAGACAAGATCTGACAGATATTCCATTACCAGATCCCGACCTGACACTTTATGTGGATGGTTCATGTATGAGAACAAGTACAGGAGAACTAGTCGCCGCGTATGCAGTGACTACCGACACCGAAGTTATTGAGACACACCGTATTGACACCCTGTCCGCTCAAGCAGCAGAGCTAGTTGCTCTGACACAAGCCTGCATACACGCTAAGAACCGGAAAGTTAATGTTTACACAGATTCACGCTACGCATTCGGAGTCGTACACGACTTTGGAGTGCTCTGGCAGGAGAGAGGTTTCATGACTTCTCATGGAACCAAGATTCAGCATGGTCTCCTTATTCAAGCTCTGTTAGATGCAATACATTTACCGACATCCATTGCTATCATGAAATGCAAAGCACATACGAAAGTTACTGACATTATTTCCCAGGGTAACGATCTAGCAGATCGCACAGCCAAGCTTACAGCACAGACTCCAGACATTCCAGTTAACATGACACACACTCCAGATCCGACTACATGTATGACAGTTAAGGACCCTACTCAAGATGTCATAGATATCCAGTTACATGCTACTCCCAAAGAAATCAAGAAATGGTCCGAACAAGGAGGGGTCCAGACAGATCAAGGATGGGTAACGAAGGGTAGAGCCACTTGGTTTCTCCCCGACTCTATGGTTCAAGTCATTATCAATACCGCACATAGTCCAGCACATTTAGGAGAAAAAGCTATGTTAGACAGTATCCAGAACATTTGGTTCAACAAGCATTTACGAGCTGCAGCCAAGCAGAAAGTCCGTACCTGTATGATATGTTGTCAGTTTAATCCAGGTAAAAGTGTCCCGGTGGAACAAGGGGGATTCCAGCCTCCTGACCACCCTTTTGAAGTCCTCCAGATGGATTATATTCAGATGGAGCGATGTCGAGGTTTCAAGTATGTCCTTGTAGTTGTATGCGCTTTGTCCAGGTGGACAGAAGCATATCCAGTCCCAGATTACACAGCCGCGACCACTGCCAAGCAGTTGGTTCGTGAGTTCTTCCCCCGTTACGGACTCCCTAGGGTCGTATATTCTGATAACGGCCAGCCATTCTCCTCAGAGTTAATGAAGCACGTTTCCCTTTTGTTAGGATACCAGTGGAAGTTCCATTGTGTACGCCATCCTGAAGCAGCCGGTCTCGTAGAGAGACATAACCAGACCCTGAAAATCCGCATCGCTAAAGTATGTAAAGAGAAAGGTGTGGACTGGCTAGTAGCTCTGCCAGTCGCTTTATTCTATATGCGCATGGTCGCACATTCCAGATCAGGTCTGTCCCCGTATGAGGTCGTTTTCGGCCGCCCCCCTAACATGTGGGGTACTCCTAGACCCCGAAGTATTACCGATGTTTCAAGTAATATGCTGACAGATTACCTAGCTTCCTTGATGTCTGCCCTCAACTCTTGTCGTTCACAGGTTGCCGCCGCATTTCCAGACAATACCGAGGTGGCACCGCATGAAATCGTTCCAGGATCCATGGTCTTGGTTCGCAATTTTGACCGCTCAAGTCCGCTGGAGCCACGCTGGAAGGAGCCCCGACAGGTCCTCCTCGCCACCCGTACGGCCGTGAAGTTGGAGGGTCGCAAAGGCTGGGTGCACCTTTCGCACGTGAAGAAGTTTTATGGACTGAAACCCGTCTCAAAGAACATTTCCCAGGATTCGAAGGATTGCCAAAGTACTATTCTTAAGGACTGTCCCGCAAAAGACATTGCTACAAACCCTCCCCTGTTAGAGAAAACTCCGCAACAGGAGTATAAGTTGAAACTCCGGTCTAGTAAAATAAGTCAGCCAGTTTGATTGTCTAAGTCCTCCCCTAGGTGAAACGGTTAGACTGTTTCTGACATGTATAAAATAGACCCCCATAGTGAGAGAGTTAGTCAAAACTCAATCCGATGTATCATTTTTCTATGTTTCATATTATTTCTCAGCATTATGATTTCCTGCACCAGTTATGCATTCTACTTGTATTTTCTAGTTTCTCATGTAAATAAGTCTACCAATGCTACAGTAGAGCATACGTTTAGTGATCTGCCTCCTCATGAACTCTCTTACCGCCTCGCTATGCGAAATAATTCTTTCATCCGCATGTTACATTATTCACACCAGACCAGCAATGCCACTAATTGTTGGGTGTGTGGTCGACTCCCCCCTTTCCAGACACCGAAGGGAGTTCTGCCACTCTTTCCTTATCCGTTTTCACATAATGGTTCGTGTGGAGCATGGTCCACGTTAACGTCGTCCTCAACAGATATGTCTTTTCTTAACAGTACATGTTTTCCAGACAAGCAAGGTCTTTCCCACAGAACCGGGTTAGATCTAGAAAATGAAGTGTATAATTTAGGTAATTATTCTTCGAATTTCATGGTCCTGAATGTTCAGTCTGATACTACTCCAGACTTACCTGCAATTTCAGTACTACCAGTCAAAGGCGAATTATGTGTCCGAAATAATGGTTCCGTACACGTAGGTCATAGTGATTGTACTACTATTGTCAAGTATAGTGACAGTGGGAAATCTATTTTCAAAGCTTCACGTCATTCTTATTTTATTTGTGGTCAAACCGCATATGTTCGTCTGCCCCTCGATTGGGAGGGAACTTGTTACATTGCCTTCCTACTGCCACCTGTTTTTCTAGCCCCACCCGACTACCATAGGAATTCCCACCTAGTACATACTAGACACAAGAGAAACCTCCCGATTGTCGATTATGCTGAAACTGCTCTAGAACAATATATAGATATCAATAAAGGTGTCTTTCCTTATTTAGGTACAGTTGTGAATAGTAAACTGATACGTAGATTAACCAGAACCCTCGAAGCAGTAGTAATTGAGACTACTTCTGCTCTAAGTAATTTAACCGAAGAACAATCCTTTATGAGAATTGTCGTGCTCCAGAATCGTCTCGTCCATGACGTCATATTGGCCGATAGGGGCGGGGCCTGTAGAGTCATCGGATCTAGTTGCTGCATTTTCATTCCAAATAACGCGCCGTCTGTTTATTCAGCTATAACCAGACTTCATAAAATTGCCCATCTGTTACACCAAAATCCAGGCACCTGGACATGGTCCGGTTGGTTCTGGAATATAATTTCCGCTTGGGGATGGAAAGTCTTGTCCTTTCTAGGTATTGCAGTAGCGATCATATTTAGCTGCTGCCTCTGTATACAATGTAGCCCTGCGATTTGCGGCATTTGTGCTACATCATGTATTCCTAGTCCCAAGCCCCGTTCTAAAACCCGTTCCAAGAAAATTCGAGACGAACAAATGATACTGTATGAAATGATAGATGGTATCATGAATATTGATGTTTCCTGAAGGAAACGTAGTGACAAGGAGGGAATGTGGAAAAGTAAATTTTGCCATGTTCTGTGTCCCTACGCGTCCTCCATCATATGTTATATGTGCATGATTAATATGCATATGTTATTCCCCATGTTTGATTAAAGACGCAATTACAGTTGTGTCCATCTCTAGTATGTCAGTTTCCAGTCCTCGTGAATACTACGAATATCAGGCCTATGTAAAGCTACGTTGCCACGTTTCTCAGTGTGCACGTTATTCCATTGTAAAATCCCCGTTTCTAGGCCTCAAAAGGGCCTGGACACCAGATTCAGCTCCTGTCTCCTGAAGCCTCGCTGAGGAGCAATACAGCCCCCACCTGTATCCTCGACCCTTCACTTACTTCCTGCCTCACAGTGCCCGGTTCAGCCTGGTTTTGCCTCTGAGTCTGCCAAGAGTATGTTATGATTCCAGTTATCAGTACAGCCCTCCTCCTCTGCATTCCTAAAGCTACTGAACTGCATCAATAGTTTCCGTCATTGTCTAGCCTTTACGGCCCCATGTTAGAGAAATACTGTATTAATGGTCATTTAATATTCTTCATCACGCACTACATGTAGAATAATGCATGCTCCAGTCTTAGAGTCTGTTAGCTTTTCCCCTCCTGACTTCTAGTTTATATCAACATGTTCCCTAAACATCAGATACTAGATAGGGTTTAGGTACATGTCGCCCTGACTCTCCAGACTTCAGTCTCTGCTCCTAGCACAGAGTTCATAGCCCCCAGCTTCTCCTAGTAACACGTCATTGCCAGTTTGCGCGCACCATCAGGTTAGAGGTCCCGGCTCCTTAGGTAGCCCCCTCCATGGTTTCCGCCCCATTCATGACATATTCTGTTACGTTTGCATCACATGTCTATGTATACGCCCTGTTACACCTACTTTCACCCTTATCTTTCGCGACTGCTACGCGTCACGCCTCTTGCTCCACCCCCTGCTACGCCTATTGCAATGTAATGCTATGTGTTTGCGCTATGTATATATGCTCATGTACTGTTATTAAAAAGTTATTCCGTTCCCTTGTCCTGATCCTGTCCCCGGCAGCTGCCATCCCATTCCCGTGCAGGTCGTCCTGTTCCTGTCCTTATGCTGTATTAAACCTGCAAAACTCCTACTACCTCGAATCTTGACTCTTATTTATTGAGCTATCTGTTATTCATTTATACATGCAAAAAGAGAGGTATTATTTATTTATTTACCACACTATGGGAAAGAAAAAGGACTGTTGGGGTGTAACCGGAAAGAACAAAACTTGATAAAAATTGAGGCTGTGATACAAGCATACACATCACTGTCAAGGTCACTTTTCTATGGTAGAGTAAACCATCCCAGGTGGGTGAGGGACCACCAGGGCCCTTTTTGCCATCTACTGGCACTAATCCCCTAAACACTCCCTGAAATAAGGGGGACACCACCGACTAGAGTGTAAACGGCCACAGTTTATTAAACGTTAATTTCATAAATCACCACGAGTTAACGGTCATAAATATGCCCCATACATCCTTTAGATCCTAGTCCTGACAGCACAGCCCTATTCAGAGGCCCTTTCATGGTGTCAAGCGTTGCGGCTTCTTGGATCCTCTTGCTATGGTAAGTCCTGTGTGGGTGGCACTCAGGCCTTGCCGGAGCTGCATGTGCTGTTTCCGCCTGGGGTCGACCCTTTGTTGGTAATTCGCCTATTCCCAGTGCCCCTGTTAGGAGGCATACCTAGGACACTGTTCAAGCGGCTCTTCTTTTTGGGCTACTGTGCTACTATTAGCTGTTTTGGTTGCTGTCTCCACTACCAAAACACTACCAAACACCCCTGTGTCCAAGAGCAAACAAATAGATCAGGAGAGCACAATCCTATAGAGTAGCTGTGTACAAACTGATGTAGTGTACAGTCAGAGTATCATGTAGCTGTAAATGAGATCAAAGACTTCTCAGGTGTTATAGGACGCAAGGAAGATTAGAGTTCAAATTTAGATGTACGTGGAGCGTATAGTTGAGCAGCAAGATAGGTAGCTGAATAAGATTAGAAGACACCGGCACCACTTGGTAATGGCACTCAATAAGTCTTATTGAGTGCCATTACCAAGTGGTGCCGGTGTCTTCAATACGTTTGATGCAGATCACGAGTGACCGCATAGAACGCCGGTGTTATTATTACTATTCTGAGAGTTACAACCACCCTGGTCCTGGGCAACTATTACCAGCTGTGGTTCGTGTGTAATGACGTAATTAGGACGTGTTTGGCAGCCCAGTTCATGCTACTTTCCTTTTGTTTGACAAGTTGTGACCTTATCTGACTGGTCTAGGAGGTTTTTAGTGGTTTCCATTACCATTTACTGTGATACTTTATGGTTGTACTATATGGACTCATCCACGTTTCTATGCATTAGAAACCTTTGGTGATTAATCTTATTCAGCTACCTATCTTGCTGCTCAACTATACGCTCCACGTACATGGACCATTTGGACTGGGGTTTTCCGGTTATCTGCTGGAACCTTTAATATATTGCATTCGTCAGATGGACTGACATTATATACGTCGAACCATTCTATCCTAGTTTGCCTTGAAAAAGTCCCTGTACTTATTTTTAGTACGGACGAAACACGTGTCGGCTGTTTTATGAACTTGAGAATCACGTTGAGAAACAATAAAGAAAAAGATGATCTAAATTTGAACTCTAATCTTCCTTGCGTCCTATAACACCTGAGAATTCTTTGATCTCATTTACAGCTACATGTTACTCTGACTGTACACTATATCAGTTTGTACACAGCTACTCTATAGGATTGTGCTCTCCTGATCTATTTGTTTGCTCATGTACATACTCGTTAATCCTTTGGATTAAGAGTTTTTGATCCTTCCTGGTAGTGGGGGATATAGGTCTTTGTAGCACTCCGTCTCCAATATTTGGAGAGATTCTTTTGACTGTTTAATCCAGTATTGTTTTCATATATACCTTAAGCAGTGTATGTGCGGTTTATTCCAAATTCTTTGGGAACACCACTACCTATCGTTTGTATACACCCCTGTGTCCAAAGTCAAAAACTTAGGGGTATTGATCGATGATCAACTTACCTTTCGACCTCAAGTCAACGCGTTATCTTCTTCCATCGCCTTTCTGCTTAAATCCATTCGCAAGATACTGCCATTTATTCCAGGTACTGGCAGAAAAACAGTGGTTACCACTTTGGTCTTGGCGCGGTTGGATTACTGCAACAGTCTTTTTTTAGGTGCCCAGCAGGGCATATTAAATGGATTGCAGGTTCTGGGCATTCCAAAATATGCCCCTAATACCCAGGAGCTAGCCAAACTTCATTGGCTTCCAGTGCGAAAGCGGATTCTATTTAAGACACTGTACCTGGTATTTAAGGCCTTGCGAGGACTAGGACCATCTTTCCTCCGGCATTATTTCTACTGGTATTGCCTGACCAGACACCTTAGATCCACTGATGCAAGGTTGATTGCAGTACCTCGCATTAGGAGAGCACGCTGGGGAGGCAGAGGCTTTGTGTTGGGTGCCACCAAGGCTTGGAATGTCCTGCCCCTTCCTCTCAGAAAGATGACTGATCTTATGGCCTTCAGAAAGGCGTTGAAGACCTGGCTATTCACTAACTAACTTTTGATTCGACTTTCCCTAAGGTGTATTACTTAGCGCCAGGACACCCACGGGTAACAGAGCGCTGTACAAATGTCAAAAATAAATACCATGCTGGTGGTTCCCTGACCGCCGAGCTCCTGGCATTCCAAGCTCACTGTGCTGCCAAACCCAAGAGAAACTTAAACTGCTCGGGCTCTCCTACTATGCTCAGCAAGAAGATGTCTGTCCCTACCACGGCTCAGTGGACCCCGTTCGCAGCGTAGTTGCCTAGGGTTTGGAGACTGATAAGCCCATGCCATTGCCCTTGTACAACTTTGCCATGAAAATGTTGTTTCCTCCTGGACCTCTCCACTGCATTATGATCAATCGTCCCTCTCCTTTTGTAGCGGGCTATGACTTCAGTCCATCTAACCTCTGCTGGCTGAACTAGTTTGGCCAATGCAGTGAGCTCCGCCTTCATGGACTCTAAACGTCCCTTCCTCCCGCGACTAGCCAAGTATTTGCCTCCTAGGTAGATTAGGACAGTGCCCAGTTTCGCCATCAGCTGCAGCATGCTCTGGAAGGCTGGCAGCAGCTGGGCCCAACGTTATTCCTGAACTTCCCATTCACCCCACCATTGTGTTGCGCAACAAAACACTCAGACATTCCTTCCATGGTGCTGCCCATTACTGTGCACTTGTGACATGGGAGTGGCCCAAGATCCAGACGTTCTACCTTCCTCCAGAGAGCCCTGCTGCGAAAGAAACATCACTCATTAAACAGTAGGTCTTATATACCCCTTAACCCCTTCCACGCTCATGACGAGCTGGGCTCGTCATGCAGTAGCCTCCTGCTACGCTGATGACGAGCCCAGCTCGTCATGAATAATGGGGTTCATGGAGTTCCAGCACAGGAGAAAAATCCCCATAGCATTCAAGGTGTTAAAGGCCTCAGGTGGCCACTTGCAGTTGTTTTATGCACTCGTCGCCCAGCCCGCAGGCCGCCGCAGTCATAGCGGTGATCGTGTGGTATCAGATCGTAGGATCCGCTCTGCCTGCCTACAATGTCTTAATTTTAGGATGTTACATAAAGGTTTAATCCATCTTTTCCTTGGATATTCATACGCAGGGCAGAAAAATAAAATGTGCATATCATCTTCCTTGACTTCAGACACATTTTTACAAAAAGTACACTTATCAAAATCTTTATCATTTGCATTACTGCCCCATTTGCATTTTTTATCATTAGTTTGAAGAACCCCGTATCTAAATTTCAGATATAGTGATTTCGCTACCGGTGGGTTTACCTCGTCCAACAATAATTCAAATTGGGGGATATCTTTAAACAGGAGAAAAGATGTAGTTAAAGGTCCTAAACTAGTATCCTGTAGCAGAGTAATGCTTAAGTAATTCCAGAATGAGTATTTTACTGTCTTTCTACATGCCCTAGTCAATTCCAAGGGGTTGTCCCAATAGTTTGATAATCCTATTTTTTTGAACCAGGTAGCAATATGTTTAAACCATGGGATACCTTTTAGAAGTCCAAAGGGCATTATCTCCTGTAGCCCCTTTTCATAGTGGACAAGCTCATCCGTAGTCCAAATTCTTACCCAGAATAAGAGGGGGCGTAATGCAGCAAGGTTGTCAGTGAGCTTTAAGTTAATGTAAAAAAAAAAACTGAACCATTGGAGTTCTATTTGGTAATGACAGTAGCTTACGAACAAATATGTTTTCTCCAACTTCGAAGCTAGACTTACAATGCGGGCCCCAAAGTTCTGCACCATACAGGGCTGGTGACTGAGCCTTAAATAAAAAAAAAACTATATGGCGGGAGAAACCGCCTTGGATGTACTCCCACTGTGTTTCTTTATGATGGGAGTACAGTTTTGGAGCAGAACTAATCTGTTTTTTTCCAATTGTGGTTTCCAGGACAATTTGGAGTCCAGTGTAATTCCTAAATAGTTGAAGCTGCTCACATGCTCTAGTCTTTCACCTTGTAACTCTAGTTTCTTTTTAAAAACTTTACTTGGATTGATGGACATATATTTTGTCTTAGTAGGGTTGATCTCGAGTCCCTCATTGTTACAGTAGAGATGGAAGGAATTTAGCAAATTTTGGAGGCCGCTGGGGGTTTGTGAAATTAGAATGGTATTGTCTGCGAAGAGTAGTGCAGGTATCACTCCCCCCCCTAACTTGGGTGAATCATTATTAGATCCCTCGAGGAAAGAGGGAATATCATTTACATATAAAGCAAACAAGGTTGGTGCCAACACGCAACCTTGTCGTACTCCACGCTTCACAGGAATTTCTCTTGTAAGTTCTCCCCTTGGTCCCCACCTCACTTTTGCATAATTACCTTCATGCAATCTAATTATCTGGACTAACAGTTCGATTGGTATCCCTAAGTTCCCCAAATGGCCCCTAAGGCTGTTCCTGGGGACCAAATCGAACGCAGATCTTAAGTTCACAAATGCTACATATTAAGTACCTTGTCTTAACGTTATATATTTCCAGCAGAGGCATAAAAATCTGAAGACTTGATCGACGGTACTGATCTTCTTTCTAAACCCTGCTTCATTTCTGATGAGACCCTCAAACTTAAAGGTAAGTGATCACTCTCTGTTCTGGCTTCTATTTTGAGGTCACTCAAGTGGCACCAGCAACCTAATGTCACCAGAATATAATCTATATAGCTTTGTGAGTTACCTCTATAAAATGTATGGGCTTTAGGTCTATCAGATGGAAGTCGCCAATTGCATGCTCTAAGGTTATGTGCCAATATTAATCCTAAGAGTTGGGTTGCAGCTACTGTGCACTTAACCTCCTTTTCGCTAGCCAATACTGGGATATTATATGTTTGATCTTGGGTCTCCATCAGTTCACCAAATCCCAGTACAGGCTCAAAATTACAATTGAAGTCGCCACCTATTATTACGTTTGGGACATGTCCTAGAGAATCAAGGACAAGATCCAACTGACTAATCACCGGTGACTCGCAGTGTGCCGGGCAGGGTCTATTATATATATTGAAAAGATATGTGGTTCTACCATCCTTTGCTAATAGTTTTAGGCCCAGTATGTCTTTAGAAATGGCGTCTAGAGGAACAATAAGGATTTCCATAGAAACTCGAATCCAAATCACCAGTCCTCCGGAAGGTCTACTTTTTACTGAGGGAGTCGCCCCCGCCCAGTATTTTATAGCCAACCCTATGGGGACTATCTAAAAGCCAGGTCTCTTGTAAGATTATAACATAATAAGTCTCTATAAATTCGTGCCAAATAGGGTCCAGCAAATTCCTATTTAACCCTGCGATGTTCCAAGAGACAATATGCAAGTCTAATGTATTGCTATGATCCTTAAGACGAAGTGGTACGCTTCCCGACATTCTAGTGGCTCATACTACATTTTCCTAAATAGAATGCCCTGTAACAGTTAAACGTTGGCAAAAATCGTAAATTTTTCCCAGGTTTGTGAAAGGAAATTCCCGAATCTGGTGTAATTAACAAAAGTCCTACCACCCAGCTTTCCCACACTGCTGATAAAAACAGTGTCCCACTTGTGTTGGTTGACCCATTGCCCTTAACCTTGTTACAGTTTTGTCCCATTCCTATGACGTGACTTAGCTACACCCAAATACAGGGGTAGCATTTTTAGTAAGAAAAGAATGGGAACTCAGGGTGCTAAGACTTTGCCAATTGGCTGGAAGTGCCTAAAATTGTGGTCACAAATATGGGACAAAAAACGGTTATTTTTGACCCAAACTTTGACATTCACAGATCGTTCTGGGTAAGAAAACTTTCTGGAATCTACTCAAGCCACACTTTCACCTGGGCAGCCTAATAGGTCTCTAGGTTTCCAAAATGCTCAGGTTCGAGAGGAGTCCGTCGGTGCCAGCTGACCCAGAGCCTAAAATGGCAGATATTCCTCAAAGGAAGAGGGAGGAAAGTGAAACTGGCTTTACTTGGGGCAAAGTTTTGACATATGGGCTGTCCGAGTGCGTAAACTCCTCATTCTACCGCCCATTAGCACCAGAAATACTGCCCAGGAATTGTGTCTGATGCAAAAATGGTCCCGCAGTCTACTCCAAACCTTTTCTCACTGTTTTGCCCTCAGGCCTGTCGAGTATACAGAGAGCCTCAAGTAGAAAAAAATAAAAGAAAGGGCCACACAGAAGGTGCCCTGGGCTCATATGGCTTCCTCAAGTTTTACTTAAAAGGGGTGTTAGTTTTTCTGACCAGAACTTGGGATTTGTTTTAACCACATGAACAAGTGCCAGATTTTTGGTGCGGGCATTTACTCACCCCATATTCAAGGGGCAAAATTATTCCAATTAAGCCAACTCTCAGCTCTCAGCAAATCTCTTTACTCTATTATGAAGCCAAGTACTTTGGGGACCTTTTACCAAAAGATCTTGAGTTCTGGGCCAAGGAGCATAAACTAGTGCAGATGAAACCAACATGTTTTAGGGAAGGAATCAACACTTTGCAACCTAATTGCCCTTTCTTTGTTTAATCGACAAAACCCTGATCAATTGATCACTACTTTATCTCCGTTGCACAGATTTTAAATCCACTTTTGATTTGGTACCTTTAGGTGAAATGAAGTTAAGATCAGCAAAAATTGAAACCTTCATTTTCTCCTAGTTGTGGTGTATTGAAGGAATTACTTCTTGCAAAGAAGAACTGAAAGTTTTTTTGAAATGGGACAAGATCTGAGTAAGAAGGTATACTTATTCGCGTCACATAAGTAATATGTGAAGCCAAGTTCCTTGAGTGGATATACCACTGCCAGCATAATGCACAAATACACGCAGTCTCCCATACTTAGCAAAAGATACACATTTTGTCCTTACAAGCTCTAAACTGCACCAATTTACAAATGTGGGCAACTTGTTTTAAGCCATCTAGTTCTCTTAGGGGAGCTCTTATATTTTAGTGCTTGGGTCTATTTTCGATTCCACTCCAATCATGCCCAGAGCCAAACCCCCAGGCACCCCTCTAGCTGGAGATAGAAAGCTGTGTATTCTAAAATCACGCAAGGACACATTTTCTCACCCACCACACCAACAATCTCTACTAGAATGGGGCACAGAGAATGTCAACTGCAGCAGATTATCTCAAATGGATTAGGAGTGCACAGCCACCCATGTCTTATGCACAGCACATGTCATCCAGGGCAGTAACTAACAAGCATTTGAAATGTAATACATCTAAAATTTGTGAGACTTTGAGCTATTTGCATTGTAAATGGCAATGCTTATTAATTATGTGTTTGAAAATCTACAAGCAGTAAGTAAACACGCACTTTTTACTAATGTTCCTTGCTTACGCGAAGCAAAGCTGGCAGTAACTGAGCCTCTTTTACTGCCAGCACTGCTTCTTGTAAGCAAGGACTAGTAGGAAATGAGCATGTTTACGCACCGTTTGCAGGTTTTCAAAACATAAATAAAAGGCATTGCTATTTACAATACCAGTAGCTCAATCTCCAGCAAATGCAAGACCTTTTGCATTGCAAATGCTTGTTTTAAATTATATAGTGGCACAGTATAAGTACATTGCTGGTTTCATAGGGCCATTGGAATTTTTGATGTGATTATGAAAGTCAGTCACAGGGGCATGATTTTAACAACACATGCGTCACATAAAAGCACTGACTGGCTAAAAGGAGGCAGCATAAGAATAAAAAAACAGAGTGATATTTTTCTTGTAAAGGATTTCCTAGAAAAAAGATCATCCAAACAGACACTTTACGTGGAAAAAAGAGAAATAACTCTGTTTAATGAGTAAGGCATCTATCCACTATGGAGTACAAGCATTCAATTCTTGCTGTGCTAAATGGCTGGAAGTGTGCTGGCTAGCCCATCGTGTACAATTTTGCAACACTCTGCAGTCTCTACAGCTGGGGCAGCTGCAATGGACAAAAATATCTTTGATTCTAATTGTCTTGCTCTTCTCTAAATGCTTTTCAATTCTACCCTGACTCCAAAGAGGCAGATGATTAATATGTCCACACATCATGTGTAACATGCGGATACAGGATATCCTGTCTGCCATAAGTAGACAGTCATAAAAACGATGCACTGTAGTACAGCGAAAGGAATGAGATATATTGATTTTATTGGGCACATTCGTAACAAAGTATTCCATTTGCAAAACACAAAATCATAGACACTTAATCCCTCTGTACTTCTGGGCCTCACCCTCTAACACAAATTATTTAAATCAAACACATTCGCTTGACAGTAAGGGAAGGAAACTTGACTTGGGGACTGACTTAGTCTAGAGTCTGACAAAGGGTTACTCTGTTACAAACGTGACAGATATCCTGTCCAACATATTAGGATGCATAATAAGGAGTTTGGAATATCCGTTACTTTTGAATGGGGAGGGTCAATGATGATTGGGTAGGTAGACGTAGTCAGCCACTGTCGTTGAAGCTGAAATTTCATGAATGTCAAATTTGAACAGGCGTAAATCTATTATGGAACCATATGATGAACCACTTGTCCCATAACATGTGGTACATGCCAACATTTTATTTTATTTTAATGCGTTTGGTAAGCTAGGACAGAACTTAGGAACAATAAAGGAGTGCAGCACCAGGAGGTGACTGAGTGGGCACTTGGAGGGAAGAGTAAAACACATTGTTTCTGTTTCGATTTGCAATCCATTGAAAGCTTTGTAAATGCTACTTATCAGCAGCAGATGCACATTGCACAGCCAACACTGCAGTGCCAGATTGAACCAGGCTGCATTTGGGTAGGGTCATGGCCTATGGGTCGCTACTCGCGATGAGCCATGGACTGGGTGGTCATGGATGAAAGATGATGGGTGGGATTTTACTCAATTAACAAATACAGTTGGTATACTAGTAATTGTCAATAACCAAGCAATGTGACTTACCATCACCCATCCTGGCATCATAGAGTCTCCCCCTCCAGATGCTGCTGGTGCACTGGTACTGCTGGCGCCATCACTGGGGTTCTGTGTGGCTAAAAACAAACATTACCCATTTTATATGCCAGCTACACCTCCCACTATTAATTTTTTTAACAAAATACAACACATAACTACAGTTCAGTATGCAGTATCTCCTCTCCCTAAAATATCACTTTGGGCACTTTTCTGGTTAACAGTGTTAGATATTCCAGTAGTCAAGAAAACTGAAATGGTGGGGAAGAGATATGATGATCACTGTGAGTCATTTGAAGCGCAATGAAGGGGTAGAATAAATTGGACAATGAAGGACATATGGTATTGGGACTGTTCTCGTACTAATTTTCCGCCATGCTGCACTGTCATAGAAACTGCTGGGATACTGATATAACACAGCATTAGGGGGCGGGGTCACCATAACCATGGCCAATCTCTCATCAATTGAGCATGAGCAAGAAAAAGAAAGACTTCTCAACAAACAAGCGTAGACGAGCTTGCTTGTGTCTGCAAACTCTGCAATCTTTGCAGTAAACTACCTAATTTGGGGCCCGATGTAGATAGGACTCATTTACCGATTCTTATTTACCGAATCTTACCGATTCGGTAAATAAGAATCGGTAAATGAGAAGGGGGGACATGTAGGAGCATCCAGATGTTCCTTTTACCGAATCAGTAAAAATCTGTATTTACCGATTCGGTAAATACCGACCGGTAATGCCCATTCATTCCTATGGGCTTTGAAGCCCATAGGAATGAATGGGCATTACCGATTCGGTATTTACCGAATCGGTAAATACCGACTGACACAAGGGTGCAGGGGGTGTCACTTTGACACCCTCTGGCACCCCCAAAAGAGGCTCGGGTACCATGTGGCAGGCATACCTGCCCTAAGGGCAGGTCTGCCTGTCATATGGCACAGGTGTGCATGCACACATGTGCATGCACACCGGAATCGGTATTTTACCATCAAATAGATTTGATGGTAAAATACCGATTCTGTACGGCTTGGGTGACTCTGAAAGGTCCAACCTACATTTCAAGTTTACCGAATCGGTAAAATTACCGATTCGGTATTTTACAGAATCGGTAAATTTACCGATCGGTAAATTGACCGATTCTGTAAAATATGTGGCCCTACATACCATTTCTTCAATACTGGTCGGTAACGGCCGAAAATACAGATTTTCGGCCGTTACCGACCGACCTACATCTGGCCCCTAGTGTCTAACAGCTAGATGCATCAAACAAAAATCCGCTCGCAAAGGGGCAGATTCTCAGAATCTGCCCCTTTGCGACCGGTATTTTTGCATTTGGGATGCATCATCCCAAATGCAAAAATCGCAAATGGAGAAATCGCGAAATTGCGATTATTTGCATTTAAGGAATCTCAAATTGAGATTCCTTAAATGCAATGCATGAACGTTTTAAAAATAGCGAATTCGCTAATAGGGCACGTAAATTACCATGAAGTACAACTTCATGGTAATTTGAAAAAACTTTGAAAAATGCAGTAAAGTGAATTTTTCAAAGTTTCATGTTGCGCCCTAAGGGCATGTGTGTGCGCAACATATGTGCACAGATCAATTTCAGGGGTGCAACAGGGTGTCCTTTGGACACCCCTGCACCCTTGAAATCGCAATCTCAATTTGCGAATCGCTAATTGCGATTCGCAAATTGAGATTGTCTTCCCATTCATTCCTATGGGCCTCTACGCCCATAGGAATGAATGGGGAGGTATTCCTTAATTGTGACTCGCAATTTGCGAGTCGCAATTAAGGAATTCTAAGAAATCGCTATTTTTTTAGTGATTTCTTGATGCATTCCATTTTGCTATTCCTTAATAGCGAATCGGTATTTTTCGCTATTAAGGAATCGCAAAATGGGTTGTTGATTCATCTGTGGGTTAGTCTCACAGTAGTAGTCGACATAATAATGTTAGGGGAGAAGGACAACATAACCAAGCAGAAGAAATCTTAAGCTACAGATTAGTACAGACATAGGAGGATGTCATTTTCAGAAATAAGAACCAAATAAAATAGGATAATGCAGGGAGGGATAACAAGAATAAACATTAAATAGAACAAAGAGCATTTAAAAAAATCACAGTATGCGAGAAAAGAAGAAAAATTCATCTAATCGGTCGAGGTAAAAGTTAGAGAAATAAATAATATTGCTAAGAACTTACTGGGGCCTGCAGAGCCCTCTGCCTTGACGCTGGTGGTGGAACTTCCAACCGACACGGCACTGGTGGTGGCACTCTCCTCGCCCTCATCCACTGATGCCCTCTACTTGCCCTTGGGTGCAGATGTAAGAAATAAAGAAGATATCAAAAATAGATTAATGATACAGTAAATCTCTCCTAGAAAATATTTTAACAGGCAAAGGCAAACGCAGTTACATATTGACATCATACTTTTGTAAATCAAATAGCCTATATTATCGAGTTGAACTATTCCTAATTTCTGAAACTTTACCTAAGCCCTATTCTGGATTTCGTAAACTACGTTTTGAAATACTGCAATGAATGATCTTTGCTTCACAAATCACACCCCCTTTTATGCCCAACTCAGTCACTTTCCCTTTTCAATGCATAGATGCATATTTTGCATACTACATCACTGGAAGATTGCTTGGGAATATACAAGCTATGTTAAAAGAAAGACACAGTGAACGCTAACTCACTGATATTATATCACTACTACTACCACAGTACTACTATCTTAGTGACAGGAGGACAAATGAGCCAGCCTAACTTCTTAAGTAATCAGCCCAAGCAAGAGCCTACAGCAAAGAGCAGAACTAGGTAGCACCAAGCACCTAGTTCCCTGAAATTTGATCAAGTAATATTCATAATGGTACATTACGTGAACTTAACTTACCTCTGAGTGTGAGCAGCATACTACTTATGATTTATAGGATAGGACAAAACAAAATTAATAATAATTAGTTACTAGTACGCACCAAGCCCCACAACCTGAACATGCAGCAGGTCGAGCAGTCCCTCTCCCGGTCCAGGATATTGGCCTAGCGGTGCATCAGCTGCTGCTAGCTGCACCGTATCCCAGAACATTGGCAACTCCAATGGTGCAATCTCCTCCACAGCAGCCAACACTCTACGTGCAGCCACCTCCTCCTCGCTAAAAATGGTGCAAGGCTGAAGCCCCTGGTGACACAGGCACCTGCAGGTGGTGCGTTTCACTGACCGCTTGCACTGGCGCCACCTCTCCCACGCTCTGAAATGGCGCTGGGTGGAATATAAAAAAAAAGAGAAAGACGGGAGGAGGAGAAGGAATGCAGAGGGAGAATTAGGAAGCCAGGAAAAAACAAATAAAGGGACAAAAAAGTCTCACAAAATGAAAAAAAGGAGAAAAATGTAAAACACACCAACACAAATGTACACACCAAGGAAATAAATGTAAAATAGGGGAGGATAAGTTGGATGAAGTAAGGATGACAAAGATATAGTAAGGATTGAAAAGTAGGCCCAGCACCATGCACAGAATAGGATAAAAACAAAATAGCTGCACGCACGGGCGACTGCGTGGTGGCGTTTAAACTCGAGCTTTTTTTCACTCTGTGGAATCCCGCAAACCCGGCCCACACCTAGGGAGATCATTCCAGGTCTTGTCGGAGATGTAAGAGAAGGAGCCACCTCTGATGGGTTGATAGAGTTCTTTTTTCAGAAGACCCCGAGGGAAATGTCATCACCCCTTAGTCTGGCACACCTTCCAATGAGTCAGGTCTTCCAACAGGGCTAACTGTTCTATAAAAGGTACAGGCAGTATTTCTGAGAAGATGGTCTTATTACTTGGCAGCTTTTGCTTTATGGCTGGATTACAGAAAAGCTCTAGTAATACTGCTGGCATTTGTACTCATCCTTTGTACATCTAGTACCCTCCTGTACTACAGAGTGGGCCACAGATGTTTGCACTGACTAAGCTGTAATACCCATTGTATGTTTCCTGCCTGTACAATGTGAAACAGTCATTCCATATCATGTCATGCAAATGAGGGCGCATGTTTGCCACGTAGTCTTGCCTTATGCTTCACAACACACCTTTTTAGGGTAACAATGTACTCTACAAATATGATTCCTTCATTCATTCATTCATATGAACAACAGCAGTGCACATTTAAAGAGGCTATAAGGTGCTCACTAACTTTGTCATTTTACAAGTGGAATATAGTTAGTGTAGTCCCTAAGCATGCTCCTGGGATGGCGCATGGAAACACCCACCTCTATAGGCTATTCACTAAGCCCTGGTGCAGTTTGCAGAGTGCCACTACGCGGACTTCCACTGAGTTGGAAAAAAACTCTGTGGAACTCCGCTCCCCTCCCCTCCACCCTCCCTAATTTAATTATAACGTGAAAAAGGCACTTACCTGCTGAGGCGTTTCGGGGCAGCCTCCTCCTCAATGTGGTCACCTCTCCTCCTTGTCCTCACCGTCCTCATCCACGCAAACCCCTATGTTGTATGTCTTGCACGCGGGAGGGTGGAGTGGCCGGCTAACTCCGCTCCGCTACAGAGTTGGAGTATTGTCTGAGCTCCGCGCTCTCAAAGGAGCACGGAGTAGGCAAAACTCTGTAAACCACTGATGAAGCAGAGCTCTCCGCCAGGGGTTACTATACTCCCCTGGGATGGGTCACTGGAATGTATAATGGAATTCTGCATGTGTTTTTCACTCATGCCTTGGGAGCTCCGTCATTTGATCGAATACGTCTTTAGCACCCATTTGTTCTGCACACAAATCGTTTTAACGACTTGCTTTAGGGGGCGCTAGATATTGGAATAGTTTAATTTACTATGGATGGGTGTGATATCAGTTTAATAATATGCTTGAGGATCATTGCAGTATATGTATATTGAGTATATGATTTTGATGAAAAGTACTTATATAATATGTGCATTTTTGCCTTTTTATAATTTGCACCTCATTGCCTCCAAATATGTTTTTTCTGATCCTCCTATACAAACATCGGCAATTATTGATTTTTTTTATTTACATGTTTTATTTTAATTGGAGGCATAGCATGATTCTGGCTTTGTCCTAAAAGACACTTCCCGGGTCACTGACAGGCTGATTGGCAGGTATGAAAGCACTGTGCCATCATTCACTGCTGCACTCTCTTCTGCAGAGTGTTCACCTGTGCAATAGGTCCAGGCATGATGAACTGGACCGACCAGGTTTCATTTTTGTGTTTTGAGGCTGGTAGCCTTGTTTATCCTTCTATAAACCACTCACTGGAGCAGCTAGTGACACCTGCATCTGGGAAACTTGGTAGCTACAAAAATTACTAGTGCAGACCCATAAACAAAAAGCTCCTGGGGGGTCACTAACTGTGCGCCACCTAGGAAGTGCCATGTCGTTAACATGCCCTCTGGGAAGGGGCGTTTAGGGTCCATTGACCATTCAGATACCCCCATGGCAGACAGCAGTCCTCATCAGGTAGGTCCCTGCCTGACATTTGAGGTGTGTCGGGCCATGAGTATGGTTTGTAAATTCCAAGCCTGCTCCTCAGTGCTTTCACTACAATGCCTTACACACCCTCTCTGAATCCCTTCCCCAGTCAACCCTACCACATCCCTACCACAGAGGTTGCCAGGCCTGTTGTCCAGCACACGGATTGGCACAGTGCCACCCTCCACCAGCACAATGGACTACTAGGTTGTTGCAAAGTCATCCTGTGCCCTGGGCACCCCCCAACTGTTTGATGACTGGAACTGGTGTTAACTGACTCTGACTGACCCTGGGCTCTGTTTAACCAGGCCCAGTGCCCGTGCCAAGCTAAAAGGAACACATTAGAATACAGTTAAGACACCCAGCATACACTAGGGTACACTATGGTATGGTGGGGTACCCCTGTAATTGGCATGACCTACCCCATAAGCCCCTAGTATTTAATAGGGCAGGGGATTGAAACTACCTAGAAGTCTTCAGTATCCTGGGGTATGGCAGTTTAGAGGCCAGCAGGCTTTCTGCACTAGCATGTGTGCAGTGTTGAAGCCTGAGGTCAGTTTAAAAGCATCCCTGGTGGCCAGGACAGCTTTTAAACCTTAAATTGTGCCAAAATTCGACTTTGGGGATAGGGCCCTTACAAATGAAACACCTACCATGTTTTTGCATATTAGGGATTCCCAGGGTCACCCCTAGGTATCCCAGGGGTGGGGGGTCAGTTATCTATAAGGAACGGCCTTATAAAATGAGTTTTTATATGCCTGGGTAAAGTGAAATTGTACATTTCACTCCCCACATTGTATTAAAGAGCTGCTCAAATTCGACTTTGATGCTAGAAGAATTGGGTAAGGATGATCTCCAATATTTCTGCAGATTCAGAACCCCTGAAGTCTCCCCTGGTTGTACAGGGGGTGGGGGTCCTGTAGAAATTAGGGAAATACTTATTAAATATGGTTTTATAAGCTCTGGCTCTTGAAAAGTGGAATGGCAGTTCATGTCCGTCCGCGCAGCGGGCGGGCGCAGCGGGCGGGCGCAGCGGGCGGGCGCAGCGGGCGGGCGCAGCGGGCGCGCCGATGGCGCGCCGGAGGCGTGCCAGAGGCAAGCCCGTCTGGGCCCATCCGGGCCAGGGCGGACCTAGGGCCAGGGATGCCGTCCGTGTCAGGTCACCACGGGGATAAATACTCAAAGGAGGAGTGTAGGAAGGTGGCTACCTGACTATGGTTACCCCAGATTTTTTGCCTGTGTTTAGCTGGTTTTTTGACTTAGTTGACCTGGTTCCCTGCTAATCAGGGCCCCAGGCCATCTGCTCTCTCTGTAAAATGGATTCCATGTACCCTAGGTACATACCACAATTGGAAATGGACTCCTTGTCAGCCCCTGTATAATGCACTATAGGTGCCCAGGGCATCGGGGCCACCAAGGCCTACCAGGGGCTGCAGCATATCTTTTGCCACCCCTGGCTGGTTCTTAAATTGACACAACTGGCTGATCACTCAGCTGGGGTAAGGTGGTGTAATCACCCCTTACTTAGATATAGTATACCTATATCTAAACCTATATCTGGACACATATAAACCTGTGAGCCACTCCTATGGAAGGCCTCATCAAACCTGGAGGCAGAGTGCGTGGTTTAATGTGAGATGGAGCTCTAGCATGAGCTGAGCCTGTCTACAGCTGTCGGGAACAACTCCCTAAGCTGTTTCAGGATAATGCCATACCATATACTCTTAAGTGCCTTATAATCCTCGCGGTTATATAGCAACTCTGGTTTGGCTTTATCAAAACATGTCGTGTAAGGTGTCATACGATTTGGAATACTATCCCCTCGCCAGTTCTGGCGACGGGGATAGCATTCCACCCCTCTAGAGGGGTAAGACATGTTACTTTGCTCAAATGCGGTTAATTTCAAAAAGGACCTTAGATCCACAAAATGGATGCCTCTGCCACAGACAGAAGTCTGACCCCCTGAAGCTGACCGAAACTCAGCCAAATGGGGCCTGGACAAAGGGTTTCCTGTCGCAGGGGGGTGTTACCACCCTCCAGACAGGAGATAGTGGATTGTAGCAGGGAGGTCTGAAAGAAACCAGACACTGCTTGGGGCGCACAAGGCTGCCCCTTTGCATAATCCGGCCAAACCGGTTCTGGGGCACTCCAGCCCTCGTGCCAGGGCGGCCTGGATCAAAGGAAGGGGGTGTATCCACCCACTTCCTGGGTCCCACCCATAGGAGGGGACCTAGCAGGTAATCCCGCCCCCCAGATTCGAATAAGACTGGGAGCAGTGCCAATGCACTTCAGATTATCCTGAAGAAACATAAGAAACGAAATTCTGGACCCTTCGACATCCTACTCGACGTAGAAGCCCGAAGAATCTCCCTTGTGGTCAAGGAGTGACCACCCTGTGCAAACAGGCACCATCCAGCCATCGACGTCTGCTTTGTCGCAGGTCCCGCCGGAACTCGAGCGACAGAGATCAACGTGATCAAGCTTGCCTGCCTTCCAACAGCCCGATTCACAGTCCCTGCAGAGCTGAGACCCGTGGAGGCTACCGGAAGCGTGGGGCACGCCATCTTGAATTGACCACGAGACGCTGACTGTGCAGCCCACGAGTGACCCTCGAAGCTGTACACCGGGGTTTGAGAAGCCCCAACCCTGAGCCACTCTTGCACCGAAGTTCAGCCCTCCACACTCGACGAGTGCTGCGTGGGGCCCTTCTGCTCCATTTGGCTCAACGCGTTGGCCCGGTCACTTGCCAGCCGGCTAGTGGCCCCTGTACCGACGAACTTTGAAATTCGACCTGTGAATCTGGTTGCTCCAGATCTGCACCAGCTCCCCTGAAAAGGAGCCCCCACTCTGACCCTCCTGGTTCGAGTGAGAAGCAATCTCCCGGTTCCGCGTGGATTGCTCTTGCCAAGTGTTGTTTGCTCCAAACTTGAAGCCGACTGCGCCGACGGTGAGAGTCCTCGTGGGATAGATCGTGACCCGCTCCTGGACGTCCCAGATGCCCCAGAGCCCACGTGACAGCGGAGAGAAGCTCCTCAACGACCACCTGATTGCGCCCAACATTGCCTGGTTCCGTCCTGGTTCCACCCTGGTCACTGCTGAGTGACCTAGACTCTGTCCCCTCTGCTTTCAGGTACTTTTCAACTCGAGTCCACCCTTGGACTCCACCGGACACTTCTCTTTCACCCCGCCTGCAGCCCTTTCAGCTTCAAGCACCAAGAGCCTGCGTGACGAAACCCGACTCAACTTCGACCCTGTGCACCCGCTTCCTGTGGGTGAGGTATCTTTGCTCCGCCGGTGTTCCCACACTGGTACCCATCTCTAGGGTCTGTGTCTTACGTTTTGTTCCTCTAGGTTCAGCGGAAGTGTCCTTAAACTTTAACTTTGCAACTTTTACGCACC
The DNA here is from genome assembly GCF_964261635.1 of Lissotriton helveticus. NCBI lineage: Eukaryota > Metazoa > Chordata > Amphibia > Caudata > Salamandridae > Lissotriton > Lissotriton helveticus. The sequence continues at coordinate 1,983,130,217 of NC_136065.1, forward strand.
ATTGGTTAACATTGGTGCATGCGTGCGCTTTCCGCACTGCTCCCGAATCCCGTGGGCCTCTCCCGACTTCAGCATTGCTTGTCCCGACTGCTCCCAGCGATTCCCTAGGCCCTAGGCCTAACCACTGTTCGATTGGTATCTCTTATACCACTTGTTTAGTATATGGTTTGAGTGGCCACCCGCCCTCATCCATAATTGTGCAACTTTGTATGTTTAAACTGTGCTTTTGATTTAACGCTTGTGCCCCTTTATTCATAAAGAATACTGGGGATTGTTTTTAGTAATAAATACATATATTTTTATAATATATACTTGTGTGGTGTCCTTTCATTTGATATTACAGGATTGTATGTGGTAAAACAGCTCGCTTAACACGACCTCTTAAGTTAAGCCTTTAGGCTGCTTAGTCCATGCTACCCCTAGGATAGCTTGTCTAACAAGGTTGACTTACAACCTGACACCATAAGGGATTGTTTGGTCTGATAATAGGTGGTTCCAGAATTGGAAACATCACCTATCAGGCCAACTTCTCACATTGGTGAGCAGCGGTGCGGATTTGAGCTTGCTGTTGTTTTACCATTGCAATCTTTTATCAAATTGAAAGATCACATCAAGTACCTCTAGATACATATAAATCAAAAGCTTAGCATATTAAGTTCTACTGAACTTAAGTAGTTGTAGATTAAAGGGATTAGCACACCCTGACTACAACTCACTAGCAAGGTACAGTAGGGAAACACTTAGTGTAGGTAGGTGCATCACTTACACCACACTAGAGTCATGTCTGACACAGGAAAAGCCTCAGGGTCTGCTCCTGTGACAGTTGACCTTACCAAGGCAACTTCCAGCTATGACAAATTAACCCGAAAGGACTTGATTGCCTTGTGCGTATCAAGAGGGTTAAAAAGGGGCAGAAGTCCCACCTGTCCTATCCTGATAGCCATTCTAGAACAGGATGACTTAGAGAAGGTGAATGAAGTTACCTTAGAGTCAGGAGATGGAGTGAACCCCCCTGTAACTGATACCCCTCAGGAGGAAGAAGGAGAAGAAGGAGAGGAGGGGGATGAGGACTCAGATGTTGAGGACACAGAAGATCAGGTTTCAGAGGGGTAGCCAGGTCCTAGTTGCCAGGCTTAACCAGGCCAACTTAGACCTACTGGGGAATGGAGAGGGCCAGCACCTCCCCAGACCCTATAACATTCTCCCAGGCAACAGAAGAGTGAGATCTCCCTCAGGGGACTCTCATATTTCTAGTGCCTCAAGAGAATCTCAGAGAGGCATGACTGCTTCTCAAAAGCTAGAGCATAGGGCCAGAATGAGGGCTGTCAAACTCCAAATAGAGAGGGAGGAGGTACCCTTGGCTCAAGCTAGACTTGCCTTGGCAAGAGAGCAAAAATTGTGTGGCTTAGATGCCACTGGTGGCAGCAATATTCCTAAAGAGAAACCCAGGTCCTATGATAGTAGAAACCTGACAAAGATTGTGCCCCCCTACAAGGAAGGGGATGACATCCACAAGTGGATAACTGCTCTTGAGAGAGCCTGCATGGTACAGCAGGTTCCTGAGGAACAGTGGGCAGCAATCTTATGGTACTCCTTTTCAGAGAAAGGGCGAGATAAGCTCCTCACTGTTAGACATGAGGATGCAAACAACTACAAAGTCCTGAAGAGTGTTCTGATAGATGGGTTTGGCTTAACCACTGAACAGTACAGGTTGAAGTTCAGAGACACCCAGAAGACACAGACTCAGGACTGGACTGATTTTGTTGATTGTGCAACTAAGGCTCTGGAGGGTTGGCTACATGGCAGCAAAGTACATGACTTTACAGGATTGTATAATTTGATTATGAGGGAGCAGATCCTAAGTAATTGTCAGAACCAGCTCTTACACCAGCACCTGGTGGACTCTGATCTGACCTCTCCCCAAGAATTGGGAAAGAAGGCAGACAAGTGGGTCAGAACCAGGATTAGGCCTAAGAATCAGGACAGTAACCAGAAGAAAGAGTCTACCAAGCCTCAAGATAAGGGTGGGGATAAAAATAAAGAAAAGACTTCCCCAGGGCCCCAAAACTCCAAGAATGGGGGTGGGTCCCAAGACACTTCTTCAACTGAGAAAAAGCCTTATTGTTATGCCTGTAAACAGGTTGGGCATTACAAAACAGACAACTGTTGTCCCAAGAATAACAATAAAGAGAATATACCTCCAAAGCCAGCTCCAACACCTCCTGTTACTGTCAGCAGTAATCCCCCAGGAAGTGGGAGCACACCCAGGAATCTGGGTGGGTTTACTTTTGGAGCCCAGGAGGACCCTGGCCTATCCAAGTCCCCATCCCCAAATGATCTTGTTTATGAGACTGGCAGGGGGTTTGCCAACTTCTCTGATTGCCCAAATACTTTGAGCAAATATAGACAAGAACCCATTATCAATGGTTTGAAAGTTGAAGCTTTTAGAGACACAGGGGCTAGCATCACCATGGTGGCTGACTGTATAGTCCCCTCTAAACAACTTTTACCTGGTGCCACATACCAGGTGACAAACATTGATGGCATCAAAACAAATCATCCCATGGCAGTAGTAAGTCTCAGCTGGGGAGGTGTCATTGGCCCAAAGAGAGTGGCAGTGTCATCAAACTTGCCTGTAGACTGCCTACTTGGTAATGATTTGGAAATCTCAGCCTGGGCTGAGGTTGAACAGGAAATCCATTCTAGAATGGTAAATTCCAATGGAAAGGTTAGTGGGGCTGTAATGGCTACAGCCCCAATCCAAGATGTCCTTCCTGAAAAGGTTGGTAGGGCGGAGATACTCTCTGCCCCATCTTTAGCAGAAGCTCTTCCTGAACAGAATAGCAAAGCTGTTATGATAACAGCAGAAACCCAAACTGAGTCTCCTCCTGAAAAGGTTGGTGGGGCTGTGATGGCCACAGCCCAAACTCAAACTGATATGTGTGTTGTGAAGCCTGAAATGATGGATAACTCCACACAAACTGAGAGCATGGAGGAGGAAGAGAAATCTCCCCCTCACCAGACTTTAGGACAGGATCAGCCTCCTCAGGGAACTGATCTCACCCCTGATGAAGGAACTGCCCCAGAGGTTGTTAGGCCTGGCCTGACAGAGCCTCTGATGGCGGTGGACCCTTCTCAGGTGGGACCCAGTCTGGAGCAGGTAACCTGCCCCTCTCTCCCTTGCCTTAGCCAGCCCAGGGCTGCAGAGGACAAGAAGGACAGTGAGACCCAGAGGGCCCCCTGTCAAATAAAGCACCCCCATCAACAGATTAGGGGCACCAAAACTAGTAGCCCTAGTGAGGTGAAAACTTTAAAAACTCTAGAGGGAGCCCCCTTAAAAACAGTTAGGGACCTCCCCCAGATGGATTTGGTTGGGCACAGCCAAACCTGGGACCCAAAGGGCCCAAACCTGAACTGTCCCTCCAGCAAGCCAAACAGAGGGACCCAGCCTCCAGCTTTAGGTAGCCAGAGGCTGACCCTGAGAGCACAGTGCAACTCAGTTAAAGAAAGAAAGGCACACATGGTGGAAGATAATTGGAGGAAGCTAAGCCCTAAATTAGTAGAGCCTCACTTCAATACTCCATATCCAAACCAGCCTTTAACTTTGCATAAACACACCCAAGGTAGTGATTCCCTATGGTGGAGACCCTCTAATACCCCAAGGGTGAGGGACTGCTTAGTGGACCATGAGACAGGGGGTACTCATGCTAGTGCAGGTACTTCCTTATATGGCCACTCAGGAAATATAGGCTTACCTGGCCAAGGATAGCCTTATCTCCTTTCGTTGGGGGGGGGGTTATGTAGGAAGGTGGCTACCTGACTATGGTTACCCCAGATTTTTTGCCTGTGTTTAGCTGGTTTTTTGACTTAGTTGACCTGGTTCCCTGCTAATCAGGGCCCCAGGCCATCTGCTCTCTCTGTAAAATGGATTCCATGTACCCTAGGTACATACCACAATTGGAAATGGACTCCTTGTCAGCCCCTGTATAATGCACTATAGGTGCCCAGGGCATCGGGGCCACCAAGGCCTACCAGGGGCTGCAGCATATCTTTTGCCACCCCTGGCTGGTTCTTAAATTGACACAACTGGCTGATCACTCAGCTGGGGTAAGGTGGTGTAATCACCCCTTACTTAGATATAGTATACCTATATCTAAACCTATATCTGGACACATATAAACCTGTGAGCCACTCCTATGGAAGGCCTCATCAATCCTGGAGGCAGAGTGCGTGGTTTAATGTGAGATGGAGCTCTAGCATGAGCTGAGCCTGTCTACAGCTGTCGGGAACAACTCCCTAAGCTGTTTCAGGATAATGCCATACCATATACTCTTAAGTGCCTTATAATCCTCGCGGTTATATAGCAACTCTGGTTTGGCTTTATCAAAACATGTCGTGTAAGGTGTCATACGATTTGGAATACTATCCCCTCGCCAGTTCTGGCGACGGGGATAGCATTCCACCCCTCTAGAGGGGTAAGACATGTTACTTTGCTCAAATGCGGTTAATTTCAAAAAGGACCTTAGATCCACAAAATGGATGCCTCTGCCACAGACAGAAGTCTGACCCCCTGAAGCTGACCGAAACTCAGCCAAATGGGGCCTGGACAAAGGGTTTCCTGTCGCAGGGGGGTGTTACCACCCTCCAGACAGGAGATAGTGGATTGTAGCAGGGAGGTCTGAAAGAAACCAGACACTGCTTGGGGCGCACAAGGCTGCCCCTTGCATAATCCGGCCAAACCGGTTCTGGGGCACTCCAGCCCTCGTGCCAGGGCGGCCTGGATCAAAGGAAGGGGGTGTATCCACCCACTTCCTGGGTCCCACCCATAGGAGGGGACCTAGCAGGTAATCCCGCCCCCCAGATTCGAATAAGACTGGGAGCAGTGCCAATGCACTTCAGATTATCCTGAAGAAACATAAGAAACGAAATTCTGGACCCTTCGACATCCTACTCGACGTAGAAGCCCGAAGAATCTCCCTTGTGGTCAAGGAGTGACCACCCTGTGCAAACAGGCACCATCCAGCCATCGACGTCTGCTTTGTCGCAGTTCCTGCCGGAACTCGAGCAACAGAGATCAACGAGATCAAGCTTGCCTGCCTTCCAACAGCCCGATCCACAGTCCCTGCAGAGCTTAGACCCGTGGAGGCGACCGGAAGCGTGGGGCACGCCATCTTGAATTGACCACGAGACGCTGACTGTGCAGCCCACAAGTGACCCTCGAAGCTGTACACCGGGGTTTGAGAAGCCCCAACCCTGAGCCACTCTTGCACCGAAGTTCAGCCCTCCACACTCGACGAGTGCTGCGTGGGGCCCTTCTGCTCCATTTGGCTCAACGCGTTGGCCCGGTCACTTGCCAGCTGGCTAGTGGCCCCTGTACCGACGAACTTTGAAATTCGACCTGTGAATCTGGTTGCTCCAGATCTGCACCAGCTCCCCTGAAAAGGAGCCCCCACTCTGACCCTCCTGGTTCGAGTGAGAAGCAATCTCCCGGTTCCGCGTGGATTTCTCTTGCCAAGTGTTGTTTGCTCCAAACTTGAAGCCGACTGCGCCGACGGTGAGAGCCCTCGTGGGATAGATCGTGACCCGTTCCTGGACATCGCAGATGCCCCAGAGCCCACGTGACAGCGGAGAGAAGCTCCTCAACGACCACCTGATTGCGCCCGACATTGCCTGGTTCCGTCCTGGTTCCACCCTGGTCACTGCTGAGTGACCCAGACTCTGTCCCCTCTGCTTTCAGGTACTTTTCGACTCGAGTCCACCCTTGGACTCCACCGGACACTTCTCTTTCACCCCGCCTGCAGCCCTTTCAGCTTCAAGCACCAAGAGCCTGCGTGACGAAACCCGACTCAACTTCGACCCTGTGCACCCGCTTCCTGTGGGTGAGGTAACTTTGCTCCGCCGGTGTTCCCACACTGGTACCCATCTCTAGGGTCTGTGTCTTAAGTTTTGTTCCTCTAGGTTCAGTGGAAGTGTCCTTAAACTTTAACTTTGCAACTTTTACGCACCATTGGTTAACATTGGTGCATGAGTGCGCTTTCCGCACTGCTCCCGAATCCCGTGGGCCTCTCCCGACTTCAGCATTGCTTGTCCCGACTGCTCCCAGCGATTCCCTAGGCCCTAGGCCTAACCACTGTTCGATTGGTATCTCTTATACCACTTGTTTAGTATATGGTTTGAGTGGCCACCCGCCCTCATCCATAATTGTGCAACTTTGTATGTTTAAACTGTGCTTTTGATTTAACGCTTGTGCCCCTTTATTCATAAAGAATACTGGGATTGTTTTTAGTAATAAATACATATATTTTTATAATATATACTTGTGTGGTGTCCTTTCATTTGATATTACAGGATTGTATGTGGTAAAACAGCTCGCTTAACACGACCTCTTAAGTTAAGCCTTTAGGCTGCTTAGTCCATGCTACCCCTAGGATAGCTTGTCTAACAAGGTTGACTTACAACCTGACACCATAAGGGATTGTTTGGTCTGATAATAGGTGGTTCCAGAATTGACTTGATTGCCCTGTGCATATCAAGAGGGTTAAAAAGGGGCAGAAGTCCCACATGTCCTATCCTGATAGCCATTCTAGAGCAGGATGACTTAGAGAAGGGAAATGAAGCTCCCTTAGACTCAGGAGATGGAGTGAACCCCCCTGTAACTGATACCCCTCAAGAGGAAGGAGAAGAGGAGGAAGAAGAGGAGGAGGAGGACTCAGATGTAGAGGACCCAGAAGATCAGGATCAGAGGGGTAGCCAGGTCCAAGTTGCCAGGCTTAACCAGGCCAACTTAGACCTACTGGGAAATGGAGAGGGCCAGCACCTCCCCAGATCCAACCATATCATTCTCCCAGGCAACAGAAGAGTGAGATCTCCCTCAGGGGACTCTCATATTTCTAGTGCCTCAAGAGAATCTCAGAGAGGTATGACTGCCTCTCAGAAGATAGAGCATAGGGCCAGAATGAGGGCTGTCAAACTCCACATAGAGAGGGAGGAGGTAGCCTTGGCTCAAGCTAGACTTGCCTTGGCAAGAGAGCAGAAATTGTGTGGCTTAGATGTCACTGGTGGCAGCAATATTCCTAGAGAAAAAGACAGGAGCTATGATAATAGAAACCTGACAAAAATTGTGGCCCCCTACAAGGAAGGGGATGACATCCATAAATGGATGACTGCTCTTGAGAGAGCCTGCATGGTACAGCAGGTTCCTCAGGATCAGTGGGCTGCAATTTTATGGTACTCCTTTTCTGAGAAAGGGAGGGACAGGCTCCTCACAGTTAGACCTGAGGAGGCCAAAAACTACTCTGTCTTGAAGAGTGCTCTTATTGAAGGGTTTGGCCTAACCACTGAGCAGTACAGGTTGTTGTTCAGAGACACCCAAAAAGCACAGACTCAAGACTGGACTGATTTCGTAGATTGTGCCACTAAGGCTCTGGAGGGTTGGTTGCAGGGAAGTAAAGTTTCAGACTATACAGGATTGTACAATCTTATAATGAGAGAACAGATCCTTAATAAGCATGGGCGGATTTTGCGGATCCACGATTCACGAATTTGCGGATTCACGGATCGTGGATCCGCAAAATCCGCGGATTTAGCGGATCAGCGGATTTGGGGGCGTGGCTTCCATGCCAGGAGTGGACCATCGTGCCAGATTGAACCCTGCCCTTCGTATTTATTCAAGAAGACGCCACCGTTTTGTGCCATACCTCTACTCAACTGGAGTACTTTCTACTGGATGATCAGTAAGTGCTACCTCGTTGGGTAAATGTATAGTGCTTTTACTACACTACAGCTGCTTAAAGTGGCAGAGAGTTGTCTACAGCGGCCAGGTGTGTGGTGCTATGCAATCGCGCCGAAGGGCGCAGGGGTCCCTTGAGTGATCTGCCCATCATAGTGGGTAAATGGCGGGAAGACGGTGCACACCGCGAGTGTGTGGGCGGGGCCAAACGGACGGCGCTTCCATGCGAGTGCACATGGCTCTTGTGTGTATACAAGGTCAGAGACTGATCAGAGCAGCAGATGTAGAGACAGAAGCCCCTGGCCACATAATAGCACGGGGATTGCGCTCGTGAAGGTCAAAGATGCAAAGGCCTGTATCCAGCGTCACAGCTGATTTTCGACGGTATATTTGGGAAGAAGGCACACCTGCCCAGCCTCCACAACGCTCAGGATTGTTTTTGGGCTGATGAATGAGTCACTGAATTAAAGCTTCAACTAGGGCACATGCTGTATTGATATCTGTAAGTGCTTCCTGTTGAGGTGTAATTTTTGTGCCAGGATCGTCGTGCCAGAATGAACCCTGCCCTTCATATTTATTCAAGAAGACACCACCGTTTTGTGCCTGTTGTAACTAATTTACGATGGCGCCGGCAAGCTGCCAGCGCCATCCTAAAATAGTTACTAAATTAGCTTCAACAGGAAGCTCTAATTGGTAACATAAAGCAGGCGCTCGAGCCCCTGCTTTATCTTATCTATTAGAGCTTCCTGCTGAAGCTAATTAAGTAACTTTAGGATGGCGCTGGCAGCTTGCCGGCGCCATCGTAAATTAGTTACAGACCAGCAAGGCGTGAACTTTTGACCGAGGAATCCGCCGCTCGCGAATTGCGGATTTTCGGTAAATTCGCGAGAGTTCGCGGATCGCGGATTTACCGAAAATCCGCAAAATCCGCGATCGGAGCGGATTTTTCGCTCATGCTTAATCCTTAATAACTGTACAAACCAGCTGTTGCATCAATACCTTATTGACTCTGATCTGACCTCTCCCCAAGAATTGGGAAAGAAGGCAAACAAATGGGTCAGAACAAGGATTAAGCAGAAACCCCAGAACCAAGGTGGTGACCAGAAGAAAACAGACCAGAAGGGTGGAAATCAGAAAGATAAAGAAAAAGACCAGAAGTCTTCAGGCCCCCAAACTAATAGTAAGGAGGGTGGTTCCCAAAATGGAAACAAAAAGAAGAAGAATAATGGCCCAAAGAAACCTTGGTGTAATAACTGCAAATCAGTTTCCCACTGGGGCAGTGAATGCACCAAGACAAATCCAGTCCCCACCACTGCAGCTCCTAAAGCACCTGCACCCCCTAGTACAGTCAGCAGTGGTGGAACACAACCAAAGGGTGTAGTAGGGTTGACCCTGGGTACTGAAGTAGGATCTGGCCTAGTCAGAATCCCTACTCAGGCAGTTCTCCTATATGATGTGGACCTAGCTTTGTCCACTACAGTGAGTCCCAGTAACCTGGGCAAATATAGGCAGACACCTTTAATTAATGAGAAACTGGCTCAGGCCTACAGGGACACATGTGCCAGTGTCACAATGGTGACACCTGACTTTGTGGACCCTGGACAGATTGTACTAGGTGAGAGTTACCTAGTGACCAATGCAAGAAACTCCACTACTTCCCATAGTGTGGCAGTTGTGAACTTCTCCTGGGGAGGGGTAGATGGCCTAAAGAAAGTTGTTGTGAGTGCAGACCTCCCAGTAGACTGTCTGTTAGGCAATGATCTTGAAAGCTCAGTTTGGTCAGAAGTGGAGTACAGGACTCATGCAGAAATGCTAGGGATTTCAGCTCATGTCCTTGCAGTGACAAGGTCTCAGGCTAAGAAGTGCCTTCCTGAACCAGTGGTGGATCTTGGAACAATAGACCAACCACAACCCAAGAGAAGGAGCAAGAGAGGAAAGGCTGAGCCTTCCACCTTGCCCCAGGTTGAGGATCAAGTTTCAGAGGAAACTGATTCTGCAGTCCAAGAGGAGACTGTCTCTGAGGAACTTGAACCTGACCAGGTTGAGTTTCTGGGGACAGGGGGACCCTCAAGGGCAGACCTGAGGCAGGCTCAATTAGATTGCCCTTCCCTTGAACCCCTCAGACAGCAGGCTGCTGCTGAGGCTGCTGGGGATGCCCAAGGTACCCATACTGTGTATTGGGATGATGGACTCCTTTACTCAGAGGCTAGAGACCCCAAGCCTGGCATGACCAGGAGGTTGGTTATACCTCTGCAGTTTAGGGGGTTCCTCCTTACCTTGGCCCATGATATTCCCCTTGCAGGACACTTAGGCCAGAACAAGACGTGGGACAGGCTTGTTTCACACTTTCACTGGCCTCATATGTCAGAAAATGTCAAGGAGTTTTGTTGCTCCTGTGTCACTTGCCAAGCCAGTGGTAAGTCAGGTGGCACAACAAAGGCCCCCCTAATACCACTACCTGTGGTGGGAGTTCCCTTTGAAAGAGTTGGAATTGATATTGTGGGTCCCATGGACCCCCAAACAGCATCTGGGAACAGATTTATACTGGTGGTAGTGGATCATGCCACCAGGTATCCAGAGGCTATTCCCCTGAGGACCACCACAGCACCTGTGGTGGCAAAAGCCCTCATTGCAGTTTTCTCAAGAGTGGGCTTCCCAAAGGAGGTATTATCAGATAGAGGCACCAATTTTATGTCCAGCTATCTAAAAGCAATGTGGAAGGAGTGTGGAGTAAACTACAAGTTTACCACCCCCTACCATCCACAGTGCAATGGGCTTGTGGAGAGATTTAACAAGACCCTAAAAGGCATGATAAAGGGATTACCAGAGAAGCTCAGGCGGAAATGGGACATTCTTTTACCTTGCCTGCTCTTTGCTTACAGAGAGGTCCCACAGAAGGGGGTTGGCTACAGCCCTTTTGAACTTTTGTTTGGCCACCCTGTAAGGGGTCCATTGTGTTTGGTGAAGGAAGGATGGGAGTTACCTCTCAAAAAGCCCAAACTAGACATAGTGGACTATGTACTTGGTATCCGCTCCAGGATGGCTGAATACATGGAAAGAGCATCCAAAAACCTGGAGGCCAGCCAAGAATTACAAAAAGCTTGGCATGACCAAAAGGCTGTACTGGTAGAGATCCAACCAGGACAGAAGGTGTGGGTACTGGAGCCAGTGGCCCCAGCAGCACTCCAGGACAAATGGAGTGGACCCTATCCTATCATTGAAAAGAAAGGAGAAGTCACCTACTTGGTTGACTTTGGAACCCCTAGGAGCCCTCACAGGGTAATCCATGTGAATCGTTTGAAAGCATTTGTGGACAGGGAGGACATGAGCTTGCTCATGGCCACAGATGGGGATCAGGAGGAAGAGAGTGACCCTCTCCCAGACCTGCTTTCTCAGAACCCTGATGATGGTTCAGTTGATGGAGTAGCCTTGGCAGGCAGCCTCACTGACCAGCAACAGAGGGACTGCAGACAAGTTTTGCAGGCCCACAGGCAATTGTTTTCACTCACACCCAGCCAGACTGACTGGTGTACCCATGTGGTGGACACTGGTGACAGTCTGCCTGTGAAGAATAAGATCTACAGGCAACCTGACCATGTCAGGGATTGCATCAAGGCTGAGGTGCAAAAGATGTTAGAGCTTGGAGTGATTGAGCCATCAGAGAGCCCATGGGCCAGCCCAGTAGTCCTTGTGCCAAAACCTCATACCCAAGATGGAAAGAGAGAAATTAGATTTTGCGTGGACTACAGGGGTCTCAATGCTGTCACTAGGACAGATGCTCACCCCATTCCAAGAGCAGATGAGCTCATTGACAGATTGGCTTCTGCCAAGTTTCTGAGCACATTTGATCTGACAGCTGGCTACTGGCAAATCAGACTAGCTGAGGAGTCAAAAGCCAAAACAGCATTCTCTACCCCTAGTGGACATTATCAGTTTGTGGTAATGCCCTTTGGTTTGAAGAATGCACCTGCCACTTTCCAAAGGTTGGTGAACCAAGTCCTTACTGGGTTGGATGACTTTTGTGCAGCATATCTAGATGATATTGCTGTCTTTAGCTCCACCTGGGAGGATCACCTGATCCACCTGAAGAAAGTTCTGGAGGCCCTGCAAAAGGCAGGCCTGACTATCAAGGCCACCAAGTGCCAGATAGGGCAGAGTAAGGTTGTATACCTGGGCCACCTAGTAGGTGGAGGTCAGGTTCAGCCACTGGAGAGCAAAATCCAGACCATACAGGACTGGGCTCCTCCAGTTACCCAGACACAAGTCAGAGCCTTCTTGGGCCTGACTGGGTATTACAGAAAGTTTGTGAAAAACTATGGGTCTATAGTGACACCAATAAATGACTTGACATCCAAGAAGATGCCAAAAAAGGTTCAGTGGACAGTTAGCTGTCAAAAAGGCATTTGAAGACCTGAAGAAGGCCATGTGCTCTGCACCTATCCTGAAGAGTCCTGACTACTCCAAACAGTTCATTGTACAGACAGATGCTTCTGAGTTGGGGGTGGGAGCTGTGCTCTCACAACTTAATCAAGATGGTCAAGACCAGCCCATTGCTTTTATTAGCAGAAGGCTGACCCCCAGAGAGAAACGTTGGTCAGCCATTGAGAGGGAGGCCTTTGCTGTGGTTTGGGCCCTGAAGAAGTTGAGGTCCTACTTGTTTGGAACTCACTTCCTAGTTCAGACAGACCATAAGCCCCTCTTGTGGCTCAATCAGATGAAGGGTGAAAACCCCAAACTGCTCAGGTGGTCCATTTCCCTACTGGGGATGAACTTTACAGTGGAGCACCGCCCAGGGACTGACCATGGTAATGCAGATGGTCTCTCCAGGTACTTCCACTTAGAACATGAAGACTTATCTGGTCAAGGTTAGTTTAATGTCCCTGCGTTTGGGGGGGGGGGTTGTGTAGGAGAGTAGGGTCTGCTATCCTATGGTCACCCCAAATTTTTGCTTTTTGCTTCACTGGTTTTCGACTACTGAGGCTGTGGGCCTGCTGATCAGACCCCCAGCCTGCTGTTCTCTCACTAAATTACTAATACATGTGCTATAGGCACATACCACAATTGGAAATGGACTCCTTGTCAGCCCCTGTATAATGCACTATAGGTGCCCAGGGCATAGGGGCCACCAAGGCCTACCAGGGGCTGCAGCATATCTTTTGCCACCCCTGGCTGGTTCTTAAATTGACACAACTGGCTGATCACTCAGCTGGGGTAAGGTGGTGTAATCACCCCTTACTTAGATATAGTATACCTATATCTAAACCTATATCTGGACACATATTAGCCTGTGAGTCACTCCTATGGAAGGCCTCATCAAACCTGGAGGCAGAGTGCGTGGTTTCATGTGAGATGGAGCTCTAGCATGAGCTGAGCCTGTCTGCAGCTGTCGGGAACAACTCCCTAAGCTGTTTCAGGATAAGGCCATACCATATACTCTTAAGTGCCTTATAATCCTCGCGGTTATATAGCAACTTTGGTTTGGCTTTATCAAAACATGTCGTGTAAGGTGTCATACGATTTGGAATACTATCCCCTCGCCAGTTCTGGCGACGGGGATAGCATTCCACCCCTCTAGAGGGGTAAGACATGTTACTTTACTTAAATGCGGTTAATTTCTAAAAGGACCTTAGATCCACAAAATGGATGCCTCTGCCACAGACAAGAGTCTGACCCCCTGAAGCTGACCGAAACTCAGTCAAATGGGGCCTGGACAAAGGGTTTCCTGTCGCAGGGGGGTGTTACCACCCTCCAGACAGGAGATAGTGGATTGTAGCAGGGAGGTTTGAAAGAAACCAGACACTGCCTGGGGCGCACAAGGCTGCCCCTTGCATAATCCGGCCAAACCGGTTCTGGGGCACTCCAGCCCTCGTGCCAGGGCGGCCTGGATCAAAGGAAGGGGGTGTATCCACCCACTTCCTGGGTCCCACCCATAGGAGGGGACCTAGCAGGTAATCCAGCCCCCAAAATTAGTATAAGACTGGGACTTCAGATTATCCTGAAGAAACATAAGAAACGAAATTCTGGACCCTTCGACATCCTACTCGACGTAGAAGCCTGAAGAATCTCCCTTGTGGTCAAGGAGTGACCACCCTGTGCAACCAGGCACCATCCAGCCATCGACGTCTGCTTTGTCGCAGTTCCCGCCGGAACTCGAGCGACAGAGATCAACGAGATCAAGCTTGCCTGCCTTCCAACAGCCCGATCCACAGTTCCTGCAGAGCTGAGACCCGTGGAGGCGACCGGAAGCGTGGGGCACGCCATCTTGAATTGACCACGAGACGCTGACTGTGCAGCCCACGAGTGACCCTCGAAGCTGTACACCGGGGTTTGAGAAGCCCCAATCCTGAGCCACTCTTGCACCGAAGTTCAGCCCTCCACACTCGACGAGTGCTGCGTGGGGCCCTTCTGCTCCATTTGGCTCAACGCGTTGGCCCGGTCACTTGCCAGCCGGCTAGTGGCCCCTGTACCGACGAACTTTGAAATTCGACCTGTGAATCTGGTTGCTCCAGATCTGCACCAGCTCCCCTGAAAAGGAGCCCCCACTCTGACCCTCCTGGTTTGAGTGAGAAGCAATCTCCCGGTTCCGCGTGGATTGCTCTTGCCAAGTGTTGTTTGCTCCAAACTTGAAGCCGACTGCGCCGACGGTGAGAGCCCTCGTGGGACAGATCGTGACCCGCTCCTGGACGTCGCAGATACCCCAGAGCCCACGTGACAGCGGAGAGAAGCTCCTCGACGACCACCTGATTGCGCCCGACATTGCCTGGTTCCGTCCTGGTTCCACCCTGGTCACTGCTGAGTGACCCAGACTCTGTCCCCTCTGCTTTCAGGTACTTTTCGACTCGAGTCCACCCTTGGACTCCACCGGACACTTCTCTTTCACCCTGCCTGCAGCCCTTTCAGCTTCAAGCACCAAGAGCCTGCGTGACGAAACCCGACTCAACTTCGACCCTGTGCACCCACTTCCTGTGGGTGAGGTAACTTTGCTCCGCCGGTGTTCCCACACTGGTACACATCTCTAGGGTCTGTGTCTTAAGTTTTGTTCCTCTAGGTTCAGCGGAAGTGTCCTTAAACTTTAACTTTACAACTTCTACGCACCATTGGTTAACATTGGTGCATGCGTGCGCTTTCCGCACTGCTCCCGAATCCCGTGGGCCTCTCCCGACTTCAGCATTGCTTGTCCCGACTGCTCCCAGCGATTCCCTAGGCCCTAGGCCTAACCACTGTTCGATTGGTATCTCTTATACCACTTGTTTAGTATATGGTTTGAGTGGCCACCTGCCCTCATCCATAATTGTGCAACTTGTATGTTTAAACTGTGCTTTTGATTTAACGCTTGTGCCCCTTTATTCATAAAGAATACTGGGGATTGTTTTTAGTAATAAATACATATATTTTTATAATATATACTTGTGTGGTGTCCTTTCATTTGATATTACAGGATTGTATGTGGTAAAACAGCTCGCTTAACACGACCTCTTAAGTTAAGCCTTTAGGCTGCTTAGTCCATGCTACCCCTAGGATAGCTTGTCTAACAAGGTTGACTTACAACCTGACACCATAAGGGATTGTTTGGTCTGATAATAGGTGGTTCCAGAATTGGAAACATCACCTATCAGGCCAACTTCTCACATTGATCCCTGGTGGCCAGGACAGCTTTTAAACCTTAAATTGTGCCAAATTCGACTTTGAGGATAGGGCCCTTACAAATGAAACACCTACCATGTTTTTGCATATTAGGGATCCCCAGGGTCACCCCTAGGTATCCCAGGGGTGGGGGGTCAGTTATCTATAAGGAACGGCCTTATAAAATGAGTTTTTATATGCCTGGGTAAAGTGAAATTGTACATTTCACTCCCCACATTGTATTAAAGAGCTGCTCAAATTCGACTTTGATGCTAGAAGAATTGGGTAAGGATGATCTGCAATATTTCTGCAGATTCAGAACCCCTGAAGTCTCCCCTGGTTGTACAGGGGGTGGGGGTCCTGTAGAAATTAGGGAAATACTTATTAAATATGGTTTTATAAGCTCTGGCTCTTGAAAAGTGGAATGGCAGTTCATGTCCGTCCGCGCAGCGGGCGGGCGCAGCGGGCGGGCGCAGCGGGCGGGCGGGCGCAGCGGGCGCGCCGATGGCGCGCCGGAGGCGTGCCAGAGGCAAGCCCGTCTGGGCCCGTCCGGGCCAGGGCGGACCTAGGGCCAGGGATGCCGTCCGTGTCAGGTCACCACGGGGATAAATACTCAAAGGAGGAGCTTATTCTCCTCCGACCGGTTGACTCGCGACACTGCTCGCACGAAATGAGATCAGATGACCTATTCATGCCGTGTGAATTCTGCCACAGTAGGGGCCAGGGCATTACTATAGGAGTTCACGCGGGGGTCCTGCTGGCTATGGCACTATTTAACTGCAGATCCCTGCCCAAACACTCTCTACAGATCCACCATGTAATCCAGGATAACAACTTGGACATTTTGTTTCTCACTGAAACTTGGTTATCTGTCAATTCTGATTTCGATATTGTTAACGCCCTTCCGGACGGCTATCTTATCCAATGCCTCCATAGATCTCAAGGGAAGGGGGGGGGGGGGCTAGCCATAATCTACAGGGATAAATTCACGTGTAGGGCAGATAGGGTCTCATTCTGGACGCCGAGAGTCTTCATTTTAGGATACAACTTTCCCCCAACAACTCGCTCTCAGGCATGCTTGTTTACCGCCCTCCAGGCGGAATAAAGCAATTTACTAGCTCCCTTCTCGACACCGTGTTGGCGCTGGCAGCCTCTTCTTCAAACTTCTTGCTGCTGGGAGACCTGAATCTCCATTTTGATAATCAAGATGATAAAGTGGCCTCAGACCTGAGATCTGAGCTCGGGGCAGGCAACCTTGTGTTGCACAACTCCGAGCCTACCCACGTAAAAGGCCATTTGTTGGATCCAGTGTTCTCTAACATCTCCCAACTTAGGTCTTTACCCCCTCTCCCCCTCCCCTGGTTGGACCATTTCCTGATCCCTTTTGAGCTTAACCACACCATAGAACCTAGACCTCCCCCCGCAACGTCCTCACGTACCCCTCAAAGGCTATGGTCTCAACTGTCAATAAAGGACCTAACCACAGCACTTGAACATACGGTCCCCATACCTGAAGTCGATCCTCTGGAGGCCGATGTTAACCTCCATAGCTGGATATGCTCTGCCTTAGATGCCGTTCTGCCCATGAAAATGGTGAACAAAAAGAACGGTGGCCTTAAGTCCTCCTGGTACACGCCTGAACTGACGATGATGAGGAAAAAGTGCAAAAAACTCGAGCGAGAATGGCGTAAGAACTGGGCGTCTAACACGAGATCAGATTACCGCGAAGCTATGAGATCCTATAAGGCGGCTCGCAATCTGACTAAAGCTGCCTTCCTCGAGGAAAGAATAAAAACCTCCTCTAATTCCTCGAGGGAGACGTCTAAGATTGTTAAGGAGCTGCTTAAAGTCCCCACTCCACCTGTATCACAAGATGGGAGCAAAGACAAATGTAACCAACTGGCCCATTACTTTGACATCAAGATTCGTAATATTCTAGCCAGTCTTCCCCAGAGTGCCCCCAGGCTGGATAAAGTTGAGCCAGACATCGCTCCAGACAGGGTAGTGTTGGACAGCTTCACACCTATCTCGAGGGAGGTTTTCTGTGCCGAGCTGTCCACCCTTAAGAGCGGCTCTCCCCTTGATCCCATGCCTATTCATGTCCTCAAGCGGTTTACTGACACCATTGCCGCCCCCGCAAGGGCCCTGCTAAATGCCTCTTTCAACCAGGGCGTAGTACCACCTAGCTGGAAGCAGGCGATGGTAAAGGTGCTAATAAAAAAACCAGGCCTCGATCCCGCGGACCTGTCAAACTTTCGTCCCATCTCTTTACTGCCGGGCCTAAGCAAGATCGCTGAGAAATGCGTCAACCGGCAGCTATCACTTTACCTTGAGTCCAATGACCTGCTGCGACGGTTTCAAACGGGCTTTCGTCCCGGGCAGGGAACTGACTCGGCCCTAATCGCCATGGTGGAGGAGGCCAGATGCATCTTAGATTCAGGAGGATCCGCGGCTGTGGTCCTCCTGGATCTAAGCGCTGCATTCGATACTGTAGAGTAGACCATCGTATCCTGATTCAACGTCTGGCCGAGATGGGAGTGAGGGACATGGCTCTCAAGTGGCTCACCTCATTTCTGAGCGGGCGGGTCTGCGAAGGCAACACTAGATCTGAGCCTATCCCCCTTCAGCGTGGAGTCCCGCAGGGCTCATCCTTGAGCCCTACGCTTTTTAACGTTTACATGGCCCCACTGGAGGAGGTGGTTTCACCCTTTGGGGTGAAAATAGTGACCTACGCAGACGACACACAATTGGTCGGTTCGCTGTCTCTTTCAGAAAGTCATGGTGAAAAGTTTGCCTCCTGTTTATCAGGCATTATGTCCTGGATGTCAGGCTCCCGACTAAAACTCAATGGCACCATGACGGAGCTGATGCTCCAGGGCAACTCGGTTACCTCTCCCCCAAAAACCATGTGGCCCCCCTGTCTGGGTGCCCCCCCCTCCCCTAAGGATGCAATAAAAAGCCTGGGGGTCTGATTCGAGCCAGAGCTGTCAATGGGATCACAGGCCAAAAGGGTTGCGGGGACCTGTTATGGCCTGCTCCGATCAGTGCGGAAAATTCTTCCGCTACTCCCGCCCAACTCCAGGAAACTTCTGGTGCAGGGGCTCATTCTATCTAGGCTAGATTATAGCAACGCCCTATTCCTGGCGGCCCCAGAGTCAACCCTCAATACGCTCCAAAGAGTCCAGAACGCGGCTGCCAGGCAGCTCACCGGATCGGCAAAAAGATCTTCTGCCAAACCTGCCCTAAAGGCCCTTCACTGGCTGCCGATCCGAGCAAGAGTGAAGTTCAAGTCCCTCTGCATTGTGTTCAGATCACTTCAGGGCGTTGGCCCCCCTATCCTGAAGGACTTGATCCGCCCTTACAAGTCGTTGCGCTCCCTTCGGTCCGACCATGGCAATCTGGTGACAATTCCGAGATTGAAGAGGGCACGGTCTGGTGGCCGCCGGTTTTCCGTTAATGCCGGTCAGCTGTGGAATGCCCTCCCAGTTGCGATTCGGAAGGAACCAAGTCTGGGGAAATTTCGGAAAGCCCTGAAAACCCACTTATTCCCTCTTGACGTCTGACTTTTTGGTGCACGCTGTTAGTAGCTTTGTGTTTCTTTTAGCGCTGGGATGCTCTAGGGCAGCCATGCACTCTACAAATCAATTTTCATTTCATTCATTTCAAAAGTGGCCCAAGTCATTTTCCCCATTGCAAACCCCATGGCCCATAGGTTAACATGGTAGGGAGTGATTGATTAATAAATATTGATAGGAGAGGACTAGCCAGACCATTCAAAGACTTCCCAGAATGGTAGTAGTAAATCCAACAATATTATATTGTTAAATTTCTCCTAAAGTGTACATACAAGAAGTTATGAGACTTTCTTGTTTGTAAGTCTAAGTTCAGCCTTTCAGTGGTCTGCCCTGATTGCTCAGAGTTAAGTGGATTAGCCAGGCTGCTGGGAGGGCAGTGTGCTGGTCTATAGGAATGTCAGGCCAGGAGGTGACATCATAAACTATGCTCTTCAAAGGCATAGGGGAGGCCTGGGTTTCAGTCCACTCTGACAGTCTTGACCCAGAGTCAGGGCTAGGCTTAAGGAAGGTATGTGCAGATGGTAGGGGGAGAGTCCATGGAAATAAGCCATCCCCGGGGGTGTGTTTAGCCAGCTTTTACCTACTTGCTGGAAAATCATCCATTATGGATTTGGAAGAATGATGCACTCTGGGACAAACTAATGCCACACTCTACATGATGTGGTCATAACTATGAGGAGTTGCCCTGTTCTCATTGGTCAGCAGTGACCTGGTGCTTGACCCAGAGAATTTTAAATAAGTATCTGAGAGGGGCAGAGCCCTCCAGATCTGCTGCTTGAAACGGAATGAAGCAAGAAGTGCCCTGCTGATGATTTTGCTGTGCAAGGAACTCTAAGGCCTGACCTCTGAAGACTGCACCGAGTGAAACTGCAGCCCTGTGAATTACCTTGCTGCCAAAGGACTCAAGAGTTGAACTTCCTGCAAGCTACAGGTTAACAGAGCTCACCTGGACAGCCCCACAAAGAATTCAAAGGCTGGAGTACCAGTGGATTTGTAAGGGTGTTGTTCAAGTGGATTGCGGAATTGAAGTTTCACACTTTCAAGGATCCTCTTGGAGATTCCAGTACCTTGGATTGTGGGTTGGATACTTTGGGACCCGTAAGCAGAACACCAGGAAGATGTTTTAACTGGACCCCGCTTGCTGAAGAAGGCGGCCCACTACAGTGGTGAGAATTCTTCAGAACAATTTATAAAGGTGTGTCCCTGACAGAGAAAATGAAATGACTTAAAACAGCGCTGTTGGTTTCTAAGCACTAGAAAGTGACTAATCTTTAAAAATTCATATCTCTGGTTCCATACAGTGGATTATTTTCGTTTTGGTGTCATTTAAAAGATTAAAAATATTACCTAATTTTATAAATTGGTATTGGATTTTTATTTTTCTGTTGTGTCTTAATTATTTAATGAAATTGTGTTTTTATATGCTTTACATACCTGTCTTTGAAGTTAAGCCTGTCTGCTCGCAGCCACGTTACCAAGGGTTGAGCAAAGGAATAATTTTCTAAGACCTATGCTGAGTCCTATCATATGTTAGTGACCTTATTGCCAGATGCAGACCTACATTTGCCCCTAACAATAACCCACTTTCCAACATATGTTCTTCCTTGTCATTAAATACAAGGTAGTAAATTAATATATCATGAGTAAAAAAAGAAAAAAAACTGGACTGATGCATAGAAAAAAATAAGGAAAATCATTTTGAAAATCACACAACACACCTAGCGCATGCATACTCCTGGCAGTGTGAAAGCTGGAAGGTTCATGGTGCATCTGGGGCTCCTTGCCTCCCTCCAGCAGTGAGCGAGTGCAAAGATAGGTGAAACACCAGGGGCTCCTTGTCTCCTTCAAGCAGTGAACATGCTCGTGAAGGTAGGCGGATCATCAGGGCTCATCGCCTCCCTCCAGCAGTGAAAATGCTGAAAGGTAGGTGGAACACCAGGGGCTCCTTGCATCCTTCCAGCAGTGAACGCGTGTGAAGGTAGGTGGACCACTAGGGAGGGGCTCCTCATCTCCCTCCAGCAGTGAGCGCGTGTAATGGTAGGTGGCCCACCAGGGGCTCCTCGCCTCCCTCCAGCAGTGAGCGCGTGCAGATCAATATTCGAGCCCAGGAACAGCCGCGTCTCCCATTGGGAATCGTGCTGGGCAGAAGAGGATGAGTTGAAATCTGCACATGAAAAAAAAGAAGCACTGGCAATGCCAGCAGGACTTGGTTAGTAGTACTAAAAAATGATAGTGTAACCTTTTATAATTATTGTTATAGGACCATTATTTACACGGTTTTGGAAGTGTGGCTAAGAATGTAGAGGAGCCCTGCCTCAGTTTCATGCACAAAGGGACTTGTGCTGCAATAAGACACACAGGAATGACTAGCTGGGATTGTACTACTGAATGTAGACCCCCAGAATATCATGGTTCAAGAATATCAAGGACAGAATATCGAAAGCTAAGTGCATATAGGGAAGCATAGATTTACTCTTCGTAACACCATATCTACGAACCTTGAGGATGTATGTACCGCATAGGTAATTATAGTGACACATTTTTAAATGTATCTTTCTGTTTCATAGAGCTGCATCAGGAGTTAATGCTGCATAAATTAATGGCAGTGACAATATCGGCCCCAGAAGGATGATTGGCTGAGTTCACCCTGCTTAAATTTGACATGTTCATCTGTAGATTAGAAATTAACTCCTTCAACAATTCTTGATTTCCTGAGCCACCTGACTAAAATAAAAAGAGAAGGGATTCTGCTTAGTGATATAGAGCTATGTTACAAAAGCAGAGAGTAGAAAGCAAACCTTCCTCTAAAGCCACCCACAGATCTGTGGAGTAGCAACCAAAGCTAAGACCGCAGAACGTGTAGCAGGTAGGTAGCCTCATAACTAACCCGAGGTCAGACCTGCTTCAGGGGTGTAGAAGCTTTGCCTGAAAAAAAGATTCCACTTCCAGGTCCTCTGAATTCAAATGTCCTTTATTGATGCTGTGTATGCTGCTCCTTGGGATCTTGGGCTATTGGGAGAGTGTCTTCTCTCTAGAATCACCAAAGTTCCCTGCAAACCATTTGAAAGTGGAGGTAAAGGTTGTTAGGTTAACAGAAGACGAGGTTTACGGGCATTCCTGTCCATTCCCCTATGGACTTTGATGCAAATGAGTACTTACAAAGAGTTGGGGTTTGTGTCAAAATGGTATGCCTTCCTGAGGCTGGCCTAACAAGGAGAAATATCTTTATTTCTCTTCATTATTTCCTCTTTCCATGTGTGCTGCAAGCAATGAAAAAAAAGCCTCCAAGGATAATTTTTGTACAGGAGAGTTCTACTTCCTGCACAAAGACTATCCCGGCCGTAACACAAACACCCTGGCATGATGGTGCAAGGATGCTTGCTTTGGTGCTAGGCACCATAAGGTGTGCAAGAGAAGGAGCGAGCAGAACTGGGCTGTTTCTTCAAAGAGATGGCGCAATTCTGCTCTCTTCAGGTGATGCAACGCAGCACAGTAACTTTGCTGGCTGCACTTCGTTGCACCACTACTTTGTAAATAGGACCCTTAGTGACCAGTTTACTAAAAATGTAGCAAATATGCACACATAAATGTACTCCTTGAATCAATGCAAATGTACTACTTTTTCAAATTCACAAACACTGGCAGTAGTAGGCTTGCATAGCTGCACCAGTTTAAGGTTTCCAGGCTTACTACTGGCTATCAAACACCCAAAAGGTGATGAGAAGAATGCTAGCAAATAGTCTAACTACTGTCAATCTCTCTGAGTGGTCTTCCAAGCCATTGTTTTTCACCCTCAGTGCAACTCTAAATGAAGGGCCTGATTTAGAATGTAGCAGATGTGGTTAGGGCAGAAAGGGTGTTGTAGGACTTTACTTTCTTTATTCCACCCACTAAATTTAGAGTTGTCCGCAAACCCTGCAGACATCTCTATCCATAGACAGGAACCACCTTGATGGTGGTTCCTGTCAACTCAGGAAAAATTTCACAGACAGCTTTGTCAAACATATCAGCTGGCCGTCAACCCTTTCCAAAGTTTTATATTTTTCAAAAACAAACTTCCATAGCAAGAGTTTGTTTTTGGAAAATAAAAAAACAGATAACACCCACACCAGTTTTCTCCCATGGTCTGGGGGGTATTTTTCTTTTTTTACTATCCTTCATCGCTAGAACATAGGTGTCGGTGATGGTAAAAAAATAGAAAAGAAAAAGCCATCTGACTATCAGTGGCGGCTCCTTCGTTAAGGCAGAGGAGCGTGGTCCCACTGCTCTCTGAGCACTGCAAAAAGGAAAAATAAAATGATAAAAGTACAATGTTATTATTATTTTATTTTTTAGTGCTGAGCCAGTGCGGAGTGGGGCTGTGCTATCCTGACGGACAGCAGCAGCCAGCAGGGAGGAGGAGTGGTGGGCACCATAAGTGTGCAGACAGTTTGGCCTGCAGTTTTAGGACTGCCAAACTCACATGTGCCCTTAGCATTTCTCCACCCGGCTGTGTGGCACAGCTTGGTCCCAGGCACTGTCCGAGAGGCAAAACAGACCACTCAGACCAATCACGATGCTGCTGGTATGTAGGTAAAACTATTGCCAGAATGACAGTAGTGTCGTGATTGGCTTAGGGGAGTCTGAGAGCCTGTGTGCTTTCTTGAGCCAGAAACAGAAGAGGACGGAGAAGAAGTGGCGGACGTACACAGGTAAGTGATACTTTATTTTTGCTTTTCAATGCCCCTCAGCCCCCCACCCGCTGCCTCGTCACTTCTGGTTGCCAGCAGCCGCCACTGGTGACTATCCCACGCTAAAAAGGGCATACCGTCTGATGACTTACTTTCAATGGCACCTACTCCTCCAGGCTGTCAATGGAAGCTTTACACAGACAGAGTAAAGTTTACTCCATCTGCATAAAAACTTGCAGCCCGCCTGACTCACAACTGCGAGAGTGGATCTTGAGTATGGCTGACAGGGTTTACTGTTGCCGTTGGAACAGAGTACCTGTCTGCTAAACTCTCTATCAGCTCCTCATGTGAACTGTCCATCCTTAACCTTGGTGTCCTCACACATTCACCCTATGCCCACTACTTTTTTAGTTGAGAAATTTGAGATTCAAAACACTGGAATCTCACTAACTAAGGTACGCCCCTGGAAATACTTTATTCCTGAATTCTACATGACTAACCCCAAAGATTGCTGTTGGGTTATCCAGGGTACTAGTGCTGAAACAATTAGAATGGTATTTAATTTATATAAAGTAATTTGGAGTATTATTATTTATATATTTATTTTACTATTACTTAATTCTTATTAAGCGTAACGAATCACCCTGGAAATTGTCGCATGGCACTGCTACCATTCTGCAGGTTAAGCAGCAGAGAAATCAGAACCATCTAAACTAAAAATTAGAGAGAAAGATTAACCAACTAAGTTGTAAGGGCTTTTTTGAACTGTCTATTATGTCATCATATATTATGTTTATGTTATGTTATTGTGTCTTATATAGCGCAACAGCTGCCCCAGCAAAGGGGCGTCCCGGTGCTGGTAGAAAAGAACTGACAGAACAAGCATAGACTAAGATGAAGGGAAAAGAAAGTATTAATGGCCTACCTAAATTCGAAGTAATTATTGAGGCCACAAATCTGCACAGGGAGTGTATTCCATAGAGTGGCAGCTCATTAGCGAAAGGAGCGGCCACAGGCGCAAACTCTTCGTTTCCGAGGAGCCAAGACCAGATGCTGGCCTTGTGAACGAAGAAGCCGTGGTGGGGCACAAGGCGAAAGAAGGTTGGACAGAATAGGAGGGGTGGTGGATTTCAAAACCTTGAAGGAAGTACATAGGGCTTTAAATTTGATACGCCTGGTCACAGGTAACCAATGAAGACGGCGGATGGCGCTGAACACAGAGCAAAACTTGGCAGACCTAGAAGTGTTCTTGCTGCTGCATTCTGTGCCCTTTGCAACCTCAAAACCTCTGTCTTATTGGACCTTAGATAAAGGGAGGAGGCATAATCCAGTCTGGACAAAATCCTTGCCTGAATAATGACCTGACGCGTGGATGCGTCAAAGTAGACCAGCAATGGTCTGAGCCCCCATAGAAGGCAAAAACAGATCCCTGCTGTTTTTTTGGTTTGGACTCTAAAGTTTAAAGATGAGTACAACCGGACCCCTACATTTTTAACCACTTGTTTGGTAGAGGGGCACTTACCCAAGCTGGCTGGCCACCAGAGATCACTCCACAGACCATGGTCCCTACCTACTAACAGTACCTCTGACTTGTTGGAAATCAGTTGGAGGCAGTTAGCGGTCATCCACTCGGCTACTGCCACAAGGTCACCCTGAAACTTAAGGGCATCCCGCTCGATGTTATCAGAGAGCGCCACCACCAGCTGAGTATCATCAGCATAGGAGAACATGGTCAAGCCCCTGCTAATGGCTCCTGCAGCCAGAGGTTGAACATATATGTTAAATAACGGAACTAAGGGAGGAGCCCTGTGGCACCCCTTGTTTGATGAACTGTTCGCCAGACGCGAATGGGGGAGCAGATATTGAGATTCTATGACAAAGAAACGTACCTGGTTTACCTTATGTTTGTGTGTGTAGATGGTCTGTGTGGTGTATGTGTGTGTTTTTTGTCCAGGCAGCTGCAAATATTCTTGGTGCCTGCATACGTTTGTATACATGTACTTGCCCTGCATGTTTATGCTCTGTGTGTACGGGTGCCCGTATGTGTTGTGTGCTTTGTGGTGTATTTGTTTGTGTTGTGTATATGAATGTGTGTCTGAGGAGTACTCGTCTGTGGTGTGTACATGAATGTGGTTGTAGGATGTAAATATGAATTTGTGTCTACTGTAGGTGCGTTATCTTTTTTTCCACAAAAACTGCTTTGTTCGGGAAGAGCACTTCAATAAACCAAAAATAATGTACAAAAAAATGGCAGTACACATAGGCCTTGATTACAAATGATATCAAAGCTTTCTAGGATATGTGAAAACAAATGCAAAGTAATAATACCCACTCACAATATCAAACACAATATGAACTCTTCCCTGCCCTTAAAATGTACACATTATTAAAGCTAATTCACATAAAACCATTAGTTCTCAGAAATACATTCCATACTAAATGAAACTATTGTTAGTAAGGGAAAATTCTGGAGAAATGTTTTTATTCCATATGATTCATTCACTATACAATCTCAATGTTGTCATCATTAATTACAAAAACTGTTTGTGAATCAAAGAGGTCCCTACAAAATCCTGCTATAGTAAAACAACTACCAGCCCGTCCCGATGTTGTCCGGGTATGAATTGCTGCCGGCCAGTGGCATATTGTTTTGTAGGATTTCGCTTTGATAGCATTTCTTATCTGTGACAGGCCTGTGAAACGCTCCGATTCACACTGCACTGCTGATGCACTTAAGAGTGCGTGTTCAGTAGTGTGTGTACTCGAGTTTCCCTACTTTATTTTTCCTTGCAATATTATATAGCGTGAACTCGACAACATGGCATGAGCACAATTTACATTACAGAAGAACACATTAATTTGTGGTAGGCACGGGGAGACAAAGCGATTTGCCTGGAATCACAGGATGTTGAGCTGATGCCGAGATTCGAACGTAGCTCCCCAGCTCTAAAGTTCGCAATTCTAGAACTTGTGGCGGGAGGTGTGTCTAAAAGTGTATGTCGGTGCTGGCCATCAATGAGAGAGACCTGTGCATTTTTCAAATGGGTGGTGAAAAAATATGAGTATGTTGCTGGAGATGTGGGCCGCCGTGCCACCAATGTACTTATCGGGGGAGGGTAAACACCCATTATTTGGCAACTTTCTTTCCGCATACCATCACTCCGCATACTTTCATTACGAAAGTACCATGACTCCGCAATGCCATTATAACGCATGGCATTACATTTTATATGCTTTTACCACGCATACATTTACAACGAAATTCGTTGTAAATGCATGAATGGTAAAAGCATGTTTTTTTATGTTTGGATAAGGGAAATATGGGTATAGGGGTATATGTTTTGGGGTACTGAGGTATATGTTTTGGGGTGTTTGGGTATTTTAAGGGTTCATATATAGTTTTGGGTTATGGGGTACAGGGGTAGTTTTAGGGTTTAGGGATAGGTATGGGTTTTGGGGTACAGGGGTATTTTTAGGGTTTAGGGCTAGGTTAGGGTTTTGGGGTATAGGGGTATTTTTAGGGTTCAGGGATAGGTTTGGGTTTTGGGGGACAAGGGTATTTTAAGGGTTCAGGGCTAGGTTTGGGTTTTGGGGTACAGGGGTATTTTTAGGGTTCAGGGCTAGGCTTGGGTTTTGGGGTACAGGGGTATTTTAGGGTTCAGGGGTAGGTTTGGGTTTTGGGATACAGTGGTATTTTTAGGGTTCATGGCTAGGTTTGGGTTTTGGGGTACAGGGGTATTTTTAGGGTTCAGGGGTAGGTTTGGGTTTTGAGGTACAGGGGTATTTATAGGGTTCAGGGCTAGGTTTGGGTTATGAGGTACAGGGGTATTTTTAGGGTTTAAGGATAGGTTTGGGTTTTGGGGTACATGGTATATTTATAGGGTTAAGATGGGTTAGTGTTTAAGGGTGTTGGGGTATTTTAAGGAGTATGGGTGGGTTATGATTCTGGGGTGCAGGGGTATTTAAAGGGAGCAGGGTGGGATTAGCACAAGATATGAGGCATGGCATGAAGGGCGGAGCGTACCACACGCCCCCCAGAGTTTGTCACGCCCACAGCACAACGCAGACACGCCTACAAGGGACTACTTTGCTGGCACGGTTCTTTTACCTTTTAAATGTATATGGAGGGCGTCTGCATAGCCTATGTCCTTCTGCTGCAACTGCCCTTTCCAACGCTGTATTGGGTGTTGTGATTGGTGCTGTGGTTCCTGAGATTACCCGCCTCAAAGGTTTGGGCTCTCTCTTTATTATATTAGTATGGATATCGTCCAGAAAATTAAAACACACAGGGCCCGATTCACAGAACTAACTTAAGACAAAATCCTAAACTTACTACCATTTTCGTATTTACAGAAGGCACTTACTCATTTCGATATTCACAGAAGTTAGGAGTCCTAACTTTAGGACTCCTAAATGCCTTCTGTGAATACCTAAAGTCTTACAATTTGGATTTTTCTCAGTTTAGTAGCAGTAAAGTTAGGACTCCTAACTTTAGGACTCCTAAATGCCTTATGTGAATACCGAAAATTTTAAAATTAGGATTTTTCTCAGTTTAGGAGTCCTAAAGTTAAGAGTCCTGACTTTACTACTACTAAATTGAGAAAAATCTTAATTTTAAGACTTTCGGTATTCACAGAAGGCATTTAGGAGTCCTAAAGTTAGGAGTCCTAACTTTACTACTACTAAATTGAGAACAATTTTAATTTTAAGACTTTCGGTATTCACAGAAAGCATTTAGGAGTCCTAAAGTTAGGAGTCCAAACTTTACTACTACTAAATTGAGAAAAATCCTAATTTTAAGACTTTCGGTATTCACAGAAGGCATTTAGGAGTCCTAAAGTTAAGACTCCTAACTTCTGTGAATACCTAAATGAGTAAGTGCCTTCTGTGAATACCAAAATGAGTAAGTGCCTTCTGTGAATACCAAAATGGTAGTAAGTTTAGGATTTTGTCTTAAGTTAGTTCTGTGAATCGGGCCCACTGTCACTGTTGAAAACCACTTCCTATAAGCAACTAGAAAGTTCGTCAAATTTTCAGGTCCAGTTTTGGGCTCACAACAGTGGACATTAAAAACGTTGACATACGTTTCGGTAGGAAAATCAGTGATATCTCTTCTAGCTTCATTGGGACTAAAAACTGTATAACTGATGAGACATCATAATTCTTTAACTACATAATATAAGAAGGGGGTCAAAAATTCAGAGGAGAATACAGCCATCGCCTCTCCAAACCTAGTGCTGGCAGACAAGAAAGAAACCACGAAGGCTTTGTGTACATGACCACCAACTTCTTACTCGAACTGGGAGAATATAAATAAACGCAGTACATCGCAATCTGCCTCTAATGGGGCAAAAATTACTCCTGAAGATTAAAAATCATCGGCCAGTAGGGCAACAGAATTGAAGCTTAGAAGAGCAGAAGGGTAACAAAGTCCCACCCAAAAAAATGCACCAGTAGCACCACACAAAGGGGCCGATTAGGATGGCGGACGAGAGGTGGAGGGACCGTCCGCAGGGGCAGCAGCGGTCCCTCTGTGCAAATTAGGATGTGACCGCCTCCCTGGCGGTCACATCCTGGATATTTAACATTGCGGCAGGTGCTGCTTCAAGCAGCACCTGCCGCAATGTTAAAAGTGCATGTTTAACATTTACATGCACAAAGCGGCAGGCACTGCGCTGTGCCTGCCGCTTTGTGCATGTAAATACTGGGGGGTACCATGGTTACCCCCCATGTGCACCCCCCACCCGCCTACACCCTGGGGGCCCGCAACGGGCCCCCACAATCAAAAGTACACATGCTTTTCCACGGCGGAAAAACCGCCGCGGAAAAGCATGTTTACAAATGCTTCCTAATTTGGCAGCCAAATGAGAGCTTTTCCGCCGCGGTTGTAAGCCGACCGCGGCGGAAAAGCAGCGGACAGAAATCAAGACCCACCAGCCATCGTAATGCGGCGGTGGGTCTTTGGTGACTCCGCAGAGGAGGAGGCGGAAAATCCTCCATCATAATGAGGCCCTAAGTGCCTGATTACGATGGCAGATGGACTTCAGTCCGTCCGCCAATGTTTCCTATTTGGGACCACTCACCTACAAGGCGGCAGTCCCAAAGTAGGAATTATGATGCAGTCGCCTCTGAGGCGGTCGCATTGCCCATTTTTTGTATTGCGGCATGTGCTGCTGGCAGCAGCACACGGCGCAAGACAAAAAGGGGTCACCACACATATCCCTGCACTGTATGGCAGGCACCATGTGGTACCTCTCACATGGTGCAGGGACATATCGGGGGGCACCACAGGTGCCCCCCAGTGCCCAAAGCTTAGGGCCAGAAAGCAAGGGGGGCCTCTATGGGCCCCCAATGTCTCTTTCCACCAGCTTTTCCATGGTGAGTGAACCGCCATGAAAAGGCAGGCGGGGAGGGACATCGTAATCCCTATGGCAGTGCCTGGTAAGCAGGCCACCAATGCAGGGATTGCAAGGCCCTCCGCCCCCACCGGTGGGCTCAAGGAGGCTGTTGGATGCATAGCAGTCTGTGTTTCCGCCCGGCATCACACCGCCCGCCATACCAATGTGGCAGGTGGTGAATGTGCTCCCGGTGGCGGTGAGACCGCCACCGAGAACCTGTCGGTGGCAGTCTCGCCACCATTGTAATGGGCCCCTTAGTTCAGTTGGAAAAATAATACGCGGAAAGGGAAGCAAAAAAGTGAGGCGTTCAAACTTCAGACGAGCCGCAACTCCATTAACATACATAAGGAATATTCAAACTGATGGTTTGTTCTGGGACTTTGAGTCATTATTGTCCCATTAGAGGCATTTTGTATTACGTTTAATCGTGTATTATTTTAAGGACGGGAAAGAGTTAATATGATGAATAATTATAAGTGCACCTGAATTCGGACAGCACCGGTAACATAATTTACTGGCCCCACCGGAATTTTAAAATGTGCAGGAACATGACGGGTCTCTTTACTTGTGCATGTAGATTTGCCGGCTGAACATAGCAGTGTGTGAGGCAGGCTAAAATGAGGAATTGTCAGGGGAATTAGCCCTAGAATATCACGTCTCAAAGTAAAAAACTTAGTGGACCCTGAGGGTCCAACTCATAATAGACTGCATGTTGCCCACTCTTGGAGTTATAGATACTTTAGGCAATTGGTCACTTGGTGGGGAAATACAGACCCTTTTTCTGGGTCGCTCGTAGTGACGCCCATAGTAGCAGTGGAGCCTTGAAGTGCGACATTGTTAGAAGGTGCAATCAGTTTGCACAAAAGTAGAAACGCAACCAGACCATTCGTATCCGTGTACATCCAAGAATCAAGGCTTGTGTACTATTGCACGATATATTGTTTGTCTACACTATCACAATATCAAAAGAATTTCAAGTTACTATATATTGTTTGTCTACACTATCACAATATCAAAAGAATTTCCAAGTTACGATATATTGTTTGTCTACACTATCACAATAACAATATCAAAAGAATTTCCAAGTTACGATGTATTGTTTGTCTACACTATCACAATATCAAAAGAATTTCCAAGTTACGATGTATTGTTTGTCTACACTATCACAATATCAAAAGAATTTCCAAGTTACGATGTATTGTTTGTCTACACTATCACAATATCAAAAGAATTTCCAAGTTACGATGTATTGTTTGTCTACACTATCACAATATCAAAAGAATTTCCAAGTTACGATATATTGTTTGTCTACACTATCAGAGTATCAAAAGAATTTCCAAGTTACGATATATTGTTTGTCTACACTATCACAGTATCAAAAGAATTTCCAAGTTTGTTCTACAGAATAAGTATGTTGTCAGGCTTCCAGGTATCACACACCGAGCTTGAATGAATTGTGTCATCGCTGACACAGGGGAGACACTGCACCAGTGGGTGGGGAGGGGTACAGAGTAACAAAAATCTCAATATATTTTGTCTGCATTTTTCACAAACGAACTCTCAGATTCTTCATTGTATCCAGTGGCGTCGCTAGAGCTTTTGCTGCCCGGTCGATTCCTGAGTTTGCCGCCCAGGTTGGGTCGGAGCAGGTAAGAGCGGGGGGAGCACACTACGATGAGCAGGGTATGCTGGCGACAGACGGCGACGAGCGGGGGGAGGCAACAGGCGACAAGAGACAATACATAATTTTTTTTAAATGTACCTTGCTCTCATCGTCGCCCACAAAAAAGTGCCACCCGAGGCGGACCATCCCCCAGTCCCACCCCTAGCTACGTTGTATCTACACTACTTTTTTTTTTTTCTTTTTTTTTTTTTAAATTCTTTTTATTGTTGCATCAGGAGTATCACAAATGTAATAAATGAGCATACGGTAGGGCGTCAACATTCCGCCCTGGCCGTCAGTCACGCAACTTTGCTTTTGTTACTGCATGTCATACCCCTCAGTAGAAGACTTTGCTTTTAAACTAGCAATAGAAAGAAAGCATAAGAAACCAACCAAATTCCCTAAACAGCAGCCCACCAGCCCC
This sequence comes from Lissotriton helveticus, assembly GCF_964261635.1. Classification (NCBI taxonomy): domain Eukaryota; kingdom Metazoa; phylum Chordata; class Amphibia; order Caudata; family Salamandridae; genus Lissotriton; species Lissotriton helveticus. The sequence goes on from NC_136065.1 coordinate 1,983,162,299, forward strand.
CCCTCCCTCTTCCCCCTTCCTGGTCCCCTCACCCCTCGCTTTGGCTCACCCATCAATCTCGTATACAAGAACGGGCATTAAAGTATTCGTACATCACGTATGGGTCCCCAACGTGCATACTGTCCAGTCCAGGGCCTCCTAGACCTCTTGGTACTAGTCCGCAATGTCTCATTCTAGTCCATGGTACTGTATCCACTTAGCCCAGACTCTCCGAAATTTTTTGGGGCAGCCTCTTGCTCTATAAGTCTGTATCTACTCTACTTGAGTAGAACTCTCTGGCAGTAGCCACTAGTCACAGGCTGACAGAGTGGACTGCAAGATACAATCTCACAGTTCACATTTGGTGGCAATTGCAGGTGATATGATAAAACTCAGCCCCTTAATCCTCCTATGTTGATACATACCAATTCTGCCTTTGGAAAGAGACACGTCTTGACATAATGCAAAGCGTTTATGCAAAACAAGTAATACTTCACTTTCATTGTCTGTTGTTAAAGATTTGTCTGCATTCCATTTTTCATACAGTTTCAGCCCCCTCCTCCCAGCTGTAGCTGAAATGATTTTCTGCATTTCCTTGTACTTGGCTGAGCACTTAGATGTGTCTGGGGAGCAACTCAAATCAACCGCATGACACAATTATCGCAGCCGTGTGTCTCGTGTTGTGTGGTTTGTGCTCTTTACTGTGACACATGACTAAAGTGCCAACTGAAAGCATCCAACATCCATTCCCCTTAGAATTTGTAATTAATGAAAATTGATATTATTCTGTAGATCAAACGAGGCCTGCAATTGGACATAAATTGTGTTTAGCTTTTAAACAGCAGACAGGTACTCCTAAAGAATGCTGGTGAGAAACAGCAAACCAACAGCTTTTCAATGAGATCTGAAATGACTAAAGAGGAACTGGAGGAAGGCCTTTTTTCCCTTAAAATGATTTCATTTTTTTTTAGATATTTAATTTTTATAGTGAGAACTGCTTACGTAAGTCATCCTGGTGATGACAAGATATTACCAGAAATAATTCAGAGAGACAAAAGAAAAAAGCACTAAGGTAGCAAGTACGTTTTGAAGCATTTAAGATCTGTATAAGTCCTTTGCTCAAATGCGAGTTTCATGCACTTCCGGTGCAAACCAAACTCAAACACCACAGCGGGCCTTGAGTAAGTTTGAAAAGATCACCAGATTTGCCTATTGTGATTTTAGGAACATAGGCAGTGGTGTAACGAAACTTGAGGGGTCCCTCTGCAAAGTACCCAGAACCCCTCGTCCCCCCTCCCCACCCAGTCAGGAGCTCTCAGGCCAGAGGGCCGCCGCCAGTGCACAGTTCCACAGGGGGTCACCTGGAGCTCGGGGGCTGAGTGGACTAATATTACGCCTCTGAAGGGTTTGGGGCTTATTTACAAAACCCTTACGCCGCCCGTGTGTTACTTTTTATCACATAAAGAAATGACACTGGCAGCACAAGGAGCTTGTAAATATGCCCCTTTGTGTGTGTATAGTGTGCCTGATTAGACAAGTGGTAGAGATAGAGCAAACTCAACCCAAAGGAATTGGAGCGCTTTATATGAGCACCAGTTACATTACACAAGGACACATTCATACAGATAGGGACCCAGTGAAGGATTTCAGCTACTCTGAGGTTTGTCAGTAAATAGCCCCAGCACGCAGTGAGCTTCCGCATTCTGAATGCTTTGTAATCTTGCTATAAGGAAAGGGGGAGTCCAAGAAAAAGTTTATTTTACAGTAGCCCAGGGGAGAGGTGATTCACAACTGAACTACTGATTTCCTACAGAACTTTTTTTGAGTTTGTAGCACTTGAGAAACAGTTGGAGGAGAGTTTGTCAGTATGATTTAAAAAAGAGATCCATATCAAATGTGAGCCTCAAATCTTTTGTAATATATAAAAAAAAACTGGTTGTTCCAGCCACCAGGCTAAAGAGGGATTACGCAATAGACAAGAGTCAAGGCACATTATAAGCTAAGTATCATCAGCCTAAGAGAAGGTGTGCATCCCAAAGGAGCATAGTCAGTGCTCAATATGTAAAAAACATAAGAGCCATGGCCCTCCTCAGGAGACCAATGCAGCTTGCCCCACCCATTGCTCCTGCCAGCTCTGCCAGTGACAGTACCAACACAAATACTGACCATCATCCTCGTAAAAGTGTGACATTCAGACTGTTCCATGACCCCAAAGCCATAAGAATGGTTTGGGTGGTATTAGTCATTTTAATGTATATTTAATTAATAAACAACTGTTGCTATGCTAATTTCTAAATTAGACAAACAGTGCCACCATGTGGAAGACTGTCATAAGTGCTGGCGTTGACAAAGACGCGCGAGTGGCAAGCACCGGTAATCACCGTCTAAAATTAAGCACTTAACATACCAAAGATGGAAGAGGGGCCACATAAAGGTTAAATGATTGCTGAAGGTACTGCGTTGGAGTGAAGCACAATCTACATGTCAGAAAAGTTGCTGATGAAATTCCAAATTGTATATTGAGTTAACTCGGTCACTACAACACTACATACACGCAGACAAGGATCCGTTCTCCCCCGTACATTATGGACTCATCTGGAGCCCAACTGGGACCATACCGCAACATTGAGGCGGGTGGTCATACCGTGAGGTGCATCTACCAACACTGTGATTAGGTTGCTCTCTGTTTCCCCCTGTCCTGAGGACTACTCGCAGTCTGAGGTTCTAATTACCCGCCTTGCCCACAAGCCAGGTAGAAACGTCGACGCCCACCCCCAGCAGGCCTGGACCACATGTCCTTTTCCCTACCTTCCCTAAGATGATATATTTCTCTATTGTTTGTGAATGATGTTGTACAAATTAATTGTATAATTAACCATCACTGGCCAGGCCTCAGAGATTGAGTATTTGTTATCAATCGCATTCACAACTTTATTAAAATTGCTTTCTGATTCTGCTTTGGGATTTTCTCTCTCCTCCCCCTCCATTTTTTCACTCACTTCACACCGGAGCACTTGTCTTGCACGTTCCTTTGTAGCAACCTCCTTTTCTCCTCTAAGTGACAACCAAGTAATATGTTTACCATCTGCCATTTTTGTGATTAATAAATACATGCCTTTTTTTAAAACGAATGGTTGTATTTAACTATTTGGATTCTTTTTAACCATGAGCTGAATATATGTATGCTCGAAATTCTTATTGAATAATAACTGTCTACAGCAGGTATATATCTGAATAGATAGGTCCAGGACCACTGTTTTCTGTACAACTCAACACCCAGGTCCAAGAACTTTTTGGTTGGGTTACCCCATTAACTATAATGGTGTTGACAAAGAAGCGCCAGTGCCGAGCACCAGTAATCTAGTCTCAAATTAGGCCCTTAACATATCAAAGATGGAAGAGGGGCCACATAAAGGTTAAATAATGTAGAACTTAGTGCCGACCACTGAGGTACTCCACAGTCAAATTTTTTCAATTCCGACACATATAAGGTTTGACCATTGTCAAATTCGCAAAAGTTGTCAACCAGCCAACAGCCAGGCCTCTGATACATACGTCCCTACGACATTGGATGAGAATATAGTGGGACCTGATGTCTAAGGTAAAAGATAGATCCAATAAAAACAGAGTTACAGTCAATCACTCAGTCAGGATTAGTATAGCATGGATGCATCGCAGGTGAGGGTCTTGAGGGGCTGGGAGAGCATGCGCCTCTTTTCCTATTGGTTGAACATCCATGTCTTGAGCTCCTCCATGAACTGCTGGAGCTGCAGGAAGAGGTTGTTCCAGGCCTTGGCCGCCAGTTGGGAGAAGGAGTGCCTCCACTGTTCATCTGATGGATGCATCAGGTGGCTGCTAGGTAGAGGGATTCAGCTCAGAGTTTCCTGGTAGGCTGGTGAAAATTCACTCGATTGTTAAAGTACGCAATCCTTCATTGTGTAGCGCCTTGTTAGAGTAGGTAATCAGTTTGCGACTGGTAATGAGTGGAGGTTCCTGAGATGAGGGGTGATGTGCGACCATATGGTGGGTTGAGGATGTGTTTTCTGGACGGTCTGGAGTTTCGTCATCTGTTGGGCGGTGAGTCCTATGTGTGGAAGTTGCCTTAGTCTAGTCTGTTTGTGATGAGAGCTTGCGTGACTGTTCGCCTGATGTTGGGTGGGAGCTATATGAAGACCTTCCTGAGAATTCGGAGGGTGAGAAAGCAACCAGAGGAGATGGTGCTGACCTGCTTCCTCATGGATAGCTGGCTGTCGAGGATCATGCTGAGGTTGCAAGCGTGTTTGGTGGGTTTGGGCCAAGCTCAGGTGGCCCCATTCCTTGTCTTTTCCAAAGATGAGTACTTCTGTCTTGTCAGTGGTTAGTTTGAGACAGTTGTTGTTCATCCAGGCAGCCACGTCATTAATGGATCTTTGAAACTTGTCCTTGGTGGTCGTTGGTCAGGGAGAGAATGAGTTGGTTGGCGTTGGCGTAGGAGATGATGTTGTGTCCATGGCTCTTGATGATGTTGGCCAGGGGTGTCATGTATACATTGAAGAGTGTGGGGTTGAGCCATGAGGTACACTACAGCTGATGGTCTTAGGGAGCGAGGAGCAGGGAAAAAGGAGGACCTTCTGTGTTTTTCCAGTGAGGTAGGATGCAAAACACTTGAGAGCTGTTCCTTGGATTCTGATCTGGTGGTGTCGGTTGAATAGTGTGTGGTGGAATACGGTATCGAAAAGCTGCAGAGAGGTTGAGTAGGAGGAGGGCTGCTGTTTGTCTCTGGTCTAACAGCATTCTGATGTCGCCCATGGCTGCAACTACTGCAACTAGGGCTGTCTTGGTGCTGAGGTTTACTTTGAAGCCAGATTGGGAGCGGTCCAGGAAGTTGTGGTTGTCCAGATGTCTGATGAACTGGATGTTGATGGTTTTCTCAATGACCTTGGCTGTGAAAGGGAGCAGGGAGATGGGTTGGTAGTTCTTGGGTTCTTCTGGGTCCACGGATGGCTTCTTCAGTAGCGGCTTTACAGTAGCGGCTGGTACGGGGCACTAGTTGTGGGTGGAGGGGCGGTTAAAAAAGAAACTTTCACTTTCCTGCCAGCCGCCGCCTCTCTTCCATCATTTTCGGTCGACCCAGGAAGCACACATGCTCCCAGAATCCCCTAAGCCAATCATGATGCTGCTGTAATCAGCATGACAGCAATGTCGTGATTGGTCTGAACGACCTGGTTTGGCACTCAGACACGTAATGGGAGCCTGTGTATGCTCTCCACCTGGCTGTGGAATACAGCTGGGTGGAGAACATGCTAAGTGTGCATGCGTGCATGTCTGTTTGGCCGGCCCAAGACGGCCGGCCAAACTGTCATATGCACTTAGAAAGTGCCCACTACTCCTCCCCCTGCTCTGTGGGCAGCTCAGCCCCGCACTTACAGAGCCAGTACTGAAAAATAAAATGATAATAGCATGGTGTTATTATCATTTTATTTTTCCTATGGGGCGACGCTCCTCCGCCTTAGCAGAAGAGTCGACTGCTGGGCTTTACTTCAGCATATTCCATCTCAGGGGGAAGTGGTATTATATCATTTGAATATGATACACCACTGATACTGAAACAGAAACAGTTTTAGATCTGTAAACGGCTTGAAAGTCAGATTGGGTACTGTTTAGGATATCATGGTCTTCAAAAAATTGTGATAGCTGAGTGTTAACAAGCTTGCTGAGGTTTCGTCCGAAAAAAGCTAAATGGATTTAGGATGAAAACAGAAAGATTCTTAAGGTCCAAATTTGCTTTTTTGTGAGGGGATGAGTTTATCTTACTTCCACCATTAAAAAAGCTTGCTGAATGTAACTGAGAATTTGTAAACTGATATCAACTGAGGTGCCAGCAAATCAAAAAGCAATTTATAGTACTTGGCAGGAACGGGATCCATTGAGTAGTCTGAGGAAATACCTTTATTTTTTTAGCAGACTTGCTCAGTTATGACTGTGGAGAACAGTGATAGAATATCTTCAGTAGGGTGATACAAGCATGACCCAAATACTGACCCTGAACATTTTCAGTAGCATTTTGCTTAGACTCTAGGGTAGACCTAATTTTGTCTATTTTGTGTGCAAAAAAGTTTGGGACTATCAAAATTTAGTTGTGAAGACCTAAGCAAAGGTGAGTCTAACTCAAGGGAAGCAAATTTTATTTTTTAGAATGGAGAAAGCAACTTTAGTGGGATTCAGAGCCCCATTAATCATGTTGGAATAATACCTAGGGGGGTCATTAGAATGGCGGGCCCGCCCGACATAGTAATATGGTGGGGGGGAAATGGGTGGCGGGCGGGGACGGATCTCGGGCAGATTTCCACCGCCATGCGGGCGGTGGCGATCCGCCCAAGATCCTAATGGGCCCCCTAGTGTGCAACTGTTTGATATGTTTTCTAATGACTTGTCCATATTCTAATTTAGCTTCAGTACAGTAACATTCCCTTGAAATATGTTCTAAATTTTTACATACAGCAGAAAGTTCTTGAGTGTATCAGAATGTATTTGGAATAGGTTTGTGGGACTGCAAAGGTCTTAGAGGAATAATGATTTCTAAATGCTTAGGTGATCCGGTGATCTACTGAGCACAAATCTTTCTCAAAATGATTAGACATATTGTATTGACAGTGAATGGACTGCCTCAGGTGGGCTTGCCTTTGGGGTACCACCAGAGTGGATTAAATCGGAAGGGGAAATCAAGATTCAAGGCAGTGAATTGTGTAAGTCTTATTTAGGTAGCCAATGCAATCTAATTTACAGCCAGGAAGGAGGTAGCAGAGTCCACTGGAAAATCGCAGGTTCTCATAGCAAATTTCAATTAACAAAGAATCTGTAGAACGTGAGCACAGACACAGAATGCACCAAACCATCATCAAGATACACCATGAAATATGTAGATAATATTTGAAACACGCATTTTTAATACAATAGGTCTTGCATTCACGCAAGTTTAAGCTATTGGCATTGTAAATGATAATGCTTGTATTTATGTTTTGGGTTTTAAAACATAAATAAAAGGCATTGTCATTTACAATACTAATAGCTTAAACTCTCACAAATGCGAGACCTATTGCATTGCAAAAAAGGGCCTTCTCGGCCGCTTGTTAGATTGTAAATATCAGAGGAAGAGACCGGCTTGCAATGTCTTCAAATTAGTGATAAATAGTTCAGTGAAGAATATTTGTAAGTGTTGTGAATTAAACAGACACAAAGTGTGAAGTGAGAATTACATATGATCCGAGCTATAAATTCTAACAAAGTGCCCCAACACCTTTCGCTTTGTGATTACACTGTCGCGGCTCAGGAGGAAGAGTGCGGGGGGCTATTTCCTGCTTTCTCCGTGATTTGAGTGTGCAGTGTGGCATTGCATAATATCAGTGCTATCTTTTGCCTAATAAAAACACTACAGCTGTAGTAGGGCCCTGGCTTCACCTCCTGGTGCAGGGCGGACTGTGCATTATGGCAGACATGGAGGTGATCTCTGCTGCAGCTCCAGCCTTGTACAGTGCCCCTGCTATTACTAGTGAGTTAGAGTTGTTGAGGTGATGGTATTGGTATTGGTGGTGATGGTATTGGTATTGGTGGTGGTGGTATTGGTGGTGGTATTGGTATTAGTGGTGGTGGTATTGGTGGTGCTGATATTGGTGGTATTTGTGGTGGTCATGGTGGTGGCATTGGTGGTATTGGTGGTGGTGGTGGTATTGGTATTGGTGGTGGTATTGGTGGTGGTGGTATTGGTACTGGTGGTGGTGGTATTGGTGGTATTGGTGGTGGTGGTGGTATTGGTATTGGTGGTGGTGGTAGTATTGGTGGTGGTGGAATTGGTGGTGGTGGTATTGGTGATGAGGTATTGGTGGTGGTATTGGTGGTGGTATTTGGTGGTATTGGTGGTGGTGGTGATATTGGTGGTGGTGGTATTGGTACTGGTGTTGGAATTGATCTTGGTGGTATTGGTATTGGTGGTGGTGGTGGTGGTGGTATTGGTACTGGTGGTGGTGGTATTGGTATTGGTGGTATTGGTGGTGGTGGTGGTATTGGTATTGGTGGTGGTGGTGGTATTGGTGGTGGTGGAATTGGTGGTGGTGGTATTGGTGATGAGGTATTTGTGGTGGTATTGGTAGTGGTATTTGGTGGTATTGGTGGTGATATTGGTGGTGGTGGTATTGGTACTGGTGTTGGAATTGATGTTGGTGGTATTGGTATTGGTGGTGGTGGTGGTATTGGTACTGGTGGGTGTGGTATTGGTATTGAGATTGGTATTGGTGGTGGTAGTATTGGTATTGTTGGTATTGTTGGTGGTGGTGGTATTGGTGGTGGTGGTGGTATTGGTGGTGGTGGTGAAATTGGTGGAGGTATTGGTGGTGGTATTAGTGGTGGTGGTGATATTGGTGGTGGTGGTGGTATTGGTGCTGGTGGTATTGGTGGTGTTGCTGGTGGTGTTGGTATTGGTGGTGGTGGTATTGTTATTGGTATTGGGGGTGGTAATATTGACATTGGTGGTATTGTTGGTAGTGGTGGTATTGTTAGTGGTGGTGGTATAGTTGGTGGTGGTGATATTGGTGGTGGTTTTATTGGTGGTGGAATCTCTGGAGGTATTGGTGGTGGTGGCATTGGTATTGGTGGTAGTATTGGTATTGGTGGTATTGTTGTTGGTGGTGGTATTGGTGATGGTGATGGAATCGGTGGAGATATTGGTGGTGGTATTAGTGGTGGTGGTGGTGGTATTGGTGGTGGTGGTGGTATTGGTGGTGGTATTGGTATTAGTGGTGGTGGTATTGGTGGTGCTGATATTGGTGGTATTTGTGGTGGTCATGGTGGTGGCATTGGTGGTATTGGTGGTGGTGGTGGTGGTATTGGTATTGGTGGTGGTATTGGTGGTGGTGGTATTGGTACTGGTGGTGGTGGTATTGGTGGTATTGGTGGTGGTGGTGGTATTGGTATTGGTGGTGGTGGTAGTATTGGTGGTGGTGGAATTGATGGTGGTGGTATTGGTGATGAGGTATTGGTGGTGGTATTGGTGGTGGTATTTGGTGGTATTGGTGGTGGTGGTGATATTGGTGGTGGTGGTATTGGTACTGGGGTTGGAATTGATCTTGGTGGTATTGGTATTGGTGGTGGTGGTGGTGGTATTGGTACTGGTGGTGGTGGTATTGGTATTGGTGGTATTGGTGGTGGTGGTGGTATTGGTATTGGTGGTGGTGGTGGTATTGGTGGTGGTGGAATTGGTGGTGGTGGTATTGGTGATGAGGTATTTGTGGTGGTATTGGTAGTGGTATTTGGTGGTATTGGTGGTGATATTGGTGGTGGTGGTATTGGTACTGGTGTTGGAATTGATGTTGGTGGTATTGGTATTGGTGGTGGTGGTGGTGTTGGTACTGGTGGGTGTGGTATTGGTATTGAGATTGGTATAGGTGGTGGTAGTATTGGTATTGTTGGTATTGTTGGTGGTGGGGGTATTGGTGGTGGTGGTGGTATTGGTGGTGGTGGTGAAATTGGTGGAGGTATTGGTGGTGGTATTAGTGGTGGTGGTGATATTGGTGGTGGTGGTATTGGTGGTGGTGGTATTGGTGGTGTTGCTGGTGGTGTTGGTATTGGTGGTGGTGGTATTGTTATTGGTATTGGGGGTGGTAATATTGACATTGGTGGTATTGTTGGTAGTGGTGGTATTGTTAGTGGTGGTGGTATAGTTGGTGGTGGTGATATTGGTGGTGGTTTTATTGGTGGTGGAATCTCTGGAGGTATTGGTGGTGGTGGCATTGGTATTGGTGGTAGTATTGGTATTGGTGGTATTGTTGTTGGTGGTGGTATTGGTGATGGTGATGGAATCGGTGGAGATATTGGTGGTGGTATTAGTGGTGGTGGTGGTGGTATTGGTGGTGGTGGTGGTGGTATTGGTGGTGGTGGTGGTGTTGCTGGTGGTGGTGGTATTGGTGGTGGTGGTGGTATTAGTGGTGGTATTGTTGGTGGTGGTGGTATTGGTGGTGGTGGTATTGGTGGAGGCATTGGTGGTGGTGGCATTGGTATTGGTGATAGTATTGGTATTGGTGGTATTGTTGGTGGTGGCATTGGTGGTGGTGGTGGAATCGGTGGAGATATTGGTGGTGGTATTAATGGTGGTGGTGGTGGTATTGGTGATGGTGGTGGTGGTATTGGTGGTGGTGGTATTGGCGGTGGTGATGGTGTTGCTGGTGGTGGTGGTATTGGTGGTGGTGGTATTAGTGGTGGTATTGGTGGTGATGGTTGTATTGGTGGTGGTGGTGGTATTAGTTTTGTGGTGGTGGTATTGGTGGTGGTGGGATTAGTGGTGGAGATGGTATTGGTGGTGATATTGGTTGTGGTGGTATTGGTATTTGTGGTGGTGGTGATGGTATTAACATTGGTGATTGTATTGGCAGTGGTATTGTATTGGTGATAGTGATATTGGTTTGCTGATGGTGGTATTGGTGGTGGTGGTATAGGTGGTGGTGGTAATGCTGGTGGTGGTATTGGTGGTGGTGGTTTTGGTAGTGGTGGTATTGGTGGTGGTGGTATTGGTGGTGGTGGTATTGGTGGTGGTATTGGTGATGGTGATATTGGTGGTGATATTGGTGGTGGTGGTATTGTTGATGGAGTATTGGTGGTGGTTTTGGTGGTGGTGGTATTATTGGTGTTGGTGGTGGTGGTATTGGTGGTTGGGGTGGTATTGATGGTGGTATTGATGGTGGTATTGGTGGTGGTGGAGGTGGTGGTATTGATGTTGGTGGTGGTATTGGTGGTGGTATTGTTGTTAGTAAAAAAGGCTTTTGAAAACAACCGGTCAGGTGGCTTAGTGCAGATGACATGTAACACAGATGTGCTGTTAGCTTCAGCCCATTAGCACAAGATTACGTGATACCTGGAATTCAAATGACTTAATTCACAAATTATTTCTAAATCCATTTTACTTGGGGGAGGGGTTGAAACAGTCACAAGCTAATCCTAGGTTAAAGTGATTAAAAGCGGGCGCCTGTGTTACGAGCGGCTGTGCCGCTTAAAAAAACACAAGCGGTTTCAGATGAAGCAGCGCATGTCTGGCCTGCAGTAAGAGAAACTCAATAAAGTAAATAGTGCTTACAGACTAAATAATAGGTCCTCTGTGACAACCGAAGTAAAGGGGCCAGTAACCATGGCAGGTTACAAATGAAGACAATGTCGTACTAAGGAGGGACTAACAAGCCTATTAACGAATCCGAAGGCAGCATTTACTAAAGACAATGATACAAGCCAATGAAAAATATGGGAGGAGAGTGGGCGTGGCTTCATTCCCATACTCTACTACAGCAGTCTCGCAGAGCGAGCAGCACATGCACGCTGCCATTAGTAAGCCTGGGCAAAGCACTACGCTACGCTCGCATAGTTTGCGATGTTTGCTCTACTTCGCACTACTTTCATTTTGATAGGGAGGCAGTAGGAAATGTTGTTGAACTTGGTGATGCTGAATCATCGTTATATGTCAGTGTACAGACTCAGAATGGGTCTTTGCACCTGCGTTTGCTCAAATTGTGCTCTCTACATAATAGTAAACACAGAGCAGTGGTTTCCTATTCAAGTTTCCCAACAGTACTATGTACAGTTTATACACTAACTGGTAGATTGTCTAAGTTAATGTATATGATGTAGGAAGCACAGTTTCAGCAAATCCAGCACATTTATGGACCCAGATTTTTTTTCTAAGAGGGGATGTTTCTCCTCTAGGCAGGCATGCCTTTCAGACCATAATGATGGTAACACTAAGAAAAGGATTATTGGATGGAGCGCTTTATGGAGGGCCATTGATCCAAGAGGCATGTGTATGCACAGGGAACTTTGTTGTCAGCTGGCTCACTAAGACTTCAGAAATCAAAGGTTTATCCTGCTTTCAGTGAAGGTGTTGCAAGTGACTCACTGGCGGCCTCAGGGCTGTCGTCTTGGATCGGACCTACAGCTTCCGACCTCTCCACTTCCTCTTTTCAGTTAAATAAGCCCATCACCAGAAAGAAGTGCCTGCGTTGCAAAACAGTTGAAGTTTCTTCGATTCTCGTGAGCGAGCTCCAGTTTTCTTGCTCTTCAGTCCTGCTTTCAGGATGTGCTGGATTCTTGAGTCAGTGATTTTCTTTATCAGTCTCATTCATCAAGGAGTTGTTTGTGACTGTGATTTTTCCTCCTGAAGAATGTAACTTTCAGCATATCTACCTCTTTTCTTTCACGTAACTTCAGTGAAATACAAGGTGGCTACAAAGGAGCGTTATCCATACCTTGGCGTTCCAGAGTCTAAATTATTTCGAGAACAAAAGACCGCCTTGAAAAAAGTAGGATGACATCATGTTGGTGCGCCTTACCATGACCTGAGACCCTACTCAGATTTCAGCTGTGAAGCTGCTGACCACTGCAAAGGACATTAAGCAGTGAGCTGAAGCTATATGAAATTGCCATGCTTCAAACATAGGAGTGGATGTTAGTCCTAAGGGTCTTGGTACATTACGGACAGCTTCAAAGTCACATTATAATGGCCAGAGTTGGTCTAAGCAGTAGCATTTGACACCAAAGCAGTAACGTGCAGCAAAGTCCACTGTTTGTTGCTATATACTAAAAAGCAAATATTTCCTTTGGTGGTGTTTATCCCTTATAATCGTTGTTAACTAAAAAACTGGACACCCTAAATATATACCGGCTCTTTGCAAACTTTCGAGTCTTATTTCTAGTGCAGTGTCATTCAACTTGTTGGGAAGCAAAACTCATTTATCATTGCTTGAAAGGAAACTGAACGGTAGAGATGGGGACCAGTTGATAGATTTCACTAGGGACGGGGAACAAGGTTTCAGTAAGATGGTATACTGAAATATTTCCGTCCTTGAGAGATAAGGCAGCTTTATCTAGGTGCCAATATTCCATGGAGTTCTCACATAGCATGGCAATGATCCACTTAGGTTTTGGTAGGAGACTGTATTCATTGAATGATGAGAGCACTTTGTTATCATATCTCAGAACCTGTCTGGGGGAGACTCGTAAATGAGTCACTGTGTGAATGAAAATGTGATATTATTCATTTTTATAGACAACCCAGTAAGTTGTAGGTCTTCTCCCGCACCAATCTTAAATCACAGTTGTGCCCATTTCAATGTCTTCTGTAACAATGTGCAGCCCCATATACAGAATAAGATGGTTCCTACAGTTGTTCACAGTACACTGTACTTAGCAGATGACCAATGACAAGGTACAGAGGAGAGGGCCTGATAAACTATTGTCCGTCTCAAACCAGAGATGAGCAATTTTCACACCAACTGCTTTCCAAATGGGAATTCAATTTACGTTGCATCAAATATTGTACATGTATAGGTGGTCACAACTTGCAACCCCCAGTGAATGGCTACAAATGCAGCATGGAAGCTTGAAAATGACGACTAACCTCTTTCCCTGCATTTGCATTCCCAAAAATAACCTTGTTTATTAAAGTTACCAGTGCTGCTTTGAAAAAATATCCTTCCATTTGGGAGAACATCAGGGAGAGCATGCAGTGGTTCTTTGGACAGCTGTATGCGCCCATCAAGGCCGCCGTGAGACTTCTCAAATGAGAAGATGTCCTATGGGGACAGCTTCTGCTTTGCAAGTGAAATGCCACACTCTTTGAGGTGTCGTTATTTGACCAATGGTTTGTAATAGCAATTGTAATCAGAAACCATTGATACAATGCTTTCTGAGTCACAGATAGGAGGCTCATCCCTTTCACACCCCCTCTTACTTGCTAAACCCCATTTTATGAGTCAGAAATACTTTTCCAAGAGGGTTCTAAAGAGCAGTGCAACAAGATGGTCACCTGTTCTGTGAGGACGCCCCCTTGACCGCTCCACACTAGCACACTGACTAGCCCCTTGGGCAGCCGATGCCCTTAGCAAAGTTATGAGCTGACGGATGCGTGGAGAACCATGCACCCTCAAACATCAATTACTCCTTTTACTCCACCGTGCATGATATTAGCTCATATATTGATTACTAATTAGTGATTGCGCAAATTATGGGAAGGGTACAGGATACCTAAATACTACACAAAACACTGTAGGATTGTCCCGATTGTGTATTCCATGCTCCCCGCATCTGCACAGACAGACCCTGTTTTCCAATCTGAAGTTCAAGAAGGTATTTTAGAATAATTCAAGTGTAATGAGGGCTTAGTGTTCATGAGAGATGTACTTTAGGATTCTTTTAAACCGTATATAGATGGTGTTTGCATATCAAAAAGTTCAAGCATCCTCAACCTCAAATCACTGCAGTCGCGACTGGATATGCTTGAAGGGGCTATCAAAAGATTGTAGGTATAATTTGACTATTGCTGTGATCCCTCCCTGTTGGTATCCTTGCAGGGTAGCCTCAAAGAGTTTCATAAAACTGCCACTCATGAGGCTCCACACCAAGGAAAACAGGCAAGGACCCAAACATATGGAGAAGGGGATCGGACGGGTAGAACATTACCATGTATCTAGTATCTTGAAAGCAAGTAGGCTCCAAACTCACATAGCTCACATGTGCAGTGCCCATGGTGATATCAAGACATTAATCACAGATATTCTAAAGGTATTCCAAGAATAATTACAAGGTCTGCATGAACATAGTTGTGGCATGGCTCTTGAATGTGTATAACGAAGAAACAGACCGAGGCGTGTTGTCTCACTAGATGATGGAAGCAGCAATTTCAGTCCTCCTGACATAGGGTCGGCACCCCCGGCTGTGATCTTCCTAATGGCCGTTGTCGTTGCTGAATGTTCATAACAATTTTTTTTCTAACATTCTTGCACAGTGACTATAACCATTAATGCAATGGATGGTACTTGCACACCAGGAGGGCTTTGTGACCAAGAGATCTACTGCATTTAATTTATATTCACTGATGGGTTTCTCACATAGAACTGATCCTGACTTACCAGAAGTTGCAATACTGATAGAAGCTGAAAAAGCATTATATGGTTTAGAGTCTTCGTATATGCAAAAGGTGTTGAGGAGGCTTGAGCTTACTTTTTAAAACTGACAGATTTGCTTTACACAGAGCCAGTGGCGCTAGTGTGACCAAATGGAATTCTAACAGATATGTTTACAATTGCCAGGGGCACACAACAGGGGTGTCCGCTATCTCCCTTGATTTTTGCATTATCAGTGGAGCCATTAGCATGCTGGCTCCGGGAATATCACTCCCATAAGGGGATGCAGGTGGGAGCCAGTCCTGTGCTGTTATCGCTACATGCAGATGGCATTATACTATCTCCCCAGAAACCAGATGACAACGCAAGCCCTATCATTAGGGATATAATTCGATTCAGGGAATACTCAGGCCTCGTATTAATTGGAACAAATCGGAGATATTACCATTAAAAGACTGTGTTACGACCTGGTATCTATTGCACTAGATGGTGGACAGAGTTAAATATCTGGGACTTCACATTACTAGAAATATGGAGGGACTTGAGCCATTTAAAGCCTGAGTAGGCAGATGGATACAACTCCCATATCAATTCTCGGACAACTTTCCATTATTAAGATGTTCATAATCCCGAATGTTTGGGACTTGTTTGTAAATGTACCTGATGACCTTATCAAAAGAGTTATTACGCAGCTTCAACAGTTGCTGACCAGGCTGATCTTGGGTGGGGAACAACCTTGCACACAATGGACAGTTTTACCACAATTCCTAGAAAGGAGTATTCTAGTGGCCTCAAACCCCTAGCTCCACTACCGCAAACACATTATGCACAGTATTGATTTCATGACACAGCCAGGCTCAAAGGTCAAGGTGGAGTGAACCCTGGTTGAACAAGACTATTAACCATAGTAATGGCCCACAAACCTAGATGTGAGGAGATAGATGTAATAGCTGCTGCTTCCATGGGTAGAGGTGCATCGCAGACCACCTTGGAATGGACAGGTGATACGCCTCATTTTCCGCTGCTGTGATACAGACTATGCTATGCAGCGAAGGCAACACTCACAGATATCCCAAAGAGCTGTGAGCTCTCACCAATCAAAAGCAAACAGCTATGTCCCGGTGTGGGCACCCCGGGACATAGCAGGAGCTGGCCCTGGGGAGTGATGGTTCCTGGGCCATAATTGGGAGGAGACCACACACCCCACTCTTTAATGTTAATTATATCACCATGAATGTTGATTGTTGCCTTGGGAAGGTGGTGGTCGGTCCCTGTGGCTTGGGGGGTCCGAATGGCCCATCCTATTCATTTAATTGATAGCCTCGGGAGGTTGTGGTCTCTGGGGCCCGGGGGAGGGGTCCACAAGGCCTGCTGCATTTTAAATCAACATAAGCCCCAGGTAGGTGGTGGCCCCCAGGCCTCGGGGGTGTTCACGCGGCCCTCTCTATTTGTTTTATTTTTAGTCCCGGGAAGGTGGTGTTCCTAAGGGCCTAAAAATGAAGATGGAGTGCCCCCCTCCTTTAATTTAATTAAGGAGGCATGGCGCTGGATCCTAGCCCACCCGTGGGCTTTATTGAAAACAAGCACGGGAGACAGCGCTTGTTTTTATTTGATTTTATTTCAATTTTGCTACAAATTCACAGATCCACAAGCAATATCATGGCAAAATATATAAAAATACATCAAGGGGGTATCAGAAGGGACCTCAACTTCGGGCCATGTATATTTAAGGGGAAAGGGTATGTGGCCCCCCACATCCCCACCTGAAATGTTTTTGTCCCCACGGACCCCATCCCCTGGGGCCTAATTAATTTCTTAAGGGGAGGTGGCGTGTAGCCTCCTCCCAAGCTACTTTTGGCCCAGGGACCCCATGTCCCGGGGCCCAATCCATTTATTTCAGGGCTGGGGGTGTGTGGCCCCCTCCCAAGCCATATTAGGCCCCGGGTACCCCATACAATAGGGCCTAATGCCTTTAATAAGGGAACAAGGGCCATGCGGCCCCCATCTCCAAGCCTTAAAATGGCGCTGGGTACCACAACCCCAAGACCAATTAATTTAAAAAGAGGGAGAAGTGTGGCCCCCTTCTTGGCCTTTATAGGCCCAAGGGACCTTATTCCCCTTGGCCAACTCACTTGAGGTGTCCATAAATAGCTGCTTCCTAGGGGTGAGAGCAATGCCGGCTCCTGAACCTTGCGGGGAGCTGAATAGGGCCATGGGGGGCCATAGGGCTCCCCAAATTGCCCCCATTATGTGCTTGGTTGGTGCCCCGAGTGGAAAGAATCCTTGTTTCCAGGCCAGGGAGGACCTGGCCTGGTAGTTCGGGCTGGGCTGTTCCCCAAAGCAGTGAAATTATTACATCAAGCTGCAGTTCCAATAGTCGTTACTAGGTGTCCCTCACGAGTCAAATGCAAAAGCATTGAAAACCTTTCATGAAGCTGAAGTTCCACTAGTCATTACTAGGTGTCCCTTATGAGTCAAATGCAAAAGTATTTGACTTGAGGGACACCTAGCAACGACTAGTTGAACTGCAGCTTGATGTAATAATTTCAATGCTTTTGCATTTGACTTGTGAGGGACACCTGGTAAAGACTAGTTGAACTGCAGCTCTTTGTAGAATTATTTTGATATTCGGTAATATAATATTCACTGCCCACTACTAATCTCATTCCATAATGCTTTGCAGGGCCTTTGGTTGGGATTGTATTTTTGCCCATAACTGTGTTTGGGGTGGTCCTAAGAGGATGGGACCACCACTGAATCGTTCAGCATGATATGCTCTTTATGTTCAAGGCATCTGCTTGGTCCTCCCCCCAGGTTAGGGGACACCCCAAAAGCACCACCTCTCTCATTGCCTGATATTTTTCATTTTTCATTTTCAAAGTTCACTTTTGTGAATTTGTTACATGCTTTTTAGAATGTAAAGTTGCTTTATCAAAGCATTTGTGGGGTGCAGTTTAGTAGCTGACTCCGCTATGTGGAGGAATGGAGTTTTTGCCTGAATTCATGTTTTTAATGTGTAACTCTGGCCTACTCTGAACTAAGGGAGAATGTTTGACATTGCTCAGCACTCGGTCCGTAAATTGTTCTTTTTGCATTTGTCATCCCGAGTGGGACGGGTATGCCCAGACATGGGTTCGGTGTTCACCATGCCACTGGATTCAAGCTAGCCTGGCTGATGAGCAGTGATGCCCCGAAACCGGTCCCAGGATACTTGTTTCCGGTCCAGGAAGGACTAAGACAGGCAGTTTGGGCTGGGCTGTTCCCATGGGGAGCAGGCTGGGTCAAGACTGATTTGCATGTGGCTGGGTTTAAACTGGAATGGCACGTTGAGCAAAAAAACAATGGATTTAGGCCCAGATCTCTGTACTAAGGGAGAATGTTTGACATTGTTTAGCAGTCGGTCCATCAATTGTTGATTCCTAATCATCGGCAACCTGTCCGCTCCCTCCTTGGTCACGGTGGGAGTCCCCCACCCATTTCAACCTCTATTTAGAACCCCTTGCCGAAGTCCTTCGCACTGCAAATATCTCCTACCATATGTACGCCGACAACATTCAGATCTACATAAAAATCTCATCTCTTGAGGAGATCCTCACCTTGAATAAGGGCCCTGAAGCTGACCGCCCAATGGCTCTCCTCCAACTAACTCAAACTCAATGCTAAGAAAACTGAGTTCCTCCTAATCTCCCCGCCCAAAAGCAACTCTGAGATCCAGACATGGATTAAAGCTACCACAGCCTTAAACTGTCCCCGACCATCGTGGACTCGGCCAAATCTCTGGGAATTACCTTGGATTATAACCTAGACAGGCGAGACCACATCAACTCAATGGCCAAATCTGCCGGATTCCACTTGAGCTACCTATGGAAACTGAAACCCTTTCTTGACGCTCCCGACCTAAAACTTGCAGTCCAATCATTAGTTATTTCTAGGCTGGAATATGGTTGCTTCACTCTCTCTAGTTTACCCAAGATCTCCCTAGCACTCTTAAAAGCCTGCCTCAATGCAGCCGCCAGACTACTTACCGGCACAAGGAAATTTGATCACATCACTCCTCATCTGAAAGCGTTGAACTGGCTTTCTCTCGAGGCTAGGATTCAACTCAAGATGGCATGCATCACGCACAAGGCCCTACACTCAAACTCCCCTGCGTATCTTGCACAGAAACTTGTGATATCCGGAGGAAGCAGAAATTCACGATCGGCCAATGCCATCCTACTCCAGCCTGCACGCTTTAGGAAACAAAACCTACAATCGGGAGTTCGCTGGGGCTGCACCAAGAATATGGAACTCCTTCCCACCTGACATCAGAAGAATCCCCTCCCTGGCACACTTCAAAAAGGAGGCTAAATCCTTCCTCATGGGTAAATTCCTTGGCTAAACCCGTTCCACAACCACCTCAGAGACTACTGCCCTCATCCTGCGACCTCACACCATCAAGAAACCTGGGGTCTGTTTTCAGTAACTGTAATTGTAATGCTTTCCTTTTATTGTCCCATCCCTCTGGTACCCAGCACCCCCTCCCCCTAATGTACAGTACTCTTGTGATATCCTGCCTATTGGATGGCTCTTCTACTCTGTAAAGCGCTCTGATGTACAGTACTCTTGAGATATCCTGCCTATTGTATGACTCTCGGACTCTGTAAAGCGCTCTGATACCCTTACGGATCAAGTTCGCACTCTATAAAACTCTAAAATAAATAAATAAATAACATTATTCTTTTTGCATTTGTCACCCCCAGTGGGACGGGTATGCTCAGACATGGGTTCCGTGCTCACCATGCCACTGGATTCAAGCTAGGCTGGCTGATGAGCAGTGATGCCCCGGAACCGGTCCCAGGATACTTGTTTCTGGTCCAGGAAGGACTAAGACAGGCAGTTCAGGCTGGACTGTTCTCATGGGGAGCAGGGTCAAGACTGATTTGCATATGACTGGGTTTAAACTGGAATGGCATGGTGGGCAAAAAAAACAATTGATTTAAGCCCAGATCTCTGTACTGTGGGCTAATGTTTGACATTGTTCAGCATTCCTTCCATCAAATTTTTGTTTGCATTTGTCACCTGAGTGGGATGGTTATGCTCAGACATGGGTCCAAGTGCTCACCATGCCACTGGATTCAAGCTAGCCTGGCTGATGATGGGTGATATCCTCTAAACCGGGCCCAACATGATTGTTTCCGGTCCAAGGAGGACCTGGAATGGCAGTTCGGGCTACACTGTTCCCATGGGGAGCAGGGTCAAAATTGATTTGCACATGGCTGGGTTTAAACTGGAATGGCATGGTGTACTAAAAAACGATGGATTTAGGCCCAGATCTCTGTACTCGGGGTGAATGTTTGACATTGTTCAGCTTTCTTTCCATCAATTGTTCTTTTTGCAATTGTCTCCCCGAGTGGGACGGGTATGCCCAGAGTGTGTCCCATGTTCACCATGCCACTGTATTCATGCTAGCCTGAAATCCCCAGGGACAATTAAGGTCTGTACACCCTCCTTCCCTCTTTAATTGTATTTGGCCCCAGTGATGGCATCCCCGGGCCAGGCTTGGGGATGGGGCCACATGGCCCCCTCCACTTAATTATTGGAATGGAGTCCTCAGGTCCAATTAAGGCTCGAGAAAAGGGTCTGCACACCTTGCGCCCAAAGGTCAACCCTACCTGCGCACGCCAAAATCTCCTGGGGTTTTAGCTACAGGGCTAGGTGGCAGGCCAAGCTGTGGCCAATATCCCACAGAACAGGGCCAAAAGCTGCACGCAGCGTGGGGTTGGCTGCCTGCGGGCAGTTGGAAGTAGGGCCTGGCTTCAAGATGGGCTCTGCGGCTAGCCCCATGCCACACACGAACAAAGGCTGTGTGCGGTGTGGGTTTGGCTGCCTTCAAGTCACTGCCTGCAGGGAGCTGGCCTAGGGGCCTGGCTGCAAGACAGGCCCTATGGCCAACCCCACGCAGCACTTGATGAAACTTGTGAGCACTTGTGTGTGCCTGCAGTGGGGTCGGCTGCCTCTGGGTGAGTTGGCCACATGATCTCTACTCAGGCCCTGTAGCCTACCCCCTGCTGTGCACAGCCAGCACTGCGTGGGGTTGCTTACCTGAAGAGGGGCTTGCCGCAGGGCCTGGAGGGGGATCGGCTTTGTGTATGGTATTAAAATTTTTCTTTACGTTAAAAAAATCTTACAATTCACTGAACAAACCAAAAGTTAATGTAACATTATATTTAGGTGAATATGTCACTGACAATATTAATGTTTTGAACTAAAAAACACAGAAATTTACCGGTTATAGTTAGCAGCACTAACTATAACTTGAGCCCCCGCCATGCACTGCTTGTGACCTCACATATTACATCACTCATGACATTTTCTATGACAATTTTTATGACATCACTGATGACATCTCAAATAACATAATTGATGACATCACTGTTGACATCATCCAGTCTTCTTTTGTACACATTACTGTATAAACTAGTATAACATTAGAGGCCTGAAAGTAGGTAAAGAATAGCTTAAAATTACACCCATTAACTGTACACAGAATGCACACAATTAGGTAGAAAAGTAATATGGTAGTTACCCGCTACTATGTAAACTATGAAACAAACTATCATACTCATTAGATGATGTCTCAGTGATACCATCAATGGTGTCATCTGCTAAATATAACTGGTAAATTTGTGTGTTTTTTTAGTTCAAAACGTTAATGTTGTCACTGACATATTCACCTAACTATAACATTACTTTAACCTTTGTTTTTTTCAGTGAATATATAAGTGTATATATCTATATATATCTAGAGAGAGAGAGTTTATATTAAAAAATCCTATTGTAGGTTCTACAGAAAATGATAATAATACATTAATTATTTAAATTCTATTTTGGGATGCCTGCTATTTTTATTGCATAGCTCCAATACACTCACACCGTGGCAGTGAATGCAGTATATTGTAAGCTGCATCCTGTGCTGCCACACTGTATTATGTACTGCCACGCTGTATTCTGCACTGCCACAAGGTATTTTGAACTGCCACGCCGTATTTTGTACTACAACACTGAATTCTGCACTGCCCCACTGTATTCTGCACTGCCACTCTGTATTCTGCACTTCCATGTGATATTCTGAACTACCACACTGTGTTTTACACTACCTTGCTGTATTCTGCACTGCCACACAGTATTCTGCACAGCCATCCTGTATTCTGAACTGCCATGTTGTATCCTGCACTACACCACTGTTTTCTGCACTGCCCTGCTGTATAGCTCACTGCCACACTGTATTCTGCCCCGCTGCACTGTATTCTGCACTGTCACACTGTATTCTGCACTGTCACACTGTATTCTCCACTGTCATACTGTATTCTGTACTGCCAGGCTGTATTCTGCTCTGCTACACTGTATTCTGCACTATCACACTGAATTCTGCACTGTCACACTGTATTCTGTACTGCCAGACTGTATTCTGCCCTGCTACACTGTATTCTGCACTGTCACACTGTATTCTTCACTGACACACAGTATTCTGCACTGTCACACTGTATTCTTCACTGTCACACTGTATTATTCACTTCCAGACTGTATTATGCCCTGTTGCACTGTATTCTGCACTGCCACACTGTTTTCTTCAATGCCACGCTGTATTCTGCACTGCCACGCTGTATTCTGCACTGCCACACTGTTTTCTGCTATGCCATATTCTGTACTGCCACACTGTATTCTGCAATGCCATTCTGTATTCTGCCCTGCCACATTGTTTTCTGCAATGCCATATTCTGCACTGCCACACCGTATTCCGCGCTGCCACACTGTATTCTGCCCTGCTGCACTGCCACACTGTTTTCTGCAATGATACACTGTAGTCTGCACAGGCACACTGTATTATTCACTGCCACACTGTATCATTCACTTCCACACTGTATTCTGCCCTGTTGCACTGTATTCTGCACTGCCACACTGTTTTCTTCAATGCCACGCTGTATTCTGCACTGCCACACTGTATTCTGCCCTGCCACACTCTTGTCTGCACTGCCACGCTGTATTCTGCCCTGCCACACTGTTTTCTGCTATGCCATATTCTGTACTGCCACACTGTATTCTGCAATGCCATTCTGTATTCTGCACTGCCACATTGTTTTCTGCAATGCCATATTCTGCACTGCCACACCGTATTCCGCGCTGCCACACTGTATTCTGCCCTGCTGCACTGCCACACTTGGAGAAGTGTGGCTCAGTGGTTAGAGGCGGCAGACCCGGAAGCTGAGATCAGCCGTGGACCAGGGTTCGATTCCCGCCTCGGCGGGTCTCAGGCACAAAAATTCCACGGACTCGACAATTCTCGCTCCGGTGCCTACTCAACTCACGGGGTCACACTCTGCGACTCTGGGCAATAGCTTGCTTAATCTCCACTACAGCCCCTCGCGGCGGGATGCCTGGCTTTCACCTTGTGAATACCCTGCCAGGGTATCTCACAGGGGAATACCAGGATGGGTTCCCTAAGCAAGCGCCTTGAGACCCCTGGGTGATTAGTGCGCTATATAAATCGAAACACATTTACATTTACACACTGTTTTCTGCAATGATACACTGTAGTCTGCACTGGCACACTGTTTTCTGCACTGCCACACCAGCCTGCAAACCACTGAAAACGAAGCATCCTCTGTCTACACACGGCATGCCCACTTTTACAAATACATATGCTTCATTAGAATTTATAAATACTTTATGCATTGAGCCCTGTTTCTCCTGCCACATTAATAATTAATACGCAGCCTATTAAACAACAGGGAATGCAGCCGGTCTGAGGCAGGGGTCCCCGCTTGACTGACATTAGTATGGTCTAGACACGAAGTAGCACAAGCAGTCATAATAGAAATGGATTACCTGCTCAGAATCTGATTGAGGCTCAGCGCCTGTCAAGGCTGTGAACAGATTACACTTGCTGTTTTCTTGGGACGCGTGGGCTTTGCACACTAGGTTGATATAAACATGACTGCTAAATTATGGCCTTTATTTATGCAGCTTTGTTTGACTCCTCAAACAGAATACATAAAAAACAGAAAGGAAGTGGGTGGCAGCTGCTCTACCAATCGTTCAGTGCTGCCCGCCTATGGCTAGCCTGCTGGCATTGATCCGGATGTAAATTCAAAAGTCAATCATGGATTGCAAGGACCACCCGC
This sequence comes from Lissotriton helveticus, assembly GCF_964261635.1. Classification (NCBI taxonomy): domain Eukaryota; kingdom Metazoa; phylum Chordata; class Amphibia; order Caudata; family Salamandridae; genus Lissotriton; species Lissotriton helveticus. Next base: position 1,983,186,354 of record NC_136065.1, read on the forward strand.
ATAGTATCATCTGCATATTGATGGGCCTTGGCCAGGCACATACGTGCATTTACTAATAAAAGGGTCAGGGACAGGCTCTGTGGCACTCCACAGCTCAAGAGGTGCAGACCACAGGAACCAACATTGACTTGTTGGGAAGGACTGCACTGGAGATAAACCAGCCATAAAACTCAAACAAATCCTCTATGAATGTGTGAAGGCCAAACAGTCATCAAACAGTCCATGGTGTCCAAATCTGCAGAAAATATTTGTGGAGCAGGCTTCTGCTTGACTTAAGCACAAGTGCAAAAGAAACAATTGATGGACGGAATGCTAGACAATGCAAAAATACACCCCTAGTCACAAGGTTCTGGGTTAAATTCATCAATCTTTTGCTCACCACACCTCCCCAGTTTGGATACAGCCATTGTATATCAGTCTTGACCCTGTTCTTTGTGGGAACAGTCCAGCCAGAACTGCCAGACCAGGTCCTCCCTGGACAGGAAACAAGCATCCTGGGACCGGTTTCATGGCATCAGCCTTCATCAGCCAGGCTAGCTTGAATCCAGTGGTGTGGTGTGCAGGGGACCCATGTCTGGGCATACCTTTCCCACTTAGGGTGACTATGCAAAAGAAACAATTGATGGACGGAATGCTGGACAATGCAAACATTCAGCCCCAGTCACAAGGATCTGGGTTAAATCCATCATTCTTTTGCTCGCCACACCAAACCAGTTTGGACTCAGTCATAAGCAAATTAGTCTTGACCCTGTTCCTTGTCGGAACAGTCCAGCCCGAACTGCCAAGCCAGGTCCTCCCTGGACCGGAAAGAAGCATTATGGGACTGGTTTCAGGGCATCACCCTTCATCAGCCAGGCTAGCTTGAATCCAGTGGTGTGGTGAGCACGGGATCCACTTCTGCACATACCCTTCCCACTAAGGGCGACATATGCAAAAGGAACAATTGATGGATGGAATGCTGGACAATGCAAATATTCACCCCTAGTCACAAGGTTCTGGGTTAAATCCATCATCATTTGCTCACCACACCATCCCAGTTTGTACCCAGCCATATGCAAATCAGTTTGACCCTGTTCCTTGTGGGAACATTCCAGCCGAACTACCAAGCCTGGTCCTCCCTGGACCAGAAACAAGCATCAAGGGACCGGTTTCAGGGCATCACCCTTCTTCAGCCAGACTAGTTTGAATCTAGTGGTGTAGTGAGCACGGACACACTTCTGGGCATACCTTCCCCACTCAGGGTGACATATACAAAAGAAACAATTGATGGACAGAATTCTGGACAATGCAGATATTCACCTCAAATCACAAGGATCTGGGTTAAATCCATCATTCTTTTACTCACCACACCACCCCAGTTTGAACCCAGCCATATGCAAATCAGTCTTGACCCTGTTCCTTGTGGGAACAGTCCAGTCCAAACTGCCAAGCCAGGTCCTCTCTGGACTGGAAACAAGCATCCTGGGACAGGTTTAAGGGCCTCACCCTTGAATCCAGTGGTGTGTTGAGCACAGAACCCACGTCTGGGCTTACCCTTCCCACTTAGGGCGGCATATGCAAAATAAACAATTGATGGACAGAATGCTGGACAATGCAAACATTCACCCCCAGTCACAAGTAACTGGGTTAAATCCATCATTCTTTTGCTCACCACACCACCCCAGTTTGGACCCAGCCATATGCAAATCAGTCTTGATCCTGTTCCTTGTGGGAACAGTCCATCCCGAACTGCCAAGCCATGTCCTCCCTGGACCGGAAACGAGCATCCTGGGATCCGTTTCAAAGCATCACCCTTCATAAGCCAGGCCAGCTTGAATCCATGGGTGTGGTGTGCATGGACACACGTCTGGGCATACCCTCTCCACTCAGGGCGACATATACAAAAGAAACAATTGATGGACAGAATGCTGGACAATGCAGACATTCACCCAAAATCACAAGGATCTGGGTTAAATCCATCATTCTTCATTCTTTTACTCACCACACCACCCCAGTTTGAACCCAGCCATATGCAAATCAGTCTTGACCCTGTTCCTTGAGGGAACAGTCCAGCCCAAACTGCCAAGCCAAGTCCTCCCTGGACTGGAAACAGGCATCCTGGGACAGGTTTAAGGGCCTCACCATTCATCAGTCAGGCTAGCTTGAATCCAGTGGTGTGGTGAGCACGGAACCCATGTCTGGGCATACCCTTCCCACTTAGGGTGGCGTATGCAAAAGAAAAAATATATGGACGGAATGCTGGACAATGCAAACATTCACCCCAGTCACAAGGGTCTGGGTTAAATCAACCATTCTTTTGCTGACCACACCACCCCAGTTTGGAAACAGCTATATGCAAATCAGTCTTGACTCTGTTCCTTGTGGGAACAGTCCAACCCGAACTGCCAAGCCAGGTCCTTCCTGGACTGGAAACAAGCACCCTGGGACTGGTTTCAGGACATCACCCTTCATCAGCCAGGCTAGCTTGCATCCAGTGGTGTGGTGAGCACGGGACCCACGTCTGGGCATACCCTTCCCACTTAGGACAACATATGCAAAAGAAATAATTGAAGGATGGAAACGTGGGTCCCTTGCTCACTTTGCCACTGGATTCAAGCTGGCCTGGCTGATGAAGGGTATTACCCAGAAACCGGTCCCAGGATGCTTCTTTCCGGTTCAGGGAAGACCTTGATTGACAGTTCGGGCTGGACTTTCCCATAAGGCACAGGTTCAAGACTGATTTGCATATAGCTGGGTCTGAACTGGGGTGGCGAAGTGAGCTAAAGAATTATAATGGATTCAACCCAGATCTGTGACTGGAGGTGAGTGTCTGAAATATTTCAGCACTCTCTCTATCATCTCCTTGTGTTTGTTTTGTTTGCCCTAAGTTGGCAGGGTATGCCCAGACATGGGTCTCTTGCTCACTTTGCCACTGGATTCAAGCTATCCTGTCTGATGAAGGGTGTTACCCAGAAACCGGTCCCAGGATGCTACTTTCCACTGCAGGGAAGACCTGGCTTGGCAGTTTGGCATAGGCTGTTCCCATGATGCACTGGGTCAAAACTGATTTGCATATACCTCGGTCTGTACTGAGGTGGTGAACTGAGCTAAAGAATGATGATTGATTCCACCCATATCTGTGACTGTGGGTGAGTGTCTGAAAAGTTTCAGAGATCCGTCCATCATCTCCTTGTGTTTGCTTTGTTCACCCTAAGTTGGCAGGGTATGCCCAGACGTGGGTCCCTTGCTAACTTTGCCACTGGATTCAAGCTAGCCTGGTTAATGTAGGGTTTTACCCAGAAACTGGTCCCAGGATGCTTGTTTCCGGTTCACGGAGGACCTGGCTTGGCAGTTCAAGCAGGACTGTTCCAATGAGGCACAGGGCCAAGACGGATTTGCATAGAGGTGGGTCTGAACTGAGGTGGTGAAATGAGCTAAAGAAAGATGATGGATTCAACCCAGATCTGTGACTGGGGGTGAGTGTCTGAAAAGTTTCAGTGCTCCGTCCATCATCTCCTTGTGCTTTGACTTAAGCATAAGGCATTGTCTTGGAGTCCACTGGGGGACCTTCATGTTTGGTCCACTAGATGAGAACAAAGCAATGCTGGACCGGTGCTGGACTTAGGATATTTCGAGCCCTGTGCGGAGTTTTTCATTGCTAATCATTATATTTTAGTAGATTGTTAACAAGTACAACAAGTAATAATTAACTATACAAGTGTACCTTTAATAGAATAATATATAATGCTGGTTGTTTACAAAATGGGATCTGTGCTTGCTTTCTATACTGCAAATTCTTTTATTAATTTATCGTAGTATAGAGTTAATCCAACTTCATGCTCAACTGATATCAGTGCCAAGCCAGTCAGCTGGTCCTGGGCCATTGAAGAGTACAAGTGATACTTAATAATTCTCAACTTTGAGAGAGATTGTTCCCTAGTGGCTACTGTGACAGGAACTGTCTAAGAATGATGTTTAAATTGGGATAAATGGCATGCAGGCAATTGTCAAATGTGTTTGAGAACAGAGAGAGCAGGATGGCTTTTCTTGAACAGGCCTTGGGAGCTTTACATTTCTTTGATGAGTTCATCCCCTGCAATGTCTTCTTCAAAATATGTAGCTCTATCTGTGCACTTTTTCACAAGCTCTCCTGTTTCCAAGGCTTTACCTGATAAGAATTGGTGCCCAAATCCATATCATTAAAGGTTACAATTTGTTCTAAGCGTTCTTTGAGTTTGCTGACTGCCTGAGCAACAATGACATTGAAGTATTACATTTTGATATTTTTTTATGCTACAATTACTGGATCATCTTCTCCTTCGTAATCAAAATGCTGTTTCTTCCTTCTTGTCCTCTTCTCAATCTCAAAGCTGAACTCCACTGGATCATCAAATCTTAAGGCTATCTCAGAGCTAAATTTAAAACAATTATCAGATCCTCTGTCACAATACTCTCTCATGTAATCCCCAGTACTTTACAGCAGTGCCACAGCAACATCTAACTGCATGTCCATACTTTGCATTAATTTGCTCACTTTATTCATTTGACCTAGAATTTAATACCAGATAACAAGAGACTAAGAAATGTAAATGGGTGAACCTCATTCTGTAAACTCAGGGTCTCAGAGAATGTCGGTCCATCAAGATTAGTCACATCCAAAACTTTTATCAATGCTTTGTGAACATCAAGGGCATTGTTGAACAGAACTTTCACACTCTCAATTCTGTTCTCCCATCATGAGCCTGATGGACCCGGGGGGCGTAGTTTGGAAGCCGACGGGAATGGCGGCGTGAGCCCGGAGCTCCGCGCCCGATCCCTACAAACATCCTGAGGATCCCCCTGTGCAGCGGGCTGGATCAGGCGAGCTGGGTCTCTGTTGCACCAGTATCGTACGGCCCCGAGACAAGTGGTGGCCGGGGCTGGCGGAGTAGCCCGGGAGGAGGATTCCCTTAGCTGCGCTGGACTGAGAGTGACGGCAAGATGGCGGTGGCGCCTCTTTGGTGAGGAGGCCTTGTGCTGCGGCGCCCATCGCACATCGGCAGTGGCCCAAGCACGGGTTCGCTGAAGCTTGGGGACCTGCCTGTGTCCTACGATTGGGAAGGGAGCAGCAGAGGCGAGCCTGGGGACGGGATCCCGGTGAGCGGTGGCGGCCATTGGCTGGACCCTGTGTGTGGCGATTACAGTGCGGCAGCCCTGCGGCTGATGGTCGCTCTGCAAGGGAGAAACGGAGGAGCTAGCTGCCTCCGCCTGCCTGGGTGGCGCTTACTGACCGGCGCTTCCAGCGGAGCTCAATTAGGACCTTGGATGCCCTGAGAGGGGGCTGAGGTCGGGTCCTGCCGATCGGGGACGGGGACTGAGTGCCTCCGGGGCTGCATAACATCAGTGTGGAGAGGAGAGGACTGCGGGCAAGCCCAATAGTGGAGCCCGGACTGGTGCTGCAGGGGCACAGTGGAGGCCTGGTCATCGGAGCGGCATGCACCAGGTCGGGGTGAGTGGCTGAGTGTGGTGAGCCACGAGTACAGAACTGATCAGCCGCAACAGATGGAGGTGCGTGGTGCAGGTGCCCCCCCTGATTCCCAGGCATCAGTAAGGAGAGTGTGGGAGTACCTGGGGCAGTTCGCATCAGGTGGCAGAGTTGATGACTCCGAGTGAGCCCCTAAGTGCAATGGGATAGCACTGGGACAATTGCTTGGATTTCTGGACGGTGGGGGCTTTGTGCATAGACGACGTCCTCAAACCTGTGGCTGGGACCTGGCTGGCGTGAGAGAAGTGGCCTAAGCCTAAGCATTCCGGAACATTCCGCAAGGTCTCTGTTGTTTTAGGCCCATTTGACAGCTAGTGCTGCATTTGGAGGACCGCTAACCGATAGCGCCCCCGGCGGATACCGACAGTGCTGCGGAGGAACTGCTGTGGTGACGGGCCATGAGATACAGTCACGAGGAGCCCAACGCTGCCCACGGGACCTCTGGAGGGGTGATCTGTGATGGCCCGGAAGTGCTTGCCTTCTGCTGGGCGATCAGTGGTAATGCGGACCCGGAGAGGCCCTGGAGGAAGCGCACACCTAGTGCACCCTGGGAATTTCGCATCTGAAGCCCTAGGGGTAGAAAGATGAAACTACGGACACGGATGATGCTGGTGGTGCGGAGCAGGATTCCTCTGCAGCGATCCCTGAACAGGGGCTCCAACAGCAGTTTGATAGGATCCTTGAAGCGATAGCCGCATCGAAGGAGGCCCTTCAGCAAGACATTGCGCAGGTAGCGACTGGGCTGGGGCTGTTGCGGGCGGACCACTCGAAGATGGCGGAGAGAGTGAAAACGAACGAGAGTGCTCTCCGGGATCTGAAGCCAGCCCACGAGGCCATGGTAGCCAAGATGGCGGACGCTATGGACCGTATTGCAGCATTGGAAAGGAAAGTGGAGGATTCCGAAAGCCGCAATAGGCGGAACAATATACGCGTGGTGGGCCTACCGGAGAAGGAAGAGGGGGCTGACATGATCGCCTACTTAGAGAACTGGCTTCAAATAGTGGTTGCACCGGAGGGACTGTCCACCTTCTTTACGCTTGAAAGAGCACATAGGGTTCCGGCACGACCTCTGCTGCAGGGCCGTCCTCCCAGACCGGTGGTGGCGAGGTTGCTGCATTACAAAGACAGAGATCTGCTCATACAAAGAGCCAGAACGGCAGGCCCCTTTGTGGTGGGGAACAGCAAGGTCACGATCTTTCCGGACTATACGCAGGACATTCAACGGCGTCGTGCCTCGTTTCTAGCAGTCAAGAAGGAGCTCAGGGAGGAAGGGATCCAGTATTCGCTGATTTTCTCTGCGAAGCTGAGAATTATTCTGGACGGCACAACACAGTTTTTTCTCACTCCTGAGGATGCATGGTCCTGGCTGGAAACGTATAGAGCGGGTATGGATCGCAGAGAACGACATCAATCGGATCCGCCTAAAGTGCAGCGGGTGTGCAAGTCCCAGAGGATACGAAGACGAAACAGGAGTCTGAGGTCCCAGTCAGCATCGCAAACAGCAGCAGAGAGGCAGGGGGAGCTGGTGGCGGCGGCCGCGATCACTGGTTCGCAGAGGACTGAGTCAGCAGTAGGCACAGACACTGAGGAGGATAAACTACGTTCAGAAGCCGAACAATCGAAAACAGACAGCAATAAAGGCCCGGTGGTTACACCCGGGACAGCAGAGGGCATGCTTGATAAGTAACCTTCCTGGTTGCTCGCTGGAGGACGCCTCAAGGACTGGAACAAATGAGGTGTATGGTCGTGATTGGGACTGCTGTATGGGGGGATATTTTTGTTAATGTAGTGGAGGATCATGGGCGGCGGGGTGTGGGGCTGGCGCAGCTGCCTGTTTGGACAGTACTACCCCCCTGATCGCCCTTAAGGCGGGCCCGTGGTGGCTACTACGGGAGTTTGTTGAGTGCATAGCAACATGGTTTGGATGGGGGCTGATAGTTTATTATTAGGTCCTGTTCTGGGGGGAGGTGAGGGATGGTTTTTGGGGTGTTGTTGTTTGGGTTTGCGACATTGGTGTGAGTGGGCCTTTGATGAGAACTTGGGGGTGGAGATCCAGTCGGCATGGGGTAATTACCTGAACTGCGTTGTATCACATGGAAAGTACGAGGTCAGGTCTGCATACTATGGCGCGGCGACACAGGGTACACGCATATCTGGTACGCAGAGGTGTCCAGATTGCCATGCTTCAGGAGACCCATCTTCTTAGGGCGGAAGGGCAGGCACTGCAGCGTAGATGGAGAGGTCAAGTATTTAGCACGTCGACCTCGGCGTTCGCAAGATGGGTGCTCATCTGGGAGAGGGCGGGTGTCCCCTTCCAGACCACGAATCATGTTGTCAACACAGAGGGTAGATATGTAGCAGTGGAGGGGAGGCTCTATGGCAAGGATGTGGTACTTTGCAGCATTTATGCAGCAAATGTGGACCAGGCGCGCTTTCTGGACCGCATATCAGGGACTTTAGCACATTATCTAACTGGCAACGTACTTGTGGGTGGAGACTTTAATTCTATAACGGACGTGGCTCTTGATAGATCACATCCCCCGATGGTGGAGTCTCCAGTCCACCGTTTAGCTAAGAAAAGGTCAGCATGGCAGAGTCATTGGGGTTTAGTGGACATGTGGAGAGAACACCATCCTCAAGATAGGGATTACTCCTTTTTCTCAACTTTACATGACTTACATGTCAGGATAGACCGTATCCTGCTGGCTGTACCACGAGCAAAAAAGGCACGCCTTGGTGGTCGCACCTTTTCAGCAAATGTTTCTGCGCTATGGAACTCCCTACCGCAAGCAATCCAGCAGGCCCCTGCTGAATCCTGCTTTAAGAAGCTGCTAAAAACGTGGCTCTTTTCCCAGCCTCGATAGGTCTCCCCCTCCTGCCCCTGGACCTCTGTGCTACATTCCTACAGCGCCGGGACACCTCCTTGTGAGGTAGCTGTTCGCGCTCTATAAATCACATTATTATTATTATTATTATTATTATTATTACTATGCTCCCATTCTTTGGCCTCCACGGCAACCCACGCTGAATATTTAACTAGGACCATCTCTGACCACAACCCGCTGTTACTGACTGTTCACTGGATGCAGGAGAGGTTGTTGATACCTACTTGGCGGCTTCGTCCTGACCCATTGGAAGACCAGGTTTTTCATACGGAGGTCAAATAGGGCATTGAGAGATATTTTGAGGAGAACCAGGGGACGGCCTCTTCTAGAGCAGGAGAGTGGGACGCCTTTAAAGTTGTGGTTCGGGGGCTCTGCATAAGTAAATGCTCAGGGGTTAGGAAGACAATACTAGACGGTGTGACTAAGGCAGAGGCGCAACTAAGGGACGTAGAGAGGCGCAGACCAGAGCAGCCTGCACTGCAGGCAACGCTTGTTGAGGCAAAGGAAAAAGTAGCGGGTGAGGTCGAGCGCCTGCGCAGTTTTGACTATAGGAACTACACGGTGAAGGTCCACGCGGAGCAGGACAAAGTAGGGACGCTGCTGGCGCGTTTAGCAACTTCTGCTAGGGGAGGAGGTCCGATCATGCGGATAGAGACATCTGATGGGGTCATGGTACACACACAGAAGGAGGTGCTTTCCCGGTTCTTAGAATATTACGAAACTCTGTACCAGAGTACTCTGCGTGTCGGAGATACGGACATAGAGGAATACCTGGCGGAGATACCACTCCCGCGCTTAGAGGACGAGCAAGCGGAGGAACTGGGGAAAGATATCACGTTAACGGAGATCAGATGTGCAATCAAACACATGGCCCGGAATAAAACCCCAGGCGTGGACGGACTGCCAATTGAATTCTACGCCCAATACGTGGATATATTGGCGCCTCGCTTACAAGAAGTATATGCGGAGGCCAGAGAGTTGGGTCAGTTGCCGGAATCCATGCGGGAAGCATTGATCATTCCCCTTTTAAAGCCAGGCCGCGATGATGCGGATGTGGCCTCTTATAGGCCGCTGTCTATGTTGACGGCGGACTACAAGATCCTGAGTAGGATATTGGCGACCAGGTTATTGCCGTTTATGACAACATTGGTGCACGCTGATCAGGCGGGATTTATTCGGACTAGGAATACGGCCTCAAATATTCGAAGGTTAATCCGGGTACTGGGAGGTGACCATCGGCATGCGCAGCTACAAGCTGCCCTCTCAGTGGATATTGAAAAGGCTTTTGATAGTCTGGAGTGGCGATTCCTCCACAGACTGCTAGTGCGCTTCGGTCTGGGGCAACAATTTGGCGCATGGACGAAGATATTGTACTCATCTGCGAAGGCCAGGGTAAGATTGGGGGCGGTGATCTCTGCTCAGTATCCGGTGCTGCGGGGAACGAGACAGGGGTGCTCCTTGTCCACGCTGTTGTTCGCCCTGGCGATGAAGCCTCTTGCTGCGCAGGCTAGATCAGGGCGGATGTTCCGGGGTCTCAGGTTGCGGGACGTGTCGCACCATATTTCATTATACGCCGATGACCTGCTCCTGTTCTTGGATAACACGGAGGAAGCATTGCGGGGCGCGGTGGATCTGTTGTCACGGTTTGGTGCACTTTCCGGCCTTAAGGTGAACTGGCATAAGACCTGTCTATTCCCGGTACGGCCTTGTGCGCAACCGCCCCCGCATTGTAGGGAGATGAAATGGGAACCGGTATGTTTAACATACCTGGGGGTTCGGGTTTACCATGATGCCTCTGATATGTTGGAAGGAAATGTGTGGCACTGTATTAGGGCTCTGAAGGGCAGTAGGGAGTTTTGGTCCACCCTCCCTCTTTCCGTGGCGGGAAGGGTTGCCCTCCTCAAAATGGTGGCGCTACCCCGACTGCTTTATTATTTCCGGACCTTGCCGATCTGGATCCCACCGCGCCTATTTAAAGAACTGTGCTCACTGACCACTGGATTTTTGTGGGGGACTGGACAAAGGAGAGTAGCGCTAACAACCTTAATGAGACCGAAGGCTGAGGGAGGGATGGCAGTGCCCGATTTTGAGCTTTATTATTTGGCGGCTCAGCTGCAAGTACTCACACAACACGCAGCGGTGGAGTTTCGCGGACCGGAACATGGACGAGGCGTAGGCATTCAGAGGCATGTCATTTCTTTCATAGTAATGCAACAGAAGCTTAATTCGAGGGAATTAACGATGGAAGAAAGGACCCTGCGACTGTGCTGGAACAGGAGTCAGTGCAGAGCGGGAGTGGCACACCCAGGTGCTCCGGAGATTCCGTTGGGAATGCTCACAGCACTGCCGCACGGTGGAGACTTGTCTCCTCTAATGGAGTGGGAAATGTTGGGACTCCAAATGGTGGGAGACCTGTATGAGGACGGGGTTTATTGCCCTTCCGAGCCCTACAGGAGAGATACGACATTCCCAATGGTGGCGTTTTGCTGCATGCGGCGGTGTTAGCGGAAGTTCGGAAGCATTGGAAGGCTGGACAGGAGGAACCAGTGACTACCATGGCGTGCCAATATGTTGTGATGGCCACAGGGACTCATAAAGCAGTCACGTGCCTTCAGTCTAGCATGTTGAATGAAGGATTGAGGCCTTTAGTGGCTCTGAAGCTCAAATGGGAGGAGACCATTGGTAAGCCTATACCTGATACGACATGGGCGCAGGTTATTAGGAGGACGTGGAAAGGAACTAGAAACGTGTGTTTCCAACAGGTGCAATTTTTTATACTACAACGAGCTTACATGACCCCTGGGAGGATTAAGAAATATTTTAGTGTTCATGATGTGGCGTGTCCTAGGTGCCTGGAGCAGGGCGTAGAACTGGAACACATGCTTTGGGATTCTACAGTGCTGGGGCAATATTGGACAGAGGCAGTGGGGTTATTGAACATTATAACAGATAGACACCTACACTATGATGTGGCAGTCTGCTTGTTGCACTGGTTCCCGCACACGCCTAAAACTAAAGTAACCAGTAAATTCATCGATCTGGGGCTTCTGCTAGCAAAGCGCGAAATTATCTGGCACTGGAAATCTAAAGAGGGGCCTTCGATCAAGAGATGGAAGGCTGAACTGTATAAATGGGCTTGCAGCGAGAGCACCGTCAGATTCCGACAGGCCAAACGCACTACAAACGACAAGCTGTTAGATATGGCCAGGGCTTGGGAGGCGTTAGTACAGGCTTTGCAGGATTCGCAAAGGGAGAATGTGGATTAATGTATACGGTATGAACATGTGATAATAACTATGCGCAATTGCTAAGACCAATGTCCGTTTGACTGGCGCCAAATCGATTGTTGACCAATTGGAAAGTACCCACACCAACTGTTATTTTGGGGGGCGGGATCGGGGGTTTTGTTGGAACATACAGTGGAGACATGTTTTGTTGTATAAGAATGAAACGTATTTTAAGATGCTCTGTATGCTGATAAAACTTATTAAAATATGTTTTAAAAAAAAAATGAGCCTGATGGACCCTTTGCAAATGCAGTAATCACACGACAAGTAACTATGACCTTTTTTGCTGATGCTGCAAACATGTGGTATATGCACTATAAATACCCAAAGATATACATTGCTGTAGTTGATGCCTTCGCTGTGTCACGCAAGACTCGATTAAGAGAATGACAAGCACAATAAATGAAAATTGCTTTGGGGTTCCTGTCTAGTATTCTTTTCTGCACACCATACAATCTTCCCTTCATATTAGCCACATTGTAATAACCTTGACCACAGGAGTGTTCAAGAGGTATTCCTAAATCTTTCAGTATGTCAAGTAGTACTTCACTACAGGCTTCACCACTTGTGTCATCCACAGGTGTCAACCCCATGAGGTGTTCCTCTACCGATGGGATAGTGGAGGATATATTAACTGCACAAATCATCAGAGTAATTTGCTTTTGATGCCTTATGTCTAGTGTGCAGTCCATTGTGAATGAATAATACTTGGAAGACCTGATAATATCTAGTAATCTTTTCTGGATGTTTTGTGATATAAGTTGAATGATTTAATTCTGAATTGTTTTCCCTAGGGGATGGTCTGCTATTTCCTTTTTCTCAACTCTTCTAATGTGTTCCGCCATGAGATCACCTTATTTAGCAAGCAGTTCTACTTGACCCAGAAAATTGCCATTTTGAATGTTTCCAAGTTTCTCATTGATTCCCCTCAAAGCCAAGTTTAATTCTACTAAAACTATGCTATTGACACAAGACGTGTAAAACAGACTGAAGCAAGGTCTTCTCTGCCTGATCAATCCCTGTACAAGTGGAAAGTCTCCTTTGTGCTTCATATCAAGAATGCATGTGCCGGAGGAGGAGCTACGCTAGCAATCAAGATGGCCGCGTAAGCTCCCGGCTCCGCCGACCTCCACCAGCAGCTCGTATATCCTGACATCGATCCTGAACTCGCACCAGACTCCCTTGTTCATGAGGTGTTTCTGATACTAAAGGTGCAATCCCGAGATTTCCATCTTATCGGATGATGAAGATACGCTGTGTTTCCATTCTCGGCCTAACTCGGCGTGGAAGCCGGGGCCTCGATTTCTAGCCCATCCGGGTTAGAGTTGAACAACAAAGGCCGCGGGACCTGGGCTGCGTCCGGTCTTCCGAAGTGGAACATAATCTGCTTGTTTTGGATGGCGACACTGTGAACGGTTCACACCGAGGACACAGCTGCGTGACGCGCCGGTTGCTGTGGTCGGGGGTCCGACACCTGGAGACTCTGCTAGCCTCCCGGGGTGGACGGGCTTGGGCCCTCGCTAGCGGCGACGGTGTAGATATTGCAAGACAGAGAGCGCCCACAGTTGTCATCGGCTTCACGTGGGCCTGTTACCCTGGAGTAGTCGACCTCCAGGGTTCAAGTCCCGCTCCGTCGCTTCGCGAGAGGGGATGGAGCGGACGGAAGGCACGCCATCGCTGCAGGCCGTAATGGCCGCCATTGGGGCGCTCCACTCGCAGGTCACCGCCATATTCCAGAAGTAGACTGTAACAGTGGAAGATATCTGTCTTAGACCGGACGACGACCCTCCGGTAGGTTTTCAGCAAGCTGTGGTACTCGCGGAGCAGTGTACGCTTGAGATTGAGTACCCCGTGCGGAAGCCAGATTTAATGTGCTTTGTCGGTTCCCAAATAACAGCTAGCAAGCCTGTGACTATTGCTAGCTTTTCCTGTTCGATCCTGATGCCGCCCAATATAGATATGGACAATCTTATGTGCCGTTACAAGTTCCTCAGTGACTATTGGAGAGATTCGCTATCCTGGGACACTTTTCCTCGCTTGATTTGTGGACACCGTGCACTTTTATCCTGTTTTCGATCCTACTGCACTGACTCGAACTTTTATGAACGCTCTGATTTTTCCATTGAGATGGTGGTCCGGGTGAAAAGGGCTCTCAAGAAAAACCGGACTGGCCAGGGTTGAACTTGACTGCTGGGGTTTGATAAAATACCTTGATTTGATGCCGGGATTGTAGCCTATAATGTTGTGGGAGTTGGGTGGTTTTTGCTAAACTCCCCCGATTGGTCTGTATATTTTGCTACATACTGTCTTGACTATGTGTCGGGGTGGTCGCTTCTGGCGGGTGGTAAGGGAGACCCGGGGTGTGTTTGATTTCTCCTCCTCCGCTTCTTTTCCTTCTTTTAGGGTAAGTTCTTGGGCGACAGGCACGCTGCTAGTGGGGTTAGGCCGTAGCCATTGCAGGGGTGCAGGGTGGGGGGTTAGGTGGGGTTTATTATTTTGTCTTTGTTTTGTTCTGTGGCCTTTTTCTTTCTTTTTTCCTTTTACGAGAGGTGGGTTGTTTATCCTTCACTGATTCCTTATTCATCTGGGTGTCTACATTGGCTCTAATTATCCTGTATCTTGGGGGATGGGTCTTGCGGATGGGAATTGGACTAGATCGTCTACCACATTGTTCATCCTTCTTCATATGCGTAACTGCGATGACGTCCCATGTTCTTTTAAAGTTGTTTATCTGCATGGCTGCATCCCCTTGCTTATTACTGTACTGTATTCTATAGTATGACACCTGATATCTGTAATGCCTCCTCTTGTTTTCCTTAATAAAAAGAATTATAAAAAAAAAAAAGAATGCATGTGCCATATGATCAGCAGACTTTTCATGTGAATGCAGGTATTCTCCAACATGTGTGACCAGTCACTGAATCCTGTAGGAAAGAGTTTGCCTGAAACTTTACCAAACAATTTGCAGCAGAGACAATATACTGCATCAACTGTGATGGGGTATAATAGCCACTCTCTATGAATCATATTACATACATAAATCTTTATTGCTTGATTAGTAAATATCATTGCACTCAAAGCATCTTCACATCACACAATATTTAAAATCTGTACCACGAATATTATTTAAAAATGTACCACTACAGTCATAATTATATCATAAAACCAGACCAATTCACCATACATTGTCCATAAAAAAGAAAGATATAAAAATCAATCACACATGGGCTAAATCATGCAGAAAAAGTAATTCCATTGAAAGCACATATTAAAATACAACAATAATTATCTTAACAGGATATTGCAACGTGCAATAATGAATAAATCAATTATATAAAGACGATAATAAAGTGCATAAATAATTACTATAACAGGGTAGCCTCAATTATTACATTTCTAATTATTATCCTAGCAGCGTGAACACTAAGTTCTTACGTAATATCAAGCTGTGCAAAAAGGCTCTTTTGTTCCAGGTACATAAATATAATACATCTCAAACTCATTATACCAAACATATATCGGCTGCATTTGAAAATCTTATCAGTTGGCATAACAACGCGATCGATTCGCCAGATCAAAACCCGAGCTTCAAGAATAGGGGTTTCAAAAAGTATGCCGAATGATAATCAATTTAGGACACAAGCACACTATATGTACTAATGATTCTGCCTATGAATCCTTTCATTGTTTGTAAGGGTTTTAAAGAAATGCACAGGAGTGAAGCATCAATCATAAAGTTTGGGATAGGTTCTCGTACAGATTTAGCAGAAGCCAAAACAGTACTTGTATTCTCAGTTTCATCCTCTACCTCAGAACTAGAACTAATCTGCTTCTGAACATCTTCAATTGAGCAAGTGCCAGTTTCCTCCTGACTTTCAGTTTCCATTACACTGCCAGAGTCCGATATTTTATTTTCTATATCTAGAGTTTTTTTCATGTATCTTACAATTGTTCCTCTTACCTTTCTGCTGCAGCCTCTGTAGCATTCTTGGCTTTCCTTTTTCCTGCACCGGACAGATAATTGTATGGTTTCCTTGAGGCCATGATGGATCGGTGATCTGACAATCATAGATCCATCACCATAGTCAACAGCTTACGCTCTTATTGTAAGGGCGAAACTGGCTGGACTAGGCGCACACCCAGAGTGCACTCACCATGGTGGAGGGCAATTTACCATCAACGCGATTATTTATGACCAATGGGGAGAGCCAACTAACCATAAAGCTACACACAGAGTGCAAATAGTGTATCTATTCTTACGTGTAATAGGCATCGATACCATATGCCTTACGAGTTGTGTCCTATATATGGTCTTACTGTAAAACACACAAGATTGTAGTTCCCTAAAATAAGGTTGAGGTCACCATGATTCCACTATCCTCGGAGTACTGGCTTGGACCTGCACTTTAGAGATCCCGGTGAGGACCCCCTCATTTATTTTCTGGGCTGAAACCCATATTCCACCTGGAGAAGTCCCTGGAAAAAAGAACATATCAATTTGGAATGGCTTTGGCGATGGTGACATCCCCAGTTGCTTGTTACAGACCATTTGTTGTTCTCCCTGCCTTTGGTGTAGAAAACCTGTGTGTCTCTTCTTTGTTATGGTTGGCTGGCATTATAGATTTTCAAGGTGTTGTACATTTTGATTATGTCCCTCCTCGGATGTACGAAAGTTCAGAGAGTTCAAACTTAGATGAAGAAGAGCAGAGCATTTAACAAGGACATGAGCTTTGGGATAGGATTCTTGATTGTTTACAATGCGACAGTATATATGTGTGGCGGTTTCTATCGTATGAAGATGTGATGATGTAGTGGTCTCTTCAGGAATTAGCCTTCACATGCTTTCTGAATGATAGGAGGAGTTCTGAGCAAGCTCTTATGTGGATGGTGATATTCTTTCAGATATTGAGAGCAGTCTAGATCCTGAGCAGAGCTACAGTAGACCTAACCTCTGATTTTCTCCTCATGAAGTTTGTTTCACATCTAGGGATGTTGTGGATTGTAATGTGGTGCCTGTCTGAGGTGGTTATGTTCTCCGCTAGGTATGCAGTGTACCATTTCGGGGGCCCTTGTAAGTAATGCAGCTGGTTCTGAAGGTGATGCAGGTTTGGAAGGGGAGCCAGTATACCTCCTTCAGAGTTTGGATCATGTTTTCAAACTTCTTCAGACACAGACCTTTGATGAGATGTGCTGTGGAACATCAGATGCTTTTCTGAGGGACCAGTGTGGTGTCTGGGACACAAAAGGGGGAACATCCTTTACAACGAAACTTTTACAACGCGGTACCATTACCACGCAGGTTTTACAATGAAAGTCGTTACAACGTCTTGCGCTGGAGGGCACTGTAGGATAGGGAATAGTTTAATTTACTATCCAACACCTTCCCAACTATCCACGGGGACTGGAGTTGGAATAGTAAATTAAACTATTCCACTATCCAGCGCCCCCCAACGCAAGTCATTGTAAAACCTGCGTGGTAACGGTAAGCGTTGTAAAGGCACGCGTTGTACCGTCATACATCCCACACAAGGACATAGCTTCCATTCACGAGTAAGAGGAAGTACATTTTGAGGAGGGACGGGTTTAATTTCATTCAAGAGGGAGTGCTGCTACTATTGCTATCTTTCAGCCAGTGCCTCCAATTATCCAGAAGCAAAAATCCTGCAGCATTTTGGATATACCTATACTTAAATAGCATCTAGCTCAGGGTGTGATGTTGGCATGTGACAACATTCCAGACCAGTGCACAGATTACACTTGAATATACCTTGCCCAGCAGCCACTCGGACCTGAGCCAAATATGGCAACATCAGTGGACTGCTGGAGGACCTGCACAGCCCTCTAAACCTGTTCCATGGACACTAGCCTGAAATGAACACCTGAGCCTTTGACCTAGTGCTAAATATGGGTGCAGCTTAAAGGTAACAGAACCCCTTTGCTTTATGAACTCAGTACCCTAGGAACAATAGTCTAATGATTTTCAAGATATCAAAGTTAAAAGATCCTGCCTCAGTGTCTTCTAAAGTTCAAGCCAGTTCGGCACAGTTCTGAGTATGCTCACTACCGGAAAATCTTCACTGTATCATTTGTGCCTGAGAAAAAAAGGCTCTGAAGTTTAAGTTACCCTGTGAAGTTCCAATCTGCCTTTGGGTAACTTGACCTGTGTGGAACCAGTTTGGAGTTATTTCCGGTCTCCAAGGGCTGTACCCGGTTACCACTGTTACAAACACTGGCGCAGGCAAGCCCCAAAGTAACAGAAACCTCCTTAACTACACACCTGCCAAGGTGTCCTTCTCCAACAAGCAGTGCCCTCTGATTGTGGTCTGGAGCTCAGTTTATGTTTGGTTAGTGGATGACAGATTTGACAACAGTGCAGAATATCATAACATGGAGGATACCTTTTAACTATTTGTAAACTGGGTTGTATCTTATATACCTGAGGGTACTCCCTGGGGCTACCCCTGAACAGAATGCCCTCAATCATCACAGTCAGTGCCGAGCTTAATATTCCTTTTGCGTCAAACCCTTATGATGAAACTTCTAGGTGCTATGACCATGTTTGTGGCTGCTTTGGGGACCTTCAATCAATCAATCAATCACGGCATTTATATAGCGCGCTACTCACCCGGGAGGGTCTCAAGGCGCTGGGGGAGAGGGGTGTGTCACTGCTCGAACAGCCAGGTCTTGAGTTGCTTCCTGAAGGAGAGATGGTCTTGGGTACGTCGAAGGTGAATTGGGAGGGAATTCCAAGTCTTGGCTGCCAGGTAGGAGAAGGATCTTCCTCCGGCGGTGGCTCTGCGGATGCGTGGTACGGTGGCGAGGGCGTGGCTAGTCGATCGTAGCTGGCGGGTGGGCGTGTAGAAGGTCATGCGGTCGTTGAGGTACTTGGGGCCCAGGTCGTGTAGAGCCTTGTGTGCGTGGGTGAGGAGTCTGAACGTGATTCTCTTTCTGACGGGGAGCCAGTGCAGTTCTCTCAGGTGTCCGGTGCTGTGGCTGTGTCGGGGTTGTCCAGGATGAGTCGTGCGGAGGCGTTTTGGATGCGTTGGAGTCTTCTCTGGAGTTTGGCTGTGGTTCCGGCGTAGTGGGCGTTCCCGTAGTCCAGTCGGCGGGTGACGAGTGCCTGGGTGACGGTCTTCCTGGTTTCAGTGGGGATCCATCTGAAGATCTTGCGGAGCATGCGCAGGGTGTTGAAGCACGAGGAAGAAACGGCGTTGACTTGTCTGCTCATTGACAGGGAGGAGTCCAGGATGAAGCCCAGGTTGCGTGTGTGGTCCGTTGGTTTGGGGGCGGTGCCCAGGGCCGGGGGCCACCAGGAGCCACCAGGAGTCGTCCCAGGCGGAGGGTGATGATCCCAGGATGAGGACTTCCGTCTTGTCTGAGTTCAGTTTAAGGCGGCTGTTCCTCATCCAGTCGGCGACATCTTTCATCCCTTCGTGTAGGTTGGCTCTGGCGGTGGTGGGATCGTTGGTGAGGGAGAGGATCAGTTGGGTGTCGTCGGCGTAGGAGATGATGTTGAGGTGGTGTTGGCGTGCGATGGCTGCGAGGGGGCTCATGTAGACGTTGAAGAGGGTCGGGCTGAGAGAAGATCCTTGTGGTACGCCGCAGATGGCTTCGGTGGCCGCGGATCAGAACGGAGGAAGGCGGACTCTCTGGGTTCTTCCGGTGAGGAACGAGATGATCCACTCCAGTGCTTTCTCTCGGATTCCGATGTTGCTGAGGCGCTTCACTAGGGTGCGGTGGCAGACCGTGTCGAACGCTGCGGAGAGGTCCAGGAGGATGAGGGCCGCTGTTTCCCCGTTGTCGATCAGGGTTCTGATGTCGTCGGTGGCTGCGATCAGGGCGGTCTCGGTGCTGTGGTTGGCCCGAAATCCGGACTGCGAGTGGTTGAGGGATCTGTTCTTCTCGAGGAAGGCGGCAAGCTGTTTATTGACGGTCTTCTCGATGACTTTGGCCGGAAAAGGAAGGAGCGAGATGGGACGGTAGTTCTTGAGGTCGGTGGGGTCCGCCGTTGGTTTCTTCAGAAGGGCGGTCAGTTCGGCGTGCTTCCAGCTCTCCGGGAAGGTGGCGGTGCGGAAGGAGGAGTTGATGGTGTCTCGGAGATGGGGTGCGATGGTGGCGGCGACTTTGTTGAAGACGTGGTGTGGGCACCGGTCGGTAGGTGATCCTGAGTGGATGGAGTTCATCGTGCGGGTGGTGTCTTCGGTGCTGATCGGGGTCCAGTTGCAGAGGGTGGTGGTGACGGGTGTTGGTTCAGTGGTAGGGTGCGTGGTCTGTGAGTCGAAGCTGTTGTGTATGTCGGCGGTCTTGCGGTGGAAGAACGAGGCGAGGGAGTCGCAGAGATCTTGCGTGGGAGTGATGTCGTTGGTTCCGGCGCTGGGGTTGGAGAACTCTTTGACGATGCTGAAGAGTTCCTTACTGTTGTGGGCGTTGTTGTCCAGTCGTTCTTTGAGTGCCGTCTTCTTGGTGGCGCGGATCAGTTGATGGTGTTTGCGGGTGGCGTGCTTGAGGGCGGTCCAGTTGTCTGTGGTGTGGTCAAGCCGCCAGGCTTTCTCGAGGATGCGGCAGTTCTTCTTGGATTCCTTGAGTTCGTTGGTGAACCAGGGGGTTTTCTTGCTGCCGGGTCTGCTGGGAGGGTTCTTTAGTGGTGCGAGGTCGTCGGCGCAGGCGGTCAGCCACTTGGTGAGGTTGCTGGCTGCTACGTTGGGGTCCGTTGTGCTGGTGGGAGTGTTCTGGCTGAGGGAGGCGGTGAGCTGCTCGGCGGTGATCTTGCTCCAGCTGCGGCGGGGGACCCGTTGCGGGTGGTGGTGGGTCGTAGTTCTACTGAAGCTGAAGTGGACGCAGCTGTGATCTGTCCAGTGGAGTCCGGTGGCGTGGCTGAAGGACACATGCTTGCTGGATGAGAAGACGGGGTCAAGCGTGTGTCCAGCGTAGTGGGTGGGGGTGTCCACCAGTTGCTTGAGTCCGAGGTTGGCGAGGTTGTCTAGCAGGGCGGTGGTGTTTCTGTCGTTGTTGTTCTCCAGGTGGAAGTTGAGGTCCCCTAGAAGGATGTAGTCGGCGGAGGGTAGGGCGTGCGGGCTGATGAAGTCTGCGATGTCTTCGCTGAACTGCGTGCGTGGTCCCGGTGGTCTGTAGATGAGGGTGCCTCGGAGGGTGGTCTTGGGGTCGGTGTGTATCTGGAAGTGCAGGTGCTCGGAGGAGGAGAAGGTTTTGTCGGAGTTGGTCGAGATGCGGATGGTGTTCTTGTGTACGATGGCGATGCCTCCTCCCGTCTGGTTGATGCGGTCCTTCCGGGTGATCTTGTATCCGTCCGGGATGGCCGTGGCGATGTCGGGTGCAGATGAGGCGTTCATCCAGGTTTCGGTGAGGAAGGCGACGTCCGGTGCTGTTGCGTCGAGCAGGTCCCAGAGTTCCACGGCGTGCTTGTGGACGGAGCGGGTGTTCAGCAGGATGCACTTCAGGTGGTTGCTGTTAGTGTTGGTGTCGGCGGGGGCGGTGCAGGTCCGGTAGCAGGTGAAGCGGCAGGATTTGCAGGCGAAGGGTCCGTTGGTGCGTCTCGAGGTGGCTCGGTAGCAGGCAGGGTTCCGGCCGGTATTGAGTGCGTTGAGGGTGGCGGCGTCGTAGGTATGTCGTGAAGTCTTGCATTGGTGGTGGGGACCAGGGGACCTGGCGCTGGGCGCGGTCCAGGCGCGGACGGGCGCAGACGGGCTTACCTTTGGCGCACAATCGGCGCGCCCGCTGCGAGTGCGCACGGTCGCCATTTATGGCGAAGTGCGAGGGAGGGGGGAGCAGCTGGGAGGCGTTGAGGGTGGCGGCGTCGTAGGTATGTCGTGAAGTCTTGCATCGGCGGTGGGGACCAGGGGACCTGGCGCTGGGCGCGGTCCAGGCGCGGACGGGCGCAGACGGGCTTACCTTTGGCGCGCCTTTGGCGCACAATCAGCGCGCCCGCTGCACGAGCGCACGGTCGCCATTTATGGCGAAGTGCGAGGGAGGGGGGAGCAGCTGGGAGGCGGGAGCGGGGAGGGCACAGAAGGAAAGGGGGCGTGTCTGCACTCACAGCGGCGGGAAGCGGGGAGCGGGGCGGGTGGGCGCAGGGGGCACTGCAGGGGAAAACTGCACAGGGGGGACAGAAAACACAGGCAAAAGGTACAAAAAAGGTACAAAATTACAATTGAACTACAAAACAGAACAGTACATGCGGGAGACAACAACGAGCGACGGCGGGGGGCGTGGTCAGCAGGAGGGCTCAGCGAGGCTGAGAGCAGCGGCAGGTGGGGAGCACACGCGACAGCTGGTGGCCGTGCGGCGCGGGGGTGTCCTAAGAATAGGTCTCACTCACCTGTGCCGCACGGTCGCCATTTATGGCCAAGTGCGAGGGAGGGGGGAGCAGCTGGGAGGCGGGAGCAGGGAGGGCACAGAAGGAAAGGGGGCGTGTCCGCACTCACGGTGGCGGGAAGCGGGGAGCGGGGCGGGTGGGCGCAGGGGGCACTGCAGGGGAAAACTGCCCCGGGGGGGACAGAAAACACAGGCAAAAGGTACAAAAAAGGTACAAAATTACAATTGAACTGCAAAACAGAACAGTACATGCGGGAGACAACAACGAGCGACGGCGGGGGCGTGGTCAGCAGGAGGGCTCAGCGAGGCTGAGAGCAGCGGCAGGCGGGGAGCACACGCGACAGCTGGTGGCCGTGCGGCGCGGGGGTGACCTTCTGGTTTGTTTTTTAGGCTTTATGCACCTGTTCCACCGTCCCTTTATAAATAAAGACATGTTCTTTTTTTTTTTAAAAGTAAATGCACATATTTATCATAAACCTTGACAGTTTGCCTGAGCTACCACTGGGGAATCAAATGTATAAAAGGAGTAACTTTGTGCGCACTATATGCCCCTTTCACAAAAGTATTTACGACCATAAATATAATTATACAGCTGAAAATACCTCATTTACTCCTGCCAGAAACCCAGAAAATGATTTCTTTCAGGCGTAAATGTGTTTACTACTGGGAATTTCACTGCAATGTGTATGAGAAATTCTCAGTATCATATCAGACTCAAGGGGAGATAAGGGATCCTTCCGAAGCATGGTTTGCCTTGTACGTATGAGCATACATGTACGTTTCTGGGCATTCACAAACTGCATTCTATGCCTTTCCATGGTGAAAATGGTAAAAGATTTACTATTAAGAATCAAAAGGAGAGGGAGGAAAGGTACTGGAGCCAGTTCACTTCCCCTGGTATATATGTTTTATCAAAAGAACTGGCTCTGGAGTGGGTGCTCCTAGCCTATGTTTGTTTTGGAAAGGAAACACATTATGTTTATAGTGAGGCCCTAACTCACCAATCTAGTTGGTGACAAGCTTCATCATCGGGCCCCACCCAAGGCACCGAGTGCACCTTGGGTGTGCTACGACGCCTGGATACAGCGGAGCTGGTATTTTGAGCTATTGGCGTTGCATTATTATTTACAACGCCAATAGCTCAATCTTTTAGTATTATCAGACCTATTAACTTGCAAATGCTTGTTTTGTAAAAGCGCCCCCTGCTGTGCTTTCACTTTTATAGTCGCCGCACACCTTTCTATAGACGGAGCTTCCCCTTCCACGCTCATGACGAGCTGGGCTCGTCATGCAGTAGCCTCCTGCTACGCTGATGACGAGCCCAGCTCGTCATGAATAATGGTGTTTGTAAAGTTACAGCACAGGAGAAAAATCCCCATAGCGTTCAAGGTGTTAAAGAAAGGGGCGAACCACCAGTTAAGTGGAAGCGCGGTATGGGGCGCTTGTACCAGAAAAGCATTTGTGTTTCAACTTAACAAACAAATGTGCCCCATTCTGTGCTTTCACTTTAATAGCAGCCTGCACCTTTCTTTAGACGCGCCGTGTCTAAAGAAAGTGCCACGGCCGCCATTAAAGGTAAAGCACGGAATGAGGTGCTAGTAAGAAAAAAAAATAGTCCACATAAAACCTACTGTGTAAGAAAACTGTTATGGCTCCCGGTTTAAAAACAGAAGTGATGTATCGGGAGCACCATCTAATAAGGAGAAGCTATGGAGTTGTGTCAGCCAATGGCAAGCAGCAGCTGTAATTTAACTCCTGTGAAGTGATTAAATCAGGTCTTGCAACAGTGCATGCTCGCTGATGCTCGACCTAATCACCCCCCAGATTTGCTGGTGGGGTGGCAGAAGTGCTTCTTCCTCAGGGAAAACTGGGGGGGAAAAAATTTCTGCGGAGAAAAACAAAACAGGAGAATAGGCAACTATATTGCCCCCCTGCGGAATTCTGCGATATGCAGAACTCCTCAAATGGGGCACTAAAATACCCAAGCCCCAACATTTGTCATATGATATCCTCAGAAGTAGGTCTGAAATCTAGTGCCTCGAAGGTGCTTCAGGGAATGTTTGTAAATTGAAAAACAACTGTTAAAAGAACGCACAGGCAGAGATGTCTTTTTATGGGATTTTCTTTCATGAATAGGCCCTCTGTTCTTACTCCATAACAACAACCTTTATCCAATCACTTTAAAAGGCAGCGCACATTTCAAGGTCGATACATTATTTAAACAATTCTGTGTTTTATACATTGATGCAAGACTTTAAACCGAGCAGTTTCTTTCTGTGCATGATATAAAACAACAGATGTATCTTTCATCTCTCCGACTGTAAAGCTACAGACATTAGAAATCCGAATAAGGGGTCTATATTTAGTTTAATTTGAGAATGCATAAGAGAGCAGCAGCACTTCTAAGAAATGCTGAACAGAGCAATGGACACAGTGCATAAAACATTAGCCGTACCAATGGGTACATTTAGGAGTGGTGGTTAGTTATGGTGGATGATAAAGGGAGCAGCATCTCTACTTTTGTAAGTTTCTCTAAGAGACCTCAGAAATTAATCTCTGCATTAAATAGCTGCCTACATGGTGCCTGGCAAACACAAAAGTTTTGTTTATCTGTATCCGTCTGGTAGTAAAATATTTACATTAATGAATCTAGATTCAGAAGATGTCCCTACAAAAGCCATTATTACCAGCTCTCTGTATCATGGGGCATGGGTGCCGGGGTCATGAGGGTGTTGGGGAGGCCCCAGGCGCGGTTCGTCCATTGGGGTGTGGGGGCGTAGCCCCCCCTGCCCGTGGAGGCATAGCCCCCCCTGCCCGACACCGCCCGCAGCTCCCTCATGACAATCATGTCAATGAATCAACATGACGTCAGACTGCCAGGCGGGCGTCATGTTGATTCATTGACATGATTGTACAGGCGGCAACACAAGTACGCATGCGTGGGGACGGAGGGTGAATTTTTACCCGTGCCCACGCATGCGCACTTGTGTTTTTGCCGCGTTGCGCATGCCCATCAGGAGCCCTAATGGGCGTGCTGCGGGCGAGAGGGTCCCTGTGCCCCTGGCGCCAGGATTGGCCAGGGGCGCTGTGAGCCTGTGACGTGTGGGGAGCAGAGCCCAGAGGTGGCGCGGACCGGGACCGGCAGCAAGGTAAGAGTGTGTGTTTTTCGGTGTTCCAGTAAACTAGCTTGCACAAATGACTTGAGATAGTTCAGTGTGTTAAAGCATCTGCTGCAGAAATGTGTGCGTCTATTCCAGGTCACCCGTTTATTTCACGTCATGGGGTTTTGGAAATGTAAAAATTCTCTGAATTTCTATTTTGATAGTTGCAACAACAGCCTTCAACAGATTTCATTTTATAAACATTTTCCAGAAAATGAGTTAACAACTTTGTCACTACAAATATAATGTACTCTTTGAACTAAGGTTATAAAATTTCAAAATGTTAACAAACGGTAGAGGCGGAATAGCATGATATATGCATTTATTATTGCATGCATGTTGGTGTATGTTTGTATGTGAATTTGTACAGTACATACCTAGGGCTTACAGGATGGCAAATACATGGGCGGTAGAAGGTTTCCAGCATAAAAAGGTAGGGGTGATGTAATATGTAAACTGGCACATCCTTCAACATCGATCCTAAAGGCTTGTTAGAGTCCATAATTTATTTTTATATGGTCATAAAAATACATGAATGATGGATGGATGCAGGGTGGGTGCATTAATGATTGTTCGGTGGATGGGTGGGTGGATGGGTGCATGGATGGATGCATGCATGATGGGTGGATGGATGCATGAATGATGGATGCAGGATGGATGGGTGGGTGGATGGGTGGATGCATGAATGAATGATGTATGGATGCAGGATGGGTGGATGGATGGGTGGATGCATGAATGATGTATGGATGGATGGATGGATGCATGGATGCATGCATGATGGGTAGATGCATGATGGATGGATGGATGGATGGATGCATGAATGATGTATGGATGGATGCATGCATGGATGCATGCTTGATGGGTGGATGCATGATGGATGGATGGGTGGATGGATGGATTGGTGGGTGCATGAATGAATGATGTATGGATGCAGGATGGGTGGGTGGATGGATGGGTGGATGTATGAATGATGTATGGATGGATGCATGCATGATGGGTGGATGCATGATGGATGGATGGGTGGATGCATGAATGAATGATGTATGGATGCAGGGTGGGTGGGTGGATAGATGGGTGGATGCATGAATGATGTATGGATGGATGCAAGGTGGTTCGGGCTCGCTCGCTGCGCTCGATCGCTGCGTTGCAATATGCAAAGTAGTTTACGCCCCACCACTTTCAAATTTCACCAGCCGCCCCTGGGAGGCCCAGGTGTAGAGTAGAAAGCTGGGCATGTTTGTGGCTGTCCTCATGCTGCAGGATAAGGGGGCAGAGGCATAGATCCTATGTCAGGTCAGGGTCCGGTGGCTAGTGTTTGTGAGCCTGATTATTTTGGGTCTGGAAACACTGTAAAAACTGTAATTGCCTGGAGTAGTATCGCCTGAAAACACCGCTCTGGGCAGACTCATAATATGAGCTGAAGAGTTTACCAAGGTGACCATAACTTCACGTATTTTACACAAAGAAGATGATTGAGTAAAATACTTTTGCTTCATTGAAGGAAGGGATCAAAATAACATCCTTCCACCAAATTAAGACAAATGCATCTTGTTGTAGGACCTTCTCTTTTATCTGGATCTTTGGTCAGAGCATCACCACGAGACCTGAATTTGCAGAGAGCTGTGAAAACGCAATAGTATTGGATGATTTGATAGCCAGGTGTAACCATTGATCAGAAATTGATTTTGACCTGAGGGATGAAATTGCCAACGGTTAACTCCTGTATCCTGTCATAGTCAAGGGCACTGAGGTGCTTGATTAGAAGAAAGGTGAGGTTTGCTGATAGGTACATTTTACACACTCTTTATCTCTGGGTCTCCTCTGGAGTGACCGGGCTGGTCAATAGCCACAGTAAACTCTAAGGGGCAGAGACCTCTTGGAATCAAATGTTTTTCTAGGCCTCATGTACTCAGTTCCTTTCCAACATATCATAGACCCAATTAAACAATTTTGAGAATGGAGCTCTTGGGAATGCACTGCACTTTCCAATCCATTAGTCACTGCTGTTGGCGGTAGAAGACTGAAGCACCAGCTGACAAAGATGATGTCTGGATACTGTATTATAGAGGAACATCATATGCTGTTCATTGTCATTGGGGAGCCCATCAATCTGAAACTGCCTGTAGTGCCCAGAACAGAGGTTTAATAACAGAGAGCAGTGTATGAGTCATGGGCTGATCAGTGTTGTGTTGTAATGTAAATACAGGTTGCTCACACAAATTTCTGAAGAGAGGTTTATTTCTAAACTGCCTTATTCAAACCCACAGAATGTGCATCACAACAATCAGATGTGCATTCAAGGGAAATGTCAAGGCCTCATGAACAGTCTTTAGTGATACATCCACTACCTAACTAGCAAATCCCTTTCTTGTGACTGCTGGCTGTTGCAACGAAGCCTATAACAGCAGTGGGTGAGTAGTAAAGTAATATTTATGAGATCAACCCATATACAATAAGGCCCCAAGGTGAGAAGTAGAGACTCGCTGAAGTGTCTCTGCATGAATCCCAACAGCTTCACCCCCAACATTCTATTATATTAATATATATAGGATTCCTCAACATTACACATTCCATAATACCTACTTGTACAGTATACATAACATCTCCTTTTTTAAATAGAAAACAAAACACCCAAAAAACAGAAAAGCAAATAAAGAACAAAACTAATACATTGCAAAGTCAGAAATGTTGTCATCAACTGTATTCTGAAATGAAATCTTACTTTTATATAATATATGATTACCCTCTGCTTTGCTACTCTGGCGCAGTTTCTTTTATATTATCTTCAAAGTAAGACTCTGCATCCAGTGACAGTCTCCACCTATGATGAATACAATCCATCCAGGGGGCATCCATCCATTAAAAGTAAATGTCTATCATTTTTTATTAGGTATCACTTAACAAACCTTAGCTGGTTTCACTTTCACCAACAACCACCCATGCGTCCACTCCTTCCTTCCTTGCCTTGGCTTTGGGTTTGACACAAACACCGCTGATGATTCTTGCTATCCACTATCCACCCATATTGTGTCGCCCACCCAGGCAGGCATCTTCTTTCACCTTCCACCCATCCTTCAACAACCCATGCATCTGATTCCTATCAGCCACCTGCATGCTGCTACCTTCTATGCTAGTCATATTACATCTCTTTCGTCCTTCCTCCTTCCACACTAGCTCACTTCTTTCCCTTTTTGTTCAACACATCCATCAAGGTCATCTGATCTGACTTTTAGTCTTCTCCATAACTTTCACAGCTGAGTTGGAGTCTGATAGTAGTGTAGTGTGTTTATCTAGGAACCTGTATCGATACTCCAATTTCTGACCCTTGTCCGGTTATAAATCACTAATATCCATACAACGGCAGAGAAACCAGTTTCATAAATTAGTCATAGCGCATGCTGTCACATTAAGCAAGCACTATTCCTCCAGCCCCCTAGAAAGCACACAGAGTTCTCTAAAAAAACCAAGCCTCCAGCAAACCTGGGAAATCCCCGCTGCTATTGTTTTGATTTCGTTCGAGAACTCCTGTAAAGAATGTAAGAACGACCAGTTCTTAATTGACGTCTTATGTCCATCCTTACGTCAAACCCGGCACCTCTCAGGTATAAATATACCGTCACTGCCCTAAGGAAAGACACGGTGGTGATGAGCTTGGAGCAGCGATTACTTGCCGGAGAGTCCAGCTGATGCGAGAGCCCACGGACGCTGCCCCTCCCCTTTTGACGCGCTGAGGAAAAACGCTGCCTTTCCTCTTGCCGAGGAATCCAGCCTCCAGCGTTTCCAGCTTGCCCTCGCGGGTAACTGGGATACCGAGTCCTGAGAAAGAGATACCAGCCCTCCTGCCTTCTAAATCCCAGGTACTGAACTGACTAACCCCTTACAGAGAATTCTTGAGTCAGACTCTTGGCAAAACAAACTTAACTTAAACTGCTACTTACTTACTCCCTCCCATGTATTAGGCTTAGGTCAGGTACACCGGGGTAGGCGTAGTTAGAAGCACCAGTTGAGTACGATTAGTCAATGTATATATGTATGTATATCTTTTATCCATTTTAAAGTAACATATGGCTAAGAAACCATATCAATGCTTTTACAGTATTATTTTATAATCCTGCTTTTACTGTATGCATTTTACTTAACCATCAGTATTACAATTGTAGCGATTCATTTCTCTTGTATGAGAAAAGAGACTGATCAATAAATAACACCTTTTATTGAAAACGCCCGTCTCTTCTTTTCTCTACAATCTGGTGAAACTAAGTATGCACGTATTGACTGAGTATAATAGCTGTCTTTTGTTTTCACACGACTCTAGAGATATACTCTTGATCAGGGAGAGCAAAGTTGTCATGTTCTATGGTTGTCAGAAACTAAATCCCTTCTTGTCTATCCAGGGAGGTTAAAATCCTCCTCGCCTATTCGAGAAAGTTTCTAGTGAACTCTGAGCTAGCTGGCACACAAAACTTAAGTCTAATATCGTCAGTAGAAGACCTAGTTAACCTCTGTCCTACGTCTATACTATTGAAGATATTATTCCAATGCGCAGAGCCTATTGGGAATATAGGAACTACACTACATGGCGCCCAACGTTTGGTAAGGCGATAAATCTAACGCAAGACATTAGAGTAACTCAGTCGTGCTTTTTCACACAGACCCTTTCTCCCGTAAATACTCCAAAGACGTCTGGAGTGGGTCAAAGGTTAAAATCCGCCAGAACTTAGTAGAAAGAGATTTCTATGTATGGTTTTTGGTTTATTCAACGTTGAAGGATACAGTGTTCCAAAATATTGTGCACCTAATCTTTGTTTCCTTGGAAACCTGATCTGCAACAAAAACTTTTCTGTCAGTAAAAATGTCAGAAACTGAAGAAGAGAGGGAGACAGCTAGAATAGCAGCTCAACTCCTAGCGGAAGACACAAGCCTCCTACAGCAAGACCCGGATGCAATACTCATCCCGGTCAGCATAAGAAAAACTATAACACTTAAACTTATAGAAAATGGACTAACACCAAGAGGTGGTACAGTCATATTCGTAATTGAGGCACACGAATATCGGCAGACAGAGTTATTCTATTCATGGATAAACTTTCCAGCAGCAAACGCTGTCACAAAAGAGTTCCACTATTATAAAATAGAGGAACCTCCGGATGACTACACTCCTTTCGGGGAGGTGGAAATCCCATTAAAATACCAAGAGCACCTGCTCTGGTTTAAAGGCGCCCTAAAACATAATAATCACATCACCAGGCTCGGTCCACTAGCCACTAGGTAGACCAGGAGCAACGTGGCCGGTTCTAGCCAGCTACACACCACATCCAGACATTGAAAAAATGTCTATACCAGAACTTTTAGCACAGCTAAAACAACTGATTAAAATACATAGACAATTAGTCCAATATGTAATGCGGACTTCAACAGTCCAACCAGCTATTAACATTCCACAGCTGACCCCTCATCAGGGGAACACAAATAAAATCACACCACAGAACATACAGTCATGTCTGGGTAAAGTACCCATAAAACGGGAACAAATTCCATCCTGGTTAGCACAGAAAATCACTCAAATAGAGGCAGTATTTCCGGATACTACCCCTACTGAGAAACACAGAATTCTGACTATCTGTCTTCCAATGGAGATCGCACCACATGTGGAGGACTGTGACACCAGGGGCACAGTCTTTGCTTCCATTTACACAAAAACACATGGTGTTCCGTCCATGGCGGTAATACCAGACGTACTAAGACAGATTCAAAATGAATACGGTCCAGAACCTGCTTTAACTCTGGGTATGAAATTACTGAAAGACTTCAAGCAGGTCTCAGCTTTATTGTTATCCAACATAAAAGGGGAAGCAGCATCTGTGGCGATCCGCCAGAAGTTGACAGAAACAGATATAGCAGAACAACCATTTGAACTTGCCAGAATCAGAGAAAAATCCTATGAAGAACTAGGAAGAGATAGTTTGGGTGGGAAACCAGTGAAACCCCAACTAACTGAAAATCCTGAAAAGGTATTTATTAAAAATAATCTAACAGCTCCAAAAAAGAACTGGGATGGAAATAAACAATCCACTCCCAAAGAAAAAAGATTCCAGTCCAGAGGAAGGTCTCCTCGGCGGAGAGAGAGATCTCCGGACCAAGGACACAGTCTCCCCAGAGGGAGCCCTCTGAGAAAAAATACAACCTTAGAAATAGGGATAATTTGAAGAAACCTGATAGATATCAAGATATTGATACACGTCCATCTCGATCTTTTCAGACTTCCTCGCAGAAATCGGAAAGAAGAGGACGGTCAGAACAAAGGGAAGAGCACTTCAAGTCCAAAGATAAGGAACCTGCTCATCAAAGTAGAAAGTTACAATTTCCAAAGAAGAAGGTAGCCAGTATTAAAGTAATCAAACATGCCGAGGATCCTGAGGACACAGCTGAAAAACGGAGAGTGGGCTCAGACAATGTTAGACAGCGCAGCAGAAGTAAGCATAGCTCGCAAGATCCTGATGAATCATCTGGAGACAGTGGACACGAATGAATACATTCAGGTGGAAACTGCAGACACCAGAGTTAGCAAACCTCATAAAATATACGAAATAACATTACGTATAGAGGGAGATAAGACTAGGAAAATAAGGGGTCTATTTTGGGATAATCTCTCCAAAGGCTATGACATCCTTTTAGCTGAAAAAGACTGGCCACCGGACTTTGTCAGGGAGTGCCCTCATGGCGAAGAAATGATTATGCCTGCCTTCTCAAATCACATTCCAATTCATAAAAAATATACACTTGCAAGAAAGTGGGCAGTAGCCCAAGCTCCTGCATTATATAAAAACCATGTGGGATGGGATGAGGACTCTTTTCCTCACAAAATCCAGTTAAAATCACAACCAACTGCACAGAGGCAGTACCCAATTAAGCAAGAAGCTAAAAAACAGGTCAGGGAGATCTTAGATCAACTTGAATACCAGGGGGTGATTGAAACATGCACCTCACAAATGAACAATCCTTTGTTTCCTGTCTCCAAACCAGATGATTCATATCGTCTAGTTTTGGACTACAGACACCTAAACTCATGTTGCAAAACTTTTGCAGTACAAAACTCACACAGTGCAGCACTAATGAATAGCATAGTGCGCAAAAAATACAAAACATTAGACATCTCTAATGGATTCTTTTGTCAAAATATAGCACCTGAAAGCAGATATTTGACCGCTTTCTCAATAAATGGCTCGCAGGAAAATTTCTGTCGTTTGCCACAGGGGTTCAAGAACAGCCCAGGATTATTCTCAGCGAGAGTAACAGAGTTACTACAAATGTATGATGATGAGGCATTATCTTATGTCGATGACATCTATCTAACAGATGATGACTTGGATACTCACTTGAAAAGAGTGAACACCATAATACTTGGATTCGCAGCAGAGGGTTACAAATTCAACTTCAAGAAGTCAAGAATTGCCCATCTGACTGTCCTGTTTTTAGGATATGAATTATCAAGTGAAGGCAAAAGCCTGGCAGACAATTTCCTAGAGAAATGTGCCGTAATCCAAGCACCAAGAACGCTGAAAAACTTACAATCAATTCTAGGTTTCCTGAATTTCGGTAGAACGTACATTATAAATTATGCAGAGAGGGTTAAACCTCTCTATGACCTAATAAGACCAGATTTTAAAACAATCAATTGGACTCAAAAACACACAGAAATTTTGAGATCATTGCAAACAGATATGTTAGCTAAAACAAAATTGCAAACACGTGATAACACACGCAACCTTGTAATTCGGGTCATCCCAGGAAGATGCGGATTCACATACCTGACCTCTAATGAGGGAGAAACGGTACCAATAGCTTACAAATCACATTTGTACACAAAAGCTGAAATAAAATTTAGCCCAACGGAAAAAATTCTAACCGCGGTACAGACTGCTGTAGCGAAAGAAAGATCCCTAGCACAAGGTAAACTAATAATCATCGTTACACCAATACCAGCCCTAGAGGCGGTAACAGAGGCAAGCATTCCAAATGCTAAAGCATTACATCCGAGATGGATACAGTGGGTTAATTCTCTTGCTGCAACAGACGTGGTATACGAATTTGATCCTAATTTAAAAACACAAGAATTTCTCCAATTGAATTTGAATGTCCTCTGCCGACCGAAATCCTGCCTTTAGAACACTACGGCTGTATAATATATACAGACGGATCAGCACAGCCCGCAGTTGGGGGTAAACAAGCTTACAGTGCTGCATGCGCGATCGTTAAAGGTCACTGGCACGGAGGAAAATTTAGACCACTGGTCACTAAAACACAATCTCTAGGAGATTGTACAGCTCAGCGAGCAGAACTACTAGCATTTAAGATGGCGCTTGAAAATACCGATCGTGAATTCCCCACACTCATAGTGTGCGATTCATATTATTGCGTGCAGTCTTATAATGAATACTTGCAGATCTGGGTTGAGAACGGTTTCAAAGACGCAAAAGGTGGCACAATCAAGCACAAAACGCTTTGGGAACAAGTAGTTCTTTTACAAAAGGAACTACAAAAGACTCACGTGATACATACACTGAGTCATCAACGTGATGGCGTTCACGTTGCAGGGAATTCATTGGCTGATGAAGCAGCGAAGGCAGCTGTCCAAACGGCTTCCGTAGCCGCTATCACCCGGTCAAAAACAAAAATAGACAGCGAAAAATTACAAGCTGTCAGCGCTACAGTAAAAGATGCGATAGAAACACTCCCGAAAGGCTTTCCAGTAAAGTACTCATACATAACTGATGCGAATAACGTTCCATTTGCTCGAATCCCTGGAAAGGGGGATAGGGCAATTCCAAACATGGAATATAGGTTAGGACTCATTATAGCGGCACACGAAGGGCTCGCTTCTGTACATGCTGGTGTTTCAGCCACAGTATCGCTATTAAAACAGAGATACTGGTGGCCACACATGAGAAGACAAACTAGGAACTATGTTCTAGAATGCGAAATATGCCAAAGGATGAAGGTATCACCCGTGAAACGACCAGCACAGACGCCCCTTCTAATCTCAGATAAACCATTAGCATGTGTTTACCTGCACCACTGCGGTCCCTTACAAAGGGATGGCAACTATAAATATATCATGGTCGCAGTGGATTCATGTACGAGATTTATTTGGATGTGGCCCCAGTGCTCGGCTGATGCCAGAACTGTTATAAAAGATTTGCGAGTCTTTATCGGCACATACGCAATTGGCATGCTACATTCTGACCAGGGTCCTGCTTTTAGCTCTCGAGCTTATAAGGAGGCCATGACCAGCATGGGCATTGCATTGCGGTACTCTTGTCCCTTTCATCCTGAGGGAAACGGAATTGTGGAAAGAAAAAACCGTGACATAAAGCAATCTATAACGGCAAAGGTATTAGGTTCGGGAGCTGGGTGGGTCAAACATTTAATAAGTGTCCAACGTAGTCTTAATAATCTGCCAAGAAATTCTCTGAGAGGTCTCAGTCCGTACGAACTATTGTTTGGGACTGGAATGTTAATCCAGGACCTCGATAGTCAAACTTCCGTGGTTAAAGAGAAATGCTTTGATATCAAAGATCGTTTGGCTATTTTACAGGACTTAAATGAAACAAGAAAAGACCTGAGCAACATAAAGTTTAAACAACAGCCAACAACCACTGAAGAGAAACCACCTGTCCCAGCAAGGCCTGTCTGGATTCCAAAAATCGAGGATCTGGTCAGAGAGAAGATCGCGGTAAAGAAGGAATTTGGGCCTTCTTACAGAAAAGCAGTACCTGTCTTGGCTATCAACGGGAAAAGATCAGTAGTATTACCGCCCCTTGCTGGTAAAAAGGAGAACCGAGTTGTATCCATCGACCTGGTTAAACCACAATCATGTGGCCGATAATAAGTAGTACACCAAGTGGACTCCCAAGAAATAGCAGAACATCAAAGTTTGCTACAAACATAGAGGTTCAAACTGAGAGACTAATCACATTTGAAAAACCTACAGTAAATCAACAAGGACTATGCAACAAAGCCATGGAACTTAAATCTCTTGAAACCCAAATCCAAATCTTACATCAAGAAACACCAGTCTACAATGATGTAACCACTGACTATGCTAATGCAACAAAGCAAATTCCAAAAACAAAAAGGAACCCAGAAGCAATTGAAACAATTGACAGAACTGCATCAGGCTATTTCATCAACTTCGATGATTTTTCTGAGGATCCGAGCAAACCTGAGGAACTGCCGACACCATCAAAGACTTTTAAAGACAAAGCAAAAGAACTCTTTCATCAACTACAAGAAACCTATCTGATTTCTCCATGGATTGAATTTTGGGTGGCACATGGTGTATTTGTCCTCATACTTTGGCTCATCATGGTACTATACTTGGGATATTTCATTGAGGGAAAATATGTAACAATGGACACAGCAAGTCAGAAAATCAACTTGGTCCTGAAACCACACAAGTCTTCACACATCGAGAAAAGAGAACTTTCGTCAGTAAACTTCACAGCCAATCCTATACCCGGTGGGGTAGCATGGGACAAAACTGATTACGAAATCTATGGCCCGGTCGAGCTCTTGAAGAATCCTCATCAATTTAAGGTTTCATTAGGTGCCTTTGTAAAACCAAGCACATTCGCTGATGATTGGGACTTTGAAAGTATTAATGGTATGATGTCAGACCTAGTTATGTCAGCTAAATTTACAGAACATGATTATTTACAGGGTTCATCTAATTATGACCAGATGTACTGTTACAACCACTATGGTAACCATTATCTGCATAAATCTGCTCAACCTAGAAATGTTTTTAATTATAACCAATGGGAACATTGTGCAACTCCACCAAAAGGCAGTTCGAAAACATTTTATGAAAAATTTCCATATTTCTCAGGGTTTAACACAAGTAATGCAGAAACGTTTTATTTCAAACTGTTAAATAAGACAGGAATGAAATCCATGCTTACAAATACAAACTTAATCTATTCAGAGACATTTTTTGACAAAATGAATACATTCGGTTTTGATTTCTGGAACAATAACATTGAAACGAAAACAATCTGGGGTACAAGAGATTGGCAGGTCAAAGGTATAGAATCATTGTTTCGAGCCTGCATGATCCCAGAACAAATTATATTCTTGAATGACACAATTCAACAGACAACCTGTTTTGGCCTAGCCAACATTAAAGACTTAAACAAACCGTCTATTCCAAAACCAACACCTGACAGTAATAACACTACAGATGATGAGATAGACGTATCCCATATTTTAAACCAAAACAGAACACATCCTGATTGGAAAAAATGGTTGATCTGGCCCACAGACACAAATAACTGTCAAGATAGATTCCTGAACAAAATACAGGGGTTCACATTAACCAGGCCAGACCCTAGATACTCCCAGCGACAACATACAGGGATTGTAACTACATACAGTGTAGGAAAACTCTGCCTCGAATGGCTACAAACATCCACACTGGCAGAAATTAAGCACCACTTGACTTTACTTAAAGAAGGTGCTGACTTGCGTGATTTCATTATGGGACCACGCAAACAGCGTCAAAAACGTTTCATAGCGGCCTCTATATATGCAGCTTACAACGAAGCTTGGAAAGTAACTCAAATTGAAACAGCAGAGAAAATACGGGAAATTGACCGTGTTCATTTGGAAAAATCACTTTCTGTTGTGGACAATGGGTTAATGACTCTGTCTTCCAGAATATATTCACTGGACAGTATTGTATCATCTGCAATCGATATAATAGAGCAAGACTTACTGATGTTACAACACGGTCAGTCCCAATTGCGTTCTATTGTACAGCTTGGTTGGACGTTACAAAATCTGCGTTCAGGCTACGTGCCTTGGCGTTTAATCAACACAACGTCATTATTCGGTATCTTTAACCTTACTGATACACAAATCAGCTTGGCACAAAAGGGTGCAGAGTTTACAATTCTGAGCATTGAAAAACTTGAGAGATTACCATTGACAATGTCAGAACGACCTGTCATTGAATGGATAATACATGGAATCATAACTATTCCGATAACGACTTTCCAATTTCGATACTGCCAGAAATATATACAGGCAGGCCAGTATGAAAGGTTGGGTAAAGGATACATTAAGTCAACATGGAACCTACCTTATACACACACATGTTATAGTGAAAAAGGACAGAGTGTATTTCTTAGTGGTAACAATTGTGAAAAATCACTAAGTGGTATACTTCTGTGTCAGGGTATAAGTTTACATGGGGCCTGTGAGGGGACTTCAAATAACCTTTCATGTCACCAGCTCGGCACACCTGCAGCAAAAATAGAACCATTCTTTAGAAGACTTTCTAACGGGAGTTACATTCTAGTTGTAGATCACAGATGTTGTGGCTTACTGCCAGGAAAACCTTATCTAGTAAGCGTGAGCTCCATGGTCACTTGCTGTGAGCGAGTATTGTTTCCGAATGACACTCCAGACAGGGAGGGAAAAATTTGGCCCAGTTTGAAAATCTCTTCTATTCGAATTGATACTTTAAGCAGAATGAAGACTGTGCTCCTACAGACGCCAGTTCACTTGATGTCATCAAAAGAAACGTATGATCTCCAAGTTGCAAGGACAACGGGAGAGATACATGCATTGTTATCAACAAATTGCCCCCTACACTTCGCAGAAATACTAAGCGAAATCTTAAATATTTCTGATACAAATGGTATCGCGAGTGTATTTAAGACCGTTTTTTCGGGACTGTTAACCCCATTCAAAGCAGTCCTGGGTATATTTCCCGATTTCGTCCATTCTGTCTTTGGCGGACTTCCACTCCTGTTGGGACTCGTAGCAGGCATCTTATTTTTGCTACTCCTGCTTCGTTATGGCAAGCCATGTCACAGACAAGACTCCAGCAACAATGGAAGAAACGATCCTAGCTATACGCTATCGGGACCGCATAACTAAAGTCCTTGGATTAGCCCGGCTAAGAGATCTGAATATGACCTGGTTTCTTTCGTTCAGACCCATACGGCAGAATTGTGTCTTACCTGTATTGAGATGCATGCTATGCGGCGAAGAATGCGTGTTGGACACATGTCTTACACTACAATCAGAAGTACCATTGGATGCAGATACTTTGTTGGGTCCAGTAAAGGCTCATGCATTGTGCTGTCCCCAGCGGCTACCTATCCTGATGACGGCATTCGTGGAGACTTCACCACTACGATTGAAGGGTAGTGAAGTACAGGATGAAAGCAGCTTCAACCAGGTACGGCCTTCTGTAAGCAATGCAAAACATCACTGAAAGCGAACATGCGCACGACTGCATGGTAGCGACATTTTCCAACTTGGTCGAACTTTCACCTGAGGCAGTAAACTGTTTTTTTGAAAATCTATCTGAAATGATGTTTTCACCAGAACAGAGAGAGTGACTATAAGCAAACGTGCATACAGCGTTCCCTGAACTCTGAATTTGGCCTTCGGTTTTAAAAACAAAGCTACTGACAATTTTTTCCTTCTTCCCCTGAAAACGAAAACTTTTTTCCCAAATCCAAAATATTTACTTTTTGGCACTTATCTTCTGCTTAAAGTAGAACTATTCTTAGAGAACAGAGCTTCTATTTTTAGGAACTCTAGAGACATACATTACCTCAGCCTCTAGCGTATTTACAAGTAATTGTGTTTATATGTGATGGAGTGGTCTCGCACTTTTTTCTTCTGTATTAAGAGCCATTTCATGTGTTATTTTCGCAAATCATTCATGCTGAGATAAATTGTGCTTCCCTTTTTTGAATGATTACACTGCTTGAATGCATACAGTACCTATACTAATTTTCGTGTATTTCGAATATGCCTATTTTCAAATGCAAAACATGTATTTTGGGGTGGTTCGGTATACACATGCACTATTAGTTATGTTTACTATTGATTAGGTTAGTAAATATGGACATGAATTCGTGGAGTGGGTGTAGTGTGTTTATCTAGGAACCTGTATCGATACTCCAATTTCTGACCATTGATCGGTTATAAATCACTAATATCCATACAACGGCACAGAAACCAGTTTCATAAATTAGTCATAGCGCATGCTGTCACATTAAGCAAGCACTATTCCTCCAGCCCCCTAGAAAGCACACCGAGTTCTCTAAACAAACCAAGCCTCCAGCAAACCTGGGAAATCCCCGCTGCTATTGTTTTGATTTCGTTCGAGAACTCCTGTAAAGAATGTAAGAACGACCAGTTCTTAATTGACGTCTTATGTCCATCCTTACGTCAAACCCGGCACCTCTCAGGTATAAATATACCGACACTGCCCTAAGTAAAGACACGGTGGTGATGAGCTTGGAGCAGCGACTACTTGCCGGAGAGCCCAGCTGATGCGATAGCCCACGGACGCTGCCCCACCCCTTTTGACGCGCTGAGGAAAAACGCTGCCTTTCCTCTTGCCGAGGAATCCAGCCTCCAGCGTTTCCAGCTTGCCCTCGCGGGTAACTGGGATACCGAGTCCTGAGAAAGAGATACCAGCCCTCCTGCCTTCTAAATCCCAGGTACTGAACTGACTAACCCGTTACAGAGAATTCTTGAGTCAGACTCTTGGCAAAACAAACTTAACTTAAACTGCTACTTACTTACTCCCTCCCATGTATTAGGCTTAGGTCAGGAACACCGGGGTAGGCGTAGTTAGAAGCACCAGTTGAGTACGATTAGTCAATGTATATATGTATGTATATCTTGTATCCATTTTAAAGTAGCATATGGCTAAGAAACCATATCAATGCTTTTACAGTATTATTTTATAATCCTGCTTTTACTGTATGCATTTTACTTAACCATCAGTATTACAATTGTAGCGATTCATTTCTCTTGTATGAGAAAAGAGACTGATCAATAAATAACACCTTTTATTGAAAACGCCCGTCTCTTCTTTTCTCTACAATCTGGTGAAACTAAGTATGCACGTATTGACTGAGTAAAATAGCTGGTCTTTTGTTTTCACACGACTCTAGAGATATACTCTTGATCAGGGAGAGCAAAGTTGTCATGTTGTATGGTTGTCAGAAACTAAATCCCTTCTTGTCTATCCAGGGAGGTTAAAATCCTCCTCGCCTATTCGAGAAAGTTTCTAGTGAACTCTGAGCTAGCTGGCACACAAAACTTAAGTCTAATATCGTCAGTAGAAGACCTAGTTAACCTCTGTCCTACGTCTATACTATTGAAGATATTATTCCAATGCGCAGAGCCTATTGGGAATATAGGAACTACACTACAGTAGAGGACTTTGTTTACTCAACTCACGCTGGTAATTCTATTGCTAATGCATTGGTAATGCTAAGTAAAGGGTGTTTTCTTCAACCGTTGTATATTGTCCAGTACAACTTCAAGTTCATACTTACTTAATAAGTCTCACTGTACAGTGAGGGAAATGTTCCCTTTGCAGCTAGTAATGCCAATAAGTAATGAATATAACTTACCACAGCCCACCGCTGCTTTTTCCTCCCCCACTGGTGCTCCTGCAGGTGCCGCATCTCCTTCCCCCTCCTGGATGGCAGCATTAGCATCACCGCTGGCCCCGTCGGCACTGGTGGTTGGTACTGGTTGTGCACAAGTACACCTTTTTAGATGCCTGCACACCTCCCCCTATTTTACTCATTTTTTCACCAGGAAGGAAGATTGAAAAAACAGTTAAAGTACAACATAAATCATCACTAGTCTAAATTGTGTTCTACAGTAGAGTCAGTAGACAGACATTAGTAGTATTAATTTATTATGTGGTCCCTAAGGTCATCTCATCTCTACTCCTACTCTAGTCTTTTGAAAGTTAGCCTGAGCCATGTAACCATTTTAGATTTATGTGTACTGTTTTTGCGCATGTTACCTCGCAGC
This sequence comes from Lissotriton helveticus, assembly GCF_964261635.1. Classification (NCBI taxonomy): domain Eukaryota; kingdom Metazoa; phylum Chordata; class Amphibia; order Caudata; family Salamandridae; genus Lissotriton; species Lissotriton helveticus. The sequence continues at coordinate 1,983,227,383 of NC_136065.1, forward strand.
TTGTTGCGCAGTAAGACGCCTTTGAGGCCACATGAGTGTTGCATACAAGTGAAGAGGTTGAAAAACAAGACACGTTTTTATATGGAGTTTGGTTAGTCCCTATTGCTTAGCCATAATGTTACACTTTTTGGCGTGACTGCAAAAAGCTTGCATAATTGTATTTTATACTGTCTAACGTGCCCCATGTTTCTCATAATAGGCAGATGAGAAGGTTGCCTTCAACGAACCAGAGATTTGAAGAGCTTACGAAAGATGCATGTGTAACCAGTATACGTTCAATGGTGAGGGGTCTCCCACAATTCCCACAGTTCTCTATTGTGCACTAGTTGTACAAATGTTTAGTTTTAATCTTCTTTATTTTGCATGGTGGAGCTGGATGTATTTTACGGAACAACTTACAAAGCTTGTTATTGTTTGAAAAAAATAAAGCTTTTGAACTTGCACATAGACTCTGTGGTATATTTGGAGTGTCTGTGGTGTTGTGGACTTACACGAGTGAGTGAGCGAAAGGGTGTTATGTTCTGGGTTGTGTAATAAAATCATTCGGTATCTTCGTGTGGGGGGTCGGGACAAATGACTAATGACTGAGACACAATAGCTAGTCGGTCAGTGAATTGTGGGTTCTGAGTTCTGTGACTGAGGTGTAAGTAAGGTCCAACCTCCCATCACCAACATCCTATTTTCTTGTGCATAGTTCTGTATGTGGCTGTGCAGAATACCCACAACAGTAGTAGTAGTATGTACTACTACCCTAACAAAAAATACTAGACAAACATCTGGTTGCGCATTTTGTTTGTGGGAATTGTCAAAGCCTAGAGATTAAAGAGGACAATGCAAAGGACAGGAGTGGACCCAGTGGCTACAGCTATTCTATCACAGCTTTATTCAAAAGAATACCTTAACTAAAGAGTGGCCAACAGGGCAAGCTTAGCTACAGACAGTCTAATAGTAGTAGTACAGAGAGTCATAGCAGAGACAGTTGGAAGGATCTGAAAGGCAGAGATACCCAAAAGTTGAAGAACAGATAATGAGGACCAAAGAAGCTTTTGTTAAAAATGGAATTAGGAGGAAGCTTAATTAATAGTTTGGAAAAAATAAGGTGTGTTAAAAGTTAGGGAAATATAATTGTGAATAATATAAGCATTGTAGGACTTACTGGGGCCAGCAGCAGGATCCTCGGTAGAGGAGCGCTTCTCTGGTGGTTGTTGTCCCACTGACTCGGACTCCGTCTGCTTGCCCCTGGGTGCTGATCATGTAAGAAAAAATGAAGAAAGAGATAAACATTGAGTGCTGTGAAACAAAAAAATCAACAACAAAAAACGCTCAAACATTTTAGGAAACAACAATTGCAATTAAATTGACCTATCTAAACGACTACTGGCTTGTAGGATTCACGGACCATCTACTTATATGAACACTAATCAAATGTTCCATAATCATTCTGATTGCAGAATACTAACTAACGAAGCCAGTACCACCTGACCTACACCACCTATTTCAGACGGGCCAATTGTTCAGTAAGTCGGCATTTCCTTTTTATTTTTGCCAGCAAAAATGCACAGATGCGATGGAGGACACATGCATAAATTTGTGCAGACACCAAATTGTTGGTTGGTTGCGTCATATGTTGTTCTGCTACTGACTCATTGACAATGCTATTGCTAAGCCTACCACTCACTAAACAAACTACAAAAAGGCTCGATGGAGGACTGGGGTAAGAAGCATTCAGTGACAGAGGAGGCGTCGCACAGACCATAAAAAAATATGAACTAATACTAAGTAAACCTATAATCCATCCACCACTATTTCACTGAAGGACAATGGAAGGACTAGACTCTAGCAATAACTAACTTCAGTTCTCTAAAGTAAACTCTAACATCAATAATCAGCCCAAGCTAGCGCAAAGTTACAAACAAGTAAGAGAAGTGCCTAGCAGCACCTGTGTCATTCAATCACAGAAGATTTTGAAACGGAATTGATCTGCAATGTAACTAAGCGCACCAGTAATCGTGTTATTCTTCCAAAAATTATACACAATACTTATACAACTATATATTACTAGCTACTCACCAAGCCCCATGATCTCGACACCTAGCAGGTCCAACAGGTCCTGCTCCCGGTCCAGGATGAAGGACCAACGGTGGGCCAGCTGCTGGTGGGTGCGCCGGATCCCCGAGCAGTGAAACACTGCCCAGCGCACCTTCGCTCACCGGCGGTGACGCTCCTGGGTAAGGTACCTGGAGCCTGCCGCCTGCTGCCAAGGTCAAGGGGATGTGGCGCTGGATGAAGAAAACCAGGGCAGCCACCTCCGCCTCCCCGAAAAGGTTTCGGGCCTGCAACCCTGCAGGGCACATTCTGCCGCAAGGCAGCCAGCTCTTGGGCGCAGGCGTCTTTCCCTTGGAGACGGTACTGCTGCCCTTGACCATGGTTCTAGGGTGGAGGCAGAAAAGAAAAGAAGGAAAAGAGAAAGTTGGGGGAAGAAGTAGGAGTTTGAATAAAGAAGTAAAATAAAACAGTAGAAAAGTAACATAAAACACAGTGAAAGTAGAAATAAAACACAAAATATAAACTTTGGGGCAGAGAGGATAAATATAAAAAGTTAGAAAAACAGTACAAATAAGTAAAGATTGCAAAGATTAAAGCTGGATAGACAACGAGGCCAAGAACCATAGCATAGAGTGGAAAACAAGATGGCAATGCCTGTCGCGACCACGTGGGTAAGTTTGCGCGATATTTCTCGCTCACACGCACTTGTCGTCGCGAACAAGTAGATAGCGTTCCCGAACATGACATGCACAACGCGAACACGTTATACGTGACCCAGAACAGGAAATAAGGCAACGCGAACGGGCGGGACAATTGAAAAAACAAGATGGCCGCACCCATAGCCCACCGCATGGGTAAGTTCACGAGCTACGATCCCCCGAGCTCGCAGACAGCACCTCGAACACGTACAACGCGCTCCCGAGCAAGAAAAATGCCTCGCGAACGGGTCCGACAAGCTACTACGCATGCTTGCACAGCTACGCGAAGCTCACACAGTACGCGAACGTCTTCACGTAGCGCGACTACACATACTACGCCCACCCCTAATCCAAACCTAGAGGTATCATCATGTTGTTTTGGGAATTTACTGACTTAATGCGAGTCCTCCCTGCAGCCAAAGCAAAGCGTCATCTCAAATGGTCTGGTCACGACATCTTTATTTCTCAAGACTTATCTAATGCCACTAATGCAAAAAGAAAATAATTTTTGGCTCTTCGACCTCAGATGAGACAATTAAATATATGTTATGGTATCCTTCATCCTTGCCTGTGTATGATTACTCATGATGGCTCCACACGTTCGTTTGATGATCCTCTTAAATTGAAATCTTTTCTCCAGAGCATCTCTACCAATTCCACGGGGCGCTTTCCATCGCACCCCTAATGTTCCTGCTGTTTTTATCTTTTCTGATTAACATATTTAGATTGGCTGTTCACAATTCTTTCTTTGTATATTTCTCTTTCTCTGTCGCTCCATCTCTTGTCGCTGCAGCTATGCCTCATGCAGTTATTGTTCTAGACTTCTGTCCTTGATCTATCTTCCCTTTTTTCTATTTTTTTCTCCTCCTCTTTGTTTTTTCTTCTTCTTGGTTTCTCTTCATTTGTTTCTCTCACTGGATGATGTTTATTTTGTGGCATGTATCCGTCATTAATATTTGCCTTTCTGTAGCATATTTCTTCTATGTAGATCCCGTCAAAAGACAAAAGGTATTATCTCATTTATCCAAACTAAGGGGCCGATTAGGATGGTGGACGGATCGCCACCGCCATGCAGGCGGTGGCGATCCGTCCTCCATCCTTGACTGACCGCCACCTATTTCCCCCCCGCCATATTACAATGGCGGGGGGGACCACGGCAGACGGACACACCGTCCGCCGCTTTTCCACCCCGGTCGCCTTGCGGCCAGGGCGGTAAAGGGTTCATATGGCTGGCGGTGTCTTCCAGACACCGCCAGCCATATTAGGGTGGCCTCCTGCAGATGCCTTCGGTAAGGAATGCGGTCTTTACTTTGGGGGCCCCCATGGTGAAGGCGAGAGGGGGGTGGAACTGGGAGGTACCTGTGGTACCCCACTGCATTTGCATACACAAAGCGGCAGGCACCGCGCGATGCCTGATGCTTTGTGTATGCATGCATGCATTTTTAATATTGCGGCGGGCGTTGCTTTCAGCACCGCCCGCCGCAATTTTAAAAATTCATGATGTGCCCGCCAGTGTGGCGGGCGCATCATAATTGCCATGGCGGGACCGCCGCTCACATCGCTTACGGTCCCGTTTCCACAGGGATGGCGGACGGGCAAAGTCTGTCTGCCATCCTAATTGGCCCCTATATTCTCAGGTTTCTTTTCTTCAAGAAACACATTGCAATGAAGCAGAATCCATTAAATTGAAAAGACAATGGGTGGGTCAATTTGTTCATTCTTCTGCTTCTGGCAAGAAAGGGGGTGTTTGATATATAGTTTCATAAGTCTTTTTCTGTACATATTCTGTCTACACAAAATGATGAAGATGGACATTGGGTAATGGCAAAGGTCAGTATACAAAACAAAATGCTGGTGTTGCTGAATATTTATGGCCCTGTTAAACCACATTCTAAGTTTTGGGATGATATTAAGATTTTGCTTTCCTCCATTGATTGTCTTAATATTATTATTTCTGGTGATTTAAATCAATGGATTGACCCCTTTTCTGACAGATTATCCAAATGTAAATTAAATCCTGACAAATCTCATAAAGCTTTTCAATCTGCCATTACCTCTGGTTCATTATATGATGTTTGGAAAACTTGTAACCCTGACTCACTTGAGTATACTTTTTTGATAATGTCCACTAAACACGATCTAGAATTGATTATATTTTGATTAGTAGATCCTTACTTCCTTCCATTCAATCCTCCGAAATTGGTTCCATTTTAATTTCTGACCGTGCACCTGTCCATACTGTTTTAGACCTTTCACATACCTCTCCACAATTCAACCGCTGGAAACTCAATAACTTTTTATTATCTGATAATGTTTTCATCAAAGAGGCTACTACTTTTATTTCTGAATTTTTTTTTATCAATAATCCAATAGACACCTCTGTTTCTAATAATCGGGATGCCTTTAAGACCTCTTTTCGGGCCTTTACTATTTCATGTGTATCAAGAAAAAAGAAAACTACTCGGAAAAAATATAACGATCAGTTACAACAAGTTAAACTTTTGGAACATACTTATTTTACTTCCAAATCACCTTCGACTTTGCATGAATTGATTAAGGCCAAATCTGAACTCAATAAACGTGCCACATTTGAAGCATGTAACGTTCTCCTTAAAATAAAATCTAAATATCATGGGGGTCAAAACAAAGCGGGTAAGATGTTAGCTAACTATCTGAAAATTAAATCTGAACACAAAAATATTGGACCCATCTTAAACGAATCCACTAATAAGTTGGTGTCGTTGAATGAAGATATTGCTAATCTTTTTCATGCCTATTATCGGTCACTTTAATCTGATGACACAAACCCTTCTGATCAGAATTTTGAGAACTTTTTTTCAGGCCTCCCCCCACCACCTTCTTTACCTGATGAATTCAATTCATTGGAAAGAGAAGTTACTGCTCAAGAAATAACTAATGCTATTACATCCTTAAAAAAATCCAAATCACCAGGACCTGATGGTCTTTCTGTTGAATTTTATTTTACCTTTTCTTCCATTTTTGTTCCCAAACTTTTGACACTATTTAATTATTTTATTACTGATGCTAAAGCTTCAGGATCTTTTATGGACACGCTAATAATTTTCATTCCTAAGCCTGACAAAGATCATTCCCTTTGTAAACATTTTCGTCCCATATCCTTAATAAATTATGACTGTAAAATATTTGCCAAGATTCTTGCATCACGCCTTGAAAATATCATCCCATTATTGGTTAAAACTGACCAAGTTGGATCTGTGAAGGGCAGGTTAACATCAGACAATACTCGAATGTTTGCGAATATTATTTGCTATGGTATCAAATTCAAATATCCTCTTGCAGCACTGCATTTGGCCGTATCAATTGGCAGTTTATGCTTAGTACGCTCCAATGGTTTGGCTTTTGTCCGTCTTTCAATTCATATGTCCAACTATTATATTCTTGTTCACGAGCCAGTATTTTTGTAAACAAACACTTTTCTAGATTTTTTCCATTATCTAGAGGTACACGCCAGGTCTGTCCCCTTTGTCCCTTGTTATTTGTGTTATGCCTTGAACCCTTCCTTGAACACATCCGTGTTAATACTCGAATTGCTGGTTTCTCTTGTAATTCCATTGAAACCAAGTTATCAGCATATGCGGATGATATATTAATTTACATGTCAAATCCCCTTACTTCCCTCCCTCCATTCCTGGTAGAGGTTCGCTTGTACTCCAGTGTTTCTGGGTATAAATTAAACCTCACTAAAACAGAAGTTTTACTCCTAAATCCCTTATGCTATCAATTTATGTTTACTGACACTAATTTTGCATGGTGTCCTACAAAACTTAAATACCTTGGTATTTGGTTTTCTACTTCTTTAGCTCACACACTTAGACATACCCTTAATGCATTAATTATTAGAATTCAATCTCTCCTTCTTAATTCGTCTCACCCTCTATCTTTCTTGGTAGGGTCGTTTGGATACAATTAAAATGATGATTGTCCCACATGTCCTATATACAATTTCTATGTTGCCTTTTCGTATCCCCATTTCATACTTTTCTCAAATCAACTTCATTTGTACAAAATGTTTATGGAATAAATAACACCCACGAATTGCTTTTTCAAAACATACTCGCCCAAAATCTGAGGGTGACGTATGTTTTCCAGATTTCAAAGCTTATCATTCAGCCTTTTTGATTAAACAAACCTTTGCTTTATCCTATAATTTTGCAAATATCACTCTTCCCAAATGGATTGTTTTTGAGCGCTTGTTATTAAAGGAGATTTCCTTTTAGAACGTACTATATATGTCCAATAGTACCTGCATATCCATGAATCCTATTTTAAAATTTTCCCAGAGCTTATTATACACTACATTCTCCACTGGATTAACCCCATTTCAATGTTTTTTATCCTCCACGATCTGGTATAATAAATCCCTCAAATATAAAGGCAAATCATTCTATTACAAATACTGGAAGGAGAAGGGAATTACTTTGGTATACCAGTTGATTTATCAAAATTCTGTTATTTCCTTTTCTGATTTACAAATACACTTTCATTTACCTGACTCGTGCATTAATGAATATACCGCATTCTCAGCTGCCATACAATCACAATTAGCTACTTTTGACCTTCCAGCAGATACACCTTCTCTTACCCGAATCTCCCCATTATATAGTTCATTTCAAACCCATAGACCAAAAGCCGCTCTTGTTTATAGACCATTAATGTCACTTGTTGTGGAAAGACATAAATCTCCTGTTGAAATTGTGTGGGAAGCTGATTTGTCTGTTTCATTTTCCAACATGACTTGGGATAAGTTATGGTCCAAATTATTTAAAGTTTCTCCTGCTGCACGCATAACCCAATCTTTGTATTTTATTTATAATAGAGCTGTTATTACTCCTGTTTGTATTTCCAAGTTTTCCCCATCCTCTTCTCCATTATGCTGGTCTTGTTCTAATGATACTGGCATGTTAAGACATTTACTTTATGATTGTTCAAATGTATTTGTATTTTGGAAATCTGTTTGAGATACTTGCATGAAAATTTTTAAACGTGATGTTCCATTATCAATACAAAACGTCTTTCTAGAATCTTCCTCTCCTGATTTTGACGAATCCTCATCTATCTCTATGTTATTCGATTTGTTTATTGCATTAGCATTCAAAGTTATTTTATCGTCTTGGAAAGACAATTTTAAAATATCTTCATTAATTGGTGGAATTTTATTTGTGATGAACATAGAATTGCTAATGTTTCTTCTACTTATCTCGCTCAAAAAGTTAACGCTGATCTTCTCTGGCTACTTTTTACATCTTATCTCTCTTCACATGCTACTGTTCAATAGTTTTCTTTTTCTCTAACTTATCCTATACATTTTAGAATTTTCTTCGCTTACTTTCTTTCTTTAATCTTTTTTCACTCCCTTATTTCTTTTTTCTTTTTCTCTCTTTTTCCTTTCTTTCCTTTTCCACCAATGTAGTTCACATATAGCTTTTATATATTATACGCTTTTATATTTTGTAATATGTTTATATATTTTATGAATGCTTTTTGTTATATTTTCTCTGTATTCTGAAACTTCAATAAAATTCTTTAAAAAAATGTTTTTAAAAAGAAACGTTGTTCGGAATTTTGAGCACTCTACCATTTGGCAAAGTAATTTCACTAGCTATGTTACATGGTGAGTCATCAACACTTTCTTCTTGACATTCTTCCACAACTCCAGATTCACTTATATTTCCCTAGTAACATTTCTGTCCACGTCAAGTTCTCTATCAAATTCAGATTTAACATCTACTTTCTCATTAAATCTGATGAACCATCATCTGAATCAAAGAAATGTTTCCTTGTTTTTTCCATAGAATTTCTTTGCCAGGTTTCATTAAGATAACTGCACTTTTGTTCCACCAACCTTTCTCCTTCAATAGCTAAGCACTATTTGTTGTCTTCAAAAATTGTACAGGGGACAAATACACAGATTCTCCTTTTTGTACTTTGACAGGTTTTCTGACAATTACCAAATCACCCTCTTTGAAAGTTTTTAACTTTGCTTTGTGAACGAAATCATGATAAATCGTGGTCTTTATTTGATTCTTTACAATATTGTTTTTTACTTTTAACTTGTAATCATAAATTTCTTCTATTTCTCCTTGCTGAACTCTCTTATTACTGAACCTAGGAGTTAGTAATGTATTACTCTTTCTCCCACTTAATAAATAAAAAAGAGAATGACCAGTGACTAAATTAAATGTGTTGTTATATTGGCAATTTTTTTCATGTAAAAATTCACTAACAGAGAAACTAGAAGGTAACGCTGTCTGATACCTTCTATCATGAATCTTTTAGCTCTCTCGACTAATCCGTTCGAAGAAGGATTATAAAAGGGTGTGTTCTCTTGGATTAATGCCACATACTTTTAGAAATTCAGCCATTTTATATGATACTAACAGTGTACTGTTGTCTGATACCAAAATGTTTGGCAACCCTTCAACTGAAAAAACTCCCTATAAAAATTGTGTGGCAACACCAGCAGTGATGTTGGGTAAAAATGTATAGGGAATCCATTTAATGTAATAATCTGTTAGTACAATGAAAAAACACATAAACAAACTGTAGTGGGGCTCCACACCAGTACTGAGGGCAAAGATAACATCTTTAATGAATGACACTGTGCACCACTTGTCATTCGAGAAACTGACTGAGACAGGCTGCTGTGTCTCTGACTAAAAACTAACATGCCTGCTGCGCTGCTGACAAAAGGAGCATTAAAGTTGGCAACAAACAGGCAAAGCAACGTGACCTACAGGTCAATCTTGCGCGGTTTATGCGTTCCACTGAAACAACAATGATGTGCATCTTAAAACGCTTGCAGCTCCTGTCAGGTGTGAAAACAGCACCCGCTGGGAACTGTTGAAAAACAGTTACGCCAACCGATTTTCACTGTGCACTAGGCTACCCTGAACGTAGATGAGACACGTTTTTACCCACAATAAATTGCTTAGTGTCACACATATAACACTACTTGCTGTGAAAAATAGTAGCCAGGTGCTGTAGATCAGTTCACATGTGATTCTCAAAAAGAGCCAATGTCCGCTCTTGCGGGCCTTTCCTTCACCAATCCAGCTTGTCGCCAATTCTGTTGTAAAGAAGCTTCCAACAGCAGTGGTTGCTGAGTAGTAAAGTAATATTTACTAGATCAATCCATATACAATAAGGCCAAGAAGCAGAAAGCAGAGACGTGCTGAAGACGTCTCTGCATAAATCCCAACAGCTTCTCCCCCACACTATTGTACTTATATATATATATATATATAAATCCTTAACATTCCACATTCTGCATTCTATAATACCTACGGGTATAGTATATACAACACTGGCCAACCTGACATGCTTGCTTCATTATTTGTTGCTTGAGTAGCATGATGTCCAAAGAGGTCAGCATCTTCATGAACATCCTTGTGTAGTGTTCTTGAATGTTGTATTCCTCACTGATGGAAGGTCCCATGTCATCTCAGAGGAGCTTGTTGTAATGATGTGATCTGGTTCTGTGTTCTGTATTCTAACACAGAACCAGGTCAGCGTGGGGTTCTGTGAAATCAGTTGATGACTGTTACAAGTTGGATGAGGTTGTTAAATAAATACCTCTCACTTCATTCTTAACCTGTGTGAGCCACTTTGTTTCACTGGCGACGATCGGTGGTGAAGAAGATAAAGGTGAAGGAGACAACCTCAACAACAGTAATCTCCGAGTGGGGAAGATAAAAAAAAAGATTTTTTGAAAATTACCTTACGTGCAGCTGGAGAGTATTCTGATATACCGGATGAGGAGTGCGGCTGACTGATCTTCGAAGGAGAGATCGTGGGCGAATTTGGACGTGTCACGGGAGGTGTACTAGAGGTTGGAAAGGCATTCGGGTACACACACAGGCCCGGGCTCGGTGACACGCACAGGCCCAGTCTCGATGGCATGCATGACCTCACTTTGCGTTCCATTGTATTGGAATATACAGATTGTGTGCAACTCTCCTCGGAAACAGGACCAAATGCTGATTTATCTGATGGGAGAAAAAACAAGCCCCATTTCCTCAAGAGAAATTCTTGGAGGTGGGAAAACTAGCACTATCCACCATAAAAAGACGACCAAAGGTTTGATGATGTCATCCGGTGGCCATCTTAGATATGAATGAAGACGGCAGATCCTGTCGGTAGCTGGTAAAGAGACTAGCAAAGCAGGTTGACACAATCTTTGTCAGTAGCTGATGGTGATTGATGGAAGAAGCAGTTAGAAGGCGCAAAGTGGACAAAGCTTGTTAACTCGGTGACAAGTACACCCTTTATAGTAGTGTGGAACTCGTTTTGCGAGTGGAATTGAAACAGACAGGAAAACGAGTTGGTAACTGCGCTCATGTTTGTGCTTGTTCCCACGGTGATAAGCACGCCTTTTTGAGAATTACATGACAGATAAACTTATTTAGAGCATTTTAGTATTAGATTTTTAATTTTGTTTTATTGCTGTTAGTTGGTATATGTTTATTTTATATGGAAATCTGTTTAAGGGGATTATTAAATTAGGATTGTTGACAACAGCAAAGATGGAAAATGCAAAACGTAACTTCTCCACCATTTTTTCTATCTGATCCAGGTGAACCACCTAGCAGATGGAAAAAATGGAAGAACATTTTTGAGAACTATGCTAGGATGTGTGGGACAAATTTTGAGTGCTGAGAGGAAACAGGCACTATTGTTACACTGTCTTGGGGGAGAGGGTCAAGAAGTCTTAGAAAATGTACCTCAGCTTAGCCATGCAGTCCAGAGGGGCTTAAATGAATATGAGGTTTGTATAAAACAATTAGATTTGCACTATCTTCCAAAAGTTAGTACCATTCTGGAGAGGTATTACTTTGGGTTGAGAGAACAAGGGAAAGATGAAAGTGTTGAGGAGTTTATTACTTCTTTACATAAATTGGCATCTAGTTGTAAGTTTGGTGAGTTAGTGGAAGAGAGGATAAGGGATCAATTTGTTTTGAGGTGTTCTAGTGATAAAATAAGAGAAGAACTCTGGCTGAAAGATGAGCCGCCCTTGGACGAGGTTATGTCCATTGGTAAACGCGTAGAGCACATGTTCAAGTGCGTAGGAGAGTTAAGCAAAGTGAGTAAACAGTGTGGAAGGCTATGTTAAGACTAGTAATTCACAACAGGGAAAGAAAGGTGTGGTGTCTTTTCAGGGTAATTGTTACAGATGTGGCAGGTTTGGGCATATGGCAAATGTGAAAGAATGTCCTGCTCTTAAAATCAATTGTAGTGTTTGTGGGAAAAGAGGTCATTATGGGAAGGATTGCCGTTTACGCAACAGAAGAGATTCCAGGAGTGAGATAAAAGAAGTTTCTTTTCAAGTAAATGAATGTGGGGTGGAACATCCTTCAGAGTGGGGCATTGTGGGTGATGTTAAAATTAAGATGAAGTTTGACTCATGTTCTCATCTTGTGGTAAATTAAATTACCTGATATCTAATTTCTATGTGGTAAAGTTCAATAAAATAGCTCAATCAAAATAAGAGACACAGAGTCCGTGGCGTCTGGGTTTTAAGGGGTTTTATTCCATAAAATGGAATTGGTTCGAACCAGGTAGCATGATCCATCACCACGAGGGTTCAGGAAGGGAATCATGGACATGTACAATGATTTATTAACAGTACGCAGTATATATAATATCATTACAGTGGTGATGGGTTCAGAAGGCGTAACGGCTGAAAGAAACAAGATAAGAAACATGTGCGTAACAATATGTAATCAGAAGGCGTGCACAAGGGTGTACACGGAGGTGGGTGCCAGAAACGTCACATAGAAGAAGAAATATTTCAGCATTTCAGTCATAGAAGTGGGTGGATCCCTAGAAGAATCCTGCAGTGTCAGCAGAAATATATGGCAGAGATGCGCGCGCAGCAGCATGACGTGTGACTGACGTGGAACTGGAGGGTGAAGGGGACTTGACATTTAACGCTAGGATTAGAGACAGAAGTCTGGTGGGTCAGATCAACTTGTTCCTAAATCATATCTGGTATTTTGTGTTTGGAGAACGGTATTATCTAAAGAAAAGGTCTCTCGGGCAGAGGCTATTCTATACTGACTGCTAATGCGTGCATGTGTGTCTATGTGTAATGCGAGGGCTATGGGCCTACCATGGCAACAGGAGCTATGAATTACGTACATGGAGATAGAAAAGCCGGGCCCTTTACTCTGCAGCTGGGGGGATGTTTACCTAAACTACTAGACAGGAATGTATTTTCGAGGAGCGGAGCAGATAACTTGAAGGCTGAATACAGTTTTGGCAGGCAGTCAAGCAGAGCCGGGCACCACTTGCCGCGTAGAGAGTAAGTCAAAGTTCAGGGATGCAGATGCAGGTCCTCGCTGCAGTTTTCAGAGGCAGAAGTCAGGAAAAAGGCTCGATGGCAGAAATCAGGGCCTTCGCCAGAGCCATGAAAACATGAAAGTGCACCATGTAAAGACGGTGGCACGGCACACTTAGGAACTGAATTATCGATCCATTCATGGCGGATTAGAAAGAGGACATGTTAACGTTGGACGCAAATGTATTTGCGTCTTCATAACGGGTTATGGAGGGAACTTACATGCGCTTTAGGCACATACATGGAGCCGTTGGGGTACGTAGTAGGGGACACAATTGAGCATAAAAATTCATATTACCTCATTCCCTCCTTGTCCCCTACGGACCCTTCATGATATATCAATCTTCATTAATCCATCTATGTGTTCATATAACATCATTTGCTCTTCCTTTTTCTGACGGGAATTTGAACTTGAACTTGAATGGGGAATACATGATGTGGCGCACAAACGGCATATCGTCGGCCCACATTGTAGACATAGGCAACAACTGAATACTATGAGAAGGGCTATCCCTAGGAAGGATAGGACTTTCCATCCCCAAGTGGATAACACGCTCCAGAACCAACCGGACCAAGTCCAGGTGCCTGGATTCTGGTGTATCTGACTAGCAATTTTGTGAAGACGGGTAATGGCTTTATATACTGAAGGTGCGTTTTGTGGAATGAAAATACAGCAACTCGATCCGATGACTCTACAAGCTCCGCCCCTATCGGCCAAGATGACGTCAAGAACAAGACGATTTTGAAGGACAACAAGTCTCATAGCAGACTGTTCCTCTGTTAAATTGCCTAGGGCGGAAGTAGTTTCATTCACTACTGCTTCAAGGGTTCTGGTCAATCTACGTATCAGTTTACTATTCGAGACAGTACCTAAGTAGGGAAAGAAACCTTTATTGAAATCTGTATATTGCTCCCATGCCGTTTCAGTATAATCGACAATCGGGAGTTCTCTCTTGTGTCTAGTATGTACTAGGTGGGAGTTCCTATGATAGTCAGGTGGGGCTAGAAAAACAGGTGGCAGAAGGAATGCAATGTAACAAGTACCATCCCAATCTAGGGGTAAACGTATGTATGCTGTATGGCCACAAACAAAATAGGAATGACGGGAAGCTTTGAATGTAGACTTGCCTTTATCACTGAATTTGACTACAGTGGTACATTCGCTATGACCTAGGTGTACTGAACCATTCTTTCTGACACATAATTCACCTTTAACAGGTAATACTGACATAGAGGGTAAGTCTGGCTTGGTTTCGGACTCGACATTCAGAATCATGAGGTTAAGTGTAAAATTACCTAATCCATATACTTCGTTTTCTAGATCGGTCCCTGTCCTTTTGGGAAGACCCTCCTTGTCAGGGAAACATACTTTGTGCAGAACAGTGTTCAGATTTCCCCATACCCAATTGCCTTGGTAAACTACGGAATCAGAATCTAAGGAATTTATTAAACTAAACCATGCACCACAGGAACCATTGTGTGTGAACGGGTATGGAAAGAGGGGCAGAACTCCCTTGTATTTCTGATAGGGGGGGAGTCGGCCACATATCCAACAATTGGTAGTATTGCTGGTCTGATGGGAATGTTGTAACATACTAATGAATGTATTGTTGCGCAGCGCAAGTCTGTATGCCAATTCATGCGGGGGTAATTCACTGAAAGTGTGCTCGATAGTAACATTTGAAGAAGAATGTGTATGCTTGAAAATAGGGTAGTACAAGTTTAACAGTATACTTGCAGCAATAATCATAAGACTCAGAAAAAACATAATCAATAATGTCACTATGCAGTGACTGTGGAGAGATTTACAATATTCACGTTTCTTGAGCTGTTTCTGTCTATCTCTCTCTCTATCGGGGTCTAGCGGGAACATGTCAGAATCAGGTCTAACCGATTCACCTAGGGGAGGACTTAAACAATTAAACTGTCTGACTTGCTAGACCTCAGTTTGGATTTATACTCCTCGGACGGAGTTTTCTCTATCAGGGGAAGTTTAGAGTCACTGAAATCTGGGCAGTCCTTAGAGGGGGAGGGCTGAGAGTCTGTAACTGGAAGCAGTCCATGAAATATCTTGACGTGGCTGGAGTGGAGCCACCCTTTGCGGCCCTCGACCTTGATTGCAGTCCTCGTGGTTAGCAGGACAAGTTTCGGCTCCTGCCAACGGGGCTCCAGCGGACTCCTCCGATCAAAGTTCCTAATGAGGACAAGATTCCCCGGAATGATCCCATGTGGCTTTACATCGGTGTTGTCGGGAAAGGCTGCAGCAACCTGTGAACGACATGATTGTAGTGCAGACATCAAGGAGGCAAGGTAATCTGTCAGCATATTACAGTCAACATCTGTGATTTTTCTAGGCAGAGGAGTCCCCCACATATTCGGTGGCCTGCCAAAGACCACCTCATACGGGGATAGCCCTGTTCTCGAATGCGCTACCATCCTCATGTAGAAGAGGGCAACGGGTAATGCAACTATCCAGTCTACGCCCTTTTCTTTGCAAAT
This sequence comes from Lissotriton helveticus, assembly GCF_964261635.1. NCBI lineage: Eukaryota > Metazoa > Chordata > Amphibia > Caudata > Salamandridae > Lissotriton > Lissotriton helveticus. The sequence goes on from NC_136065.1 coordinate 1,983,243,004, forward strand.
CTTGGCGAGACGAATTTTCAGAGTCTGATTGTGACGTTCCACGAGACCTGCTGCCTCGGGATGTCGGACACAGTGAAACTTCCATTGATAGCCGAGCAGGAGTGATACCTGTTTCATTAACTCGGACGAGAATGGCTGACCGTTATCTGAGTACACGACACGGGGCAAACCGTACCGTGGGAAAAATTCACGTACCAGCTGCTTGGCAGTGGTCGGAGCAGTGTAATCTGGGACTGGATATGCTTCTGTCCAACGGGAAAGTGCACAGACAACTACGAGGACATATTTAAATCCTCGACAACGTTCCATCTGGATATAATCCATCTGGAGGACTTCAAAAGGGTGATCGGGAGGATGAAATCCACCTTGCTCTACGGGAATGCTTTTACCTGGGTTGAACTGACAACAGATCATGCAAGTACGCACTTTCTGCTTTGCTGCTGCTCGTAAATGTTTATTGAACCAAAGGTTTTGAATACTGTCTAACATGGCTTTCTCTCCTAAATGTGCAGGACTATGTGCTGTGGTAATAATAACCTGAACCATAGAGTCGGGGAGAAACCATGTGGCCTTTCCCTTCGTCATCCATCCCTGTTCTGTCTGGATCCCTCCCAGTTCAGTCCATTTCCTGATTTCGTCTGGTGTAGCATGTGTCTGTATGTCAATTACATCTAGGGCGGGATCCTTAACTGTCATGCAATGAGTAGGCGTCGGGATTATTGTCTTTGTCAAGTCAGGTGTGTGAGTCTGTGCTGTGAGCTTGGCGGTTCGGTCTGCCAGGTCGTTGCCCTGGGAAATGTTGTCAGTGACTTTAATATGTGCTTTACACTTCATGATGGCTATTGCTGTAGGCAAATGTATTGCTTCTAACAGAGCTTGAATGAGGGGACCGTGCTGGATCTTGGCACCGTGTGAAGTTAAAAAACCTCGTTCTTGCCAGAGGACTCCGAAGTCGTGTACAACTCCGAATGCATAACGGGAATCTGTGTATATGTTAACTTTCTTGTTCTTGGCTAGAATACAAGCTTGGGTCAGAGCAATGAGCTCTGCCGCTTGGGCTGACAGGGTGTCAATACGATGTGTTTCTATGACATCAGTTTCTGTTGTTACTGCATATGCAGCCACTAACTCTCCTGTGCTTGTTCTCATACATGAACCATCCACATAAAGTGTCAGGTCTGGATCTGGTAATGCGGTGTCTGTCAAGTCTTGTCTGGGTTTCGTCATGATGGTAATGACTTCGACACAGTCATGTGCCAAAGGGTCTGTCATATTTAATGGCAAAAGTGTAGCTGGATTCAATGTGTTACAGCGTCTGATTTCTATGTGTGGCTGAAATAATGTCAATTCATAACCTGTTAGTCGTGCTATAGTCAAGTGCTGAGTCTGTGTACGGTTTAAAAGAACTTCCACGGAATGTGGAACTTGTACTGTCAATTGGTGTCCTAACACTATAGAATCACTTTGTCTGATTGCTAGAGCTGTTGCTGCTACTGATTTCAAGCACGCAGGCAAAGCCTGGGCTACTGGATCTAATGTGCTGGAGAAAAAATTGGCACACGGTTTGTGTGACCCTGCTTGGTCTTGAGTGAGGACTGACAATGCAGTACCTTCACGTTCTGTGACAAATAGTGTAAAAGGTTTGCTGTAACTTGGTGTCGCTAAGACTGGTGCTTGACATAAAGCTTTCTTTAATTCGTCAAAAGCCTGTGTATGTTCCTGAGTCCAAGGGAGGACAGTCGATGACGCTGCCTCCTGTGTTGTCAACTGTATAAGTGGCTTGGCTAGAAATGCATACTGAGGGATCCATTGTCTACAATAAGAAGTGAGGCCTATAAAGGCCCGCACCTCCTTCTGTGTTCTGGGCTGTGTCATATTTACAATTAACTGGATACGGTCGGGTGTTAGCTGTCTCCCCCATTTGGACAGCAAGTGCCCAAGGTAAACCACTTGCTGAACACAGAATTGCAACTTCGAAGGGGACACCTTGTGTCCCTTGTCAGCCAGAAATTGTAAGACTGTCAGTGAGGCATGTTCACATTCGTGTTCACTTCGAGCGGTGATCAACAGATCATCGACGTACTGGAGTAGGGCAGTATTGTCAGGCATGTGGATACTGTCGAGCTGTCTTTTCAATGCTTGGCTATAGATGCTGGGGCTTTCTTTTTTTTTTTTTTTTTTTTTTTTTTTTTTTATTCGTTGGCAAATTCAGACAAATAAAACAAATACACAAAAATAAACAATGCAGATAGGTACGATGTGCATGTAGTACAGCATAGAAACATGTCATATGTTGAAGTAAGTAGCCAATATAATACCAAGAAAATATAAAACATCTTTAAATTAAAGATATCTTAATGGATTAGAAATCAATAAAAACGGGAAGCGAAGAGGAGCATAATATCAAAATACATCAAACATCCAACACTTGATTTCCACTTTCGCAATTATACCACCTAATAATAGGTTCCCAAATCTGTTTCCCTATTGCCCTCATTTTCCTACCTCTTGTGGCATAGATTGCAATTTCTTGTTTATAAATAGCTATAAATCGACTGAGCCACATATGAAAGGTAGGGGGCTCTGCATCTTTCCATCTAGCTGCCAAAATTATACGAAGCACGGCGTATCCCAGAAAAAGCACCGCCTGTTCTTCACTGTTGTGCTCCAAAGAATCATCATGGCCTAATAGGAGCAATGTTGTAGAGTCTTTTATTTGATGCCCAAAGATTTGGGCCCAATATTCCAGCATCATAGCTTTGACTGTAGTTAATGCGGGGCATTCAGAAAACATATGCAGGAGATTTGCAAGTGGCTGATTACATCTAGGACAATTATCATCAATCCTGAGCCCCCAAGCAAGCAATTTAGCTGGCGTATAGTATAGGTTATAAATGGTTCTGTAATACTGAGCCTTTAAATTAGAGGCGATAAAATATTTTGCTGCGAGGGCTAAGGAGAGATCTATATCTACATTGGGATTAGCTAATTTCAAGGCCCAAGATTGTTCCGTGCGCTCAAGGTCATCAGGGGCATTGACCAGATGCTGGGGCTTTCTGTGAATCCTTGAGGTGCGCGTGCGAATTTAAAGCTTCGACCATTTAAACAGAATCCGAAAAGGTATTGGCTATCCGGATTAATGGGGACACTAAAGAAGGCGTTCTTCAGATCAATTACAGTAAAGAACGTGGCTTCAGAATCAATTGCAGTCAATAAAGACGATATGTCTGGGACCACAGGATACTGTGGCACAATGCATTTATTCAATTCGTGCAAATCGATCACTAATCGATAAACTGGTGGTGCACTTGGATCAGTGCGTTTAAGAATCGGAATGATAGGGGAATTACAGATATTGGAGTCGGTCTCTACAACCACTCCTTGGGCAATGAGTTCGTCAATGATTTTCAGTAAAGCCACTACAGCATCTGGTGGTAACTTGTATTGTCGAATTCGGGGTAAGACAACTCCTGGCTTGAGTGTAACTCGATATGGTGTAATGTGCATACAACCTACATCAGTTGGGCTTTGTGCCCATAACTGTGCAGGAACATTCTGTAACCTGGGATCAATATCTCTCAACACATAGTGACCTTTAAAGTCACGTAAAAATAATCTAACTCCTTCCGGAGAACAACATATGACTGCTCCTAGAGCCTTCAGTGTCTTGATACCTAACAAGTTTTCTGGACATGATTTCGTAAGCAATAAGTCTGTAGTTTGTGATAACGGACCAATTGCTAGAGGAACTGGTTTTGATACTTCATTAATAATAGGTTTTCCTGAAAAACCAAGGGAAACATTCTGTGAGCCTGAGAGGGGTGCCCCTGGAACCTCGTCGTGACTTATCGTTGTTCTGCTTGCCCCTGTATCAATCAAAAACTTTCTATCTTTCCCTAATACCTGACTATGTACATAAGGACCCTCTTGATCTACAGGAATCTCAATGAGAGGCAAGCTAACTTCCCTCTCTAGGCTGTTTCATGTAAAACGCTGATACTCGGGATAGTCAGTTTGGGCATACTGGTACATCTGCTGAGTTGCGTGTTGTGTTGAGGCAATTGGCTGTGGCTGGGGTACCGCTATGGTCTGTACTGTCTGTTGTGGAGCATGCATAGGCTGTACATTCTGGGGTACGTGTTGGTGGACCTGATCCTGTCTAGGAGGACGCGGTCTCTCCTTAGTTTTGCCTGTTGCTATATTGTATTTTAAAACAGTGCATTCATTTATATAATGGCCTGGCTGTTTGCAGTAGTTGCATGTCCCTTTAACGGGAACTGCTGACTTATTGGACTGTGTCATGCCGTTTTTCTGACTGTCAGCTGGAACTGACTGAGCAACTAACATTTTCATTTTTGTGTCTTTCATACGTCTTTGTTCATGATCATGTTCTTCCCTGACTCTGTTCTGGTGGTACTGTAACATTTGTAACATCTGGGAAGGCGTGTTTGCTTGCCATGTGCTCTCGACTTTTAATACACGATTCTTAACTTGAGGCAAGGAATTCTCAACTAGTTTCATTACAAAAAGATGTGGGTATGACTCACTACTTGGTTTCAGGCCACTATTAATATTAAAACATTTCTCAAACCTAGAATAAAAATCACTAGTGTCTTCATCGGGTTTCTGTTTGCAGGCTGAGATTGCACCCCAGTCTTCCTTTTTAGTTGACAATAATCTTGGCAGAACCTGTACTAACAATCCTGGTAATGCTTTAGTTTTGTCCCCAAGCCCTAGACCTGGGGTTCGAGCCGTTTCTTCATTCTCTAATGCAGCCCAATCAATCTTTTGCTCTCCCACCTCCCAGTCTTTTTCTTTGAGTTTCTCGTAAATACCGGCAGGCAGTAATACTTTCAATATTTTCATAATGTCGGGATAGGTATAGTCTCCCATAAGTAACATGTCTTTTATTTCACGGTGAAAACCTGCTGGATCTTTATCATGACTAGGTACTATCTTCTTCATTTCTAATAATTCCATTTTAGATAACGGTGTGTACACGAAAACACGTCTAAGGGTGTCATCGGCATTCTGGACTGGATGTACTTCTCGTAAGGGACTCTGTCGGTCGAAGTAAAACATTTTCCTTTCTGGGGGTGGGGTTGAAACAAACTGTGGGTTCAAGAAAGCACAATATCTGTGTCGCAGTTCTAGAATTACTTTAATTAGATCGGTACCTAGACCTCTCCATTTATTCATGAGTAGTTCTATTAGTGCATCAGATAAGGGACCTGGGTCAGAACGTTGGCATTTATACAATAAAAGAAGGTGTTGTATCATGTACATACCAGCCAGTCGCTGTTCGTCTGGGGACAGATTCAAAAAGGTTTGTGCTACTGTGTCATCATTATACTTACTAGAATTGTCAGCCCATTGCACTGCTGACCTGGCTAATTCTTGTTCATCCATAGAATTGAGTACATGGTACCCCATCCGATGTTGAAGTACCTTATCGGCAGCCTGAAATAGATGTTCAGGCGTTTTCGGATTTGACATAGCAGAGTGAAAAAGTCGCTTGCTTTCTGGGCGTAACGTTTTATCAAAGGATCTACCCTTACCTACATAGGCTATCGTGTCTTGACTTATTTGCTGTGATGTTTCTACTGTTTTCTCTGATTCATCCTCCTCCTGGGAGGAGGCTAGATCGTCTGATTTGAGTGGCTCCTCAGTTTCTCGACGAGCATGTATATCTATGATTTATTTACGGACCTTTCTAACCATAGCATGTATACTTTTCTCTCTATCATGTTTACCCTCAGCCATGTTCTGACTCCATCTGTTCAATTTATCCATCTCACTTTGTGGAAATCCTGCCTGATCTTGTTCTCTTATCAGACAATTTACCAAAAATCGCATAATTAAACCTTTGTTCTCAATTTTCTGACGTGACATGGCGTCACCAACACTCTCGGGTCCTTCTCCTGTTCTAATAAAGTGATACATTTTGTCTAGATGTTCTGGCATTTCTGGTAACATTATCAGATAATCTGTAACTCGTCTTAAGCGTAAGGACGCTAACAACATGGGTCCTGACGTACCAGGCACAGTGTCGTATCTACAATCTGTAAGCTGTTGTCTGAGCTGTTCTGCTGCGGCACCTTTAGGTGTCCGCGCCATTGCGAAATCTCTCATTGTCACTCGATGTAACTGCGGCGGGGTTCGAAAACCTCCAGATGCGCCTCCTGAGCCGGAGGCTTGACCATAACCTGGCTGCGTTGGGACCTGAACTATGCCAATCCCAAAAGGATTAAGGGTATTTATAGGGGGTGCAAGATTCGGGACCAAAGCTGCAGCGAGGACCTGCTGTTGCGGACCCGGGGGCTGCTGATTATGGGGTGCAGGTACATGTGGGAAGGGTACATGGGCAGGTGCATGAGTATAAGCTGGGGCTGCATCATCCAAATAGGAAGAAAGAAAAATCTCTGCTGCGGTCTTGTGACGTGATTTAGTCGGAACCAATGGAAGGGGCAGATTCTTTGGTACTTCTGGGGTCGCCTTGGGCAGGCCCTCGGCCCGAACTGGATACATGCCATTATTAAGCGTACTTAATTGTCGGTCTACTTGTTCTGTTCGAACTCGTATACCTTCCTTGACTAATTCGTTTTCTCGAGTCTTTTCTGAATCTTCTCTATGTTTCTCTGCTTTTCTGAATTCTTTTTCTGTGCGTCTATGTGATTCTTTACGCCATAATTCTATGGCGTCTTTCTGTGACTGTCGGGCTTTCTTTTTCAATAATGCTTCCTCTACTCTCATGATGCACTCGGCATCCCATGTTCCTGAAACAGGCCATTTATATTTCTCCTCTAAGTGTTTGGTATAATCGACCCACAAGTCTAAGTACAGTATGGCATCTAAGCCATGCTTGTGGTACATAAAGTGCCCTGGAGTGTCCCTAGGTGGAACAGGTACTGCTTCTTCTAGAATCCCCTTCTTAGTTCCTAACCGTCGTAACTTACTGAACAGCGGCATTTTTGAACCTTGATACTTGATACTTATTCGAACTCGAACACCATAAATACAATATACACAGTAATGTAGATCAAACAATCACTCATACCACGACATTAAAACCACATATTAACTAGTAACATTTACTGGATGTACTGCTAAACAGCACAGATACACTGCTAAACAGTGCAGACCGGGTCTATGTACCCAAACCCGTCTCGACCGGGGCAAACTAATGCACCCGTCTAGATGCGTCCTCAGCAAAGGTACTCACCGGGAAGCACGGAACAGAAGGCCTCGGAAAACTCGACACTGGACTGGACTGGACTCGACTCGTGACGTAGGTACTTCGGAACTTCGGAACTGGTGGGCCTCAAGACACCTCGGACCTTGCACTCTCGGCTGGACTCGGGTCGGGATCCTCCGCACTCCTCACCGCCTCGTCTGGGTATCAATCGCAGTCTCAGTCACCTCCGTTGGCCTGAGGGAGATACAGGAAATCCTGTGGATGCGCATCAGTGTCCGGCCGGCTGTGGCAGGGGACTAGGGCTGCAACGCACCGCCGGCGCGTAAGGTGGGGGAGTGTCCCATCTGGGGTGCCAATTTCTGTGGTAAATTAAATTACCTGATATCTAATTTCTATGTGGTAAAGTTCAATAAAATAGCTCAATCAAAATAAGAGACACAGAGTCCGTGGCGTCTGGGTTTTAAGGGGTTTTATTCCATAAAATGGAATTGGTTCGAACCAGGTAGCATGATCCATCACCACGAGGGTTCAGGAAGGGAATCATGGACATGTACAATGATTTATTAACAGTACGCAGTATATATAATATCATTACAGTGGTGATGGGTTCAGAAGGCGTAACGGCTGAAAGAAACAAGATAAGAAACATGTGCGTAACAATATGTAATCAGAAGGCGTGCACAAGGGTGTACACGGAGGTGGGTGCCAGAAACGTCACATAGAAGAAGAAATATTTCAGCATTTCAGTCATAGAAGTGGGTGGATCCCTAGAAGAATCCTGCAGTGTCAGCAGAAATATATGGCAGAGATGCGCGCGCAGCAGCATGACGTGTGACTGACGTGGAACTGGAGGGTGAAGGGGACTTGACATTTAACGCTAGGATTAGAGACAGAAGTCTGGTGGGTCAGATCAACTTGTTCCTAAATCATATCTGGTATTTTGTGTTTGGAGAACGGTATTATCTAAAGAAAAGGTCTCTCGGGCAGAGGCTATTCTATACTGACTGCTAATGCGTGCATGTGTGTCTACGTGTAATGCGAGGGCTATGGGCCTACCATGGCAACAGGAGCTATGAATTACGTACATGGAGATAGAAAAGCCGGGCCCTTTACTCTGCAGCTGGGGGGATGTTTACCTAAACTACTAGACAGGAATGTATTTTCGAGGAGCGGAGCAGATAACTTGAAGGCTGAATACAGTTTTGGCAGGCAGTCAAGCAGAGCCGGGCACCACTTGCCGCGTAGAGAGTAAGTCAAAGTTCAGGGATGCAGATGCAGGTCCTCGCTGCAGTTTTCAGAGGCAGAAGTCAGGAAAAAGGCTCGATGGCAGAAATCAGGGCCTTCGCCAGAGCCATGAAAACATGAAAGTGCACCATGTAAAGACGGTGGCACGGCACACTTAGGAACTGAATTATCGATCCATTCATGGCGGATTAGAAAGAGGACATGTTAACGTTGGACGCAAATGTATTTGCGTCTTCATAGCGGGTTATGGAGGGAACTTACATGCGCTTTAGGCACATACATGGAGCCGTTGGGGTACGTAGTAGGGGACACAATTGAGCATAAAAATTCATATTACCTCAATCTCACCTTTATATCCAAAGAACTTTTTCAAAAAGAATTTTCAAACAAAACAAAGTTGATGAAAGCTGATGTAAAGCCTACGGGTTATGGAGGATTACCATTCAAAATGTTGGGTTAGGAGGCCGTACAAAAAGAAATTGATGAATTGCTAGCCAATGGTGTCATACAGCCTGGGTCATCATATCACAAGAGAAGGTGTTATACCTAAGAAGAAGCTGGTTGAGACCATTGAGATGTTAAAAGAACCATGTTCAAAGAAACAAGTATCCTCTACTTAACAAGTATGTAAAGAATTTTGCTGACAAAACAATTCATCGGATGGGTTTAATGTGTAAGAATACTGAGTTTGTGTGGACTGATAAATGTAGTGTGGAATTTAAACAAATTAAGAAAGATCTTAAAAAGGCACAAGCTTTTAAACCGGGTGATATTACCTTTATTGTTACGGAAGCAAGCAAAAAAAGGTCTTGGGGCACTACTTTATCAGATACATAAGGGACATGAAGAGTTGATTGCTTGTGCCTCAAGGTGTTTGAAAGGCGCAAAAATCAATTACTCAGTAATTGAGAAGGAGGCTCTGGCATTTACTGGGCAGTTAATAAATTTAAGAAATATTACGGGGTTCCTCTTTCGTGCTTAAGTCTGATCATAAGCCCCTTAAAGAGATATTTGAAAAGAAAGGTCTAGATTCTATCTCTTCCAGAATTAGAAGATGGGTCATATCTTTACAGGAGTACAATTTCAAGTTTGAATACATTCCTGGTAGTATGAATGTGTCTGCTGACTGTCATGCCTAGTAGATGTGGTTGAGTCAAAGGACAGCTGTGATGAAGAAGTACAGGTAAATGATGAGTTTGAGATTATTGTGTGTGATATAACTTTAGGGGCAATAAAAGAGGATGAATGGGAAGAAGAATTGAACAAAGACGAAGAGTTACAGGCAGTTAAGAGTTTATTAACACAGAATAAGGTCAATAGTCTTAGTAATCCGTGGTCCTTAGTGTCTCATGAGTTGGCAATTATTGATGGAGTTCTAACTAGAGGTACCAGAATGATTCCTTCTTCAAGTTTAAGGAATATCATTATAAAAATGGCACATGAAGGTCACATGAGCATTTCTAAAACAAAGGAGCAAATCAGACAAGATTTCTGGTGGCCAGGCTTAGATTTAATGGTTGAACACGCTGTTCGTGAGTGTGTCCCTTGTCCGTTAAGTGACAAAGTACTTAATCCAAGATATCCTCCAATGGTATGTAGGAAGTTGCCAAAGTGTCCATGGGATGAAATAGCCATTGGCATAGTAGGTCCCTTGCATGGAGAACAACAAACTCCATATTTAATAGTTTTGTTGGATTTATATTCTTGTTGGGTGGAAGTCAGTTCTGTGAGGGAGATTACAACTCAATCTGTTATTACATTTTTGGATTCTATTTTCAAACGTGAGAGCTACCCTAATTCGTTACTTTCGGACAATGGTCCTCAGTTCTGTTCTGTGGTAATGGAAGAATATCTACTCAAGTATGGTGTTCAACATAAAAAAAAATATTCATATCATCCAGAGGCAAATGGTGCCCTGGAAAGATTCAACAAAACTTTGAAGGAGAGCATTCAACTGGCAAAAGTTAACAGTCTTGACTGGAGGAAAGAGTTACAAAATCGTATTTCAACCTACAGATTCACTCCTCATTCCTCAACGGGAAAAACTCCTTTTGAACTTTTCAGGGGAAGGTCTGCCAATACTAGTTTGTGTCGAGGGTGGATGATTTTGGATATGGGGATGAAGAACAATGACATTGGTGATTGGAGAGAGAAGGAATTATCTCTTCAGAAGAAAAGGAAGATTTATATTGATGCTCGCAGGTCAAGTAAAGTTACCCAATTCAAGGTGGGTGACAAAGTAAAGATTAAAGCTCCTGTAGGGTGCCAGAATTGGTCCAAATGTACAACTCTTAAAACTTGTAACCATAGTCGTGTTGTACATGTTGGTGGAAATAATATGGTTGGCCCTGTCCCCATAGCTTCTAGAGGGGATTCATCTGGTGTAAGTTCAAATTTTGGGTCCATTCGTAAGAGCATAAGAGTTCACAAAGTTCCTAGTTATTTACGAGATTATGTGAAGTAATGGTTATGTTTTTCTAATCTATTCATTTGTTAGTCTTCGCTATCTTCTTTGTTAATGTTCTTATTTCAAAATGTAATATATTAAATGTAAAGGGGAAGAAGTGTAATGATGTGATCTGGTGTGTGTATTCTAACACAGAACCAGGTCAGCGTGGGGTTCTGTGAAATCAGTTGATGACTGTTACGAGTTGGATGAGTTTGTTAAATAAATACCTCTCACTTCAATCTTAACCTGTGTGAGCCACTTTGTTTCACTTGTTATATTTGGAATGGGAGAGGTAGTTGACCATTGGACACTTCATGGATGACTGCTATAGAGAGCTTGTGGAATAAACTTCATATTTCCTTATTACTCGTGTGTGTGGTGATATTCAGTAACCATCAGGTACAACACAACAAACTGGTGACGATCAGCTCCCCTGTTTCGAACCTATATGTTATACTTATAAGATTAAAACTCATCAAATCAGTGCTATACTAGTGTTTTGGTTGTCAATACAGAACAATCTGCATTATTGTAGCTCAACTCTTCATGCTACTTACTGACAGCGATCATAGTTTGGATTTCGTTTTATGTGCTGGTGAGGAAACCTCTGAATGCTTTCCTGTATTATTTGTGTGCATTCAGTTCAAAGTGGATTATTCAATATTAATTTGAGCTATGATGTTACAGACACACACGTTTTTAGCAGGAGTAATTTTATGGACTAATTTTTCCTGCATGATTTGAGTCATATTGCTGCTTGGAATCTTGTCCTCATTTCCCAAAGCGCTCAGCAGTGTTTATGTCGCACGCATCCCAAACTGGGTTCAGTAAACTATAATGCACATAATCCTGTGTATTTTAGCAATGCTCTTCAACAACATTGGAACAACATCATCCACATAATACTGTGGCATCCACGCTATGCTGTGATCTGCATATGTAACCTGCTTGGTGTACGTGTGTATGGGTGGATCATATGATGCAGTGAACTGAGCACTGTTATTCCCAGCAATGTGGGTGAACACTTTTTTACAAATGCACATAGGACTGTCATGAGCTAGCTTCTGTAGTCCAACACATTGAATTTCATATCATGCCAGCTAATATTGGATGCAAACACACAACAGTAGCTGTCTATTGAACGTATAGAACAGCAGAACCAAAACCACTTGTAGCAACATTGAAGTACACATTTTAAGACTCCAGTGACTATTTTATTGTATAAATTTGTCAATTTAACACCTTAAATATTTTTTTCTTTCAAGAATCCGACATGGGGGGATGACAATGTAAACTTACTTACAACGTAAAGTCACTCACAAGGTACATCCTCACGTAACCTAAAATGACAATAATGAATACATTTGGTGCTTTAATTAATTTTATAATTATTATAATTTTTTCTGTGTACATCATTTTACTCACTTTATCAAAATGTCGAACAATATATCTACTCAGCCCATTTTTTATTACTGTTTCCAGGAGAACCATAAACTCCATGGGAGGAATTAGTTGGTGCATTTAAAATATATATACATGCTTCAGAAAGTGAAAGACTTGCTGATGATAACAAACAGACTACCTATTATATTTATTGGGTAAGGAAGAATTAAGAATGTATTGCCCTCTGCCGGATTTACAAAAACAGGAAGGGGGTGATTGCATGGGCATGTATACTAAAACATTAAAATAGTTGGAATTGCATTTTGGGAAACACACTAATGTAATATTAGAATGTTACAATTGTTTTTCAAGAGTTCAGGCTTAGAACAAATCTATTGATGCTTTAGTTCTGAGCCTCAGGGCCTTATTAGAGAAACATGCATTTGCTGGTAACCAAGAAGAATACATTTGTGATCAAATAATGATGCACACCTCAAATAAGTCCATAAAAAAAACAATTGTGGAGTGCCCGTAATCCTATATTACTCGGGGCTTTTGACATGGTAAGAGAAAAGTTTACACTGAAGTGTGTAAAGGTAATGAATAAGAATAAGTAAGCCAATATTAAATTGTTGCAACATCAAAGAGAAGATGGTAATAAACATGAGCAAGTTAACAATGTTGAACCTAAGTCAAATGTAAGAGACGGTAACAGTTGAAACATCACTAAATCTAACGCATAAGAAAAAGGCTAGGACATTATCTAAAAATTGTTGTATAAGATGTGGTAGTGCAAATCATTGTGCTAAAAATAAGTCATGCCCAGCAAGAAATGTAACTTGTATGAAATGCAAAAAGGTGGACACTATGCATGAATATGTAAACATTTTGGCTCTACTAATAGGTCTGATGGTGCATGAAGGTGAAGTTGATTTAGAGGATTGTGCTATTTAATTTAGTTGATGAGGATATCCATGACAAATTTGAAAATGGACATTTATTAACTATAACAGATTATCTCAAGGAAAGATGGTTGAAGATAAAGATCCTAAGTGTAATATAGAAATTGATGGTAAAGGATTCCAGGTATTATTACACTCTGGAATGCCATCATATCATTGGATGATTTTTCAAGGTTTGGGACATTAAAATCTAAATGTTTGTGTGTGTGCCACATATAAAATTGATAGTGTATGGAGGTGGTCATGAAGATTTGCATGGATTTCTTATTGGTAATATTGCATATAAAGATAGAAAGATTAGTAGTAGAATGTATGTAGTGAAGAATGGTGCATCACTATCAGGTTTAATTTATCAATGTTATGTTATGTTATTTTATTTTTATAGCGCAAATCAGCTTCAGAGAAGGAGCAGTTCACTGCATGTCTGCAAGGACGGAGCATTAGACAGATGTCAATGTCACTCTAAACAGGTGTGTTTTTAACAGCTTTCTAAAGGGGCGCAGGCTCTCCGGTAAATCGTTCCAGATCCGTGGAAAGAGGACCGAGAATGCTCAGCCCCCTTTAGTCATGAAGTTGTACCTGGAAGAGGCTAGCCTACAAGCCTCAGAAGAACATAGCACCCGACCAGGCACGTACTTTTGCACTCTGTCTTTTATATATTTTGGTGCATCCCCATACATAGCCTTGTGGGCTATACACAGGCTCTTAAATTGTACATGCTGTTCAATAGGCAGCCAGTGCAGTTTGTGAAGTAGGGGGGTGGCTCGCGTGCACCTAGGGAGACAAAAAATTAACTTGGCCACATCATTCTGTACAACCTGTAATCTCCTGAGAAGCTTCTGTGAGATGCCCAAGTAAAGGGCATTCCCATAGTCCAACCGAGAAATGACCGTGGCTGAGACAATTGATTGTAAGACAGGGGTGGAGAGGAGAGGAACAAGTCTCTGTAATTGCCAAAGTAAACCCATGCAGATACCTACAACCGAAGACACCTGGCCAGACATAAACAAATCCAAGTCGATTTTCGAGCCCAGGGTCTTTACTACTGGCACTGGGATTGGTGCCACACCCAACTCTGAAGGCCAGGAAAATTCACATCAAGGGCTATTTTGAGCTGGAATAATCAGCTCCTCGGTTTTATCTGGGTTGACTTTCAGTGTATTGGCAGCCATCCAGTTAACAGTAAACCTGAGTAGATTTTTCACTGAATCTTGTGCCTGGCTGGTGTTGTCAAGCCGAACCAGAAGTTGGGTGTCGTCAGCGTAGTTAAAGACCTGGCAGTCTCTGCATGTAAGCGCCTCCACCAAGGGCTGTAAATACATATTAAAAAGAAGTGGAGACAAAGCAGAGCCTTGGGGGACTCCACAGGACAGGGGGCCCAAAGTCGACACCTGCTCCCCCATTTGGACTCTCTGGGTGTGGTCGGTCAGGAAAGACCTTAGCCACTGAAGTGCTTGCCCCTTTATGCCCAGGTTCGACAAACGGCTCAGTAGGATGTTATGGCTGACCGTGTCGAATGCTGTGGACAGATCTAATAAAATCAGAGCACTCAGATGTTTACCGTCGGCTCTAATTCTAAGCTCGTCCAGTACTGACACCATCACCCACTCTGTGCTATGGTGTGTCCTAAAACCTGCCTGTCTGGAATGGAGCAGATGGTGGTCGTCTAAGTATTTTGCAAGAGATTTCAAGACATGTTGTTCCAGTAATTTAGCAAGGAAGGGGAGCTGTGAGATAGGACTATAGTTTTTTAAGGCTGTTAGATCTGCCCCTGGTTTTTTCAATAGGGGAATAACCCTTGTTTCCTTCAACATCGCTGGTAGATAACCCAGATCTAAAGATTCATTGAGTAAGCCCAGGGCCTGCTTTTCCAAACCTGGCAGGGACATTTGAAAGAGGCCCGGCGGGCAAGGGTCCACTTGAGAGCCTGATTTAATCTGTTTAGCTACTGCAGCCAGGGTGGCAAGGTCAAGCTTTGGAAAACTAACCATCTGGCTACTAGGGCAGGGAGGGGTAATCTGCTCCAGGGGACTGGGATCAATGGGGTTTGTAGTAATTTCTGAGACGATGTCCTGAACCTTTTGGAGGAAAAACCCCTGAAAACTATCACAGGACGGCAGGGCTCCCATGGTGTTTTTGTCCCCTTTTTGGCACAGTTGCTTCAGTATTGCGAAGATCTCTTTTTGTTAGTTTCCCGCCGAGCTAATCCTAGCTTCAATGAATGCCGCCTTCTTACGTAGGATAGCTGATTTATACGTGGCAAGGAGGGCTTTATAGGTTTTTAAATCTATTGGATCATACTTAATTCTCCATCTCTTCTCGACTTGTCGGAGAAGTTGCTTTTTTTCCCTTAGAGTCTCGTCGTACCAAGGGGCTCCTTTCCCTTTGTCTCTAACCCTTTCTTTCCGTTCCGGTGCCAATTAATAAATGGCCTGTTATAATCGGGGAAGAAAGGGCTACGCATTTGTGGTCCAGGTTATCCTCACTTCCCACAGGAACAGGGATAGAGTGGAGTCAATCTGACAGGGGCATGCAACATTGATCTGGAGCTTTAGAACCAATTGTTTTAGAGAAGAGTGTAGAGTTGGAAAGCATTGTTCAAAATGTTCCAGAATATATTTACAGATAAACTAGGAAAACATTGGTGTTTCAACCTTAAGATTATTTTAAGATGAGGTATTCAACCCAAAGTTCACAAAATAAGAACTCTACCATTTGCTGTGAAGGATACGGTTAGAGCTCAAGCGACTAAGCTGACTTTATAGTGATCTAATAGGCGAAATTGAGTCATTAAAATGGTAAACACCCATAGTTGTAGTACACAAGCCAGATCATTCAATCAGAATATGTATAGACCAGGAATAAGCAGAACTCGCTGATATTCATTCCACGGAATTCCATGGATTTACATAAAAACTCTGCAAGATTCTGCAGAGTTCTGCGAGCAGGCAGAATCAGCCCTTTGCGCTGATTTTAAGCATCGGGACCTTGCTCTGCACTGCAAAATCAGCACACACAGCACCATGCGGGATGCCAGATAGCACCAGCCCACAACCAACCACATTGAGAAAATCTCACTGGGTGTTATCCTTGAGGCTAAAAATCATGCACGGGGACCCCAATTTTCACTTGTCAACTTAACAAATGCGAGCTGTGCACAAGAAAAAACTCTGCCACGGGGTGGTCAGCCGTGTTTTGCTGGAACTCAAAACTCTGCGAACGTCACTGGTGGAGCAGAATTTATTGCTCACACCATGATTTAAATAATTCCCTATGGGTAGACAGCACCCATTACCCAATACAAATGAAATGTTAGCTATCATTGGAAAGAGTAATTGGTTGTTATCTGCGTTCCACCAGATAGAACCACATACACCAACGAACATCAAATATAATTTATAACACCTTTGGTGCTTTTTGATACACAAACGCATGCCATTTGGGTTGGCAACTGCGTCATCTGTTTTTCAGCGACTCATGCAGATATTGTTGAAGGGGTTAATGGAATATGCTATTTGAAGGACTATGGGCCAGATGTATCAAATATACATTTTGCTATTCTAAAGTAGCGATTTTTACTGAATCACTGTTTTGGAATCGCAAAATGCAATACATGTAGGAATCTAAAAATATTTTGTGATTCCTTAACATTACCTAATAGCGATTCGGTAAATAGCAAATCGCTATTAGGTAATATACTCTATTCATTTCTATGGTTTTGCATTTGCTAGTTTGCGAATACCAAATTGGTAATCACAATTAGCGAATGGAAAGCCAAGGGTGCCTGGGGCCGGAGGCCCCCTTGAATCATCCCATAAAAATTAAGTGTGCACAGGCAAACCACACACATGCCACTTTGAAAAATGCATTTTTGTGCATTTTTCAAAGTTTGCACGTGGTACCATCAATTTGACGTTGATCATAATTATTGTTTACTAAATGCACAGTTCGCATTTAGGAAGGGCTTTTTGCATGTGTAATAGGGATTCGCAAATTGTGATTCCCTATTTGCCTTCACAATTTCGGTAATCACTAAACATTGCCATTACCTAAATTGCGAACACCAAAGCCGCTCCTACATTAGAAAAGGCCATTTTCTGTTCGCAAACGAGACGATTCAGCGCATCGATTCGTTTGCAAACTCAAAAAGGCTTGATACATCTGGCCCTCTATGTTTTGTTTTGCCTGGGAGAAAAGGAACATGATGACAGGTTCAGGAATGTATTAGAATGTTTACGTACTGGGGGCGTGGCATCGGCACCGGAGCAGGATGACTGATGAGCGCTGAGCTCCGCCAGGCCAGGGAGCTAAATTGATTCCGGAGACTGCTTCAGCGCTCGTCGAACGATGTAACTGCGGCAATTTTCCTCTCTGGAACTTGGTGAGTCGGTGGAGTGCCGCAGCTTACTCCCCCCAATGTAGTTTTACAGGCCAAACTGCCCGGGGGGATTTTTACCTCACAGCGAGGAGGTTGCATCCGCCATTTTGTGCGGTGGCTGGCTTGCTTGTGTTACCTGCTGTAAGCGTCATAAATACATCAAGCTTATGCCAAAATAGGCTTCTTCAATGATAAATTATTTTACTATGGCTTTTCAGTCCTTTTTTCTACTCATTTTTCTTTTAAAGAAGTACCTCTACAATGAATATATTCAGCAAGCTTTATTCTTACAACTAGCAGCCCGTCCCGACGTTGTCCGGGAGCAATCATGGCTCAGGGCCCCCGCCCGCCATGACGTTGTGCAGTATTATGCCTCTATGTTTACTTTGTACGCTTTTGTAACCTGCCAACGTCACTTTTTCCTCCTGTAATGCCCCGTTTGGTACCTTCTCCCGATTGTCATTTTAGCTTTAAGCTGACCGCTCCACTTTGTACGCTTTTGTAACCTGCAGACGTTTCTTTTTCCTCCTGTAATGCCCCGTTTGGTACCTGCCCACGTCACTGCCCACGTCACTTTTTCCTACCTGTAATGCCCCGTTTGCTACCTTCTCCCGATTGGCAT
This sequence comes from Lissotriton helveticus, assembly GCF_964261635.1. Lineage (NCBI taxonomy): Eukaryota > Metazoa > Chordata > Amphibia > Caudata > Salamandridae > Lissotriton > Lissotriton helveticus. The sequence continues at coordinate 1,983,261,238 of NC_136065.1, forward strand.
TTTAGCTTTCAGCTGACCGCTCCACTTTGTACGCTTTGGTAACCTGCACGCGTTTCTTTTTCCGTTTGGTACCTGTGGCTCGCTCACTGCTCCTCTCCGCCGCCGCTCCTCCATCATGTTTGCTTTGCTCACTGCTTACTTGGCGCCCTACCTCATCCGCCGCTCACCGCTCCTCCTCGCCGCCGCTCCTCACTGCCTGCCCACCGATCCTCACCGCCTGTCCCCAGCTCATGTTCGCTGCTCCTCCGCTCGTCACTGCTCCTCCCCGCGCTGATCTCCGCCGCTCCTCGTCACTGCTCCTCCCCGCGCTGATCTCCTCCGCTCCTTCCCGCGCTGATCTCCGCCGCTCCTCGCGCTCGTGTACGCCGCTCCTGATGTAAGCACGCACATCGCGGCCGGCGCTACTTTGAAGGGACTACTTTTTTTAACTTATATTTTTAAAATAACGTATTTATTTTTAATTTATATAGCCTATGTCCATCTGCACACCCTGAGGATTACAACGATGTGTTGGGTGTGTGGATTGGCGCTGCGGTTCCCGAGTTTACCCGGCTCAAAGCCTCAAAGTTCTTCCTTTATAATAGTAGTATAGATACCTGTGTGATGTTTTGTTTATCATAGCTTAAATAGACCCTGTTCCTTCAATGTTTTTGGCATTAAGTTTCATGTATTGAAAGCATCTTTCTGCCTCTTTATACTGATCAGCTTTTAGATTTTTGCCTGCGCTGAACCCAAAGAACCGTGGTTTGAATTTTTTCCAGCACTTAGTTGGATTTGGTCACACTACAGTGTTTCATATACATTCTTCTTCTCTCCTTTATGGGAAGACTAAAGAATCCCAGGCTTTCAGTTCTTAATAAGCGTGTTACTCATAAAGATTTTATTTCCAACAAAACACCATGGAAGATAACACGCCTCTCAAACCTGAATTTAACAGGAGCTATTTCTAAACTGCACTCATCAGCAAAGCCACTTGTGAGCTCTGCTAAACAAACAAAAAAAGACCCTCCTTCTCCAGTGCAGGACACTTCTGTTTCTATGAATCTGATTCTAGAGGAAATTCACGCCCCATATATTGGAACCATGGCCAGACGGCGCAGCGGGCTGGCGCAGCGGGCGCGCGCCGAAGCCGCGCCAAAGCCAAGCCCGTCTGCGTCCGTCCGCGGCCGGACCCGGCCCAGGTCCACAACCCCTGGTTCCCGATTGCTGTATTCTCCCCGGCACCTACTAGCGCTAAATCCCGGTAAGCCATGTCAGGCCTGTACTACTGTTGTCCTGACCGCTGCGATACCCACTCGTCCTTTCATATGTCCAGGCTGCAGCTATCAATGTACTACAACCTGTCTCTCAGCTCACTCTGATCCTATTCATGGCACACCACTTGTTAGAGAGAATATAACCCCACATGGTTGTCCAGCTACGCTTATCAATGCGCGCTCGCTCCCATGTCACAGCTTCTACATTAGTGAGCTTATAGTCACCTATGACTTAGATCTATTATTTGTTACCGAGACCTGGGCAGACGCCGGGTCAGGCCCGGATTTCTGCAACGCTACTCCGGCTGGATATAGCGTCGCTAGACATGACAGGCCCATAGGACGAGGTGGGGGCCTTGCTATTATCTACAAGGACAAATATCGCACCACACTCGATCCTATAAACTCGGTTAACTGTGAATCAGCGGTTTTTTCCATCAGTATTAACCCCAAACGGGCATTAAAGGGTATAATACTTTATCGACCCCCTGGCCCCCGTAATTCTTTTCTCTCCTCCCTCTCTGACATGAGCGACAATGTCATCTGCTCTGATAAATTTACCATATTGGGAGATTTTAACTTTTATCTGGAAGATCAGGACAACCCAGACACTGCCCAACTAATGACCGATTTCGCCAATCTTGGACTACACCAGCTAGTCAAGGGTCCTACCCATCAAGCTGGACACTCCCTGGACGGGCTATTTACTAATGATCCTGACATTACTGTATCAGATATTATTCCAATTTCATGGTCAGACCATAGGGCTATTATCTTTCAATTGGATGCACGACTCTCTACCATTCTGCAGTCCAGACCTCGCACCAAGATAGGTGCCCGGGCCTGGAAACCTGCAGATCTCCCTCAGATGCTGCATTCTTTGGCCTCCTCCTATCCTCAGGGAGGAAATAGCTTATCATCATCAGCTTCAGAGTTCCAGGACTGGATCAGAAGCGCCGCTGATTTAGTGGCCCCAGAGAAATTTATGCAACCAAATAGAGTATCTCCTTCAGCCCCCTGGTATAATGAAGATCTTCGCCTACATCGCCAACATTGTAGGAATTTAGAAAGGCGCTGGAGGAAAGCTTACTGTGACACAGCTAGACAAACTTATAAAGATGCTCTTATGATCTATAAAAAGGCGATCCTGGCTCGGAAAACAGTCTTTTACTCAGCACAAATTGAGACTGCTGCTAACTCTGCCTGAGAACTTTTCGCCGTTGTCACCACCTTGTCCACCCCCTCTACTGGACCTGGAGTGGAGCCCTCGCAGACTTTCTGCAATGAATTGGCTATCTTTTTCACTACTAAGGTTGCAGATATCTACGCTTCATTTGGAAATGATATTAGAGCTCAACATAGAGGTGACAGCAGGAAAGAAATACTGTCACACCCTAATCCCGATTCCTTCTCTTGCTTCTCACCTGTCTCACATCAGGATGTGATCAAAATCATTTCCACCACTAAATCGGGCTCTCCGTTGGACCCCTGTCCCCCGTCCGTGATGCAGAAACTCACAGAAGTGATCTCACTCCCATTGATGGAAATCTGCAATAACATATTCCTAACAGGCCAATTCCCTAGTATCTGGAAGAAGGCTGTTATTAAACCCCTCCTAAAAAAAACGTCCTTAGATCCTACTGCGGTCGCAAGTTATAGACCTATTGCGTGCCTGCCCTTTCCTGCCAAAATATGCGAATACCTGATGAATCAGCAGCTCTCAGAGTTCGTCGAGACTCACCAACTTCTCGACGAAACGCAGTTTGGATTCAGGAGAGGGCATGGAACAGAGATCGCCTTGATAAAGGCCTCTGATGAGATCAGGACGATCATGGATCAGGGAGGGGCGGCTGTCCTTATCCTTTTGGATTTGTCAGCAGCCTTTGACACGGTCGACCATGTCACTCTTGTCGACCGTGTCACAACCCTGGGTATAAATGGTCGGGCTAAGGATCTTATTTCATCCTTCCTGGCAAACCGTACCCAGACAGTAAGGCTTGGAGACTATTACTCTCCCATCTCTGCACTCCCTTGTGGAGTCCCACAAGGCTCCTCGCTAAGTCCCATGCTCTTTAACATCTATGTAGCGGACTTAGCGAGGATAATAAAGGCCTATGGGATACAGTTAACATCGTATGCAGATGATACCCAGCTGGTGCTGGGTATCCATAAGGATGGCCATACTGTAGCAGCCAACTTCCAGAAAGCTATGCTCGAGGTTAGTACCTGGATGGCCATGAACTGCCTCAGGCTTAACTCGGACAAGACCGAGATCATGACCTTCGGAAAACTCTCCCCTGAATGGTCTCTCGGCTGGTGGCCAGACAAGCTCGGCCATCCACCTGTCCCAGTGGAAAAAGCCAGAAACCTGGGAGTGATTTTCGACAACAAGTTGGTCTTTGACCTCCATGTTAATAAGGTTGTGTCATCTTCATTTTTCATCTTGAAAAAGATCAAGAAGCTGCTACCTTATCTCCCTCCGTCAGCCGGGAAGACTCTGGTCTCTACCTTAGTCTTCTCAAAAATAGACTACGCGAACGCTCTCTTCCTCCACACTCAGAAGCGTGTCATCATGAAGCTGCAATCCATTCAGAACGCGGCTGCTAGGATGCTTCTTAATATCCCTCGCCGCAAATCTACCACTTCTGCTATTCGCCAGCTTCACTGGCTGAGAGTCGAGAGCCGTGTTAAATTTAAGGCCCTTTGTATTGCCTATAAGGCCATACATGGCACAGGACCCAGATTCTTGATCGAAGCTTTTCAGCTCTACACCCCCAGAAGGCACCTTAGATCGGCCAATACCAGTCTTCTGTCGGTGCCGCGTACAAGATCAGTCACCTGGGGTGATAGGCGCTTTCTTGTGGCCACTCCAAAACTTTGGAACCTTCTGCCAACTGCCATAAAAGCCGCTCCGAATCTGATTAGCTTCCGTAGACTTCTGAAAACATGGTTGTTTAACCAGTGAGAAGACGGTAGGATGATGAACTCTTGTTGCTCCACAGCGCCGAGACACCTTCGGGTATTTGTCGCGCTATAAAAGTTGCGTAAATAAATAAATAAATAAATAAACCTTTCATGGAGGAAACTAATAAAACTTTATAACTTCTGGATAGTAAATCGTCCTCCCTGGAGTCACATGTTCTTCTTGTGGAACAATCCACTGAATCTTTACAGTCCACATGATCTTGTCTTCCTCATTTAGAATCAGAAATTGCTCTCCGCAAGAAACATACTGAGGGTTTAAAAAATAGGAACCGTAGGAACAACCTACGCATTTATGGACTTCCTGAAAATACGGAGAGCTCAAATCTGACAGCATTTTTTTAATCTTTCCTGCCTAAGCTTCTGGATATATCGTCCTCTACATCATTCAATATACAACGTGCTCACAGGCTTGGTTCCAAGATCTCATCAAAACCTCTTGGGGTCATTCTGTACTTTTTGCAGGATACAGATTTTTTACAAATCCTGTCGGTGGTCAAAGCCAAAAAACAAATTACCTGGGAAGGTTATCCTTTGCATTTCTCGCAAGATGTAGCCAAAGTTACTTTAGATCGGCGAAAGAATTTTTTTTAACTTTGTCCTCAATTGCGATCCATAAATGACAGATATGGACTCATTCATTCCTGTCTTTTTAAGGTCACTTATAAAGACAAGTCTACCACCTACGATGATCTGACAGTTCTGAAAGATTTTCTTCTACAAGTTGGAGCTGAGGTCATGGACACTGCAAAACCTTGGATTAGGTGCTGTTTTATCACAAGTTCAGGATGGTGTAGGAGTGGCAATAGAGTCCACTTCATGTACATTGTTAAATACTGAACAACGTTACTCATTTAATAAAAGGGAAGCTTTGGGGGAGTTCTGGGCTGTGGGACACTTCAGAGCATTTGTATATGGCATACCATTCATAATAAAAACTTAACACATGAATTGGATCCATTTATTGTCCATCAACACTTCTGGTATGTGTTTTTAATGAATTGCTAGATGGTAGCGTATATGGAAGAAATTAATTTCACTATGCAATAAGTATCAGGTGATAAGAATGTATTTCCTGATGTTTTATCAAGTATCAATGTTAATAGAAATGTATGCAATGGTTCTGGAGTTAATGACCCAGAGGAGGATGGATGGGTAGTAGTACTAGAGTGTATGAACATGAAAACCATAACAGACAAAGAATCGAAAGATGCTGTTAAGGATGACTACAAACATTTTAGGGAGAATGATCAAAAATAAGAACAAAGAAAACTCAACCATGATCATGTGAAGGCCATCCTTGCTTGATCCATTTACTGAATTACAGAAAATACGTTCTTTCAGATCTAATTTCCCCTGCTCAACTCACCCTACAAGGATCAGCAACCTCACCAATCTACAGTTTGCAAATGTAACAAAACCTCTTAGGGAACATCGTAAAAAAGAAAACCAAAAAAACCCATACAGCAGATAGACAGATACAGGTTTATACGTGTTTGCTTTCTTACAAAATTAACATCACAAAGCAATATTTAAAAATATATTTTTTATGTACATCCATTTATCCAGGGGATATGTCTCACCATCCATTACTAAAGGCATTCAGTGCAATTATACCCCGCAAGTACTCTATGTAGCAGAGATCCTTTATTTGAGCGGTAAAGGAGTCTGGGACTTGGAGGAAGGGAAATGCCTGGAAAACCTTTTATCCCTGCCCCCATCATCAATGGTCCAAGCAATAAGAACAGAAATAGGAACAACGGCTTGGGGGTACAATCACAAATAGCAGTGATTAGATTTTGGAAACGCTTGGAAAATGAAAAAGGACAAAAAGTTGCACAATGGTGTCGAAAAGAGATACAATTAAGTCTCTTAAACTGGACAAAAATGTGTAGGAAGAAAGTGATACAGGCCTGTGAGAACATAAATGTGGTCATATGCCGAGATTCGCTAAGGATAGAGTGTACAAAAAGAGATTTAAATTTTAATGGACAAGAAGTCTCTAGAAGATCTGATATAGAATACCTTGGCAAGAAAAAATCAGCAGAGTTCATGATGAACTCTTGGGCAAAGGAAAACTGGTTCCCTTATTTGGACACCCTACCAAACCCGTGGTATAGACAGGAGATCCTAAGGATGCGAATTGGGATTAACCTGTGGCTAATAAATAAAGAAATTAAAGCTAAAATGGTGGATCCCAAAGGGTGTTGTAAGTGTGGGCTGGGCACAAAAGGGGATTCTGTGCACGCCCTGCTGGATTGTATAACCATTTTAGAACTGCGGAAACTGTGGCTGCGTCCAATATTTTTAAAATATGGTAAAAGAACACGAGCGCAAGCGACCGACCTCCTTACAGAAATGCCCTGTCTTGAAATCGCAATAGCCCTAGGGAAGTTCATAAAGGTAGTACAGAGATTCCTAACAAGTCAGAAATAATATTTTAGAATTTTATATTGAATTAATTTATAACTTGTCTATGTGAAATTGGTGGTTTTATTAACCCGTAAGGGGTAAGGATTTTACTAAGGAAGTGTTATTCTATGAGTATCCCCTTTTAAATGATATGTACCCAGGGTAAGAAAATCTTATAAATTGTTGTAGAATATTTTAACTTGTAACTATTTTTGTGTTTTACTGTGGAATATTTAAAATAGTATTTACTGCAATGCATTTGTTTAAAGATTACGATCTAAATAAACATACTTTTTGACTTGACTTGGGGGGTCCATCACTTACCTGTGCTGGGGGGACGAGGGGAGTCCTCTTCCGCTGCCGCCACCGCCAGGAGTCATTTCACTCTTGAGACAGCGCCGCCGCCCCGGGACTGCAACTCCCGGCTGCCTCAGCGGCGGCGCTGCTTTGACACGCACCGCAAGCGCCAGGAGGTGCCTACAAACAGCGCTCTGCTTTCGCTTCGCGGGACGCCGAGCGAAGCCCGGGCAAAGGGCGGGCCCTCTGTGGCCCTCAGAGGCCAGAAGAGGACGGGCCGGGCTACCCCACTTGGTGTCATCAAAGGAGGAGGTACAGAGACGTTTCATCCTTTTTAATCATTATCTTTTGAACTGTTTGATCTCGTTTTCTTTTGTTTCCGGGGTTCTGCCTCCAAACTAATATGTCCATCTGGGAAGAGCTGAATGCCCTGTGTGGCACAAATTATGTCCCGGATGCACTTACCCCCCCCATAGCGGGCAGAGACACTGATCAGATAATCTGTACGCCCCTGGATGTACCTTCATCCCCCGAAACAATCCTCTCTCAAGTGGATACCGATCAAATGTGCTGTAGCCCTTTTTTATCCCCCCCCAACCCAACCTCACTAGCGTCGGATAAGGCTGGGACTCGAACAAATGATTCTGCATCCCCCCTCCAATCGATCCTACTAGCCCAAATCGAGCGACTGCTAAACGCTGCTTTATCACCGCTGGTTGCAAAAATCAATGAGTTGGGGGACAGGTTGATCAAGATAGAAAAAATTGTAACAAGGACCCATCCACCAACTGAAAACACTATTACATCCATATGCCCTACTGTCACTAACATCCAAGAAAAGCCGATGAACATTGCTCCCAGGAAAGTTCAAACTTCTGATTCCCCCATTACAATACGCATTCCAAGTGGCCGCAATGCTACTTTTAATTCCGGACATGCCCCTCACAGAGTTCCTAGGATTTCTCGAGAAAGAAGGCATCGTATTGACCTACCCCCCGAAGCCGCCCCATATGTCACTGTCCTCTCTGGGGTCCCTGCACTCAGTTCAGGCAAACGAGAATTACAACAGGACCTGCTGAATAAAGCCATCTTCTGGCTCAAAAACAATAGACCGTTACCACCTGCCCTAGATGGCGGGATCCTGAGCGTCAGGAGGGTGGGGTGGCTAGGTTCGGTGCCCAAGGATATTCCAGGGGACTTGATACTAATTAAATTTAAACACAGGAACATTGCCACTTATTTGCGATCTACCCAGCCCACAGTTGGAGACGGTCCCATCTGTATCTGGGACCTGTATGATTTTTACCCTGGCCCCCAAGCACCGAATCATAATAATCATAATACACGGTGAAAAAGGGGACTCTGTGTATCCTGGGTTATTACTTTGAATTGTCGATTCGTTAAATTATTTTAGTTTGTTTTAAATAGTTAGTTTTCTTTTAATCTTGTAATGAACTGCTGAGTTATTTTTGCATGTATGTATTTCATTCTGTTGCTTTTATGGTTTTAAATTTAAAAGCCGAATAAAGCGTATTTGAATTGAATTGAATTGACTTGACTTGACTTGACATCCATTTTACAAACTTCTGATTTACAAATGTTCATTATAGTAGGTAAATCACACTTCTATACACATGTTGTAATCATTATCAAAATGTGGAAAACATTCAGATCCCACAGCCGCCACATCTTTTTGCTTCTTCAGTGCTTTAGTGGGAATCATGTCACTTGAAGAAATATGAGTTTAATCATACAAAAGAATCACATTGAAGAAGAAACAAGAGGCAACACAAAGAGTAAACAAAATATACAAAAAGGAGAAAAAGGGAACAAATATTAACAGTAAATTGCATATTAATTTCCTAGTTATAGTATTAACTAATATATTTTATGTCAGTACCTGCAAGGTTTATAATTACCTCCTGTGAAGATAATTTGTCAAGCCCAATTTGTTAACATCTGTCAGAGAGTTGCAAAAGACTGCATTTCCACCTGGGTCTACTAAATCTTATTTATTGACAATAGTGTAATGAACAAATAATCTACATAATACCGCATATCTCTTAATTCAAGAAAAGATTATTAACTATGTTATGTACAATTTATTAAACAGAGAGTTAAGAGAAAGAGACTTGTCAAATAAATATTCTCAAATTCAAACCACACTCGCAAAGAAAACAGAAATATTGCTCTTAATATCAAATTTTCTGAGGATTTTCTTTTTATTTCATAATCAGATTGTGTGAAATGTATTCATATATGAATAACTTCATCACTTCTAGATCCCCTACCTCAAAATGAATAAACCTGTCATTAGAACATACCTAGACATCCAAGTATTTTCGAATTCTCAATAGTTTCCATTATCCAACAGGTTGTGTAGTTCCTATAAATCAATGTAGAATCTGCACATTTAGACAACATAAACTATGGGATTGGTGCCCAGACCGATTCCAGACACCCCCACAGGATATGTTTGCCTGCTAGTTCACAGTGCCACTATGGGCCTCTCTTACCAAGGAGCGAATCGTTTCTGGCATCTATCAAACATTACAACCCTGACCCTTCAGGGATCGTGGAAACAGTACAGTACTTTTGGCTCAGTCACTCGTGCTCACTTTGTCTCAGAGAATATACAGAATAAACGGCAGCGACATTTTCAATATGTAATTATTGAACCAGCGTCATAATAGTATAAAATATGTGCGCTGCAACAACCCTGAGACAGAAACAAATATATACGATTACAAGCACCAACAGAGTAAATAAAAGGTAGGATTCTACCATGGTGCTAAAACAATGAAGATATGTAGGCATATAGATACATGGCAGTAATACATGGCAGTACTCCTACGATGCAAATCTTAACTAGATATACCTAAGTGTACCTAGCATGTATGTAGGTGTATAGACAAGAATTCCGCTAGGAAAGAGCCAACCCCATTACCTGATTTGAGAGAACGAAGGACTCTGTCGTGCTCACGAGTTGGACACCCCGCAAGGAATGGATGTCAGACCACTGCAGGCTGTAGTTTCTGCGGGCAGGGACTTCAGGATCTTGTGTCAGTGTGCCAGCATGGAAGCTATTTCTCCTCTGGTTTGCCCAGCGAAGATGTGGTACCCCTCAGGGGTTCTACCTAGATGTGTCATGGTACTGTGGCATGTTGGCAAAGGATGACGATAGCGGTGACCCTTATACAGAGTTATTATGCGGAAGATGGTAATCCTGCTGTGATACTAAGAATCCTCATGCATAATAAATTAGGCTAGTTTATGCAGAAAACCACACAACATTTATTCGGCACTGAACTAGGTAAAAGGTCAGCACCAGAACCGTTATGTAGAGCGAGGTAAGACAAATGTAAGTAAAAGGTTGTGAAACTACCTACCTACGCCTATTTTGGGGTATATTGGGGTTCATAACAATCAAGTATAGATGTCTTTCCACTATTTGTTCTCCAAGTTATATAATGTATTGCTGAACCAGAACCTGCTGATCAACATTAATGTTATGAAGTAGGTCTCTACCTAGTGAATAGGATTCTGATTTTAGCATCAAATTTCATTCGACATTTCATAAATATGGAATTCTGTTTTAATACATTATGCTAATGTGTCCATCTTATCCAAACATATCCTCACACTAATATCAAAACAAGGTCGCAAAATTTGAAGAACTTCAAATGTATTTACTCACAAAAAACAGGTTTGTCTCCAGCAGTTCCTAAAATAAATCATAATTACAAACCCTAATCAAAAAACCTTTTGCCGCACATTATCTGTAGAGATCAGGCAAAAAAATTACCTTAGGGCACATTTTTCACATTCGAAATAACCCCCTAAGTAAATAGTTCAAGCAGCAATGGCCATCACACGTTGATGGTTGGGAGGGCTACGTATAAGTTAAGAAAGAACTCAGGGCTAGATGTAGGTAAATCTATTTTACCACTTCTTAAATACCGAATTTTACCGATTCGGTATTTAAGAAGTGGTAAAATAGAGGGGGGGAGATGTAGGTAATTCCAGATGTGGAATTACCGAATCGGTAATATTCGGTATTTACCGATTCGGTAAATACCGAATCGGTATTTCCTATTGATTCCTATGGGCTGTAAAGCCCATAGGAATTAATGGGAAATACCGATTCTGTAATTACAGAATCGGTAAATACCGATTTTAGCAAGGGTGCAGGGGGTGTCACTTTGACACCCTCTGGCACCCCAAAAATTGACATGTGTGCCATGTTGGAACACAGACATGCCCTAAGGGCATGTCTGTCTGTCACATGGCATAGGTGTGCATGCACACATGTGCATGCACACCTGAATTCGGTATTTTAACACCCAATTGGATTGGGTGGTAAAATACCGAATTTGTAGGGCCTTTGGGACTCTGAAGAGTCCCACCTACATCTGAGATTTACCGAATCGGTAAAAATACCGATTCGGTATTTTACAGAATCGGTAAATTTACCGAATCGGTAAATTTACCGATTCTGTAAAAAAGTGCCCCTACATACCGAAAACCCATTTACCGGTCGGTAACGGCCGAAATCGGCCGTTACCGGTCGGTAAATGGTTCCTACATCTGGCCCTCAGTGAGGACGAATGGGGTGTTGAAAAGCGTGTAGAATTATTTTCACCTGTATATTTGAGAAGTAGAATTGTAGATTTTGCTCATAAGGGTATATAGGTCTTTCCACTATTTATTTTCCAAATTATATAACATATTGCTGACCAAGAACATGCTGATAAAAATGAATGTTACCAAGTAGGTCTCAACGTGGAATTCTGTTAAAATACATTATGTTAATGTGCCCTTCTCATTGAAAAATATTAATGTTGAACAGGATCACAAAATTTGAAGAACTCCAAATGTATTTATTAAAATAGGTTTGTCACCAGCAGTTACTAGAATAAATCAGAATTACAATCCCTAATCAAATTCCATCTTGATATGTACGAATTACTATTATCTAAACCCAAATGCTATCCTCAGAGACTAAGCAAAAAATTACCGCAGGGCAATTTTTCCAGAACTTAAGATGGCTCTAAGTAAATACATCAAGCAAGGATGGCCTTCCCATGTACATGGTTGGGAGGGCTACATATATGTTATAGAAGAACTCAGTGAGGATGAATGGGGTGTTCAAAAGGGTATAGAATAAATACCACTTGTATGTTTGAGAAGTAGAGTTGTAGATTTTGATCCCAGGGCCATTTAGGCAGAAATAACACCAAACATAGGATTAGGGAGTCATACTGGTGGCCTGGGGTGAAAAACAATTCAGAGAATATTATAAAGGAGTGTCCTTTATACGCCTCAAGTGACAAACTACACAAGTCAAGTGTTCAACCACTGCAATCTGTACATTTTCCTCGAAGACCATGGGTTAACCTCTTTAGTGCGGGCGGAATTCCGCCCGTACGCTGGGATTTACTCATTCCCATGTTTCATGACGAGCTGGGCTCGTCATGAGCGTGCGAGGAGGCTACCTCATGACGAGCCCAGCTCGTCATGAGCGTCGAAGGGGTTAAGTTAACAAGGGATATAATGGGCCTGAAACTTTTTCTAGATGTTCATAATAGATTTGTTATGGTAATAGTTCACCACTACTCTAAATGGTTTGAACTAGTAGAAGTCACAAGTAAGACATTTATAGAGTTCAGTGAGAAGTTTTTTCATAATGAGGGGTGACCGGAGGAAAATGTAATGGACAATAGTACACAGTTTTGTTCTGCAGAAGTGAAATATTATGTAACAAACAGAAATATGTCACATTCAAGAGCAGCTGTGTACACTCACAGGACCAGTGATATTTTCGGCAAAGTAAACAGGGTAATTGAAGAAACCATTTAGTTTACTGTGGCATATGGCAAGCCTGTTGTGGACCATGTGAAACAAATGATGTGATCTTACAGAACTAGTAAAAAGTTGCAGAATTTATCAGTCATCATTTGAATTATTTAAGAAGAAGAGAACCCAAACTGTCAGAATGTGGAGAGTGAAGAAGGTGAATTGTTTTGTCAAACAAGAATTATATAGAAGGAATTTTTATGACACTTTTAAAACAAAGAATTTCTTGGTGAATGTGAGCCAAAACGTTGAGGTTAAACTACCTTGGAACACTCAAAAGAGTACATCTGTATTTCAGGATTCCTTGATGGTCAAAAGATTTGGAAGTAATTGTGTGGCATTAGAGGATGGTTCAAGATGGAGTAAAAGTAGATTGGCTAAGTTTGGTGAGGAGGAAAAAGATTAACAAATTGAAAACGAAAAATGAATTGTAGGAAATGGGAAAGTGTTAGATGATAACATGGCATGGAGTGATGAAATAGTGGAGGATAGAAGAGAAATTAGATTGCCTTCAAGATTTAAGGATTTCGTATGAGGTTAGTTGTAGTCCAACAATCATCTAGAACAGTGCACTCCACACTGTTGTTACATTGAACATTTTACAAGTATGTTTGTTAATATTATAATATTGTTATAAATTGTGTTGTATCTATGTTGTATGTTAACATATTTTTGATAAGACTGTGGTGGTCTTACTTGTGCTATAGATGTTTGAGTACCTTACTGATGCAACGCAACCATGTAATCCTGTAGAAACGTCCTATGTTTGGAGTGCAAGGGGCTGTTGTCCACTGGCTACTCCATGGATGCCTGCTCTGGGGAGCTCTTGGAATAAACTACATATTCCTATATTACTCGTGTCTGTGATGATCTTCAGTAGTTACAAGATATACTGCTCTGCAAGATGATGTATGTGAAACTGAAATAACACAGGTACAACTTTTTCAACATTGTCTAAAACATTCATCCATGCTATAAAGAACAGTAAACAAAACCACCCAGGTTTCGATTTTTCCATTATTTCTTAGGATATTTTGCTTAACTCCTTAATCACGGCGCAAATTCCGCCGCGGTGTGAGAATTTTATTGAGTGGGCGGGGCCGCGTCAGCCAACGGACATGCGCAGCACTACCCAGGTAGTGCTCGCGACGGCCATTGGCCGACGCGCGTACACAACAGGTTAAGTGCTTGATGGTGCGGGACGTGGCATTGGTATTTCCTTCTACACTGGCAGAAGAAATTCTTGGACTATTATCGTAACTCCTACAGAAACACGAACCACAAGTTATTATTTATTTTTATGATATTATATAGCGCTGACATAGCCCGGAGGCAATAAAGCATTTTACAAGAGAACAATTACCAAAAAGTCACAGTAGGAGTACATTAGAGATGAAAACTCACATCGATACTAAGTGGGAGGAAAACTGTGCAAGGTTGCAGTTCCCCAACAATCAGCACAGGAAGACACTTGAGATACAAGCTGATGGTCATTCTGTCCCCAAACTTTCTCTGTCCCTCTCTAAAAAGTAAACGTCCCTTTGGCTTCTGCTCTAGCCTCGTTTGCACAGCTGATTGGATGGAGGAGAGGGGAAAGGAGGGAGAAGAGGAGAGAGGACTGGCTCTGGGTGGACCACTCCTGACATGCTGTTGTTCCGGCTTCTTCTTGGCCAGCAGAATAGTCACTACTATCTCTTACCAAACAGCTTCTTTTGTGCACAGTCAATGTTGTGGGCTTTGCTCATGCTCATAATTTTTGCGAGTGGATCACATTTTATATCTGGAGGAGAAAGAGCACTACAGGTGACTGAACCGTGCTTTTCCTTCTTCCATCTCCCACTTAAATCAGTAGCTCAGCAGATAGGAAGGAGTTCTTCTCTTTCGTCAATAGCTCAAAATATATCTGTGAGCCCATGCCTGCTACCCTTATTCCAACGAGTGTTATTGGGAAACAAGGGAACCCGAAGGTAATACACTAGGGACCTTGGGCGTTAGCTTACTACATACAACAGTGGACCCTAGTATTTGAGAGATCAGGGTAAGAATAGACATACACTAAATAGTTGGTATGTCCTTTGTCCAGCCGGACAGGAATTTATTTTGAAAAATGCAAACAATAGCAATGAATCAGAAGTAATGGCAAGGGGCACAGCCTGTAACCCACAAGGAACAAGACAAAACAACAGATTTTAGGCAAAAGCGAACAAGGCGGTCTGTGTACTAGTAGTCAGTGTACAGACTTGATTGCATTAAGGTACCATTGTACAGAGCATTAAGAGCGTTTTTGGAACATATGGTATTACTATGTCGACGTTTCGATGCCAAACCTCAGGTACATGGCATCATCTTCAGGACAAGTAAATAAATCATGTTTGTCTTGAATAATATATACAATTACCCTTCATACATGGCAGAGTGATCCAGGATCCAGTCAGGAGAGCGAGTGTTATTTCGGGAAGGAGAGCCCTGTGATGGCGGGTCTGTATTGAATCCCTCGTCTGCAGCCGATGCCGTCTGATTCGCGGCTCGTGTTTTTTGCTGCCGAAAGCAAGATCGCTTTTCCAGGTGTGGGGAGATCGCTCTCTCAGAGCTCTCCTTCCCGAAATAACACTCGCTCTCCTGACTGGATCCTCGGTCCCTCCTGTCACTCTGCCATGTATGAAGGGCAATTGTATATATTATTCAAGACAAACATGATTTATTTACTTGTCCTGAAGATGATGCCATGTATCTGAGATTTGGCATCGAAACGTCGACATAGTAGTACCATATGTTCCCAAAACGCTCTCAATGCTCTGTACAATGGTACCTTAATGCAAACAAGTCTGTACACTGACTACTAGAACACAGACCGCCGTGTTCGCTTTTGCCTAAAATCTGTTGTTTTGTCGTGTTCCTTGTGGGTCACAGGCTGTGACGCCTTGACATTACTTCTGATTCATTGCTATTGTTTGCATTTTTCCAAATAAATTCCTGTCTGGCTGGACAAAGGACATACCAACTATTTAGTGTATGCCTATTCTTATCCTGATCTTATTCCAATGAGAGCAGAGAAAACTGAGGCAACAATGCATGGGTGTGCCCTGTGTGCCTCTTTCTCTGTTTTATGTGTCTGCAAAATGTAAATTAACAATTAGAAGTGTGAAAATTCGCACAACACTAGTGTAAGTGAATTGGCATAGGTTACCTCATTCATGGGTGGCTCCTCCTCAAGAGCGCTGTGAGTGCAGTAGGCAAACACAAATTTAAAAAAATGGCATATCAGTGCTATTTTATTTGCCACTGCACCAGCTCGTGCTGTGTGTAACGAAAAGGTGGGGGCGGGGCTGAATCCTGCCAATGCAGGATGAATGCACAGGTCTACCATGCCTACGTCAGATTGTCCGGCCGTCTTATGGTGGCCAGCCCGACATGTGCACTGTGAACCCAGCAATCAAATGGCTGATATACAGCCTAGAGATTGCTGGAAAAGGCCCCCAGCCTCAAAATTAGGGCTGGGTTAGCCTGTTCCAACTAGTCCTGGTGCTACTCTCATTCTGATGAGAGTAGCTCCAGGAATGATTAGATCCCATTTCACTGAGCAGGAAGGTAAATCCTTCCCTTTCCTGCTCGTGGACAACCAGGATCCCAGCAGAGAAGTGCTGCACAGGTCGTGCTGCTACTCCGTACTATGGTGAGTTGTGTACCATCGCGCCCCAATATAATTTACTCTTGTTAGCCGCCACTGCTTCCTATAAGAAAATGAGGGACACGTACAATAGAAGTGATGGAGCACGGCGCAAATTCTGAGATGCAGGCTGCACCATATTTATAACAATATGGTGCAGCCCTGCATTTCCCCCTGCGCTGGCAGTAAATTTAGCTGCTTAGCACCAACGCAGGTACACTTGTACCATATTACAAGGGTGTCTGTATTGCAAGGAAAGATTGTTTATGTGCACAACGTAACACACATGAAAACAGCAAAAACAAGGAGAAATTTAGCATTTTTCCGTCAGGGTTAATTTTGGAGCTGCCCGTATCGGGGGGCGCTCCTTCAGATTGAGGGCACCACAGCTCTGGAACACTCTGCCTTTGGCCTTGTGTGGTACATCTAATCTTCTTTCCTTCAGGAAGGGCCTTAAAACCTGGCTTTTTACCCTTTAGTGTGTTTTCTGTTTACTGTTCATGAAAGTTTTATATGGTGTTATGTTTTTCTCTGAGCTGCCAAAAATAAAGCGCCGGGACACTCCACTCGAGTAGCCGTGCGCTATAGAAATTAAGTTTAACATAACATAACATATTTACGTCACCCTTGTTAATATAGGGCAGCATCAAAATCAATGGGTTTTGCAGTGGAACGCCCACCGCAACACCCATTGCCCTCCCCTTTCACGCTAAGTATAACGTGAAAGGGTGCCTTATTCACCAGGCAGCGTTAAGCCACTTTTAGTGGCTTAATGCTGCCTGGTGAATAAGGCAAAGTCCCTATCACCACCACAATGTCGTGAGAAGTGGTGTCTATAGGGGCTTGTAAATATGCCCCTGATTTTGAATTCGACTTCCTCAAAATGCTAAATATGATTCCCTTATTTGTTTTGTTTATCAGGTAATTCACCCTGTTGGAAAACCCTACAGACTTTGCTCATCCTGTGAATTTTTCTGCTCTGGTAAAAGTAACTATCTGTTACGCTGAAGGTAAGCAGGAACTAGTTCAGAATTGGCTAATAGCCCCATTGGTTCAACTCAAGGCATACAGCACCAGGGGTTGAACTTAAGAGTTGAACTCCTCGTTTGTTAAAAAGGGAAAAGCTTCAGGGTCTTGTCTATAGAGATTTACACTTGAGGAACTCAATGTCTGATCCAAATATTGTGGACTCCAGATGTTTGAAAATGGTTACTGGGTAATTGGAAGAGATATGAAGTACCTATATTACTGAAAGGAAACCATTGCAAACATCAATGAAAGCGTTACAAGAGATTTGCCAAAATGTTGCAGTATTCGCACAACCCTTTTGTAACTGACATCAGCCATGAAGTGCATACCACTGTATGGGACTTCAAATTCTTTTCCATTAGGCATGCAAGATAATCCACATCAAACTTTCATTAATATCCGCAATTCTGAAAAAGCACAGTATCCTGAAATATTAATACTGGTTCAGCAAATACAGGCCAGACCTTGCACTCTTTAAAGGCATTTGTTCAAAGTTTAATAAGTCAGAAAGCTGCTAGAATCAGACAACTGGCAATCAGAAGGCCAAGGTGGTCATCATTGTGGAAATGAGAGTGAGAATCCCCAAGACATCTACATTGATTCTGTTAATCCTGGCTTGCTAAACTAGGTCTTGTTTAATATCAGGTAGAACAAGAGGAATTTAAGAATCATGCATGGATTAATTATTCTTCTGGGGCACGAGGAGAGAAACATAAAGTTGATAAACACGGACAAAGAATAACCAAAAGAACATTATAAAATCTAAAGGCATTATGGTGATGAACAAACAAAACAGTATGAGGCTACATGAGCATTCCTACCGCCATTTTGGATATTCTTTTCTGCATTATTGTTCAATCGTTGAAATAGACACTGAGGCACTCATAAAAAGGACTGTGTGATAAGTGATTTAAAGCCACCTTTTACCTCAATTGAAGTAGGTGGCAATGGGTGTTTGGTAGTACAGCTAAGCCTTCCAAACATTCTTTCTGGTAATATGTTTTGTGTCTCCTTTTTGCAAGTTGAGAGAATATTCGTGTAAGTGGCAGACAAATGTTCAGCAGATCTCAAGATAGGAACATTGTAATATTTTGGTTAGAAAATGGGTTACAGATGAAGCGACGTCACAAAACAATGTCATCTCTAACTTTCTCAAGCCTCAACTGGAGTATTATTACATGCCTTATATGAGTAAAACAAAAATAGTTAATGACAGTAATACGTCAGCCCAAAAAACCTACACCCTGGTAGATGTCAATCCATAAAAGGAAGAATACCTTTTAGGAAACTTGGCATCATTTGTAAACCCTCACTTCATTAACACACATACATCTCAGTTGCGCCAAAGCTTCCAAATCACATAGAAAGCAGTGCTTAATTTGTGAAAAAATAAGTGCCAGGGGTCTCGTCAGCAGGTCACAGCTGTTTGCACTACACATTACCCTGCCGTACTGCCAATGATAGTAACAACACAACTACTAACTCACACTCCTACAAGTGTGACAATTTAGACTATTTCAGGCCTCCAAAGCTATAAGAATGGCTTGGGTGGTAGATAACAGTCATGTTTAATGTTAATTGCATTAACAATAACCTATTGTTGTGGTTGTCTCTAAATTGGCCAGACAGCGCAACCTTGTGGCAGACTATCACAAGCACCAGTGTTTATAATTAAGCGGCGGTACCGGAAGCCACAAGCTCAAATTAAGCTCTGATAGAAAGGCCGTATCATCACAATCGATCTACCGATTATCTACATTTTGTTATTATAGGCAAAGTACAGGAGACTGATAGCAGGAACCCCTCTTGCCATCCTTCACATCTGAATCTAACTAGTGAGATCAAAGGAAGAAAATATTTAGATCCTTATTTAGAGTTGGCTGGATGCAAGACCCCAAAGAAAATGTGATGGTTGTCCCATCTGCTGTATTAAGAATTCATTGATGTCTATTGCACCCTTTTTAAGGTCAATGGGATGTCCACCACTTTTAGCAGAGGTCCTGCTCTGCTAAACTTTAAGTAAGGCACCAAGGCCTGATTTAGAGTTTGGTTGACCAGGTACTCTGTCATATAATGGACAGAGTACTGTGCCTGCCAACCCCTCTGTTCGATCACTCACTTTCTGACATCTATGCTCCCACGGACTCCGCCACTGGAAAACTACTCCTGCAGCCTGATAGAGTAGGAGCCGTCAGAGGAAGGTCAGGCCTGCCTGTTTGAGCAGATGTATTTTTTTTGTCTATCTCCACCACGTAAAACCTGAGAGTCACAAACAGGAAAAAACCCACAACAACCCGCCCTCCAGTGGCGTAACACAGGTCCCGCAGCTCTTGCGGTGCGTGGGGGCCCTGAGCTGTAGGAGACCCACTCAGCACAGTACTCTGGCCTGAGAGCTCTGATTAAATCTGGAGCGGGCCCCTCGATGTACCTTGCAGGGGGGTCCCCTCAAGTTTTGTTACACCACTGCTGCCCTCCCCACACACCCTGGTAGAAATCTCCCACGAATGTCAAGAGCCATTACTTTTTTTCTTCTTCAGAAACAAATTCCTGCTTTGTGAGTTCCTTCCTGAAAAACAAAATGATTGGTGTGCGACCATCAGAATGATGGCAATGCGCACCAAACTTTTTGTGCCTTCCCAGATGCCACTCTGGTGAAGGCACAGAGACTACCACAGGGGACCTCTAGATATGGTGGGTGGAAATCCAGCCGGGGTGACGGAGGTAAGAACCCCCGCCACTCTGATGGACTGTGGAAGTCCCACCATACCTTAAATCAGTGCCTTAATTTCACTTGACCAAAACAAAGTTATAATCATTGAAATAAAGTCTGTCAAATGCGATGGGCCCAATTCACAGAATGAACTTAAGACTAAATCCTAAACTTACTACTATTTGGTATTCACAGAATGCACTTACTACTTTCGGGATTCACAGAGTGAACTTACTACTTTCGGGATTCACAGAATGAACTTACTACTTTCGGTATTCACAGAATAGATTTAAGACTACTAACTTTACGTCCGCACTCGAGCCGGAAATTCCGGCCCAGAGGTGGAGCTTCCGGCTTAGGGGCGGGGCTTATGGCCTGGAGGCGGAGCCACCGGTCCGGAGGCAGAGCTTCCAACTTGGAGGCAGAGCTTCTGGCTCGGAGGTGGGAATTTAGCCATGGCTGAAATATCCACCTCCGGGCCGCAAGCTCCGCCTCCGGGCCGGAATTTCCGGCCGGAGTGCGGACGTAAAGTTAGTAGTCTTAAATCTATTCTGTGAATACTGAAAGTAGTAAGTTCATTCCGTGAATCCCGAAAGTAGTAAGTTCACTCTGTGAATCCCGAAAGTAGTAAGTGCATTCTGTGAATACCAAATAGTATTAAGTTTAAGATTTAGTCTTAAGTTCATTCTGTGAATCGGGCCCACAGTAACCGATAACAGGTTAACATCCTAATTTCTCTTCAATGAAAAATATGTTTATACCATAATATGGTTGTAATTGTTGATAATTGATCATGCATGTTAAAAAAATGCTGGTAACAGATGGGCACGATCTGCCGTTATCTGAAAAAGATATAATGACATATATGTCACTTCATCAGCAAGTGCATATGTGTGTTTCCTTTGTAGTTCTGGTTGTTCTCTTCTGCACATGAAATATCACTAGACCTAGATGAGACTAAAGAAGAGATAAATTGACAATGCCAAATCCAACAAGTTAGAAGGCTTTTGATGTGGTTGCATCTGTAAGTGCTTCTGCAGGTTAGTACCAACACTCAATTATAACCTCTGAGCTTACAGCATGACCTTTCTTCGACAACTCCCCAAGAGAGCCTTGGGGGCACAAGGATAGCAAAACCATGCCAACTTTGCAGTGCTTTGTCTCTTCCCAGAGAGGACATGCTACCCACCACAAGGCTGCTGGGCTTCAGAAGATAGCTGGTGATTTTCTGAAGAGGCCTTCAAGATGGGATTACTGGTTTACACACATTCACTTTGTAGGTCATGTCTCAGGCTCCAACTCATGTCCACTTCAGGCCAAACACATGTCCATCTCAGGCCTATAATTCAAGTTTTTAAGCCGATGTTAAAGCAGGTTGACCTGTTTCATTAATCGAAGCTTAGGCAAATTCATGATCTGTGGCCTGTACTCACCTCTTCGCGTTCAGCAAATACATGAGCACACTACTCCCAGTTGACAGGCAGTGTGCACAATTAGAGGAATATGTGGTAGTACTGTGAGAAGTGTTGGCGCCATCTGGAGGGAGACTTGGTATCTTCGAAGGATGCGCTATGCGAGGAGCCTGACTAATCATTTCCCATGAAACCCAGAACTCTTGCGAGGTTACATGTAGCAGCAACCATTTTGAAGGGATACCTCTCCAGATTACCTTTTCCCAAGAATCAAAATACATTGTTGCTACAGCCATGACCTTGTATCCAGGATTCATCGAAAACCTGGAGATTGACTACGAACGCCTGAACTAAATACAGACAAGGATTGTTAAGAATTCAATTGCATTTTGCGGCAAACTTCATTGATAAAGTACTGTTCCAGAGTTATTGTTATTGGAGTAAAAAATCATATTACTTTGCACATCTCGCTTAGCTATATGAGTTATTGCAAGAATGCTCATCACTTTGAAAGGCCTCAATATTTTGTATTTCTCTCATGATACATATAAAGTGTAAAGTTTAAGGAAACAACTGTAAATATATTCTCGAACCAGGAAGCATGTTCTCACAAAATAGAAGAGAATATGGGTGCCTACAATGAACACCAACATGAAGCATAACACCTACCACATATTCACTACACTTACAAAGCATTCACATTCCCCACAATGAGATTTGTCATGACAGTGTAAGCCACTACCATGCATTACATATCAACATATAAATATATAGCCATATATATTTTCATATATACACACACATATATCTGCAAATAATGTGCACTATCCCTGAACACTACACATCCCTTACTGATAAAAATATCCTTACTACCTGTCAAAACTACCCTTCCCTAAAAAGAAAAAAACACTTTACTACCCCAAAGCACCACCCATCCCTGAGCCCTAAAACATTCTTACTACTCCTATGCATCCCTCACCCTGGAGCCCTAAAGGATCCTTACTACCCCATTGAACCCAAAATTGTGTGTTTCCTGTGTGGCCCATTATAGTTTTGCCTGTGTTAGCCTAACTGAGCACGTTGTAGGCCACACAGTCCTTTGCATGCTTTGCTACATAAACACGCTTGTTTTTGTGCCACATTGTACATTCACACGGAACCTGCATATGTTTTCGCATTCTCTACTTTTCCTGAGATTTAGTCTGAACACCATAGACAAGGTCAAACAAAAATGTCCCTTGTTATTCTTTCTGGCCAGGCATCAACACCTAGTCATAACACAAGAATGCAGCTGTCGTTTATGTGCACACATGTCCTATCATATAGATGAGCACATGAGCCAAAAACACACACAGAAAGCAAGTTCGGAGACAAGAGCCCTACTTCTGCTGGGATGTAGAACTTCCATTGTGAATGCTAAGGTACAGGGCCTGCCAGTAATCCAAGAGATCTTTGATATATAATAATTTAGCTTCGGTAGCAAGGGAGGGGAGTTTAGGTTCCTCTGACCTATATAATGTCTAGGCTTTTATGGCATATGGATTAATAGCCGTGCTAACAGTATTTTTAGTATGCATTTGGTTTCTAATTGTGGCTCGTATACTGCATTTTAGAGCATGATAGTTTAAATAAATATTCTAAACTTCCTTTGTGTCTCCTGGTTATTTTATCATGAACAAGTACGAGTTAGAGTGCCAAAGGGTGTGTCCTGTTACCACGATCCCTGAGAGGGTAGAGAGGGTTGTGTTCTGGGGTGCCAATTCACTTGTTTCTTTGGCAATGTTAGGAGAGCAAGTGAGGCACCATAGCTAGTCATACTCAGACTCATAGATACTGAGATGGTGTGGTGACTCAGTCCCTACATAGCAAACGTAAGCAGACAATGGACGGAGCGCTGAAACTTTTCAGACACTCACCCCCAGTCACAGATTTGGGTTGAATCCATCATCCTTCTTTAGCTCACTTCACCACCTCAGTTCAGTCTCAGAATGCTTGTTTCCGGTCCAGGGAAGACCTGGCTTGGCAGTGCAGGCTGGACTGTTCCCATGAGGCACAGGGTCAATACTGATTTGTATATAGCTGGGTCTGAACTGGGGTGGCAAAGTGAGCTAAATAACTATGATGGATTCAACCCAGATCTGTGACTGGAGGTGAGTGTCTGAAAAGTTTCAGAACTCCTTCCATCATCTCCATGTCTTTGCTTTCTAGGCTCTAAGTTGGCAGGATATGCCTAGATGTGGGTCCCTTGCTCATTTTGCCACTGGATTCAAGCTAGCCTGCCTGATGAGGGGTGTTAACCCAAAACCGGTCCCAGGATGCTGGTTACTGGTCCAGTGAAGCCCTGGCTTGGCAGTTCGAGCTGGACTGTTCCCTTGAGGGACAGAGTCAAGACTGATTTGCATATAGCGGGTCTGAACTGGGTTGGCAAAGTGAGCTAAATAACGATGATGGATTCAACTCAGATCTGTGACTGGAGTTGAGTGTCTGAAAAGTTTTAGTGCCTCATCCATCATCTCCGTGTTTTTCCTTTGTTCGCCCTAAGTTGGCAGGGTATGCCCAGACGTGGGTCCCTTGCTCATTTTGCCACTGGATTCAAGCTAACCTGGCTGATAAGGGGTATTACCTTGAAACCGGTCCCAGGATTCTTGTTTCCGGTCCAGGAAAGACCTGGCTTGGCAGTTCAGGCTGGTCTGTTCCCACGAGGCACAGGGTCAAGACTGATTTGCATATATCTGGGTCTGAACTGGCGAGGCCAAGTGAGCTAAAGAACGAGGCCAATATTTTTGTAGTCCTCCGAGCACTCTATAAATCAATGTCAATGTCGAATATTATCTTCATTCATCAATAATCATCCAAAATTTGAATCCAGAAATGTCTTTAGAAGTTCAATTTATTGAAGAGCGCAGCCAACACGTGTTTCGTCAGTCTGTAAGACAATGACTTCTTCAGGGCTGCAACCCAAAATTATAAAAATCAATTCCAAATACAGTAACATATTCCAAATATCCATACTTGCTTCAACATACATCTATAAGAGAAGCAATTTAACTAAAATAAAAGGAATGTACCTTCAAACCAGTTTCTAATCACAAATTGTCTAAGTAAGTTTGAAAAAGAAGAAGCATATTCGCCAAACTCGTGCTTCTGTACTCATGGAGTCATAAATCTAAACTGTTTATACTAATTACCTCTTAACAAAAAGGTTTTGTGATCACCATGCGATACATGGCCAACTGGATAACGCATTGCATACCATCAAGTTGAATATTTAAACCAACTCACCATCAATTGTAAGAATTCTCTATTGTTGCAATCAATGAAAGTAACACTTGTCCCAAAGTATATCAGCATCAATGCCAATCCAATTCCCATTCAAATATGTAAATATAACGACCTACAAGTAAATCCAATATCATATGGTAACTACATGAGAAAATCAAGTATAGATTAAAGTCCCATATATCCATCACTAAAAGTGGTAGACACTCACCAAGCAATGTCTGGTTGTAGCGTTCAAATATCAGCATCTGTATCTTAAAAGTTCGCTTGGATCCAGGTATAGTAATAATAATATTTATGTTATCCTCCGCCAAATATGGAGCGCATACACACCTACAATTAATAGATTCATCAATATGGTGTTTTAGTAAATCAGTAGTCACCATCTAACAAGTAACAAGACGGTACTGAACACCTTATATCCCATATGTACAACGTGGTCTCACCTAATCTACGGTGTATAACGTTTAAGATTCTCCACTCTAGTCCTTATTTTCACCATCAAATTCTTAATTCATACGTGTACGTATCTAAAAATAAAGACATACATTAGTAAGTATGTCCGCATCATTACTAGCTCTCATTAAATTCCCCCCGTTCCAAACTCACCAAGCCTCATCTTCAGGGTCGCGTATTCTGTGGCGTTTAGCGTCCGCGCCATCTTGTAATGACTTTATATAGCTGTTCAAATTAACGTGTCAAGTGCCTTTACTAAGGGCGCCATATTGTAACTGTGTAATTCGCCCTATTTCTTATCGGTGTCAGTATAGTACTGGTTAGAGATACGTAGTTACCTCTACGGTAATATAGTAAGTTCATGTACACTCTCGCCATTAGATATAACATACTGTCTATAACACAAAGAGGGAGTTAAAAGACTATGGCGATCGAGTTCACTTTACGCGCCATCTTGTAGTGTCTAAATGAAAATTACTTGCCTCGCGTAAAAAGCCGCAATATAGGGAGCGCCATTTTGTAATGGTTACGTTCGTCTATGTAACAATAAATGTCCGTTTCCTAGTAAATTAAACAGTGTAATCCTCCATCCGGAGTAACTCAAATAGTATTTGGCAGTAGCATTATATTCCAGTACTATGCTGTACTCATTAAAATTTAGTTGATAAAAAATTATCGATAGGATAGGACTCGCAATACCGTCATTGACAGATTATTCCCAAATTACACCAAATCATAGCTAATGGTCCAATTATCAGTAACAGTAATTCTAGTGTTTTGTCCCATTATATTATATGCAATGCGTTAACCCTGTAGTCCACGATTCTCACGGGTTACACAGCTAAAGAACGAGGATGGGTTCAACCCATATATGTGACTAGGGGTGAGTGTCTGGAAAGTTTCAGCACTCCATCCTTCATCTTCTTGTGTTTGCTCAGTCCCTACATAGTCATGTTCTATGATTCCAACCATAGGTCTGTTCCAAAGCAGAATACTGCAACACCATCTCTGAGCCCTAAAAACTTTTCACTACCCCATGCACCTCCCACTGCGGAGCCTCATTACACTTTTCCACCCCTATGCACTACCCATCACTGAACCATAGAAAACCCTTACTAGCCCTTACCTCTACCCAACCCTGAACCCTAAATCCCTTACTACCTATGTGTTGTAAATGTAATGCATTGTAACTTACATCGAGGTGACTAACCTTATTGTAGTGGTAAATGTGTTGCCGTTGTCCCTCATTGTAGTTGCTGCGATGTAGTGGTGTGATACCACAGAAGGTATTTTCTTATCAGTGAGATCATATCAAACCCTTAGAAACTTAACTTCTTAGATAATTAGATAATATTTATGTTTCAGTTTTCAGAAGTTTCAGAGTTCCAACAGAGCATAAAGAGTTGGATACTGCAATACATTGATCAGATACGGAAGACCTTAATATCTCTATAAACCGTTAGAAGTCAGTGCCCAACTCAGTAAGAAGTTAGTGTGATGCTCCAGTGTCTCAGTTTTCCCTCTAATCCCATTCCTCTTTCCCTGGGGCTAAGCCTAACTAACATATTATTCTCATGTATGGGTTGATGGGGATTCGGGGAGGTGTGGAAACATTAATTCTTACAGGTGCAGGGTCGCACTCAAATAAAGTGAGGTAAGGCCGCAATCTTCCCACACCAAAGAGTGGTGGTGGTAAATGACTGCAAAGTCCCGAAATATGGACTTTTTTTATGTATGGGGAGCACTTCGCCAGGAAAAGTGTTATTTTGCCCAGAGGGCTGAAAGCAGTCTTACCATTACTAGTTAGACAGGTCTCAACTTAGACCCACCTCTTGTCAAGCCAACACTGGTTTGGGGCAGGTTCCTCATTCATGCCCATCTCAGGCCAAGCCCACCTGAGCTCAGGTCCATTCAGGGCACACCTTTCTCAGCTCAACCCCTCATGTGGTAGACTCATATATGACCTGTTTTGTCTCTCAGTTTATAATGTAACATGCTCCTGTCTCAGGACCATACTCCACATGGCACATTTCAGACAACACCTACCTCAGTTTAGGCCCATCTAATGTTAGTCCTATCTCATGTTCAACCCTTCTTAGATTAGGCTCATCATATCTGAGGGCCATCTCTTCTCATGCCAGGTTGATTTATTTTGAATTAGATCTGTGTCCCAAACCCCATAAGACTTGTTGCCCTTCTTGTGTAATACCCATCACCTCATGCCCATCTTTCTGCACTTGGGGCAGGCTCTTCCTGCACCCAGTCCATCTCTTGGGCCATCTGTAGATAATACTTTTTTCTCAGGCCCCGCTTACACATGGCCCATCTCAGGTCAGGTGCATCTTAGCTAATGCTCATCGAGATAGGCTATCAGCTGATGGGCATCTTGTAGATCTGACGTATCAGAATAATGTCTAAAGTCCATCTTCCTCCAGGCCTATCTCATTTCAGACCCATCTTAGGGCTGACTTCTTTACAGCCCTTCTTGGGGCAAGGTTATGTAGCATATGTCACCCAAATGTTGGGAGCCTATACAAGATCACATATACACAATAAGTTATACAATTACATAATATACGTACAATTTGATGTGCAAGCTATTGAGTAATGTCTGGATATCCTGTCTGAGAGATGGTTTGTGAAATGCGTGACATCCAGGCAAAACATAGACTGAGAACGCGGACCGTTCAGACAAGTCAAGTTCCATCACTATATGGCTGATATGGTTGCTTCTCATGTCGATCCTTGCCATTTTTCTAGTGCTGATAAACTCTATCAAGAGCAACTTTCCCATTCAGGAGGTAGAAGTTTGTCCTCGTCAGCATATCCAAATGCTTCTCCTCTAGTCTATTTTTCAATTTACACTTGATAGTGTTCATGAGGCTGAATTGTCGTTCACAATCCGCACTAGATGCTTGAAATGTTGTGCAGATTACAACAAGCTGAGACAACACACTATACTTAGCAGCATTGGGTTCAGTGAAATTCACCATGTCTTGAAAGGTGGGAAATAACCCACCCTTTACATGTTCTGCTAAGTGGCGTAGGGAACCCCCGCTTTAGCATCTTAAATGGGGGTCACCACTGCACCCATGGCACAGTAGTCTGTCTCCCAGTGAAAGTTGATTCATTTTATATTTGACCTATTCTGGAGACAGGCAGACAATGTGCCACAAAACATTCCAAGGCAAGAGCAGGGCAGGGCACAGAGGTGGAAAGGTCAAGTGTTGTTAAGTGAGCCCAAGGAAAGGAAAACGAAACGATGAACACATTTAAAAAGAACAGAGAGAGGAGCACATAGAGTGAGTGGGGAATGCAGGGCAATGTAACAAAAAAATACAAGAAAATGAGCAGATTATGGTAGATAGAACTGGAAAACAAAAGGTAAAGGAATGAAGATTGAAAACAAATAAATTATGCAAGGATAGAGGGCTGAAAGGAGGAAAGTTTGGATGGGGAGGTGAAAGAATCAAATAGTGAAATTGTTGGAAGGGTGGATAAAATGTTGGACGAAAGTGTTTAAGGACAAATGGATGGAAGTGTGAAAAGATGGATTGATGTGTGAACAAAATGGTAATTGGATAAATGGAATGATGAAAGGATGTTTAGATACATGGATGAAAAAGTGAAAATGTGGGTTTATGAGTGAAAGGATAAATGAATGAATCAGTGAACTGATAGACGGATGGAGTATCAATAGATTGTTGAAATAGCGAAAGGACGGGGTGAAGGATCAAAGAATGGATGAATGGAAGAGTGGGTCATGTGAATATCAAGGACCCCCTGTTTAGTTCTAGAACTCCTAGGACAGGGCAATATTACAGTGGAGAAAAAGTTCCTAAGCAGTAGATACAATTCACATTACATTAATCTATGTTTGGCATGACTTGGGGGATGACCCAGACTCAGTGCACTAGATCAACAACTGTTTAAAACATATGCAATTCTTTTTTATTGAGATTTATCTAAAAATAGGGACATAATAAAGGCAAAGAATCAAGAAAAATACAAGAAAGTGCATTATACATCGGGTACAACGTATTCACCACAAGTTACGATCGGTGGGCGCTTAGTCCAAATCAGTATTAAATATCGACATGTACATAAAATACATTAAACATGCAAATGATTAATACAAACAGTTATAAAATAGAACTGATATAGTGTGGCTGAGTGATTAGATTTCTCAGTGAACTGATACACGGATGGAGTATCAATAGATTGTTGAAATAGCAAAAGGACAGGGTGAAGGATCAACGAATGGATATATGGAAGGGTGGGACAATGAAAAGAAAGATAGGAAGGTGTACAGCTGAAGAGAACAATTCTAGGAAGTGTCAGGATTACCTGCTTCACCCACTCCATGCCATTAAAGATTTGTTTCACAATGGAGGGGATTTTAACTTTCTAGCTACTCCCTTGTTCTGCCACCACACATTTATATTCTCTGTATTGGCGAATAAAATCTTCTGGTGTTTCAAAATCACCCAGGACCAAAACATTTTTATACTTTTCAACAAGTCTTTGTACATTCTTAGTCCCAAAATCAAAATGGGATTGTGTTGCTATTGCCTGAAATGCAAAACTTGCCCGTTCTTTAAGCTCATTTTCAGGGAACCTTTGTTGCATGTGCTCACAAAGAATGGAAACAAAAGGAACCAGTGTATGCCTGTGATTGGAGGGTCTGCCTTTTTGCAGTATTTTCCATGTACTGGTGTTCGGTGCCCTTTTGTAACATGCACACACCACTCTGCCCTTGCAACACACGGCTGCTACCTCTCACATGTCTTTACCTTTGATACTTGCACAAGTGCCCCCTTGCCCATGTAACGCTTGTTCCTGAGCCTGAGTGTCTAGCACTTATTGCAGGACTATACCTCTAATCATACTCTGTGTTCTCTTATAACTGCACACTTGTCACTTTCATTTCCTCTTGTGCACTTTTGACTACCTCATGTATTTTGGTTGCTCACAATTGTCACTATTACCTTATGTAAGTAACGTATGTTTTTGCAACCTGTTCTTTTGTAATGTTTCTCATTATGTTTCATTTCTGTTCCTGTTGTGAAGCCTCCGACGCCTTCGGGTAAAGTCCGCGCTATATAAAAATGCATAAATACATGGATAAATAAATACCGCCTTCGGGTAAAGTCCGCGCTATATAAAAATGCATAAATATATGAATAAATAAATACCGCCTTCGGGTAAAGTCCGCGCTATATAAAAATGCATAAATACATGAATAAATAAATACCGCCTTCGGGTAAAGTCCGCGCTATATAAAAATGCATAAATAACTAAATAAATAAATAACGCAAATCAAACATCCTCTTCACTCTGCCGGCCTGCGACCAGGAAGCCAGGCAGGCCGGCGCGACAACCGGAAACAGGAAGTAGGAGGGCGGGAGCCTACCCCGCCTCCCACGGAAGAGCCACGATTGGAGCCGTGTTGGGAGCACCGGAGCAGGCAGGAGCCTACCCTGCGCCCCGGTGCCGAAGGAGGGAAGAAGAGTCCTGCTGCCCAGCTGAGGAGAGGAAGCCGGTGAGTGGGTTGCTGAGCTGCGGGCGGGCGGGGGGGGTGGGGGGGGGAAGCATGTGTGTGCGCGCACGCGTGCGGGGGGGGCGGCTGTGTATGTGTGTGTGCGTGCGTGCGTGCGTGTGTGTGTGTGTGTGTATGTGTCTTGGAGTGCGTGTTTGTGACTGTGGGGGAGGGGGTGTGTGTGTGTGAGCGAGTGTCTGTCTGCGCGCGCATGTGTACGGCGCGGGACGCGACGTGCGCGTTCGCGCACATGAATCCAGCTTGAAAAGCTCGTACACCCTCTTGTCCTCCTTCCCCCCAGACTGATCGCTATTGGTCTCCAGCTGGACAAATGCATCCTTGCGGATGCATTGCCAGCGAGACCCAAAAATAGGCCCACTGTCAAACTCTTGTCCTTCCCTGTACAACACCATCAGATCTTTTACCGTGCTTCTCCAAAAGGCAGTGTCCCCCAAGTACTGTTCCTTAATATAGCCAGTCTTTGCTCTTGCATACAGTACAGCTTCAATAGTAGTCAAATAACTTTTTTGGAATAGTTTGCACATTCACCTATTAAGCACTACAAGGGAAATATTGTAGTTTGATTCTGATAGCTTTGTGTAACAATATTTAGCAACTGGATCATTCTACTCAACTTTCTCATGCTCAGTGTACTTAAGAACAGCCTCGTAATTATGAATGAGTGCACCAACTGCAAAATGCTTTCAATGCAATTGGACTTCATTCAATGGCTGAAAGGAGGCCACTTCATATTCAGTTACCAATGCAACTTCATCCAGGTTGGACTTCCTTGCAGGAAATCTGGAGAACACAGTGTAGACAGTCTTCAATAATGTCACCATCTCTTTAAATATCGCAACCCTCTTCAGGCATCAACAACTCCCAAATCTTCTTGCTGGGTGACCCAGTGCTGCTCAACTAGATGAGGAATGGATTGTTTAAGCCGAATAGCAACACCATTATTCTTGCCCAGCATCAGAGATGCACCTTCGGATGTCAACATGACCATTTTCATTCGGTCCAGTTTATTGGCAGCATTGAAGTCTTTCACAGCAGTAGTGATAGCCTCAGCATTACAACTAGTCAGCTTCATTATACCCCCAAACAGTGTTTTGTGCTCTGTTGATGTTACAGGTCAGAACTTGAAGTACAGGATGAGCATTTTTGTAAGTAACAGAAATATCTGTGCTCTCATCAATTGTCAATGCGTGATACAGAGCGTTGTGAAGTTCTGCCATAGCTTCACAGTGTATTGTGCTGTTGATAGCCTCAAGGAATTCAAATGCATAGTTATTGCTCCTCCAGCTGTCTGGTATCTTTACATACAAAGCTAGGTGGTCATGGATATCTTGGGCAGACAACATTGAAGTATTCACCTTGACCACCAGCAACACGTTGTTGTTGATAAGAATCTTTATCTCCTCAGGCAGGGATCCTTGTCGTTCAACCACTTTTATTCTGCTTGCTTTGTCAGTGGCAGTTACTGTTAGGATTACCCTCATTCCATAACCAAACCTGGCAGCAGCACTTTTGTTTTTAAGTATCACCAAAGCAGACTCCTGAACTTTGCTGGATGGCGTTTCATGTAATTCAATTTCCAGTCATCACCCCATTTCTTCCCTGTAGAAAAGTCCCCAACAATCTTGGCTCGGCACATGCTTTGCAAATCAAGCCCACGTCTGTACTGTCTTGAAATAGGTCCCTGAGTTGCACGCAAACCTTGCTTCATGTTTTTATGTCTCAGCCTCAACAATATCTTTCATCCACTCTTCCTTGAATAAAAGGCAACATTTCCTCCTTTGTGATGAAGACCCGCACTCTCAAGAAGTTATAGTTTTGCGCTAGGACATTTTTGTGATAACCGGTTTTAGCCTGCTATGCCACAAAGCCTGCAAAATAAAGGAAAACATCTAATATTGGTGCCTATACTCATGAATGCAATCTGTCACATAGTACTGAGGCATTGACGGCAAAACATAGTGTGTAATTACCTGGAATTTTCTGTTCTCTGACCAGCTCTGCCAAAAATATATGTAGCACTGTCCGTACAGCCTGCAATAGAAGTAAAGATTGTGACGGCATATTGTGATATAGCAATATACCATGTGCACCACAAGGGAACTCTACTAAAACAATTACCTGTTGTTGTGCTTGTACTCACGTATGCCCGTTCAAATATGTGTGAGGTACTGTCTGCAAAACCTGCAACAGAAGAAAACATGGGAAAGTATGTTGTTATATTACAAGGATAGGATAGGATAGGATAGGATAGGATTAAAGTTTATAGAGCGCTTGAATGCCAGGCCGTCTTGGCACCACAGTTTAACTCTACCAAGCAATTACTTGTTTGTACTCACACATGGCCATTAAATATGTGTATGGTACTGTCTGCGAAACCTACAACAGAACAAAACATGGGAAAGTATGTTGTTATGTTACAATGTGCAAGGTGCACCACTGTCTAACTCTACCAAACTATTACCTGTTTGTTCTGCTTGTACTCATGTGTACCTGTTCAAATATGTGAGAGCGTTACCCATTCAAATTTGTGAGTGATGCTGTCTGAGAAACCTGCAACAGAAGAAAACATGGGTAAAGTATGTTGTTATATTACAATGTATAAGGTGCACTACAGTTTAACTCTTCCAAACACTTACCTGTTTGTTCTGCTTGTACTCACGTATGTCGTTCAAATAAGTGTGTGGTACTGTTAGAAATGGGGGTCTCTAGTTGGTTGGTTATTACCCTGTTCAAGTAGAGACACTTCTTCTTAGTCAGGATAAGGGAGTTACACTTCTAAAATAACCCCTGCTCACCCCTTGGTAGCTTGGCACGAGCAATCCGGCTTATCTCAGAGGCAGAGTGTAAAGCATTTGTACATAACCAGCAGTAATACAGTGAAAGCACTACAAAATGACATACACCAGTTTTAGAAAAATAGCTAACTTTATCTGTGTAAAACCAGACAAAACAATAAACATCCAACATACAGTTAATTAAAATACTCATAAGCTTTAGAAACAGTTCCTTGAAGTCAATAGCTCCATCCGGAGCTATCACGGTGTAGTGAACAAACAAATCCAAGAGTTCTGGCTGATCGCAGTATTGCGGGCCAGCTGCAGTGTCGGGGAGAACCGCAAACAGTACCTTTAGAGATGCAGGGCGTTGGTGGCCTTGAGATGAGCTTTGAAAAGTGGCGTCAGTGGGTGTCGGTTCCAGAGATCAGTGCAGGAGTCGTCACCCCTTAAAGTCAAACACTTTGCAGATCAAACTCCGTGTGGCCGAAGGCAGGAGCGCTGTTGTTTTGGCTGCGGTGTGAAGTGCAGCGGCGTGCGATATCCTGAGATTGTGGTATATGCAGCGACTCGGTGACGCCTTCCAGAGGCGTCAGTGAGATCAGAGCTGTGGGGCAATGTAAGACAGTGCTAATCGCGATGCTGGCATATCATGGTGCAGGCAGCGGCATCGTCATGGCTGAAATACTGTTGTTGGCTGTCGAACTAGAGTCGTTGCCATCAGCGTCAGTAGGGCAAGGCTGTGGTGTAACATATGAGCAGTGCCCCCAAACCACGTTGTAGGCAACAGCGTCAATTTCTGCTTGGACCTTCATCGTCGGGAAACCAGGTTGGCGTTGTGACGTGTGGAAGTGCGGAGTGCGGTACTCACAGGTAGCGGTGCAAGCAGCGGCTCGGTGGCAGTGTCAGGCAGCGGTGAGACCAGGGTTGCAGTTCAAAGTGTGGCGGTGCCCTCTGTGGTGCTGTCAGGTCATGGTGTCAGCAGCAGCATCACGGATGGCAATGGGTTGCTTTGTCTTCTGTTGCAGCTCAAAATATATAGCTCCTAGTGCTGGTAGCAGATGAGCTTGAAGTTTTTGCTGTTCCCGAGACTTCTTGAACAGGGAGCAAGCTCTACCTCAACCCTTGGAGAAACTCAGGAAAATAAGATGTAGAAAGTCCAGTCCAGTCCTTTCACTGCCCAAGACAGAAGCAGCTACTGCAGGCCACCACAGCAACACACATGTCCTACCTTTCAGATACACTGCACCTATTTGGGCCTGGTAAGTGGGTGCACTTGCTAGGTAGACATGGCAGTGAAAAGTGCACACAGATGCTGCAGTGGCAGGTCTGAGACACATTTGAAAGGCTACTTGTATGGGTGGCACAGCCATTGCTGCAAGCCCATTAGTAGCGTTTGATTTATAGGCCCTGGGCACACACAGTGCACTGTACTAGGGACTTTCTAGTAAATTAAATATCCCAATCATGTAAACACCAATCCATCAACACAATTTACAGTAGGAGCACTTGCACTTTAGTACTAATCAGCAACATTAAAGTGCGCAGAGACACTAAATCAGCAAAAACAAAGACCAGTATATCATCAAAACCAGGAGGTAAGAAAGACAGGGGAAACACGCCAAAAGATGCCAGGTCTAGCAGGTACTGCCTTTTATGTTTAAATTTGTTTTATTGACATCAGACACATTGTACACAGCAGAAAATACAGTGCAATGACACAGCGATAAAACGAAACAGCCAAACAGCTGGAGGACCCATGACCCATGACCTGCAGACATTGCTGGTGATGCTGAGCAAGACGAGGTCGTACCCAGCCCATAACAAGCTCCTGGGTCTCTGCACTGTTCAAAAGTGATCTGTGCGCTGTGATTAGCTCAAAGATGAAGTAAAGAAGAATGACCCCCCCCGAAACCCGAAACCCCCCCCAACCAGTGTGCAATATCTGACTCGCCTAGGCAGACTTAGAGGAGGCTCCTCAGCCAGTGTCCTTGTCGTTCTGAGTGGTGTTATCCGGGCGTTCAGTGGGGTGTAATAAGCGAAGGTACTTGGGGCAGGTGATTTTATGGAATTCTTGGGACAGCAACGAGAGCAGTGGCTTCCAGATCTCTTGGAAGGCAGCCGTTGTATGGGTTAGTGTGGCCTGGATGCACTCCATCCCTAAAGTATACCAGAGTTTGTGCAGCCATCCCGTATGTGTTGGCCGTGGGGTGGACCCCCAAAGGGAGAGTATGTGTTGCGTTGCTGCCTGGATCGCAGTGCCCATCTGACGCCCCCTGATAGATTTCAAAGGGAAAGTAAGTGCATTTGGGAGGCCTAGGATGGTGTATGCTGGGAATCGCGGGATTTCCGTATCACAGGTTTTATCTATGTCGTTGAGGACCGAGGTCCAATAATCCTGAACTGCAGAGCAGTCCCACAAGAGATGTGACAGTGTGCCTATTGCCCCGCACCCCCTCCAACACAACTCACTCCTAGACAGGTTGCCCCTATGAAGCCTTGCTGGGGTGAGGCACCAGTATGTGGCTATCTTCATTGCTGATTCCCTACCGGCAGTGTTCTTCGCAGTATGGTTGGCCCTGTAGTATATTGATTGCCATTCTTGTGCAGTCAAAGTCCTCCCCAATTCCTGCTCCCACCTTCTTTGCCCTGTAGGGTGTTGTGGTTAGGGGTCAGGGGTGAGCAACTTGAAGAGGTCAGTAATAAGACCCCGATCAGAGTCTTTAGTTGCCAGCCACTTCTCAAATGCGGTTAAACGTCTGCTGAGGGTTGTATGTCGGGCTGTAGGAGCCAGTGTCGCAGTTGAAAATACTGGAAGAGTTGCGACGAGGAGAGGTCATATCCATGGGATATGTCAGCAAGCGGCATTAAGCCCTCTAGATCGAAAAGGTGGCCCGTGGATCTGCAGGTGGATCCCCGCCATTGCTGGTATGCTTGAGGGTCCATGCCCAGGGGGAAGTCGGGGTTATCTAGCAGGGGCGTAAGTGGTGAGGGGAAGGTTGTGAGGTGGCATTTAGTGGCCATGGAGTCCCAGACTTTAAGAAGGGTATTCGTGATAGGCGATCGCCAGAGATAACGTGGTCTGTGTGGGCGACGCAAGAAGGGCACTTTCCATAGCTCTATCTTGGAAGAGCCACCTCTTCTCGTATTCGGGCCTAAACCATTCTACGAGGTAGCGGAGCTGAGAAGCCTGAAAGTAACGCTGCAGATTGGGGATGCCCAGACTGCCCTCATCTAGTTTCCGGTATGCTAGTGCTTTATGCAAGCGGGGCCTCTTACCCCCCCATATAAAGTGCTGGAGTGCCGATTGCAGCTGCGTAAGCGTACCTGCAGGTGGGGGCACTGGGATCATTTGGAAAATGTAGAGGATTTTGGGAAGTGCCGACATCTTTATTGCTGCCACCCTGCCTAGAAGGGTGAGTGGTTGTTTCGCCCATCGGCCTAGGTCCTTGCGGATCTGCGTCAGGAGGGTCTCGTAGTTTAAGGCGACCGTCCTCTCTGTGGAGGGGATAAGGGTGATGCCGAGGTACGGGATTTGAGGCTGGATCGCCAGTCCCCAGGAGGAGGCCAGAGGGCTGCAAGTGGGGTGAACGTTTCGGCCCAGGGGCAGGAGCAACCTGTTCACTCGGAAGCCCAAAGAGACGCAGAAGCACTCGATCTCCTCTAAGAAGGCTGGTACCGAGCTGAATGGATCCTCGAGGGCTGCCAGGACATCATCCGCGTATAGGCCAATGGGATGTGGTTCCCCGCCGAAATGTACCCCTCGTATCCCGGGGTGATCCCGTATGCGTTGTGCGAAGGGTTCCACATACAGCGCGAAGAGGAAGGGGGAGAGGGGACATCCCTGTTGCGTCCCGTGTTGGATCTCAAATGGAGGGGAGCAGAGGCCGTTGAGGCGGACGTGTGCCTGGGGCTTGTGGTAGCAGCTCGCGACCCAAGCTTGGAAGCGTTCCCCCACTCCGAAGCGTGCCAAGACCTTTTGTAGGAAGCTCCAGTCAACCCGGTCGAACACCTTTTCGGCATCTATAGATAGAAGGACCGTGTCAGATTGTTGGAAGTGCGCCTTGTTGATTAGGTGGAGAAAGCACTTAGTATTGTCGCTGCATTTTCTGCCCGGAATAAAGCCTGACTGGTCCGGTTCTATGATTCCCGGTAGGCATGGTCCGAGCCGTGTGGCCAATACTCCCATGAACAGCTTAAGATCAATGTTTAGCAAAGAAATCGGTCTGAATGTGGCGCATTGTGTGGTGTCTTTGCCAGGCTTAGGCAGGACAATCGCGTCTGCTTCCAGCATATCCAGCGGAATGGAGCCGGGGCCCTGGAACGAGTTGAAGAGTTTGGTGAGAAGCGGGGCAATCAGCGGGCAGAAGGTTTTATAAAACCCAGAGGAAAACCCGTCTGGACCCGGTGCCTTTAGGGGTTTTAGGCGCAAAATGGCACTGATCACCTCCTCGATCCGAATAGGTGCGTCCAGGGCGCAAGCGGAGGAGTTCAGGGCGGTGACCGCCGCGCCGTTGAGGTATTGCTCTGTTGCGGAGACCGCCGGAGGATCCGCCGCCTATAAAGTCGCATAATAATCGTGAAAGGCCTTCGCGATCTGCCTCTCCTCCTTGAGTTCGTCCCCGTTTTCGGCGCGTAGGAGCTTGATTTTGGAGCGCTGGACTTTTGCCCGGAGCGCACTCGCCAAGAGCCGACCCGTTTTGTTCCCACGACGTAATAAGTGTGCCGCAAGCGAAGGGCCGCGTATTCGGCCCTGTCCGTATCAAGACTCGCCAATTGAGACCTGGCAACCTTAAGCTGTTTCCATACTCTGGGCACGCCTGTGCGACTGTGAATCCGTTCCAGTTCGACAACCTTGGCGGTCAGATCTGCTCGTTTTCCTTGCGGTCCCTGGCTTCCGCCGCTGCCACTGCTATAAGCTCTCCACGGATTACTGCTTTGAGTGCTCCCCAGACCGCCGTCAAGGGTGTGTCAGGGTCATCATTGTCAGCTAGGTAGTCCATAATGCGTTTACGGAGCTGGCGCACCACGTCCTCTCTCTGTAAGAGGGGTTCCCTCAGCCGCCATCTGCCCGGAGGTCTCCGTATGGCTGGGACCCGAAGCAATAGTTCCACAGCCTCATGGTCCGAGATAGCCGCCGGAACAATATCTGCCACCTCAATGCGAGCTAGCAGCTCCGAAGAGCCAATGTAGTGATCCAACCTGGCGTAAGTATGGTGCACATGTGAATAGAAGGTGTACTGTGATGCCCCCGGGTGCTTAGCCCTCCACATGTCCTCCAGCCCCTCCTGTCGCAACCACTCTCTACCTGCGTATGAAAGAGTCCCTGTGCTGCCGTAGCGGTGGCCCGATCTGTCCCTATCCTTGTCCATGACTATTTTTAGGTCCCCTCCCAAGAGCAGCAGAGGATCTGGAGAGCGCAGGGCTTCGGAAATGGCTGTCCGGAGAAGAGGCTCCTGCCCGGAGTTCGGGGTATACAAGGACCCTACTGTGAGTTGCGTCTCTCCCACCCTGAAGCTGTGTGCCAAAAGCCTACCCTTGATCTCTCCTACTATGTCCCCAACCTGGCCTGAGAAGTGACTGGCAACCAAGATCGCCACCCCTGCCTTCTTATCATGAGTTGAGGAGAAGAATTGCTGTGGAAAGGCCCTGGATTTTAGCCTGTGCCAATCCTTAGGGAGCAGGTGGGTTTCTTGAAGTAAACAAATCGCCGCCCCCGAGTGCTCTAGATAGGAGAGTACGGCTCGTCTCTTAATGGGGTTATTGAGGCCCTTATCATTTAGCGTGAGGATCTTGACAGTGGTATTAGCCATAAATCCGGGTTTGGCCAGCAGTGAACTCCATTGCCCATGCTCTCCGCCCCGCCACTCGCGAAGACACTCCTGTCCCCTGTGGCACACTGGTTCCCTCCCAACCCACCCACACCCACCCTAACCCCAACAAGCCCTGCCAACGCTGCCCACCGCCCCCTCCACCCCCCCCACCCCACGTTGGCTGTCCCCATCCTATCCCCAACTGAAGCCCCCCAAGCCCCCTGGCCTCCCCCTGCCCCTGAGCCCCCCCAAACTCCAACCCCCCACCTCCCCCCACCCTAACCCCAACTGGGAATCCCCAAATACAAACCATAGTCCCAGGCTTATCAATACCAGTTCAGGCCCGTAGTAAATTTGTGTGGAGGGTAGTGTGGCAGTGGAGACCCCGCTGGCCCCCCCGCCCGTCCCCCCGCCCGTGTGGACGCAGAGCGATGAGTGCAAATCCCCTGTTGATGCTGCCTCAATGCACGGCCGTCGTATCCTTGACCACTTACTGTATGGCCGCCGCCTGCTCCTGAGCCATGGTCATCGGGTCTGGTTTAAGTTTCGCCCTGGGGGAGCGTTGGCACCCCACTCGTTGCCATTCACCTCTGGATTGCTGCTTGGGTCCCTCCTGTGAACGCTGTGGTGATGTTTTACCCCCGTGCTCATCCTCCGCAGGGTCGATTCCCAGCAGAGTGCAAGCGTCCCGGAGGGAGCGGAGTTGCTGCAAGGTTCCCTTCCATTTAAAGATTAGCCGAATGGGGTGACCCCAAGAGGAGGGGATCCCTTTGTCCCGCAGGAACGCCGTGACCACCCGGAAGGCCTTCCGCTTTTGCAGAGTGATGGCCGAAAGGCCTTGGTACAAGGCCACCGGGTGGCCCTGAAATTGAAGGTGTTGTTTCTGCCGGGCTTCTTTCAGGATCCTTTCTTTCAAGGGGAAATCAGGTAGGAAGGCTAAAATGTCCGGTGGGGGGGGGGGCAGGCGCACGGCGCGACAGGCTGACTCTGTGCGCTCTGTCTATGCGAATTTCAAAGTCTGCAGATTCGCCTATAATTTCTCTGAACAACCCCAGCAGGTAGCTGGTGACACTGTTCCTCTCCGCTTTAGATGGCACTCCCCGGACCCAAATGTTGTTCCTCTGCGAGCGGTTCTCAAGGTCCTCCGCATGCACCTGGAGGTCCACCTGTTGCTCCCGGAGGCGGAGGACCTCTTGTTGCAGAAGTTCCACTTCTTCACTCCGTGACTGGTCCGCCTCCTCCACAGTCGCCACTCTCTCCCCCAAGCTGTCCACATCACGGCGAAGTTCGCGCTGCTCCCCGGCTAGTTCTTGCTTCAGGGTCTGAAAGTCCTCCCTCAGGGAGTTAAAAAGGGACTCCAGGAAGGCCTTGGTGATAGGGGCCCCTCCATCTTCCTGCCCCGAGGTGACGGATGGCGCTGCCGGGGGGGCGGCTCTTTTCCCCTTTGGGGGTGCTTTTGACAAGCATGTCAGTGATGGTGCGGCCTCCCCTGCGTCCCGTGTTGGTCATCTCGCTCTGTTCTGTCTGCCCCCGGAGGGCCCAGCGAGCCCGCTCCCTGGCCGGGTTTGTGGTAACCAATGTCGCTCCCCCAAGGCGGTCGGGCAGCTCAGGGTGCCACCGGGTCTCGCTCAAGTGTTCTGTATCTCATCAATGGGGACCACTCTGCAAGGGGGCCACCCCCCCGGTCCCAGAGCTCACCCCGCGGAGCCCAAGCCGTCCGTGCTGTGTCCAGTCACTGGGCACCCCCGGCCACTCCGTGCCCCTCCTCACCTGGCGATCGTTAGCCCCTTCCCCGTGCCGAGCATAGGGCAGTCTGAGCCCCCGAAGTCGGCCAGTGAAGTTCCCTGGGAGGGCCGGACAAGCTGTGGCCACCCGGCCGCCTACTCTGCTCTTGTAGGCCCCAAAGCCTGGGCCTCGATTTTCGCGCTGGGCCGTGCCGCCTGCACCGGCTCCAGCACCCTCAGTGCATACTCCCCCAGGTTAGTCAGCGATGGGGGTCAGCGCCACCGCACCAGGGCAGGTCAGTAGTGTAGGGCCCACTGGACAGGACTCACAGCCGCTTCGGAGCACCGGTGTGGCCCACCACGCTGCACTCCGTAGGCCCGAGACCGGGGCCACAATTTTCGCAGTTCCCCGCGCGATGCTCGCGGGCCTCCGCCACCTCCGCCGCCTGTGCCCTGCGCCAGGACCCACCTTCCCAGACCGGGTCCCGGCCCTCTCACCGGTCGCTCTGTGCTCCGCCGCCGACCCGCGGCAGAGCCCTCGCTGCCGGAGCGCAGCGTCAGCCTCCTCGTCGCCCGGCCATCATGTCGCTGCGACTCTCGGGCAGATCTCGGGTCTCCGGCGGGAGGGTGCTCTCGGAGGGCTCCCGGCCTTCCAATTCGGGCCAAAAGTGGGCTACCCAGGTCCGCCGGCCCGCAGTGTAAATTGCCGGCACTGCCAGGGATTTGCGTGCTTATAATTGGGCTGAACGGGGTTCAGGGCTGGGGAGCCTCGCGGTTCAGCGTCCTCTCAGGCCACCATCTTGGCCACGCCCCCCCCCCCGGTACTGCCTTTTAAACCTGCAACAGAAGAAAACATGGGTGAAGTATGTCGTTGTACTATAATGTACAAGGTGCACCACAGTTTAACTCTGCCAAACAATTACCTGTTTGTTCTGGTTGTGTGTGTGTGACACTGCCTTTTAAACCTGCAACAGAAGAGAAGATGGATAAAGCATGTTGTTATATTACAACACGGCGGGTGCACCCTAGTTTAACTCTAACAGTTACCTGTACTTTTCTGCCTGTACTCACCTTTGCCTGGGCAGTTGTTTCTGTGGTAAGGTCTCACAAACCTGCAAAGGAAAGAAGTGTGCATATTATGAATCTATTTCACCTGACCATTCAAATCCAAATACCTCACTGACTGCAAACCAGCAATTAAAGACAAGATATTTAGGAAAGGCTCCAAGAGTATGTGACTGTTCCAGAGACTCCAATAGGAAAAGTGACCAAATAGTTACCCGGGGTTCAAGTTTAAACCAAACAGGCACATGCCAATGAGCTTCTTCATTAGCATCCATTATAGTAAACTGGTCTATAAATCTGCATTGTGTGTTACATCTCATGTGATGCAGCTTTTCCCTGGCCTTCAGACTGCACAAGGGGTTGAGTTGGGTAAACTAGGAAATTCACAAGGAGGACTGAGCCAAATACGAGTTGTCACACGATCCCACATGGACATGATGCAGCAAGTGGCATGCAAAAAATATGATAAAGATTTTCTAATTAAAAATAAGTTAATTCTCTAACACGTATATCTTCTTGTATCGCCTTCACTACATTAATCCCCCACACACAATGCACCCACTCACCTGCATTTATTTTAACTTTTGCCATGTCAATGTTTGAACAGCTGTGCATCTCATTCACACACGCTTGCATGTAATCACAATTACAATAGACCATGGGTACTCACAAATATTTTCACAGGGGCCAAAAATGTTTGGTTATGGTGTGACCGAGGGCCGCACTGATGCCGGCAAGGTGGTGGTCATGGAGTTGGGAAGTGTTGTTAAGATGGCCGTGGAGGAAGGGAAACATGTAAATGTAGAGGCTGAATTAAATTGCACAATGTGGAACCAGAAAACTTGGGATCAATCCTGGCTTCTCCCCTTGACGAATCTGTGTGATCCTAGCCAATTGTTTTATATCACTTTCCCACATTTTTCTTCATTATCAGATATAAAAGGACCTTGAAATACAAATGATGTGCGCTGTAGAAAAACTTCTCCTCTGTTTGATTTAATAGACTATAATGCTGTTAATAAGTAATAGTAACCCCGCACACCCAAAGAGTTCATCTAACTGACTGGTCTCTTACTTGAATTTGAATTTGAATTTGAATTTGAATGTGAATTTGTAAAGCGCGTAGCTACCCAGGGTCGTCCCAGCGCTGTCAAACAACCTATTGTTCCGGAGGGAGGGAAGAGGGGGTGAAGTATTATGGGAAGAGCCATGTTTTCAGTTGCCTACGGAAGGCAAGTAGGTTGTGTTCTCTTCGGATTTTGGGGCATTGTAGAGAACAATCGCCCGCCAGAGCGGGCCTTTTTTATTCTGGGTACGCTGTCTGATCTGAGTTGTCTGTTAGACAGATGGGGTTTAACGAGGGATCTCAGGATCGGCGGGCCTCTGCCTTGCATTAGTTTGGATGAAATGCAAAGGGTTTTAAAGGTGATCCTTCCCTTAATAGGGAGCCAATGTAGGCTTTTGAGGGCCGGTTTGGCGGAGCATCTAGATTTGGTCCCGGTTAGTAGTCTGGCAGCCGCGTTTTGGGCGTACTGCAGTCTGTTAATAACCGATGCAGGGGCACCTAGATAAAGGGCGTTTCCGTAGTCTAATCTGGAGTTCACCAGCCCCTGCATGAGCAATTTCCTGGATTGGAAGGGGATTAAGTGGAGGATCTTCCGCGCTGT
Organism: Lissotriton helveticus; assembly: GCF_964261635.1. Taxonomy (NCBI): domain Eukaryota; kingdom Metazoa; phylum Chordata; class Amphibia; order Caudata; family Salamandridae; genus Lissotriton; species Lissotriton helveticus. The sequence goes on from NC_136065.1 coordinate 1,983,305,197, forward strand.
TTGAATGAGGCCGAAGCAGATGCCTGTGGTTTTTCTGGCCTGTGCTTTAAAGTTGAGCTCTTGGTCCAACCAGATACCAAGGCTCTTGACTTCTGATTTGGGGGTGGGCGGTGAACCCATGCAGAGTGGCCAAGAGAGGGATGGAGGGAGTTTGCGTGAGTTTCCCAAGAGGAGGATCTCGGATTTCTCTCCGTTTAATTTCAGGCGTGATTCGCACATCCAGTGGAAGATGTTCTCAAGACAAGCTGCCAGGTTGTCCAGGCTGTTACTCGACTGGTTTAAGGACACCACCAGTTGGGTGTCATCGGCATACATGACTGTTTTTATGCCGAATGGGGCTATAATGTCCTCTAGAGGGGACATGTAGACGTTAAAAAGTGTGGGGCTTAGGGAGGAGCCCTGGGGGACCCCACACTGGAGGGGGAGAGCTCTGGACATAACTGTGCCATCGGACACCTGAAAGGTTCTGCCTTCGAGGAAGGATTTGATCCAGGACAGGGTGGTGCCTGAGACTCCTACCAAGCTGAGCCGGTGGATGAGGATGGCATGATCCACCGTGTCGAAGGCGGCACTCAGGTCGAGGAGGATCACTGCCACTGATCCTCCTGTGTCTATGATGGTTCTTGCCTCCTCGACCACAGCTAGTAGTGCGGTGTCTGTTCCCTGTCCAGGTCTAAACCCTGTCTGGGATTGGCGCAGGAGATTGTTGGATTCCAGGAAGAGGGATAACTGGCGGTTGACAATTCGCTCGGCCACTTTGCTGATGGCCGGGAGGAGAGAGATGGGTCTAAAATTGGATAGGTCAGTTGGATCGAGGTGGGGTTTTTTGAGAAGTGCCCTGACTGTGGCTTTTTTCCAGTTGGCTGGAACAATGCCTAGTGTGAGGGAATCGTTAATCAGCTGGGTGAGGGGAGGGGCAACAGTGGAGGCGACCAGTTTTAGTTTGCTCATAGGAGCTGGATCTGATGGAGCTCCGCTCTTCACAGATTGTAAAGTGGTCAGGAATAGGTCTATGGTGACCTGGGAGAATGTTTGGAGGCGTGGAGCCTCTGAGCATGGGGGTAGGGGGGTAGCGGGGATTTGGGAGGAAATGGGAGATAGGAGGGATTTGAGGATATTATTAATTTTTGTTGCAAAGAACTCCGCTAGCTGGTTGCATTTAGTGCCCGATTGATCTGGTGTGGGCAGAGGGTCTGGGGGTTTAGTGAGAAGGCGTACGACGCGATAGGTTTCTTTGGCAGAGTTAGCTGCAGCTAGTATTTTTTTTTTTCGAAGAAGGTTGCCTGAGTGTTTTTTATGCAAGTTTTGTATTGCTTCATGGCGGACCTGTATTCGTTTTTGCTTTCAGTTGCCCAGTCCTTTCTCCAAAGGCGCTCGAGCTTTTTGCATTTTTTCCTGAGTTGGCGTAGTTCTTGGGTGAACCAAGGAGATTTAAAAGTTCTCTTCTTACTGGGGAGGGGTTTGACGGGAAGGATAGCATCAAGGGATTGACCGATCCAACCGCTTAGTTGGACGTCTGCTCTGGAGGGATCTGGGTCCAGCACAGGTAAGGTAGAGGCAAGTGCTTGGGCCCATGAGGCCGTATCCAGTTTTTGCCACGGGCGGGATGGTGCTTGGGGAGGAGGTCTCTCCAGTGCGTCAGCCGAAAGTTGAAGTTTAAAGGGGATTAAGAAGTGGTCTGACCAGGGGACAGGGAGGGGGTATTCACGACTAGTCTTGTGAGGTTAGTGAATATGGGGTCCAGCAGGTGGCCCTTAGAATGGGTGGGCTGGTTGTTTTTCAAGTGAAGGTTAATGGCGGCTAGGTCTTCTTTAAGGTCAACGGCTGTTTTGTTTGTAAGGTCGTCGAAATGGAGATTTAGGTCTCCTAAGACTGTAAAGTTAGGGGCCAGACATGCAAGAGAGGAGATGGAATCCACCAGGGAGTTACAAAAGAGTCGTTGCTGTCCTAGGGACGGTAGACTAATATCCCCGAGAGGGTTGTGGATGGTGGCAGGTGGCAGGTGGATAGAGAACTGGGCATTTTCACAGTCCTGAATTGGGCTATCCTTAAAAAGGCGATGGTGATCACGGTAAATGATCGATATCCCACCTCCAGTCCCTGAGGGTCTGTCCTGGTGTTTGATAAGGTAGCCTGTGGGGAGTGTTTGAATTCTGTCTGGGTCAGAGTTGGGGGTGATCCAAGTTTCGGTGAGAAAGAGGATCTCGATCTCAGAATCCTGCAGAAGCATGTTGATTTCTGCTTGGTGTTTCGGGAGGGATCTGCAATTGAGTAGAGCCATATTGAGCCAGCGTGGTTTCGGGGGGAGTCGTGGAGTGAGCCTATATGGACAGTTTGCGCAGCAGGAATGTCCATCCTTTAGGGAGATAGTGCTGTGACAGGGAGCTGAGGAAGAGTCCCTGAGTTTGATGAGGATTTCCTGGGTATACCTCAGGGGGGACGGTGTTACCGAAGCAGGGGTCCTGGGCTCAGGGCTCGGTCTGGCGCGGACTTCACTATTGGCCTTACTGTCATGGTGATGCAGGAAGCATAAATGTTTCTAAATTCATGTTTGAAAACTATCACTTTAAAATAATACTTCTCAATGCACTGACATAATCTGATTTACTACAGTGAAACAGTTCTGCATGTTAATAGGTGGCTTGTGCTGCTCATACAAAATACACTCCAATTCTATGCCAACTTCTAAGCACTTTCAGCTCTAATCATTGTAAAGGTGGCTGGATGGAGAAACATAGGTTGCAAATCCACTGTGAAATTGCAGGACACATGGCACCCCAAGGGCATATCTAATGGAACTACGCAGTGAAAATAACGTATTGTTATTGTCATTTTATTTTTGTGATTGCATGCAATCAGTGGCCTGTGTGCAGAGTGGGGCGGGGCTGGGCTGGCCAGAGCAGGGGAGGAGTGGTATGCCTTCTCTAAGTACGCATTAACTGTTTGCCCGGCCCTGTTGGGCGGACCAAACAGTTCATGTGCACTTTGCTTGTTCCTACCCGGCTCCATTAGACAGCCTGGCCAGGTACATGCTTTCAAGTCTGAGCGCCGATCCACGGAGCATGTGTGCTGCGTGCTTCCTGCTGCCGGCCAGACTGCAGAAAAGAAGAGGATGCAAGGGAGGCGGCAGCCTGCCGGCAGTCCCAAGCACGAGTGGCTGGCATGGCTCGTGGGTGGGGGTGTGGGTGCAGAGGCCGCTGGGGTGTCAAGGGGGGAAGGTCGCTGTCGCGCAGGGGGAGTGGGGTTTGGAAATCTAAAAATAAAAAACTTACCTCGAGGCTGGGTCTTTTATCTTCTGTGCTCCAGCTCTACAGAGTACGCTTCCAGGAACAGGAAGCAGGAAGCCAGTCTCCCTCCCCTAAGACAATCACAACTATGCAGTGCTGTATTGTGATTGGTCTGACTGCAGTGACACGGCACTCAGCCAGAGGCTGTAGAGGTGGGCATGTTTTCCATGCGGGCTGTAATGCAGCCTTTATGGACAACAGTGAAGTGTGCATGACTGCTTTGCGCCGCCTGAGAGGGCTGACCAAACAGTCATTGCGCACTTGAGTGGGCAAACCACTCCACCCCTGCCCTGCTCCGTGAGCAGAGCAGTCCTGCCCAACCTCCCACCCGCAAAGGAAAGATAGCATGATAATAAATCAAAGTTATTATCATGTTATGTTTCCTCTTCTCTCACTGCTTGAAAGCAGTGGGGCGACGCTCCTCCGTCATAGCGGAGGAGCTGTCGCTGGTTCCAAGGTAAGTGTGTTTTTTTTTTTGTTAATTAAAACCACCAGTCCGACCACCCCGGCCGGTAGCAGCCACAACTGGAACAACTTAATTTGTATATAAAGCATCATGCCTTGTAATACGAACAACTGCAGCAGAACGTGGATGTCGCGCAAGGAAAACAATCGTGGTTAGCATGCTATATATTAGTGATTCTGAAAGTATACGTCGTGCTTCTGAACTCGCTGCATGCCTTTTGTTATATTAGGAAGTGTGTTTTCAGAATCAGTAATATATATTAGGGATTCTGAAAGCACATATCATGCATCTGGACATGCTGCATGCCTTTTATTAATAGGAGAGTGGCTGCAGGGCGGATTGTGCGTCTTTTTGAAAGTGTTCATGTTAATTGCTGCGCCCTTACCCGGCGCTGCAATTAACATGAATACTTTCAAAAAGGCATACAATCTGCCCCGCAGCCGCGCTCTATTACCAAAAGGAATGCAACAAGTGCAAGAGCCACTTCCTGCTGAACTTGGGTTGTGACCCTCCTTAACCCCACAGGCTGCCGTGTAAGAGGGACACTTACCTGACGCTCGTGTTCTCTTCCATGATGGTCTCTTTCTCTGCTCAAAATCCCGCAATAAGGAAATTACCGATTTTCGTGCTGCTCGCATTTGAAACGCGGCAGTACGAACGGTCTCTCACAAGATCTGCTGTGTGTGCGTACTTCACACAGGACACTGCACGCTCGGGTTAGCATAGATGCACGCACCTTACAGGGAACGGTGCTCCTGGGAGGCCCTTAGTACCTCAAATGTAATTCCGGTAAAACGGAAATTCTGCCGTTTGGCTCTCAAAACCTGTTCTCTCCGAAAGACTGGTGGCCTGATGATGCTGAAATCCCCCCTAACACTATCTCCTCTGCCCGGAACTTGGGCATCAAATTTGATGACCAGTTGTCTTTTCAACAACAAGCGGTGGCCGTGGCTGGTACGTGCTTTCATCTTATTAGATCTTTACGGAAGTTTTTTGATCTGCTTCCTTTGTCAGCAAGAAAAACAGTGGCAGTTGCTTTGATTACATCTAGACTGGACTACTGCAATGGCCTGTACGCAGGAGCAAATAAGTCCGTGCTCCACAGGCTGCAGATGGTCCAGCACGCAACTGCCCGTTTGGTGCTACGCTGGCCCCGTAAGTCGTCTGCCTCGGCTGCGCTTAAAGCACTTCACTGGTTACCGATCTGTAAACGGATCCTGTTCAAGATTCTTTTGATTACATTCAGAGCTTTCCAACAGCTAGGGCCTAGATATCTGGCCAACGGCTTTATGCGCTATCAGCCGGCGCGCGCCGTCTGAGGTCTGCAAATCAGAACCTGTTGGTAATACCCAGATTCAAGCGGGCTACCAAAGGTGGCAGATCTCTTTTTTTTCTGGGCGCTAAGGCCTGGAATAAACTTCCGCCGCAGCTCCGATCTATCCCAAATGAGAGCAAGTTTAGGAAAGCGCTCAAAACCTGGATGTTCTCACTGACTGATGTCGCGTGTAGGGCTTTGGTGTAGAGTGTATTGTTATTGAGTTCGCCTTCATTCCCCCTGACCCTTTTCATCTGGGTTGGTGTTAAGCGCCAAGATACTCCTTGGAGTGGTAGTTGCGCTATATAAATGCACTTTACATTATATTACATAGACTGCCCTTAGATCCACACTCCTCGCTGCAACACTAGTCTGTCCATCAGGTAGTCAGGCTCTTTGGGGGGCCCATAGACCCAGCCATTGATGGTGGCCAGTTGCAGCACCCAATAGAACAGTTGGATGTTTGACAAGGCTACTCCATTGTACCAACTGCTTGTCAGTTTGTGTTGTGCTATTCGTGCTGGGCCGCCATCCCACAACAATGTTCAGAGCGAAGGGTCTGGGGAAATCACTGTAAGAATCAAGGAGGGACTCCACCGGGTTTGAGGAGGAGCAACTTAGGGCCCTTTTGAAGAAGCAGGCTTAGGCACCAGAGTTAGCGTGACCAGATCTTGAGAACCAAATACTGGGACATTTTGCAAAAATAGAAGAAGGACTACAATGTTATGTCAACTGAGCGGGGCAGAATGACAGCTCTCATCAAAAACAAGCATTGGAAATGCAATAGGTCTCGCATTAGGAAAGTTTGAGCTATTGGTCTTATAAATGTCTTTTTTTTATTTATGTGTTGTTTTTGAAAATAGCTAAATTAATATCTTTGTCATTTACAATGCCAATAGTTATAACTTTCGCAAATGTGACACCTATAGCATTTGTAATGAAACATGTTTTGTATTTACGTGACTTAGATGTATTGATATTACAAATAACAATGGATTTTAATTTTTTAAAATAATTAATTTAATTTGTAATGTCAATAGCTTTAAGTTTTGTAAATAACTTTTGTGAAGATTATGTTCAATGTTTTTTATTGTGATGAAAATCCAAGAACAAAAGTGAAATATTAACATATTTTTGTGATTTGTAATAAAGCTTGAAAGCTTGAAAACAGCTTTAAACATTGAAAGAACATATTTGAACCAGTGATGCGGTGGTGGTGCTGAGTGATGCTGTGGTTGCGCTGAGTGATGCGGTGGTTGCGCTGAGTGATGCTGTGGTTGCGCTGAGTGATACTGTTGTTACGCAGAGTGATGCTGTGGTTGCGCTGAGTGATGCTGTGGTTGCGCTGAGTGATGCTGTGGTGGTGCTGAGTGGTGCTGGGGTGGTGTTGAGTGGTGCTGTGGTGGTGCTGAGTGATGCTGCGGTGGAGCTGAGTGTTAATGTGGTGGTGCTTAGTGATAATGTGTTGGTGCTGAGTGATGCTGGGGTGGCGCTGAGCGATGATGTGGTGATGCTGAGTGGTGCTGTGGTGATGCTGAGTGGTGCTGTGGTGGTGCTGACGTGGTGCTGACTGTTGCTGTGGTGTTGCTGAGTGATGCTGTGGTGTTGCTGAGTGATGCTGTGGTGGTGCTGTGGTGGTGCAGAGTGGTGCTGTGGTGGTGGAGAGTGGTGCTGTGGTGGTTCAGTGTGGTGCTGTGGTGGTTCTGTGGTGGTGCTGAGTGATGCTGTGGTGGTGCTGAGTGATGCTGTGGTGGTGTTGAGTGGTGCTGTGGTGGTGCTGAGTGGTGCTGTGGTGGTGCTGAGTGGTGCTGTGTTGGTGCTGAGTGGTGCTGTGGTGGCGCTGAGTGATGCTGTGGTGGTGCTGAGTGATGCTGTGGTGGTGATGAGTGGGAGATGGGGAGAGGGAGAAAAAGGAGAGCAGGGAGAGGGTAAAGAGAGGGAGAGAGAGGAGAGAGAGAGAGGGGGAGAGAGGAGAGAGAGACGTAGAAGGGGAGAGGAGAGGGAAGAGAGGGAAAGGGAGAGAGGGAGAGGGAAGTGAGGGAAAGGGAGAGAGGGAAAGGGGAGAGAGGGTAGAGGGAGAGAGGAGGGTAAGAAGAGAGGGGGAGGACGAGAGCGAAGGACGGAAGGTAGAGAGAGGGGAGAGAGAGGGAGAGAGAGGAGAGCAGGCAGAGGGGGAGATGGGGAGAGGGAGAAAAAGGAGAGCAGGGGGAAGGTAAAGAGAGGGAGAGAGGAGAGAGAGGGGGAGAGAGAGAGGGAGAGGGTGAGAGAGGAGAGAGGGAGAGGGAAGTGAGGGAAGTGAGGGAAAGGGAGAGAGGTAGACGGAGAGAGGGAGAGTGAGAGAGTGAGGGGAGGGAGAGAGAGGGTGGACGAGAGGAAAGGAGGGAGAGGAGAGGGATTGGAGTGAGAGAGTGAGAGAGAGAGAGAGGAGAGCAGTTAGAGGGATATTGGAGGAGAGAGTGAGAACCGGGTGCAGCATACCAATTCATGGCAGTCCATTTATAGCTTTGAACGGTCTTAATTGCAAGACAGCAATCAGATTTTAAGGTGCACAGTCTATATGCCTTTGAGTTTCAAAATGTTCGATTTCTACATGGTCTCCCTCCAATGAGGTTAAGTACTGGCCTATGAGGTTACAGGAAGAAATCACAGTTGAAAAGAGGGGCAATAAACAAACTAGCCGCAACGTACACATAACTATTGTTTTTGATTCAAGAGAAATTAATACGATTCTCTTTAGTAATATTGAGAAGTATATTTTCTACGAAAGTGGATAAAGAAATACTTATGAAGACAATACAGAAATTAGTTACCATGCAAGAAAGCTGTAATTGAATAATACATAACAGAAGCAACTTGCGATACTTTCAAGCTCAGTTCTTTGAAAAGCAAATGAAAAGATGGTTTGAAAAAAAAAATCCCCCCCACAGCTTGCTATTGCTCTCACAAATAGGAATGCATTTGCTTGGCTTTACTTCTACCTTCTTTTTTATGCATAACAGACCTGTTGTTGTGTTGGCCCCATTACACCAAAACACGACAACTTGTCTTCAGAAAATCGTGAGCAAACCACTGCTAAAACCATGTTACTCCCGAGTGGGTAACGTGTGTTCACAACATCAAATACATGGTGTTTGGCTCAGGTTTTCACCAATAGTGATGCAACAACCAAAATTACCGCGCAAGACACAGTGAATCTTACCTTCATAAAGTATACGGCAAAGTTGCAGCCCCACGACAAATCACTCGGTACCAGGTAGTGGACGAGTGAGGGCTGGAACCAGGAAGTGAATAAAATGGAAGTCTCTGAAAGCTCATTGGTTGAGGACATACGTAAGAGCTGGAGCGTCAACCGCAATTGTGTTAAATCAAAAGAGCGGCAAAAAGTGAGGAAAGACTATATGAGTGGTCAAAGACTCTTTGTCTCATACTGGTCATTAACTAAAACTGGCGATTAGGTGCCAATATGTGTGAATAAAGTCAGCCCCTATTAGTGTTTGATAGCGGAGGTACATTGCTTAAAATTGACAATTGTACCGAAACGGGCAGTGAAAATTGGGTATATTATGTAAATATACTGATTAATTTATCATCAGCCAAGCTTCCAGTTGCGCCGAAGAAAGGAAAGGGAGAGAGGTGGAATGGATAGAACCAGCGGTAACTAAAAAATGTTTTAAAAAAAGTTAAAATAAAAGGAGACACGGCCTGGCGGACGTGAAACTGAAAGTACGGCCGGCCGGCCGGCCGTGAATAATTAGGGGAGGAGAAATGGCTGAGTCAGAGCGCACGCTGGGTGGAATGAAAGGCTTTGATACAGTAGGGGGCGGAGCGGGAAGAGCTGCTGGCGGCAACAAGCTGGGGAACAGATGGCTGGCGATTTGATGCTGTGCACGCGCATTTGAACTCATTGCGCTTGCGCATTGACCTAAAAGCGCACGTGCACTATATCAAATCGCCACTTTGGTTAAACTCTGGATAAGCCCCTATATCTCTCGTAAGCTCGAATGCGCAAGCGCATCGGCAGGCGAGACCTAAAAAGGAACACAGAGAGGCATTGATAAAATAAATACAATGTAATTTCTAATACCAGCATTATACCTGTTAATTAAATGTCTTATTTACAACAGCTGGTAACTAGCACAGCTTTACAACACCTAAAATGTACCTCTCACTGTTTTCAGTTGACACCCTCAAAAAACGGGGACATGAGCCAAAATTGACGAAATCTGCCGGGACAGCTGATGAAAACCTGGGACTGTCCCTGCAAATCCGGGACGCATAGTCACCCTATCCAGAGTGGTGAAGCAGCCCTGGGTCCAGAGTGGCAGCAGAGCAGCACTGGTCCCGGTATCACTTGTTGCTATGGTAACCACTCTACTTCCACTGATAGATGCTGAAGCGGCTATTAGTGCAAAATGGCGAAAACCATTTTCATAAAGTGGGCGCGTGTGCCCTCCGTAGCAATGAATGGATACTTGACCGTCCAAGCATTGCAATAAAAACACTTGTCTCTCAGTGCAAGGATGAAGTGTAAAGGTGGAATGTAAGGAGTGCTGTGAATGATCGCACAGTGTGTTGCTGCCAAGGGGCCCGTACAATGAATGACATTTGACCTGTTAGCTGAGGTCTTACGTCACTGTCATAAATGATGAGGAACATTGCAGGGTAAGTGGTGGCAAAATGAGAAAAAACGGTATTTTTCCTGAAGCCATGCATTATTGAGTAACACAGTATGCATTTACAATTGCGAAACAGCCACTAATGTGTTAATTTGTTTCTACAAGCATGTTACTGACCACAAGGCATTTGTCCGACTTAGAAGTGATTAGGCTGTGTTCTCCGACAGGCCTGCTGTTTGTCTTAACGCAAGGATGGCTCTGAGTTGTTCAAAATGTATAGAAACACTTCAAGGGTAGCATGGTTGTGTGAAATCACGAGGGGCCCCGTTCAATCCCCATATCGAACAGGCGGCCAACTTTACAGCCCCTTTTGAGTCAGGCAAGTCCGGGCCCACCAACCCCACCTGGTGTGCTCCGCCTCTCACCTGCCGCATCTGGATCCGGTCCAAAACGGAACATTATCTCCCCGCCATCAAAGCACTTCTTCCCGCCTACTCAAGGTCCCTCCGAGCCATCGGCGATTTCACTCGGCACAACCTCCCCCCCCCACCCCCCCCAGGCTTTGAAAAATACTCGGGGATAGTTGTTGAAGCTCGATGGCGGGCACCCTTCCCACCCCACCCCCACCATAGAAAACACTGCTCTTTTATGAACGCACATCTGCAGGCTTGGCGCGTGACACTGTCAGCCACTCCTCGCTTGGGCCAAGAGCATTTACAAGCTGGAATTATCGAGCTTTTACATTAATTGTTAAAAGCGAAACTACAAGTTTCAAAATGCAACGCGCTGCCGCCAATCTAGTGACGGGGTACCAACCCCAATCAAATGGAAAACACAGGGTCAAAGTCATAATGAAGCACGTGCAGGTTTCCCAGCATGTAAAGCAAAATCTTGATTTACACAAGCCACTCACGTGAGTGACTTTAGCCCTCACGTTTTATGCTTCAGTAATAATAACGTCATATGAATAACGTTTTTATACAGCACCTACTACCGCTTCTAAGTGCTGTAAACAGCAACTGTTACTGCTATCCAATTTGATGGTACTCAATTCTCATACCTCACTAGGATGAAAGGCTGCGTTGGCCCTCCATAACACTGATGTCACGTGTGAGAGGCAGGTGGGCAACACAGAAGCCTCTTGCTGCCAACAGAGACAACAGGCCTGTCGAGAACAACACCTACTGACTTGTTTGTGGGACAAATGCCTTGTGTTCAGTCACATTTATTTTAAGTGCTTGTAGAAACAAATGAACACATTACTGACTGTTTTGCAACTGTTAACCCACATTGTGTTTCTGGATGATGCATGGCTTCAGTAAAAGGGCGTTTTTTCACATTTTGCCACCACTTACACTGCGATATTTCCCATAATGTATGCCAGTGACGTAAGACCTCAGCTAACAGGCCAAAATCTCATTCATTGTACAAGCCCCAAGGCAGCAAGCAACTGAGATAATTCACCGTACTCCTTACATTCCATCCTTACACTGAGAGAGAAGCAGTTTTGGTGCAAGGCTTGGACGCGGCACACGGGTCCACTTTATGAAATGGCTTTCGCCATTTTGCACTGATAGCCGCATCAGCATCTATCAGTGGAAGTAGAGTTATTACCATAGCAACAAGTGAAACCCTGACCAGTGCTGCTCTGCTGCCACTCTGGACCCTGGGCTGCTTCCCCGCTCTGGAGCCTAAGCCCGCTTCTTCAAGAGGGCCCTAAGTGGCTCCTCCCCAACCTGGCGGTGCTCCCTCCTTGACTCTGGCGGTGCTCCTTCCTTGACTCTGGTGGTGCTCCCTCCTTGATTCTGGCAGTGCTCCTTCCTTGACTCTGGCGGTGCTCCCTCCTTGACTCTGGTGGTGCTCCTTCCTTGACTCTGGCGGTGCTCCCTCCTTGACTCTGGTGGTGCTCCTTCCTTGACTCTGGTGGTGCTCCCGCCTTGATTCTGGCAGTGTTCCCTCCTTGACTCTGGGGTGCTCCCTCCTTGACTCTGGTGGTGCTCCCTCCTTGATTCTGGCGGTGTACTGTGCAAAGGGGTTTTTAGAAAATTAGGACTAGAGGGGCGCTTTGCCTGGGTTAAAACGTTACAAAGTGTGTATGGAGCAAGAGTGTCGTTGTGTAGTGCGTGAAGAGCAGACGGCAAAACACCCTTAACCGTCCAAACAAGTCAAGAGACAAGGCAAATTAACAAAGATAAGCTCTCGCAACTACATGTGTGTTCATCAAAACAAGGTAAATTGACCAAAAGTTAAAAAGAAGCGCAGAAGCAGGTTCTTTGGTGTAAGTCTTCTTGTCACAGCAAGATGTTTAATTTTCTCCAGACTTGAGAATAATATCAATCGCCGACACGTGTTTCGTCGTGTGCGGTTGAGTCACACGACTCTTCAGGGCTTCCACTCCAATTCCAATGTGTGGTTGGAGTAAGTCTGGGTCTTTAAAAGCTCAGTTTCAAGCAATGGGTATTCTGTATGTATATGAAACAGTCGATGCTGTTTGACAAAGTAATCAGTTGCAGTATATGGATAGAATTATCGTATCCCACTGGTAATTTCCATTTGAAAGTATAGCGCTGTGTCTCGCTATGCTGTAAGGCGGGGAGCCGGGAGGGGATTCTTTATAGCGCCAAATTGAGGAAACGAGTACGTGACCTCTGCGGTGGTGTGCCGCTGCAGGCAATCCCTCCTCTGTTAGTTCCCGGCGACCGCCTGCAGCGGCACACCACCGCAGAGGTCACGTACTCGTTTCCTCAATTTGGCGCTATAAAGAATCCCCTCCCGGCTCCCCGCCTTACAGCATAGCGAGACACAGCGCTATACTTTCAAATGGAAATTACCAGTGGGATACGATAATTCTATCCATATACTGCAACTGATTACTTTGTCAAACAGCATCGACTGTTTCATATACATACAGAATACCCATTGCTTGACACTGAGCTTTTAAAGACCCAGACTTACTCCAACCACACATTGGAATTGGAGTGGAAGCCCTGAAGAGTCGTGTGACTCAACCGCACACGACGAAACACGTGTCGGCGATTGATATTATTCTCAAGTCTGGAGAAAATTAAACATCTTGCTGTGACAAGAAGACTTACACCAAAGAACCTGCTTCTGCGCTTCTTTTTAACTTTTGGTCAATTTACCTTGTTTTGATGAACACACATGTAGTTGCGAGAGCTTATCTTTGTTGATTCTGGCGGTGCTCCCTCCTTGACTCTGGTGGTGCTCCTTCCTTGACTCTGGCGGTGCTCCCTCCTTGACTCTGGTGGTGCTCCTTCCTTGACTCTGGTGGTGCTCCCTCCTTGATTCTGGCAGTGTTCCCTCCTTGATTCTGGCAGTGCTCCTTCCTTGACTCTGGTGGTGCTCCTTCCTTGACTCTGGCAGTGCTCCCTCCTTGACTCTGGTGGTGCTCCTTCCTTGACTCTGGTGGTGCTCCCTCCTTGATTCTGTCAGTGTTCCCTCCTTGATTCTGGCAGTGCTCCTTCCTTGACTCTGGTGGTGCTCCCGCCTTGATTCTGGCAGTGTTCCCTCCTTGACTCTGGCGGTGCTCCTTCCTTGACTCTGGTGGTGCTCCCTCCTTGATTCTGGCAGTGCTCCTTCCTTGACTCTGGCGGTGCTCCCTCCTTGACTCTGGTGGTGCTCCTTCCTTGACTCTGGTGGTGCTCCCTCCTTGATTCTGGCAGTGTTCCCTCCTTGATTCTGGCAGTGCTCCTTCCTTGACTCTGGTGGTGCTCCTTCCTTGACTCTGGCAGTGCTCCCTCCTTGACTCTGGTGGTGCTCCTTCCTTGACTCTGGTGGTGCTCCCTCCTTGATTCTGTCAGTGTTCCCTCCTTGATTCTGGCAGTGCTCCTTCCTTGACTCTGGTGGTGCTCCCTCCTTGACTCTGGTGGTGCTCCTTCCTTGACTCTGGCGGTGCTCCTTCCTTGACTCTGGCGGTGCTCCCTCCTTGACTCTGGTGGTGCTCCTTCCTTGACTCTGGCGGTGCTCCCTCCTTGATTCTGGCAGTGTTCCCTCCTTGACTCTGGCAGTGCTCCTTCCTTGACTCTGGTGGTGCTCCCTCCTTGATTCTGGCAGTGTTCCCTCCTTGACTCTGGCAGTGCTCCTTCCTTGACTCTGGTGGTGCTCCCTCCTTGATTCTGGCAGTGTTCCCTCCTTGACTCTGGTGGTGCTCCTTCCTTGACTCTGGCGGTGCTCCCTCCTTGATTCTGGCAGTGTTCCCTCCTTGACTCTGGCAGTGCTCCTTCCTTGACTCTGGTGGTGCTCCTTCCTTGACTCTGGCGGTGCTCCCTCCTTGATTCTGGCAGTGTTCCCTCCTTGATTCTGGCAGTGTTCCCTCCTTGACTCTGGTGGTGCTCCTTCCTTGACTCTGGCGGTGCTCCCTGCTTGATTCTGTCAGTGCTCCTTCCTTGACTCTGGCGGTGCTCCCTCCTTGATTCTGGCAGTGTTCCCTCCTTGATTCTGGTGGTGCTCCCTCCTTGATTCTGGCAGTGTTCCCTCCTTGATTCTGGTGGTGCTCCCTCCTTGATTCTGGCAGTGTTCCCTCCTTGATTCTGGCAGTGTTCCCTCCTTGATTCTGGCAGTGTTCCCTCCTTGATTCTGGTGGTGCTCCCACCTTGATTTTGGTGGTGCTCCAGCCTTGACTCTGGCAGTTCTCCCTCCTTGATTTTGGCGTTGCTTCCTCCTTGACTCTGTTGGTGCTCCCTCCTTGATTCAGGTGGTGCTCCCTGCTTGATTTTGGTGGTGCTTCCTCCTTGACTCTGGCGGTGCTCCCTCCTTGATTCAGGTGGTGCTCCCTGCTTGATTTTGGTGGTGCTCCCGCCTTGACTCTGGTGGTGCTCCCGCCATGATTCTGTTGGTGCTCCCTCCTTGATTCAGGTGGTGCTCCCTCCTTGACTCTGGTGGTGCTCCCGCCCTGATTCTGTTGGTGCTCCCTCCTTGATTCAGGTGGTGCTCCCTCCTTGATTTTGGTGGTGCTTCCTCCTTGATTCTGTTGGTGCTCCCTCCTTGATTCAGGTGGTGCTCCCTCCTTGATTTTGGTGGTGCTTCCTCCTTGACTCTGTTGGTGCTCCCTCCTTGATTCAGGTGGTGCTCCCTGCTTGATTTTGGTGGTGCTCCCGCCTTGACTCTGGTGGTGCTCCCGCCCTGATTCTGGTGGTGCTCCCTCCTTGACTCTGGTGGTGCTCCTTCCTTGACTCTGGCGGCGCTCCCGGCTTTATTCTTGTGATGCTCCCTGCTTGACTCTGGCGGTGCTCCTTCCTTGACTCTGGTGGTGCTCTCTCCTTGATTCTGGTGGTGCTACTCGCTTGATTCTGGCAGTGCTCCCACCTTGATTTTTGCGGTGCTCTCGCCTTGACTCTGGCGGTGCTCTCGCCTTGATTCTGGTGGAGCTCCCACCTTGATTTTGGTGGTGCTCCAGCCTTGATTCTGGCGGTGCCCCAGCCTTGACTCTGGCGGTGCTCCCTCCTTGATTCTGGCGGTGCTCCCTCCTTGATCCAGGTGGTGTTCCCTGCTTGATTTTGGTGGTGCTCCCGCCTTGACTCTGGTGGTGCTCCCTCTTTGACTCTGGCAGTGCTCCCTCCTTGATACTGGCGGTGCTCCCTCCTTGACTCTGGTGGTGCTCCTTCCTTGACCCTGGCGGTGCTCCCTCCTTGATTCTGGTGGTGCTCCTCGCTTGATTCTGCAGTGCTCCCACCTTGATTTTGGCGGTGCTCCAGCCTTGATTCTGGTGGTGCTCTCGCCTTGATTCTGGCGGTGCTCCAGCCTTGACTCTGGCGGTGCTCCCTCCTTGATTATGGCGGTGCTTCCTCCTTGACTCTGGCGGGGCTCCCTCCTTGATTCAGGTGGTGCTCCCTGCTTGATTTTGGTGGTGCTCCCGCCTTGACTCTGGTGGTGCTCCCGTCCTGATTCTGTTGGTGCTCCCTCCTTGATTCAGGTGGTGCTCCCTCCTTGATTTTGGTGGTGCTTCCTCCTTGATTCTGTTGGTGCTCCCTCCTTGATTCAGGTGGTGCTCCCTCCTTGATTTTGGTGGTGCTTCCTCCTTGACTCTGTTGGTGCTCCCTCCTTGATTCAGGTGGTGCTCCCTGCTTGATTTTGGTGGTGCTCCCGCCTTGACTCTGGTGGTGCTCCCGCCCTGATTCTGGTGGTGCTCCCTCCTTGACTCTGGTGGTGCTCATTCCTTGACTCTGGCGGCGCTCCCGGCTTGATTCTTGTGATGCTCCCTGCTTGACTCTGGCGGTGCTCCTTCCTTGACTCTGGTGGTGCTCTCTCCTTGATTCTGGTGGTGCTACTCGCTTGATTCTGGCAGTGCTCCCACCTTGATTTTGGCGGTGCTCTCGCCTTGACTCTGGCGGTGCTCTCACCTTGATTCTGGTGGAGCTCCCACCTTGATTTTGGTGGTGCTCCAGCCTTGATTCTGGCGGTGCCCCAGCCTTGACTCTGGCGGTGCTCCCTCCTTGATTCTGGCGGTGCTCCCTCCTTGATCCAGGTGGTGTTCCCTGCTTGATTTTGGTGGTGCTCCCGCCTTGACTCTGGTGGTGCTCCCTCTTTGACTCTGGCAGTGCTCCCTCCTTGATACTGGCGGTGCTCCCTCCTTGACTCTGGTGGTGCTCCTTCCTTGACCCTGGCGGTGCTCCCTCCTTGATTCTGGTGGTGCTCCTCGCTTGATTCTGCAGTGCTCCCACCTTGATTTTGGCGGTGCTCCAGCCTTGATTCTGGTGGTGCTCTCGCCTTGATTCTGGCGGTGCTCCAGCCTTGACTCTGGCGGTGCTCCCTCCTTGATTATGGCGGTGCTTCCTCCTTGACTCTGGCGGTGCTCCCTCCTTGATTCAGGTGGTACTCCCTGCATGATTTTGGTGGTGCTCCCGCCCTGATTCTGGTGGTGCTCACTCCTTGACTCTGGTGATGCTCCCTCCTTGACTCGGGCGGGGCTCCCTCCTTGACCCTGGCGGTGCTCCCTCCTTGATTCAGGTGGTGCTCCCTGCTTGATTCAGGTGGAGCTCACTCCTTGACTCGGGCGGTGCTCCCTCCTTGACTCTGGCGGTGCTCCCTCCTTGACTCCGGCGGTGCTCCCTCCTTGACTCTGGCGGTGCTCCCGGCTTGACTCTGGTGGTGCTCCTTCCTTGACTCTGGCGGTGCTCCTTCCTTGACTCTGGTGATGCTCCCTCCTTGACTCGGGCGGTGCTTTCTCCTGCCCTGCGCTTCAACCCTGGCACCTACGTTGCTCGTGAAACACTCCTTGCTTCCTTGGCCCTACACTGTACCCCTACTTATTTTATTCTGCCATGTGCTACACTACACCCCTGACCAGCGCTACTCCACACAGACCCTTAACTGACCACACCTGGACCCTGTGCAGCTCTCTGCTCCCTGGGCTCTTATAGTGCTCTCCACCCCCTCCATCTTGCGTTCCCCACCCCTTTAGCCCCTGCAGTGCTCTCCCTTGTCCCTGTGCTACCCCACCCCTGCACACTGCACTTCTCTCCTCAGACCCAGCGCTGCTCCCCTTGGCACCTTATGCTTAGACGCCTGGTGAGTTACCTCTCTGGACCTCCCTGCTACCACCCCAACCTCAGACTCCACCCTGCTCCACACCTGCACTCTGTGCCCCCCCATCTGAACCCTACACTGACCCAATCCACTGGACCATGCTCTGGCCATCCACTGCAGGACTC
Source organism: Lissotriton helveticus (assembly GCF_964261635.1). Lineage (NCBI taxonomy): Eukaryota > Metazoa > Chordata > Amphibia > Caudata > Salamandridae > Lissotriton > Lissotriton helveticus. The sequence goes on from NC_136065.1 coordinate 1,983,322,551, forward strand.
TGTGCTACCCCACTCGGACCTTACGCTGCCCCTACTGGTGGGTCCTGTACGTCACCTTTCCCCTACACTACTATCACACCACACATACCCCTTACTCGTGCTAACAGTTGGATTTTATATAATGAAAGAGCGTAGAGCCATGCTTCGCTAAAATGCAGCTAGGATACAGCATAGACAGCAGCAGTGCAAGCTTCACCAACACGCAGCTACGGTACAGCATAGACAGCAGCAGTGCAAGCTTCACCAACACGCAGCTAGCGTACAGCATAGACAGCAGCAGTGCAAGCTTCGGTAACATGCAGCTAGGGTACAGCAGAGACAGCAGCAGTGCAAGCTTCACCAACACACAGCTAGGGTACAGCATAGACAGCAGCAGTGTAAGCTTCACAAACATGCAGCTAGGGTACAGCATAGACAGCAGCAATGCAAGCTTCACCAACATGCAGCTAGCGTACAGCATAGACAGCAGCAGTGCAAGCTTCGGTAACATGCAGCTAGGGTACAGCAGAGACAGCAGCAGTGAAAGCTTCTCCAACACATAGCTAGGGTACTGCATAGACAGCAGCAGTGCAAGCTTCATTAACACGCAGCTAGGGTACAGCATAGACAGCAGCAGTGCAAGCTTCATTAACACACAGCTAGAGTACAGCATAGACAGCAGCAGTGTAAGCTTCACAAACATGCAGCTAGGGTACAGCATAGACATCAGCAGTGCAAGCTTCACCAACACACAGCTAGGGTACAGCATAGACAGCAGCAGTGGAAGCTTCACAAACACGCAGCTAGGGTACAGCATAGACATCAGCAGTGAAAGCTTCACCAACGCGCAGCTAGGGTACAGCATAGACATCAGCAGTGCAAGCTTCACCAACGCGCAGCTAGGGTACAGCATAGACATCAGCGGTGCAAGTTTCGCTAACAAGCAGCTAGGGTACAGCATAGACATCAGCAGTGCAAGCTTCGCTAACAAGCAGCTAGGCTACAACATAGAGAGCAGCAGTGCAAGCTTCACTGACACACAGCTAGGGTACAGCATAGACATCAGCAGTGCAAGCTTCACCAACACGCAGCTAGGGTACAGCATAGACATCAGCAGTGCAAGCTTCACCAATGCGCAGCTAGGGTACAGCATAGACATCAGCAATGCAAGTTTCGCTAACAAGCAGCTAGGGTACAGCATAGACAGCAGCAGTGCAAGCTTCACCAACACGCAGCTAGCGTACAGCATAGACAGCAGCAGTGCAAGCTTCACCAACACGCAGTTAGCGTACAGCATAGACAGCAGCAGTGCAAGCTTCGGTAACATGCAGCTAGGGTACAGCAGAGACAGCAGCAGTGCAAACTTCACCAACACATAGCTAGGGTACAGCATAGACAGCAGCAGTGTAAGGTTCACAAACACGCAGCTAGGGTACAGCATAGACATCAGCAGTGCAAGCTTCGCTAACAAGCAGCTAGGGTACAACATAGACAGCAGCAGTGCAAGCTTCACTGACACACAGCTAGGGTACAGCATAGACAGCAGCAGTGAAAGCTTCTCCAACACACAGCTAGGGTACAGCATAGACAGCAGCAGTGAAAGCTTCTCCAACACGCAGCTAGGGTACAGCATGGACAGCAGCAGTGAAAGCTTCTCCAACACACAGCTAGGGTACAGCATAGACATCAGCAGTGCAAGCTTCACCAATGCGCAGCTAGGGTACAGCATAGACATCAGCAGTGCAAGTTTCACCAACGCGCAGCTAGGGTACAGCATAGACATCAGCAGTGCAAGCTTCACCAACGTGCAGCTAGGGTACAGCATAGACATCAGCAGTGCAAGTTTCGCTAACAAGCAGCTAGGGTACAGCATAGACAGCAGCAGTGCAAGCTTCACTGACACACAGCTAGGGTACAGCATAGACAGCATCAGGGTAAGCTTCACCGATATGCAGCTAGCGTACAGCATAGACAGCAGCAGTGGAAGCTTCACTAACATGCAGCTAGGGTACAGCATAGAACACAGCAGTGCAAGCATCGCTAACACGCAGCTAGGGTACAGCATAAACAGCAGCAGTGGAAGCTTCTCCAACACACAGCTAGGATACAGCATAGATAGCAGCAGTGGAAGCTTCATTAACACACAGCTAGGGTACAGCATAGACATCAGCAGTGCAAGCTTCACCAACACGCAGCTAGGGTATAGCAGCTGCAGTGCAAGCTTAACTAACACAAAGCTAGGGTACAGCATAGAACACAGCAGTGCAAGCATCACTAACAAACATCTAGGGTACAACATAGAACAGAGCAGTGCAAGCATCTTTAACACGCAGCTAGGGTACAGCATAGACAGCAGCAGTGCAAGCTTCTCCAACACACAGCTAGGGTACAGCATAGACAGCAGCAGTGCAAGCTTCATTAACATGCAGCTAGGGTACAGCATAGACAGCAGCAGTGGAAGCTTCTCCAACACATAGCTAGGGTACAGCATAGACAGCAGCAGTGGAAGCTTCACCAACACGCATCTAGGGTACAGCATAGACAGCAGCAGTGAAAGCTTCTCCAACACACAGCTAGGGTACTGCATAGACAGCAGCAGTGCAAGCTTCATTAACACGCAGCTAGGGTACAGCATAGACAGCAGCAGTGCAAGCTTCATTAACACGCAGCTAGGGTACTGCATAGACAGCAGCAGTGCAAGCTTCATTAACACGCAGCTAGGGTACAGCAGTGACAGCAGCAGTGCAAGCTTCACCAACACGCAGCTAGGGTACAGCATGGACAGCAGCAGTGAAAGCTTCTCCAACACACAGCTAGGGTACTGCATAGACAGCAGCAGTGCAAGCTTCATTAACATGCAGCTAGGGTACTGCATAGACAGCAGCAGTGCAAGCTTCACCAACGCGCAGCTAGGGTACATCATAGACAGCAGCAGTGCAAGCTTCATTAACACGCAGCTAGGGTACTGCATAGACAGCAGCAGTGCAAGCTTCATTAACACGCAGCTAGGGTACAGCATTGACAGCAGCAGTGCAAGCTTCACCAACACGCAGCTAGGGTACAGCATGGACAGCAGCAGTGAAAGCTTCTCCAACACACAGCTAGGGTACTGCATAGACAGCAGCAGTGCAAGCTTCATTAACATGCAGCTAGGGTACTGCATAGACAGCAGCAGTGCAAGCTTAATTAACACGCAGCTAGGGTACAGCATTGACAGCAGCAGTGCAAGCTTCACCAACACGCAGCTAGGGTACAGCATGGACAGCAGCAGTGAAAGCTTCTCCAACACACAGCTAGGGTACTGCATAGACAGCAGCAGTGCAAGCTTCATTAACACGCAGCTAGGGTACAGCATAGACAGCAGCAGTGCAAGCTTCATTAACACGCAGCTAGGGTACTGCATAGACAGCAGCAGTGCAAGCTTAATTAACACGCAGCTAGGGTACAGCATAGAACACAGCAGTGCAAGCATTGCTAACAAGCAGCTAGGGTACAGCATAGAACAGAGCAGTGCAAGCAACGCTAACAGGCAGCTAGGGTACAGCATAGACAGCAGCAGTGCAAGCTTCACCAACACGCAGCTAGGGTACAGCATAGACAGCAACAGTGCAAGCTTCGCCAACACGCAGCTAGGGTACAGCAGAGACACCTTTCTGTGTATTACTAAGGCTTCAAATTAAGTAACAATGTACAAAAAGCAAATGACAAAAACATTTGGCATTGCCAATGTTTTTTTTTTGGGTGCCAGGCTGTGATGCCCAAGGCATCTTTGTATTATCTTAGGGAGTCAGTGTGAATGAATGACTGCAGACAGCGGCACATGTAATTTTAAACCTGCTGAACTGAACTGCGAGCATCTTGCTGACAGCCAAACAGTGCAGGAAATTAGGGGGACCCCAACCTCCTGAGTGAAGAGTGATGACTCCATTCAGCAGCGCCCCACAGGTTTGAAAAGCAACCTGCAGAGAGTAAGAGGGGTTCTTAATTTCACTTCCATCAGGGCCTAACACAAAAGCCTCACTTAAAGGGCCATTAGCCCTTCTTTTGTTGGAGTCTCACCCTGGCTGGGATCTATCACCTAAATGCCAGTGCAATTGAAGGTTTCAGATGCCCTCCACGTGCTCTCAGCTTCACAGCTGTTGGTTAAATATTTGTGACTTTGGGCAATCCTGTATGTAAAGGATGTGCATGCACTGTAAGGATGCTAGATGTACCTGACTGTTTGACTGTATGAATTATTACACCAATAATGATTTTATTAGCACTTACTAATTATTGTTTTTATTTTTATTTATTTTACTGCGCTATCCATCCCAATGTAGAGTGTCAGAGCGTTTCATATCACATACACATTATGCAGAGGCAATGAATCATCCAAATGTGTAAATCAATGTGAAGAGATTTTACATCAGAAAATGATGGCTACAAAGTGTAGGAGTCACATATCATCCACAATAGGAGGCACAATCACAAAGTCAGGATTCAATTTGTTACACAGTGTCGACCGGAGTTGTCTTCACTGATAAGACTTTGTTACTATCCAAAGAAATCCTTTCAACAATCTTGAAATAATGAAAGATTCAGAAAAAAACAATAATAAACTAAACTTATGCCTTGCAGTTTCCATGCAGCTTCTAGATGCTGGTTCATAACTCATGATGCTACATTAGAAAGATTATAGCTGATTAACTGCAAGCTACAGAAGGAACTCTCTGACAATAGCAGCAACCCATTGAGCTATCCATTTGCAAGTTACACGTTGTACAGGGCAGCAAGTGCATTAACCCTACATGCCACCTTATGATGAGTGAAAATTTTGCTCATAGCTATATATAGGGGCATATCAGTCCCAAGACTGAATATCATACTGCCAATAGGCCAAGTCGCTTATACAGCAGTTCCATACAAGATTGGGTGTCACTGTTTTAAAGATGCCTTTGATAAAAAAGTCCATCATCATCCATTAATTTCCAATGATTCCTAAATATAAATTCACTCGTAGTATAGTATTCTTCATCAATGATACTTTTGTCGTATCGTTCTTAACGTTTCATTAAGGAACAATCCAATACGTTTCGGGTCACAGACTCTTCTTCAGGGCCATGTTGGACCACAAAAAATATACATTTGACAAAAGAAACAAAACAGCGTAAATTATTTAATGTAGAACCATGTCGTGACATACATGATTAATCATTCACATGCGACTGTCATGAATCACGGTAGCAACTGAATTAGAACCCCAAGACTTCACCACGAATCACAATATCTCTCAGTAATCTTTCAATACATATATAAACCTCTCCTGGTCCTTAACGACAACTCGAGTGTACACCGCCAAAAATCATACGACTGGTGTAAAGTAACAAAAGGATCTCTGTGACAAAAGCAGTAACACATTGAAGCAGGTACATTAACCATATATGCTACTTTTTTGATGAGTCAAACGTGACCAGACAATTCACAGATCTTCCCACCATGTGCATTAACCACCAGAGTTATGTTACCATTAATATCCTCACCTGAAAATTTCTGGGCCCAGAAAGTTCTCAGCAGCAGGTGCCTTACCACATAATATATTGCAAAATTCAGTCTGTGACCGAATAAATAAGTCAGAACAGATGCATTGTCTCATTTGTCCTTGTCGTCCGTTTCATTGCAGATGAGATTTTAATACATTTGCCGATTGTAGGTCTCCGCTGTTCTTGACTCTGCCCCTGGTGACTTCACCGCCGTTCTGATGCCACACCTGGACCCCCAATTTATGGGTTCCCATAATTAACATTTACCATTTTCAGCACTGTAGTCAGTTACGTGGCCCTACAACCCATCCAATCGCCACACAAGAGTGACTCCTAGCTGTGCGTGCGACCTGTGATTGGCTTATACAGCTGTCAGCCAGTTCCAGCGTTTTCCACACAGCTTGCCCTGTGCTCATTTGATGGCGCACTTGGGCTTGCGGTGACGTCATGGCATCTGATTCCATTTTTGACCTCTCCTTGTTTTTTCAGCCGATGCACTGATAAACACTAGACCTGGACTCTCACGTGACCAGACAAGTAAAGAGGCATTATGTGTGGACCCTGCCAAATCTCTAGAAACGCAGCAAGTCCATCGCTACGAGCATAAACAGTGGTATGCCACCACCACTGCTTCAAGGGACCCTGGGCATGCATTGCCATCACTCAACCATTACCAGGGAGTGCAGCACTGGGCCCTCAGCATGGAGAGTTAGAACTGTGCCTCTACCCTGCAGTGCCACTCCAGTACCCTCAGTAAGCGATGTCAGCTTTAGGCCTGGGCAGACCTCGCGGAGTTCCGCACCGCAGAACTCTGCGAAGTGAACAAAAAACTCTGCCACGCTACATGGAGTTCCGCTAGTGGCAGAGTGAGCTAGCTCTCTCCGTTCGTGTTGATTTTTAGCACCAGGTGTTTGTCCAGCGCTGAAAAATCAGATGACGCAGCTTCTTTCTGCCACTTGAGTAGATGTTCTACTCGAGCTGCAGCTTCCTCAACATGAGTGGTCGTGGCCATCTGTGACCGCCTGCATTGAGAAATCTCGCTGGGAGGTGGTCTGGAGTGAGATTTTCTTCACTCGGGTTCGACAACTTAACATTGGTGGACGAGGAACAAAGCAGAGTGGGAAAAACTCCTCAAGCGAAGCGGAAATTCACGCCCAGGCCTTTTCAGCATGCAGTGTCAGCACGGTTGTATGACGTTACAACTCATACTTTTACAACGCATACCTTTACAACGCATTTTTTATAACGCAACATCCATTACAACGCATTCCATTACAACGCATGCCATTACAACAAATTTTTAAAAACTACCTTTACAACGCATTCCATTACAACGCATACTACCTTTACAACGTATACCATTACATTGCATGTATGGTAAGTATTGGATAGTGTAGGGGTAAAAATTACTATTCTAACTCCAGGAGGTGCAACAGTAGGGTAAGTGTTGGATAGTGTAGGGGTAAAATTTACTATTCTATCTCCAGGGGGTGCAACAGTAGGGTAAGTGTTGGATAGTGTAAGGGTAAAATGTACTATTCTAACTCCTGGGGGTGCAACAGTAGGATAAGTGTTGGATAGTGTAAGGGTACTATGCATTGTAGTGGTATGCGTAGTAATGGTATGCATTGTAATGACTGCGTTGTAATGACATGAGTTGTAATTGTATGCGTTGTAGTGTCATGTGTGGTAATGGTTGCCTTGTAATGGCATGTGTTGTAAGGGATGTTGCGTTGTAATGACTGCCTTGTAATGGCAGTGCGTTGTAAAAGTTGCGTTGTAAAAGTTGTTTCCCGTCAGCACTGGACCTTCGCTGTCCACTACCAGCTGTGGTCTTCTCATTTAAAAAATGTTTTTTTTTTATTTAGCGCATACTAGACCCAAAGATATCAGGTATCAGAGAGCGTTACATGAGCACCAGTTGTGTTACACAAGGACACATTAATTTTTTTTAGGCACGAGGAGATTACGTGATTTGCCCAGCATCACAGGACGTTGAGCGTTGTTGCCGAGTCACAAACCCATTTCCCCAGCTTTGAGGTCAACCCCTATAGCCGTAACGCTACAGTCCCTCTTACTGCACGGGCTCAGCTCTCTTCTTACCATACTAAGCCCCTAGTTATCTACATTGAGTTTAGACCAGGGGTCCCTCACCTCACAGTACCCACACCCTTCAGAGCCAACACAGGGCAGGTTTGCATATTGGTGGATTTTTGGCACATATTTCCACATTTGTGGGGGACCTGGAATGCCTTTGCTTGTTTGGGTGTACCTGGTGCATGTTTCCTTGTTGCAAAACATATGTCTCCCTGATGCTAGGACTTATTTCCTTTTTGGTTTGCTTCCTTGAGTGTTTTCCCTGTTGGTGGTTTCATACCGTGTATTAATCTGTTAGAGAGTTTTTTGGCCTGTGTCTCGCTGTTAGTTGGTTCCCTGACATGTGTCGCATTTTGTGTTATACTTAGTATGTGTTTTCCATTGGTGCCATTCATATGTTGTACTCAAACTTAGATGAGGGCCTGTTGTGTTTATGCCAGTAGGCTATTCCTTGGGCTGGTTCAAAATATAAACTATTTCAGAGAAATCTGTGTATTTTTGAGAATTTTGCGTTAATCTTGTCACCCAAAATGACACCACTTTGCGTTATTCCTCTCTATGCGCTGTAAACATTTTCCACAAATGCCTCAATTTGTGGAAATTTCCAGTAAAAATTACGCAACAGTAAATTACATGAATTTCTTACACCAATAGCTATTACCTAGCTGCATTTAACTGTTGGTGAGGCAGCTTATGCACGTTTTTTCTATTAGTGCATTGGCATTTCACCATTGGAGGGGCTGGCTGATCACCTCCCTGTTGTTTGTGTTCAATCTGGCAGGTTACCAATGCAATAAAGACTATTCCATGTCATAGTCACGATACCTACACCATGTTGTGTTACTTATTTCGTAAAAGTGACAAGAGGAAAAAGCAGGCTAGGGTGTATGTGCATATTTTTGCTATGTTTTTAATGACCCCCAATTACATGTGAATGTTTGCTCAGTACTGCTATTTCTTATACAAACTAAGGAATATCAACCTATATTGATTTGTCATCTGTCTCTTTACTACCTTTTATATTATTGCTTGAACTTCAGAGATCAGTTTGTAAAATTGACCCGTTGTCATGAATATTTATTCAGTATTTTTACAATCACTGGGCAGAATTTGCCTCCATACTACTGGCTCTATTATATTTAGGGAACACTTTCCCTGTTTGCGCCCTTAAAACAGGTGTGTTAGTTGCAAATAGAGAAAGTGTGCTCCATTAAATACAATTTGCTGCCCCCAGAGCAGCAGCAAACTCGTGCTACCCGCATTCAAGTGAAATACAAAGCGGCTTTGAAGCAGCCGCTCTGTGTTTTGCTGTGCAGGCGGCAACTCGCCTGCACTTTTAAAGGGGATTAGAGATTCCCTTGCAGGTGGGTGCAGTCAGCCTCGAGAGGGCTGCCTCAAGATGGCTGCTCTCAGGGGGTGCACTGATAGTACACCACCTTTTAGGTGGTTCACTGTCAGTGCAGCCCCTGACAGCTTCTTTGCCTCTGCACAAAAGTCTGTAATACAGCGCGGGCGCAGAGGCAAATGGATCCCCTCATTTGCACAGGGCATGCCCCCATGCAAATAAGGGAATGGCCCCTGAAAATAGCGCTGGCGCTTTATGTGTGCCAGCGCTATCGGTATTATAGAAAGGACAGCACAAGCGTCTGCTGCCTTTTCTGTAATATGAAAGTGCCCCGGGGGCGAGCAAAGCAGGCGCAAAAGCCTGTTGCGCCCCCCCCCCAGCCAATACAGCCCGATGTGTCTACCATTTTGCGCAGATTTCCGAACCTTGCTCTACCCTCATGGTACATCAGTGGTGTCTATTAGTTTTTAGCAGCGGTGGTAATAGCCGCAATGGACTCCTCTCCGACCGCTGTGTACGTCTTAAGGTTGGACTTTGATTCTTAAGAAGCTAGCTTTCCATCCAGATGTAAACAAGCTACAAGCGCCTGGATACTCTATCGAGTGATTAGCCGTGCTTTATAAATTCTGATTGATTGAGCGATTGATTTACATTCTGATGCAGCCGCAACTCTACTCTGTAATCGTCAACACTTCTAAAGGTAATCTGACGAGATTTAGTATCTCTGAGTTCCACCACATTAACGATGTTCCTCACGTGGGATTTAGCCCCAGGCACTCTGCTTTGATTTGCTTAACTTCATTGCAATCAAAGGGTCCCTCATTGCAGGGCCTTTAAACAACTCATTCCGCACTCTCTAAAGTGTCATGCCTTAGGGTTTTTGATGCAGCAAAAACACTGTCCTAAGAAGGTCCACAGCACTTAACGCAGAAGATCGGTATAGTACCAGGTGCATCTGAAGCACCAGGGCCTTTGTAGCAAGGAGGGCACATTGCTGTGCAGGGTGCACACCACAACAATGTGCACTTTTCCCAGTGCAGTTGCAAACTCACACCTGCAACTGAAACAATACAGGAGTGAAAGGTGGAGCAGCTGTTTGAAGCCACTGGTCCGTGTTTCAATGTGCAGGTGGCAACCAGCTTCTCCTTCAAGGAGTGACTGTACCCGCCTTCAGGGGTGCGCCTGGGTGGTCCCTGAGCTCCCCTTTCTATCCCTCAGGGTAGAGCACACTGTGTGCCATCTCTTCATGGAGTACAGTCAGTGCACTTCATGATGGTCTCTTTGCCTATCACCTATGTCTGTAATAATGGTGCTGGTACAGGGGCAAAGTGTTTCCTCGTGCAAATGAGGGAACAGCCCTTTGTGTCTGTGCCAGCGCAAAATGTGTGATGGTGCAATCCATATTAAAGGATGGACCATGCAAGCAGCTGAGGCCCCTTCTAGAAAAACAGGGACGCAAGAAGCAGACTCAAATGGCTGCTGTGCCCCTGGCGTACTTGCTGTAATACAGCCCCAATGGTTGAACATAGATGAGTAATGTGTGGGTGTGTGTTTGTGTGTGTGTATGTGTGGTTGTGTATGTGTGTGTGGGGAAGTCTTGTTGAGACCAGCTATCAGAAACCAGGATGTGATTGGAAGGTGACAGAGGCACATCGCTGGTGTTGTGCATTGTATAGATGGATTTACACAAACTTCAGGTTGCACCAACATCCATTACACAGTTATTACACATATTTACATGTCAGGCACGCTGGGTGGAAATGTTTTACCCATGTTCACACAACTGTTTCTGGTCAAGTACCAAAGGTAGGATTAATGCTTAGCTCTCCATGTTCCAAGTCCATCAGTTTAACACTGGACAGCAGCTCCTCAGCTTGTGAGAAAAGCCACTAAGGAATGTTTTACACCTTCATGCATCTCAAAGCTCGCCCTTCAACTGTAATGTGTCCCACATATCCACCCTCTCCCCTTTAATGTATGGCTGCATCCCATCACATGCCTGCCTACTCTCATGCAGATCCACTAAGGCCTCGGCTAGCCTTCTACTCCTATTCAGAGGATACTGGCACCTGCATCAAAGTTAGTGGCACCGAGAATATTGTACCAGGTGATGGATGTGAATTTGGACCCAAATAACTTCAACAACTAATGACCCCCCGCAGGTGCCAGCGCTCTCATTGGTGGCTAACAACATCAGAAAAATGTTGCTGTCAGCCATTACAGGACTCGGGGACTTAGCCCCCTGCCTTGAAAAGTTGATATAAGGGGGCAGGATAGGGCTACCCTGCACCTTTAGGCTCCATGGGAGAGACCGTAAGGACCTCATTCCCCATCCGAGACAACATTGAACAACAAACCTTGCAATTTTTACATTAATCCTGCAGAACTCCTGTGTGATAAAAAAAAGTGTGGACCAGGCTGCATTGTTTAATTAAAGGGAGGTGGGCATGCGCCCCCCATCCCCGAACCATTTATTTATTTATTTAAAACATTTGTATAGCGCGGCTGTCACCTGGCAGGTATCCTGGCGCTGGGTAGTTACTCCTGGGTTATTGGGCGGGGGGGTGAGTTATGGGTAGGCGGACTTAGGGGAGGGGGTGGGGGAAGAGCCATGTTTTGATTCGCTTCCTGAAAGGTAGGAGGTGTGGGATTTGGCGAATTTCGGCGGGCAGACTGTTCCAGAGCTTGGCCGCAGCCACTCTGAACGATCTTCCCCCAATCCTGGCTTTCTTGCATCTAGGTACTTTCACAAGGCAGGCGGTTGCGGACCGAAGTGTTCTGGTGGGGGTGTACCACGAGAACAGACGATGAAGAGGTCTAGGTCCTGCGCCGTGTAGTGCCTTGAAGACCAAGCAAAGGGCTTTGAAGGCGATGCGTTGCTTCAAAGGAAGCCAGTGCAGCTCGGCCAAGGCAGCAGTGGCCGAGGATCTTCTGGTCCAACCAAGAGCCAGTTTGGCAGCTGCCGACTGAACTCGTTGGAGTCTGTCTAGCAGTGTCGCAGGAGACTCAAACAGGAGAGCATTGCAATAGTCAAGGCGACTAAGGATAGTGCACCTGACTATCAATGCTCGAGCTGAAGATGGTAATAGAGGCAGGATTTTGCGCAGTGAGCGCATAAGGGCTGAGCAGGTAGCGACTGTTCTTGAGACCTGCGTTTCCATGCTCAGTTGGTGATTTAGCATGACGCCCAAATTGCGAACAGTGGTGACAGGTAGCGGATTGTTGGAATTTTCCGGGGGCCAGAACTCAGTGGGCAGAGGGCGGGATATGCGGCTCGCGGGACAGAACATGACCTCAGTTTTCAAGGAGTTAAACTGGAGGGAGTTCCGGTGCAACCAGCCTGCGATGTCTCTTAGGCAGTTATGGAAGGCTTCAAAAGAGATGGAGTCCTCACCCTCCCAGGAGAAAAGGAGCTGGGTATCGTCCGCGTAGTTTACTGTGGTCATATTGTGCGATTTAATTAAAGCGACCAGTGGCTTCAAGTAAACATTAAAAAGAATCGGACTGATGGAGGAGCCCTGGGGAACACCGTGAGGGACAGGGGAAAAAACCGATTGGAAAGGGGGAAGGGAAACCGCCTGTTTCCTGTTACTAAGGTAGGAGTGAAACCAGAGCAGGGCCGTGCCATCGACACCTGCCTCTCTCAGCCTCTCAAGCAGGATC